>NW_027256884.1:43121665-43826665 GCF_029215685.1 Pituophis catenifer annectens
AAATAAGGCAAGACAGAACCTTGAAGAATCTTCTAGGACAGTTTTCAAAGATTAAGGTGATGTCTTCTAATCTTGTTTTTTGAAAGAAATAGGGTAGAAACTTCCACCAGGTGAGAACTTCCATCTCCTCTCTCTCAAACACTTCAAAAGAATACTATGGTCAGTAGTATCAAGAATTATTGAAACTTCCTTCAGTATCGGTAATTATATTCTCCATTGTCTCTACTACAGTTGAAATCATTCATAGGAATAATAAAGGCCATCTCTATATTAAAACCAAATTGATATCTAGATGGAAAAGCGTCTAGATAATATATTCTCTAAGATTCAAGAGCTACAACATCACTGCCTCCTCTATAAACTTTCTCTAAGTAGAAAAAAAATTGGACTTTGCAAATCATACCAAGTTATCAATTATATTAAAGCAGTGTGTCCCAAATATCCAAAATTTACTTAAGAATATTATATTATGCCTTTATCGCGAAACGGCAGAAAGCAACAATAGGCATGTTTGCTATCCTTGCAAATTATAGTAATAATCCACATTTGTCCATCTGATGGAAAAATGATTGCTGATGTTCATGCCTGTCTCTAATCTAAGATAGTTTATATGAATATATGTCCTAAATAGTTTCATTTTCTGGAACTTGCCTATTTCATTTAAAAAAAAAAAAAGACTTGTGTGAAATTTAGTAATTGAATTACTGTGACAGCAGCCTTGATTAAACTTCTGTGTATGTTTGTGTGTGTGCATTTCTAATGATATGAATGTTGTCAAGTGACAGCATCAATAAGAATGAAGAAAGCTAATTCTAGGAAAGGAAGTACCTCCAGAATTCAGAGCATTGGCTTAAGTCAGAACTTGCTTGCTTGTTCTTATATATTTAAATTTTATTGGCTATGCAATTTATTTGGTCATTACCAGGAAGAGCTATCTGTAACTAATGTGAATTTATAGTAGAATCTTGTTGCTGCCACTGGATATTAAGGTAAATTGCTTTAATTTGTGTCAGAAAGAGGCGCACTTCTTTTCATTGTACTTAGACTTTCTGGAGGGGAAAAAGTGGAAGTGGGGGGTTGATACTGTCCCAAACTAGGGATACAAAATGGTCCTCCATTATTTCTACCTTACATTTTCTATAGACATTAAACATTACATCTGGAATTTTATACTTCAGAGGCACAGCATTTGGTTCATTCCAGTGATGGATTTTGAAAATCATTGCATGCTGGGTGTTTTCTCCAATTAATAAGAAAATACTCCAGATCTTCATACATTACTGTGTATAAAAATCAGAGAATGACCCTATGAGTCAACTCTAAAGACAAAATAGCTAAACTGATAGTCATCAATTCTATTTCTTCTTTCCTTTCTGTTACTAGGGCTTTCAATGTAGTTTCTTTGGGTGGGGGAAATGACTAAGTGGCGATCACATTCAAAAACTGCATAACATAGAGTAACCCTGAAAGGAACTTTTTACATGATGCTAGTGTAGAGGTATTGGGAGGAGGCTCAGTGATTGTTTCTGAGAAGTTTGGTGTTGTAGAGAAAAGATGGAGTAAATCTTGTTGGGAATGTTGGTGCCAAGGGAGAAGAATATATTTTGACTGTGTTTTATAGATTGCTATTTTATGACACTAGTAGCCTTATGACTCTTGTGAGTGAGTGAGTGAATGACGGAGTGAATGATAAAAGCTCATTAAGGCTATATAGAAAGTTTGGATCATTGCATAGACCCAAAGATAAAATTCATGAAAAATTAATTGGTAGGTAAGTAGCTTAATTTACAATCCAGCAGTCTGTAAAGAAGAAGGTATCAGTTAGCACAGATTTTCTACCAAATATCAATGTTTAATTCACTTTGAAAATACTATTCCTATACTGCTGTATGAGAAGACTCTGATCAGCCCTTCTCTGCCACTCAGAAAATCAACATGTTTTTCATTTCTTACATTTTATTGTATTTATTTTTATTTTATTTAGAAAATTTATATTGCTGCCAACTTGCACATGGCGACTCAAGGCAGCTTTCAAAGATATAAAAATACCATATTAAAAAAATAATAATAGAAAGAAAAATAATAAAATAATAACCCTCCATATCCCCGTAACCTGGTGACAAAACACATTTATACCAGTGGTGAAATCTAAAAATTGTTACTACCAGTTCTGTGGCTTGGTGGGGGGTAATGTGACTGGGTGGGCGTGGCCAATTTTTTTTTTTTACTTTTAAAACCATTTTTTCTACAACCACTTTGGCGAAGAGGTTGTAAAAAAAATGCTTTCAAAAGGCTCTGACAATCCCAGCTGAGTTGCTGATCGGCAGAGGCTTTTTTTCTTTTAAATGCCGCTGACTATCAGGCAACTCAGCTTGGATCATCAGAGGCTTTTAAAAGAAAAAAGGCCTTTTTTCTTTTAAATGCCTCTGATGATCCCAGCTGAGCCACACAATCAACAGAGGCTTTTTTTTTTTTTTTTACTTTTAAAAGCATTTTTTCGGCCAAAGAGGTTGTAGAAAAAATGCTTTTAAAAGTAAAAAAAAAAAAGCCTCTGATGATTGTGCAGCTCAGCTGGGCATGGGGGGGGAGGGCAGGGATTTTTGCTACCGGTTCTCTGAACCACCCGCCTCCATCGCTACCGGATCCGGTGATCCGGTCCAAACCAGGAGCATTTCACCCCTGATTCATACTAACCATTTAATGGGCAAGAATAAAACCCTCATTTAGCATTTTTTGTCAGGGTAAAAAAATCTTTAGTACTGCTGGAACTATGGAAAGTTATGAAAAGCAAATAAAATAGTAATAGTAATATCACTTAGACTTATAGTCTAAGCACTTCATAGTGCTTTACAGCATTCTCTAAGGGATTTACAAAGTCAGCGTATTGCCCCCAACAGTCTGGGTCCTATTTTACCGACTTTGGATGGATGGAAGGCTGAATCAATCTTGAGCCAGTCCGAATTGAACTCCTGGCAGTGAGTAGAGTTAGTCTGCAATATTGCATTGTAACCACTACCACGGCTCCTTCAGATAAAACTGAATGAGAAAGGAATTTCTGGTTCAATGGATTGGGGTGTGCGTCTCTGTGTGTCTGTACCATGTGTACAAAAACCACAAGTTAGTTTTTGACTCCTGGCAACCTACAGTTTTCTTGACAAGTTTTTTTTTTTTCAGAAGTGATTGTCAAGCACCTGGGAAATCAGGAGATTCTGGCAGTTCAAATGAGTATAAAGATTTATTGTAAGCTTAAGCTCTCTACAAGAATCTCAGCTAACAGTTAAGGGAAATGAGCAAGAATTAAGAAGGCATTCAAGGTGGGCTGCACTTAGATCTCTTATGGGTGCACAGGGACTCATGACTTATGAGGCATTTGACCCTTCCCTCAGGCTCAGCCTGGTCATCTCTTACAGTGATATCCTGTTGCCTCCTTCCTAGAGCTGTCAAGGAGTGATAGGCTCCAAATCCCCCAGCTGGCTTTGAACTTAAAGCAAACTAGAATTCACAATTTCCTAGTTTTGTAGTCTGGTGCCTTCATCACTACACCAAAGTGGCATTTTGTTACCTTAGTAGACATAGGTAAATCTTTAGTTAGCACTATACTAACGGAACCATTGTGTCATTGTTTCAGATATATTTTCTTATGTAAAAAGAGAAACAGAAAGACCACAGGTGGGCAAATATCAGTGGGAGAAGAAGCAACTTTTGATTTCCATGTGAGAATCTGGCAGGGAGCATCAGCAATCCCTCCTTCCTTCCTTCCTTCCTTCCTTCCTTCCTTCCTTCCTTCCTTCCTTCCTTCCTTCCTTCCTTCCTTCCTCACAGATAATAATTTAAAATAGTGCCACTGAACTACACTGTCTATACTGGAAGGATAGTTTTGTGTTTATATTTTCCCTCCATTTTGTCTAAGGGACTGAAGGGGGAGTGGCTTAGCCACTCTGTAAATATGACCCCCTTTACTCACACACACAGGAGAAAAAGGAGAAGAGGAGAAAAGGAGAGAGAGAGAAAAAGGGATTATGGTCTAGGCACATTTACCTAAGAAATAAATAAAGACCAAGAGACAATGTTCTGTGATTTAAAATGTAAATAGTTTATTGATTTTAAATAAACAAAGTTTTTCTTGATAAAAGAAATCTGGCTTAATTGTAGCTGCTGGGACATTCTAAGATCTTATTGACCTCTACCACTTAAACTAAAAACTTTTATAACCCTTCCTTCCTTCCTTCCTTCCTTCCTTCCTTCCTTCCTTCCTTCCTTCCTTCCCTCTCTCCCTCCTTCCCTCCCTCCTTCCTTCCCAGCAGATAGGCAAATGACTGCTGCTGCATATGGCAGAAAGCAAAGATTGTGAGAATGACTGGGAAACAATAATGGAATGCTGAAGATGAAAATGATATAATCATAGCAACAGTCCAGCAGTGCAGCAGCAACCAGTAGCACTAAAGCAGCTACACCTTTTCCAAATTTCATTAACAAGAATCATGGGTTCCATATTTTGGGCACATTGGGTTATCACCTTCAAAGCGCTCCATGGCATAGGGCCTAGCTATCTTCGAGACCACCTGCTGCTACCGACGACCTCCCATCGACCCGTGCGCTCCCACAGAGAGGGCCTCCTTAGGGTGCCATCAGCCAAACAGTGTAGGCTGGTGACCCCCAGGGGGAGGGCCTTCTCTGTGGGGGCACCTACCCTCTGGAATCAGCTCCCCCCAGAGATAAGGAGAATCCAGGACCTCAGTGCCTTCCGTCGTGCCCTTAAAACCCATTTTTTCAAGCAAGCCGGGCTGGCTTAAGAAGAAATTTTTAAATGTTTTTTAAATGTTTTAAATGTTTTAATGGGTAGTGAGTTTTAATTGGGCCAAATTTATATATCTTTTAGTTGTTTTTTAATATTTGTCCTGCATGTTTTTTAATTCTGGCTGTACACCGCCCTGAGTCCTCAGGGAGAAGAGCAGTATAGAAATTCAATAATAAATAAATAAATAAATAAATAAATCATTCTGTAAATTAGCCCATTTGAGGTACCCTGGTTCAAAAATTGTTCCTATTGCACCATTTCTCCCAATTTTAATGGTATATACTGTAGATTGCCATAGATTATAGTTTAGTTTCTGTCCTTTTTACATAACTCTGATTCTATGGGATCTCAGCCTGTAAGATATTTCTAAGGAGAGTGGTCCTAATTTCCTACAGATCTAGCTCACCTTGCAATCTGCAAAGGATCTTATTGTCCTATGCATCTTCCTACTAGAGACTCTTCAGAGCAGCTGCCTATGTGGTAGGCTGTACTGCTATTATCCTTCTCATCTTCTCATGTTTCTCATCTTCTCATGTTTCTCATCTTTCCTGCTACTTTCTCCTATTGGCATCTTACGATTTATCACATGTTGTTGTATCTTATGATTAATGATTGTAACTATGATCTATGATATGACCTAGCACTTTGTTGTTTGTATGTACACTGAGAGCTTATGCACAGAGACAAATTCCTTGTGAGTCCAATCACACTTGGCCAATAAAGAATTCTATTCTATTCTATTCTATTCTATTCTATTCTATTCTATTCTATTCTATTCCATTCCATTCCATTCCATTCCATTCCATTCCATTCCATTCCATAATTTTAGCAGCTTTGTCTTTTAATCTCTGCCATTCTTTGTTTTAATATGTAAATACCTTAAGTTAAATCAGTTTATCTTTTCTTATTTTAAAAAAATAAAACTAATTTAAAATTATAGAATATACTTTTTATCTAATTATCAGAGAAGGAGTAGGACCAGGAACTGATATATAAAGT
The DNA here is from genome assembly GCF_029215685.1 of Pituophis catenifer annectens. Taxonomy (NCBI): domain Eukaryota; kingdom Metazoa; phylum Chordata; class Lepidosauria; order Squamata; family Colubridae; genus Pituophis; species Pituophis catenifer. The sequence continues at coordinate 43,127,463 of NW_027256884.1, forward strand.
ATATTTCCATTGTTCTTGCTGTTGTGTTTTTTTTATTATTATTCAGTAATATTTCCCTATTATTTATTTATTTACACCAAGGCAAGAAAGTGAGTTGGTACAAGTGAAACCCAGAAGAATTCTTGGAGAAGAAAGGCATGACCTCTCTCACTTACTGTATATCTTTACAGGCTTAGTCATGCAGCCAAGATTTTCTTTTGCATTTTATTGAAGAATCATACTACATCCCTCTGATATTATCATCTTCTTTATGGTTTCATTTGAACCTGCAAACTGAGATTTGAAAAAAATTAGCAATAAGAAAGTTAACAATGCCAAATAGAAGGAAAATAAAAACAAAAACCACTGTGCCTTCTACAATCAAAAATAAGAGGAAGGAGATTTAATATTTGTTTTGAACTCCTTTCCTGAGTCTATCTTTGATCATTACTTTATTTTTTTGTCCAAGTCTAATAAACCAATTCAATTAATCTCATTAGTGAAGGTACAAATTATACATCATTTTGGCTAATCATTAACATTATAAACTGCAGTTATCATTTCCTTTGACTATTTATTTAAATTCCAATTTGTACCTACATGAGTTAAAACAGATTGAATTTTCAAGTAGCTGCCCCTCCTCAGTCAATTTTCACTGTTCCTTCTCTCCTTATCGAGTCCAATCAAAGATAGAAGACAGCAGAAGGGAAATCCCGATCTGATTTAAGAGAAGTCAATTAGCAAATCTCATTTGGTGTTAATTGCAACTGCAATCCTCATCTTAGTTTAATCAACACCTCAGTCAAGCAATCTAAGAAGTCTGAGAGACAGACATCGATTTCATTCACAGCAAGAGTCTCACTGACAACTTTCGTCCTCTAAGCCTCTTCCATTTCCAGGAAACTAAATTGTCACCATTCCATTCAGAGTTCTTCCATAATATTTGGTATGCCATAGCAACTGGAAAGAAGAAATAAGGCTCCTATTCACACATCTTCTCAGGACTCTGTGCAGCAACATGCTCTCTCCTTTTTCCATCATACAGTTAATGTGACACAGGAATGGACAACCTGCTATGGTCATCTTAATTTCAAAAGTGTTACACAAGCAATTAGCACAGGCCTCGGCCAAGAGGGAATTGTCTCTCCTTTGGCAATTGCTAGTAAATGAGTTTGTGTGTTGGTGGTGGTGGAATTGGGGGATCTAGGAAAGAAGAGAGAGAAAAGAAAAAAGGTGAAAGAAAAAAGAATGATTAAAGGGGGATTAAAGGGGGAAAAAAGAATGATTAAAGAAAAGGAGGAGGGAATGGATTTCCCATTGTAGCCTTGTCTGCTCTCTCCAGGTTAGCATTAACTTCTTGGCCAAGTGCTACAGCCACTACTCAGAGACCAGATTTATTTGATTTTTCCTCCTAAAATATGTGAGAGAAAGCCTATGCTTTGTCTTTAGTGAACTATAGTAGGCACATTTAGGAAGCAAGCATATGTGTGTTCACATGGGTATAGCCCACAATGTGTTGTGTATTCCAATGTTCCACTCAAGGCACAAATTAAGTAGAGAGTCAAGCCATATATGTACGAGGACCATAAGGAAGATAACTAGTATTCTAGAACATGCTGGTGTAATGATGTCACCATTCAATATGGTAAAATTTGAAATGCAATGGTACTCTGCCTGAAAAATGCATGGTAAGGATTTTTCTAATTTTTGCCCTCTATAACTGCTGAAAACCAATTTGAAGAACTTTTTCTCTGAGATATTTACTTTAAATATGTGTCTATGTTTTCTCTTATCTCATATATATCAATCCATTTTTAAAAAATCAAAATTTAGCAAAATCAATAAATGATCAAAGTCCAAACTGATAACCAAAGAAAGTAGTACATGAAATATTGTATAACTCTGTGATACTATGTACATTTCTGAAAAAGCAAATGGCAAGCAGACAATATGTCTTTCATGTATTCCTGGCACATGAGAGATGATGAAGGAGAAAAGCTGCTTTGTTTTTAGTCATTGCACCATCATTTCTGTGGAATGTCCTGTCACTGCCTAAAAGGGGCTAAACAGACAAATCTAGGCTATTTTGTAAACAGGCTTCTTATTGCTCACATAGTTGGAAATGAATAACGTGGAAAAAATCATTTCATATTCGGTTCCATCTGTGTTTAGAAACAGCTACTCTTTGTTTGCTTAAGGCAGAGAAGGAAAATGTTTTGGTGCTAGCGGCTACTTCCTTTAGTAATTTTTATCAAGGCCCAGGGCCTGTCCTTGGGTTGACCTTCCTTGGCATAAAGCCACAGGTGTTACATTTCAGAGGGGGGAAAAAGAACAAAATATAAGTGAGTTGAATTCAGTTTGCTTGAACAAAAAAATAAAACAAATTCCATGCTTGGGATCATTAGGAAAGAGACTAAAAATAAAGCTATGAGCACTTTCATGCTTTTAAATATATTTTTGGTTCATCTGCTAATAGAATCTATATGACAAAGAGAGGGGAATTTGTACCATTGTACAATGTACAATGACAAAATGATAACAAGTAAATCATGACATATTTGTTACATATTTGTGACATATTGTTACATCTTTTGTGAAGTCCCCTGTTTGAGCTCCGGGCCTCCATCGCTGCATTTTGGAGATGTATACGACTGCAGATCTTCTAGCGCTGCGAGATTCCCCCCTCTCGCAGATGTGGCCCTCCTCACTATCGAGGGCCTACCTCAAGGACGGGTTTTGGGACCCAGAGAGGTGGCATGTGAAAACTAGGGGATTGAGGGGTTTTCTATTAAAATTTTTAGTCAAATTTTTAAGGGGTCCCAGGGAGGGGGAGGGTCAGATTGGAATTTGGGCTGTGGGTATGGGGGATAACCCACAAGGGGGAGGGTCGAGTCTGGCAGTGAAAAGTGGCGTGGGGGGTGGGGGACCCGGGGTCGAGGGGGGGGTTAGACCTTGTCCGGATAGTTTTTTGAACATCAGTACTGTAGGTGGGAGGGGTAGCTATGGCAGGAGCAGGGGGCCATATCGTGTTAGGGAAATGCGCACTCGCTGCCTACGAGCGGTGGCGTGCTCCGGCCCCCAAGACTCTACTCGCTCCTCAGGTTGAATAGACCATCAGGACCCAGGCCTTCAGCTGATGCTGTGCAATGCCAGGTCCATAGTAAATAAAGCCCCCCTCATTTGTGATCTTGTTCAGGAGGGGGGTGCGGACCTGGCAGGTGTTACGGAGACCTGGTTGGGCCAGGAGGGGGGGTTCCCCTCATTGAAATGTGCCCACCAGGTTTCCAAGCATTCCATCAGCCAAGGTCACAGGGGAGGGGCGGGGGGGGGTAGCAGTTATCATTAAAGAAGATCTGAGACCGAGGGAGGCCACTGTTCCTCAGACGTCCGGCTGTGAATCCCTTTTTGTGAAATGGGGTCATGGGGTTCAGATGGGTTTGCTGATCATGTACCTGGCTCCCTGCCACGTGGTAACAGCCCTGCCCGAGTACTCAACATCATCGCCGCGGTGGCGGTTTATACCCCTAGGCTTATGGTCATGGGAGATTTCAACCTGCCGTCCGTGGGTGAGACGTCTGAGAGGGCTCGGGAGTTCATGGCTTCCATGACAGCTATGGACTTGACCCAGTTAATTAATGGCCCTACCCACACAGGGGGAAACATGCTGGATCTGGTTTTTGTCTCTGGACAGTTGTTGAGGGATCTTGAGATAGGGGATATAGTTACCGAACCCTTGTCATGGTCAGATCACTCTCTCCTTCGTCTCGACCTTTGAACCGCTGCACCCCGCTGCAGGGAGGTGGAGCCGGTAAGATGGTTCCGCCCCAGGCGCCTGATGGAACCTGACAGATTCCAGATGGAGCTTGGGCCATTTCCTGAGGCTCTGGCACATGCCTCGACCGGAGACCTGGTGGCCACCTGGGATAGGGCAGCTGCTGGAGCTCTGGATCGGATCGTGCCTTTGCGGCCTCTAACCCGGCGCTGATCTCAATTGGCTCCCTGGTTTACCGAGGAGCTGAGGGAGTTGAAGCGCCGGAAAAGACGCCTAGAGAGTAGTTGGAGGGCCAGTCTTTCTGAATCTGACTGGACACTAGTAAGATCCCACATTAGGAATTACCTAGTGGCAATAAAAGCAGTGAAATATAGCTATTTTGCTGCTCTTATTGCGTCATCAGATAACCGCCCGGCCGCCCTCTTTAGGGTGACCTGCTCCCTGCTCCATCAGGAAGCGCAGGAGGACCCCTTGGAGGGTAGAGCCGAGGATTTTGTTCAGTATCTGTATGACAAAATCACTCAGATTCGGGAAGATTTGGACTCCAACTGGGTAGTCTCAGGGAGAGAGACAGGGGCAGGTCTTGAGAATGTTATCTGGGATGAGTTTGATCCTAAGGACGTGGACAGGATTCTGGGCAGACTGAACACGACCACTTGTTTATTGGACCCGTGTCCTTCCTGGTTAGTACTGGCTTCCCGGGAAGTGACACGAGGCTGGCTCCAGGGGATTATAAATGCTTCGTTGGGTGAGGGTGACTTTCCCGCCGCCTTGAAAGAGGCGGTGGTGAGGCCTCTCCTCAAGAAGCTTTCCCTGGACCCGACAATGTTGGTAAACTATTGTCCGGTCTCCAACCTTCGCTTCATGGCGAAGGTTGTTGAGAGTGTGGTTGCGCAACAGCTTCCCCAGCACCTGGATGAAATGACATATCTAGATCCATTCCAGTTGGGCTTCAGGCCCGGGTACAGCATGGAAACGGCATTGGTCGCATTGGTGGATGATCTCTGGAGGGCTCGGGACAGGGAATGCTCCTCTGTCCTGGTCCTGTTAGATCTCTCAGCGGCTTTTGATACCATCGACCATGGTATCATGCTGTACCGGTTGGAAGAGTTAGGGGTGGGAGGCACTGCGTTGCAGTGGTTCTCCTCCTTTCTCTCTGACCGGTCGCAGTTTGTGTTGACAGGGGGGCAGAGGTCAACCCTGAGGCCCCTTATATGTGGGGTGCCGCAAGGGTCGGTCCTCTCGCCCCTCCTGTTCAACATTTATGTGAAGCCACTGGGCGAGATCATCCGTGGTTTTGGGGTGAAGTACCACCAGTACGCTGACGACACCCAGCTGTACATCTCCACCCCAGACCACCCCAACGATGCCCTTGAAGTGATGTCCCGGTGCCTGGAGGCTGTGAGGATCTGGATGGGGAGGAATAGGCTCACGCTCAACTCATCCAAGACCGAATGGCTGTGGTTTCCGACGACCTGATATAGTCAGCTGGTGCCATCACTGACTATTGGGGGCGAATCATTGGCCCCCAAGGAGAGGGCGCACAACTTGGGCGTCCTCCTGGATTCACGGCTGTCTTTAGAAGAGCACTTGACGGCCGTGACCGGGAGGATTTTTCATCAGGTTCGCCTGATCCACCAGTTGCGTCCGTTTCTGGATCGGGACTTGTTACGCATGGTCACTCATGCCCTTGTCACCTCCCTCCTGGACTATTGCAACGCTCTCTACATGGGGCTCCCCTTGAGGAGCACCCGGAGGCTCCAACTGGCGCAGAGTGCGGCCACACGGGTGGTAATGGGAGCGACATGGCGTTCCCATGTAACACCCCTCCTGCGCGAGCTGCACTGGCTCCGGTGGTCTTCCGGGTGCGCTTCAAGGTTTTGGTTACCACCTTTAAAGCGCTCCATGGCTCAGGACCTGGGTACTTGCAGGACCGCCTACTACCACCAATAGCCTCCCACCGGCCGGTACGCTCCCATAGAGAGGGGCTCCTCCGGGTGCCGTCGGCCAAACAATGCCAACTGGTGGCCCCCAGGGGGAGAGCCGTCTCTGTGGGTGCACCTACTATCTGGAACGAGCTCCCCCCAGAGATACGGAGGATCCCGGCTCTGCGCACCTTCCGCCGCGCTCTAAAAACCTTTGTCAGGTTTCGGTGCTATCTTAAATAAGTTTCATTTTCAAGCGCAATCTCTCTAATGAATCATTTTTATTTAAGAACATAAAAAGCCGACATTCCTGATTTCATTTTGCAGCCAAACTGGCCCCTCCTTCCAACCCCCTCCTCTTCCGCTCTCCAACCCCAATGTCCCATTGGCCATCATGCAGATCCATCTCTACCTCCCGGCACGTTCTTTTCACAGGAATGTAGCCCCCACCCTCGTCTCCCAGGAAACACTATCTGTACATACAAAACTAGGTAAAAGTTCATCTTGTTATGTCAGTGCTGGAAGAGAGCCTAATTTGGAACGCTGACAGCCGGCCCCTCTCCCTTCACTTCTGCGACATCACCTATCCCATAGGGAAAACACAACAAGATTAGTCTCATCAGCCCCTCCCCGGCTGTGCACCCCCCCCTCCCGGCTTTCCCGGGTGGTCTGCATGGAATTTTGCTATAAGGCGATCAGCTTGGATGTTTGCGCTCTTCACCCAAGAAGCCTCTGACAATGGGTAACCCTTCCATTTAATTAAGTACTGGAGGCGCCCCCTGTGCCATCTTGAATCAAGAATCCGCTGCACCTCGTAGTGCGTTTGGCCCCCAACAACCAGGGGCCCAGGGGGTTCACGTGGAGTTGGCCTTAAAGTAGACCCCACTACAGGTTTTAGAAGGCTACTGTGAAAAACGGGGTGAATTTTCCCCAAAAGCCGTGGCAACTGCAATTGCACTGTAACGGGGTTGATTATTTTTATTATAGGAAATGGTCCTATAAATTTTGGGCCCAATTTCCTGCTCGGGAGTCTAAGTCTCAAGTACTTGGTGGAGAGGTAAACTTTCTCTCCCAGCTGAAATGGGAGTTCGGTGCTTGTCTGCTTGGTCCTTATAAGATTGAGCCGCCTTTGCCAGCGCCCTCTTAACATTTTCCCAAGTTTGTCTCAACATTGCCATCCAGTCGGTCAAACTGACTGAGGAAGGGGGCTCCCTCGGGTATTCTGGCATGGGAACAAAATCCATGCCACTCACTATTTTGAACGGGGTTAGCCCCGTGCTGCTGTGGACAGCATTATTATATGCAACCTCCGCAAAAGATAGGAGGTCTGCCCAATTGGGCTGCTGGTAGTCGACATAGCATCTTAAATACTGTTCTATCATAGCGTTCAGTCTTTCTGCCCCCCCATTGGTGCTCGGGTGAAATGCTGAGCTGAGCCCTTGGGATGAACCTATGGATCGTAGAAACTCCCTCCAGAACTTTGCTGTGAACTGGACCCCTCTGTCGGAAATGATTCTCCTGGGGACTCCATGTAGGCGGTAAATGTGTTTCAGGAACAGTTTGGATAACTGACGGGCTGAAGGCAGTCCACTACAAGGTATGAAGTGTGCCTGTTTGGAGAATAAGTCTATTACAGTCCAGATCACTGTATTTCCACTGCTCCTCGGTAGGTCTACTATAAAGTCCATTGCAATCTCCTCCCATGGTCTTGTTGGCTCAGCTACTGGTTGCAACAATCCAGGCGGGCACCCTGGCCTTGTCTTCATCGTGGCACAAATGGTGCAGCTTTTTACATAACTGTCTACGTCCTTTCTCATGTGTGGCCACCAGAACTGCCTTCGTACTAGGTGCAGAGTTTTTAGGAACCTGAAGTGTCCTGCTGGTTTAACGTCGTGGCTCCTCTTGAGAATCAGGATGCGTAAACTCTGTGGGACATAGAGTTTTGTCCCCCTCCATGCTAGTTCATCTCTTTTTGTCAAGAGATGTTGATTGTCCCGATACCAGGGGTTGGTCAGCGTTTCATTTTTTAATTTTGCAGTTAAGTCACTTGCAAGTTGGCCTTGCTGGTCACGTCGTTGCCGTCTGGTGATCACTTGGGCCGCAGCTTGGGTGGAGGGGATGATGGCATTCACTACCTGCTCCCGCTCACTGTTGTATTGGGGCATCCGGGAGAGGGCATCAGCCAGGAAATTTCTCCCTCCTGGGATGTGCTTAAGCTCGAAATTGAAACGATTGAAGTATTGTGCCCACCGCACTTGCCTGGGCGACAGTTTTCGTGGGGTTTTTAGAGCCTCTAGGTTTTTATGATCAGTCCAGACTTCAAATGGTTTCTGGCCTCCCTCTAGAAGGTGCCGCCAGGTCAACAAGGCCCACCTTACTGCAAATGCTTCCTTCTCCCACGCCGCCCATCGCCTCTCCGTATCGGTGAGTTTGCGGGAGGTGTAGGCGCAGGGTTGTAGATCACCTTGGTTGTTCTTTTGGAGTAACATGGCTCCTACTGCCACATCACTTGCGTCTGCTTGGATGACAAAAGGCTGTTCCGGATCTGGGTGTTTTAAGACAGGTTCTTTCGCGAACAGTCCTTTTAGCATCTCAAATGCCTGTTGGCAGGTCAGGTCCCACTGTAGGGGTTGTCCCGGGTGAGGTTTCATCGCTGGGCTTCCTGTCTTTAGGAGGTCCGTCAAAGGTTTGGCAATCTTCGCGAACGAGGGGATGAATTGTCTGTAGAAATTCGCAAAGCCTAGAAAACTTTGCAGTTGTCTGCAGGTGCGAGGGGGCTGCCATTGTAGAACTGATTGGACCTTGGCTGGGTCCATCTCTATCCCCTCATTTGATACTCGGTAGCCCAGGTAGTCTAGCCGTGATTGGTGGAAATCACATTTTGGCAGTTTGACATATAGGTTTGCCCGTAGCAGTTTTTTCAGTACTTGGCGGACGAGGGGTATGTGTTCGTCTATGGTCTCCGTGTAGATAAGAATATCATCCAGGTAGACGAGGACCCCTTTGTAAAGGTGTTCATGTAAGACTTCGTTTATTAACTGCATGAATACTGCCGGGGCTCCTTGCAATCCAAAAGGCATTACTTTAAACTGGAAACTACCCAGGGGGCAGTTGAATGCTGTTTTCCATTCATCTCCTGCCTTTATGCGTACTCGGTAATAAGCTTCTCAAAGGTCTAGTTTGGTGAAAACCTTCCCTTTAGCTAGGTGGGCTAACATGTCTTTCATGAGGTCCCACAGAGTTTACGCATCCTGATTCTCAAGAGGAGCCACGACGTTAAACCAGCAGGACACTTCGGGTTCCTAAAAACTCTGCACCTAGTACGAAGGCAGTTCTGGTGGCCACACATGAGAAAGGACGTAGACAGTTATGTAAAAAGCTGCACCATTTGTGCCACGATGAAGACAAGGCCAGGGTGCCCGCCTGGATTGTTGCAACCAGTAGCTGAGCCAACAAGACCATGGGAGGAGATTGCAATGGACTTTATAGTAGACCTACCGAGGAGCAGTGGAAATACAGTGATCTGGACTGTAATAGACTTATTCTCCAAACAGGCACACTTCATACCTTGTAGTGGACTGCCTTCAGCCCGTCAGTTATCCAAACTGTTCCTGAAACACATTTACCGCTTACATGGAGTCCCCAGGAAAATCATTTCCGACAGAGGGGTCCAGTTCACAGCAAGTTCTGGAGGACCAGCCTTGGTGTTGGTAGTCTTCTGCCTCGTCTCTCATCCTGGGGTGGGGAGGTGCTGCCTTGTCTGGGCTTCGCTGCCATTCCCATCCCCAGTTCGCCCTTCCCAATTCACTTAGGGGGTTTTCTTTATCTTTTACCTTTGTATTTTCCAAGTTGGCTGGAATCACGACCGCTTCTGCTCCTCCCGTTTCTTGAAGCAGGCTTTCCTCCGAGAGCTTGGCTTCAGCCATAGTCTGTCCGACCAGATGTCTGGGAGGGAACGGGATGATTTAAACTCAGCCAGCCTGGATTTGGAGGAGAGTTTGGCTGTCTGTCAGGTTTCGGTGCTATCTTAAATAAGTTTCATTTTCAAGCGCAATCTCTCTAATGAATCATTTTTATTTAAGAACATAAAAAGCCGACATTCCTGATTTCATTTTGCAGCCAAACTGGCCCCTCCTTCCAACCCCCTCCTCTTCCGCTCTCCAACCCCAATGTCCCATTGGCCATCATGCAGATCCATCTCTACCTCCTGGCACGTTCTTTTCACAGGAATGTAGCCCCCACCCTCGTCTCCCAGGAAACACTATCTGTACATACAAAATTAGGTAAAAGTTCATCTTGTTATGTCAGCGCTGGAAGAGAGCCTAATTTGGAACGCTGACAACCTTATTATTTCACCAGGCGGGCCTGGCCTAATTTTTCTCCCTCTTTTATAAAAGATTTTTAATTTTAAATATCTTTTAGTATTTTATATATTCAAATTTTAAAATTGGGTTTTAAATAGTTTGGGGTTTTAATTTGTCTGGGCCAAAACTATTTAATTTGATTTTAATTCTACTTTTAAATTTTGTAGGTATGTGTTTTATTGTTTGGCTGTGCACTGCCCTGAGTCCTTCGGGAGTAGGGCGGTATAGAAATAAAATAAAATAAAATAAATAAATAAATATTTGTGCAAAGGATACACTTCCTTCCTTCACAACATGTGACTCAACTCAGGTATGCGAGTTATGTACTTTATGTCGTATCAGAACCCATGATATAACTCTCCATGGATGTCCATATAGACAGGAGACATTTATCTCTTTCTCAAAGTAATAGTACCAGGAATCATTCTATAAAGTTGATTGAAAAAAAATAGAGATGAATTCAATCAATCACATAGCGCATAATTAACCTGTAACTTTTAAATGATGAGTGTTACATATCAGTTGAAAACAGTGTGCCTCCAAATTCCAGTTCCAGCAAGGGAAGACAGCTACACTGTATCTCATTTGCTATTTGTAAATAATCCAGAAGTCTTGTTGTCTGCTTTTAGAAACAAAATGCTGGATTAAAAGGGCTGTAGTCTAATCTAGCAGGTCAACTCTTACGTTTTAATGTTCTTAATACATTTAAAATACTGACCCTTAGTATCTGCAATATGAAAATCTGTCATCTCCTCTCAACATAAAAGATATTAAACCACTGACTAAAGTTGAAGCACAAACCAAATCTGTTTAAATCTAGTTTCAAAAATAGATTCTATGCCCAGCCAAATATGGTGGAGGAAAGATAGCAAAAATACATAAATCCATTAATAATTATAATCCTTGAATAAACAAAATTCATGTGGATTATCAATATAGAGAAAGAACAACAAAGTGTATCTTTGGATGAAAATTCAGTTCTCTTGAACTGTGTAAAATGTATTCTCCAAGTCATTTCTAATATCTCAGCTTGTTGTCAGATACGATTTGTTTTTAGAACTTCATGCTGAGAGGAAAAGCAAATGAGAAAAGCATACAGACTTGAAGAAAAATTATATTTTGCAAAGGCTGCAGGATAACCACTGAAAGAACAACTAAATGTAACATGATGTATAATGAGCTGATAACTCTTGCCAAGAAAACTGCCTGATTTGGATATTTATTAGAACTGGATAGAGAATCAAATATTTATCAAAAATTAGGATTAGTTTTCTTGAATTTTTTCATTGTATTAGCAAAGAAATAAAAATGATTCATGAGCAAAGGTTATGTACCTACAGAGATGCTGTTTGTAGGACATTGTGGTAAATATCTTTGAACAAGTCCAGTGACTAGAACAAAGTAATAAAGGCAACTGAACTGGCCTATCCTGCTGTCACTAATCCATGGCGTTCATGGCCATAAATACACATCATTCTAATACAGTCAGATCTCTTACTCTAAGATCAATATTCCATTTCATTTCTTGAAAGCATTCTTTCCTCTGTTCTTTGACCCAAAGTGGCTCTGAGATCAATCAGAAGGCAATCTAGGTTCTCTAGCTTACAATGTCAATGGTATTCCACAAAAAGAGAAAAAATAGAGTTGAGTAAGAAGAGGGATAAAAAGTGAATCCAGAAGCCTACTCTAAATTTCAATATCCAATAAGTCATGCAGCTGATTGCAAATGCAGCGATTTTGTATCTTTAGTGGGATAACAACCAGGGAGAAGGGATTCCTGGCTGGAGTTGTAAGTAGGTATGATGGAGGGCTCTCTGGCTGTCAATCCTTTATTCTCTGATGGCTTCTGATGGCAGCTTAGAGAAAAGTAGTTCTTAGTTGCTATTGCTTTAATAGAAATATCTAAAAATATATTCACCAATATAAATGTTACTTATGCTAAATAAATGCTTCTGCTCTTAAAAATAAAAACATTGGATATTTGATTGTATATTTGCTGCTTATTTACCAGCTCTATGAGATAAGACAGTAGGCAAAGATGCATATAATCACCATTCAAATATGACTCCATATTTTTATATTTAAATAATAACATTTGCCACAATGGTCTTAGAAGAGCAGATATTATGCTTTGGTGAGAGCCAGCAATATTTTTGGACATATGGGAAATGTAATGTGTTCTGGATCCAGCTTTAAAGTAATCTGACACCAAACCAAGATGCTTTTGCAAAATTTTACATCAGATGTTATATTTATTCTAACCACTTTCCTTCATGTTCCTTCTATGTCTAAGTTCTCCATCTAATGTCCAGGGAATGGGCAGTAGGGGTTCTATGATAATACTGTCTTTTTATAGAGAAATATAAGGAATTAGCCTCCCAAAAGAGAAGTCTATAACTCAAGTAGTTCACATTTGGTTTCTTTCAACGACACATATAGAATGGGTGAAACCAGGCTTAATAGCAATAACTGTGAGAAAAATGTTGGAGTCTTAGTGGACAATCAGCTAAATATGAGCCAGCAGTGTGAAGCAGATCCAAAAAAAGCCAATGCAGTCCTAAATTGCATTAACAGAGGGGTACAATCAAGATCAAGTGAGGTACTAATACCACTTCTAAAGCCTTAGTAAGACCACACCTAGAGTACTGCATCCAGTTTTGGTCACCATACTATAAAAAAGACTCTAGAGTTGAGACTAGAAAAAGTGCAGAGAAGAGCCACCAGGATGATTAGGGGACTGGAGACTAAAACATATGAAGACTGGTTACAGGAACTGGGCATGGCTAGTCTAGTGAAGAAAAGGACCATGGGAGACATGATAGCAATCTCCCAATATTTGAGGGGCTGCCACAGAGAAGAAGGGGTCAAGCTATTTTCCAAAGACCCTGTAGGCCAGACAAGGAATTATGGATGGAAACTGAACAAGGAGAGCTTTAACCTGGAAATAAGGAGAATTTTTCTGACAGTGAGAACAATCAACCAATGGAACAGCTTGCCTTCAGAATTAATTAATTAATTAATTAATTAATTAATTAATTAATTAATTAATTTATTTATTTATTTATTTATTTATTATATTTCTATACCGCCTTTCTCCCGTAGGACTCAAGGCGGTGTACAGTCAAGAAAAATATAGACACACAAACATCATAAAATTGCTAATTAAAATTATTACTTAGTTTGATCAATCAAATAAAACCCAGAATTAGATAACATTTTAAAAATCATTCAGATGTTCGTATGTTTAGCCCCGCCTGTTGGAACATCAGGGTCTTGAGGGCATGGCGGAAAGCACGGAGATCAGGGATATTCCGTATCTCCGGGGGCAGTTCATTCCAAAGGGTTGGAGCCCCCACAGAGAAGGCCCTCCCCCTGGGAGTCGCCAGTCGACATAATTTGACTGACAGTACCCTGAGTAGTCCCTCCCTGTGAGAACGAACTGGTCGGTGGGAGGCTATTGATGGCAAAAGACGGTCTCGTAGGTACCCAGGTCCTAAGCCATGGAACGCTTTAAAGGTGATAACTAACACCTTGAATCGCACCCGGAAGACCACCGGGAGCCAGTGTAGCTCGCATAGGAGAGGTGTTACATGGGCGTAACGAGCTGCGCCCATAATCACCCGCGCGGCTACATTCTGGACCAGTTGGAGCCTCCGGGTGCTTTTCAAGGGGAGACCCATGTAGAGAGCATTACAGTAGTCCATACGGGAGGTAACTAGGGCATGAGTGACTGTGCGCAAGGCGTCCTGATCCAGAAAAGGACGCAACTGGCGGATCAGGCGAACCTGATAAAAGGCACCCCTGGCCACGGCCGTCAAATGATCTTCTAAAGATAACCGTGAATCCAGGAGGACACCCAAGTTGCGGGCCCTCTCTGTGGGGAGCAAGATCTCATCCCCTATTGTCAGTTATGGTACTAGCTGACTATAACGGGATGCCGGAAGCCACAGCCACTCGGTCTTGGAGGGGTTGAGTCTGAGCTTGTTTCTCCCCATCCAGATCCGCACGGCCTCCAGGCAACGGGACATCTCAGCAAGGGCATCATTGGGGTGGTCTGGGGTGGAGATGTATAGCTGTGTGTCATCAGCATACTGATGAACACTCACCCCAAAACCACGGATGATCTCGCCTAGCGGTTTTACATAAATGTTGAACAGAAGGGGTGAGAGGACTGACCCTTGCGGCACCCCACAAATAAGGTGCCTCGAGGTTGACCTCTGCCCCCCTGCCAACACAAACTGCGAACGGTCAGAGGGGAAGGAGGAGAACCACCGAAGCACGGTGCCCCCTATTCCTAACCCCTCCAGCCAGTGCAGTAAGATACCATGGTCGATGGTATCAAAAGCCGCTGAGAGATCTAATAGGACCAGGATAGAGGAGCAACCTCTGTCCCGAGCCCTCCAGAAATCATCCACCAATGCGACCAATGCCGTTTCCGTGCTGTATTGTGACCTGAAGCCCGACTGGAACGGATCCAGATAGACAACTTCATCCAGGTATCGGGGTAGTTGTCGCGCCACCACACTCTCAACAACCTTCGCAACAAAGTGAAGATTGGAGACTGGACGATAATTCGATAATATAGCCGGGTCCAGGGAAGGCTTCTTGAGGAGGGGCTTCACAACCGCCTCTTTCAAGGTGGCGGGAAAGACACCCTCACTCAGAGAAGCATTTATAATCCCCTCGTGTAACCTCCCGGGAGCCAGCCTCGTGTAACCTCCCGGGAGGCCAGTACCAACCAGGAGGGACACGGGTCCAATAAAAATGTGGCAGCATTAAGCTTGCCCAGAATCCTGTCCACGTCCCCAGGAGCCACAGAGTCAAACTCTTCCCAGATAACGCTCTCAAGACCTGCCCCCGTTTCCTCCCCTGGATCTACCCAATCGGAGTCCAGGCCTTCCCGAATCTGAGCGACTTTATCATGCAGGAATTGTACAAAATCCTCAGCTCGACCCTTTAAGGGATCTTCCCATACCCCCACCTGAAGTAGGAAGCGGGTCACCCTAAACAGTGCAGCTGGGCGGTTCTCTGCAGATGCAATAAGAGCGGAGAAGTAGCTAGACTTCACCGCTTTTATCGCCACTAGGTAGGTCTTAATATAAGATCTCACCTGTGTTCGGTCAGATTCAGATCGGCTTGTCCTCCAATCACTCTCCAGGCGTCTTTTCCGACGCTTCATCTCTCTCAGCTCCTCAGAAAACCAAGGAGCTAGATGAGATCGGCATTGGGTCAGAGGCCGCAAAGGCACAACGCGGTCCAAGGCCCCAGTAGCCGCCCTGTCCCAGGCGACCACCAGGTCCTCAGTCGAGTTGTGAGCCAGAGTCTCAGGAAATGGCCCAAGCTCCATCAGGAACCTTTCGGGGTCCATCAGGTGCCTGGGACGGAACCATTTGGTTGGTTCCGTCTCCCTGCGGTGGGTGGAAGTGACTTGAAAGTCCATGTGAAGGAGAGAATGATCAGACCATGACAAGGGCTTGATGTCTATATCCCCTATTCTTAGATCATTCAGCCACTGATCAGAGACAAAAATCAAGTCCAGAGTGTGATTCCCCAAGTGGGTGGGGCCTTGAACTACCTGGGTCAGGTCCATGGCTGTCATGGAAGCCATGAACTCCCGAGCCATCTCCGACATCTCACCAGCGGATGGCAGGTTAAAATCCCCCATAACAATAAGTCTGGGGGTTTCCACCACCACCCCGGCTATAATGTCGAGCAGCTCAGGCAGGACCACTGTTACGTGGCAGAGAGCCAGGTACGCAATCAGTAGGCCCATCTGAATCCCCCGACCCCACTTCACAAGGAGGGACTCACATCCGGCTATCTGAGGAACAGTGGCCTCCCTCGGGCAAAGACTTTCTCTAATGATTGCTGCCACTCCCCCACCCCTTCCCTGAGTCCTTGGCTAATGGAATGCACGGAAACCTGGCGGGCACATTTCCACATTTGTGGGAGCTTCATCACTTGAGACTTTCAAGAATTCATATTAAATGAGCTCACTGGTAAGTTATTTGGTTAAGCTTGTCCACATCAAATATTGATATTACTTGCTACTGTTCTGCGTGCCTATCAATCACTAAAACGATTAGACAGAAATGGGAAAATTTCTCACAATCAAGTAAATGCATTACAGTGACATTGTCTGCATAGTAATTAGGCATAAATAGAATTTTAGCTTCAGTGAATAAAGCCTCAAGATGAAGTACTTAGTTTTTCATATAAGGAAAGATTATTCATTTATTTTCTCATGGAGCAAGAATCAATCATGTGAGTTCTTCTACAAATAGTAACATCCTAAAAGTCTACTACCAGAAGATAATTTCTGTGGGTAGCTTTCTCTGGCATGAACAAAGATAGTATAGAATAGGCATACCATAAGTTGCAGGTGCAATATGTCTGGAGAGTAAACCACATGGCAGAAAACTGATAAAAAGAAATTTCAAGCATTAGAAAAATATATTGAACAGTGTTCCTCAACAATGAAAGAAGTAATATTCTCATTCATGAAGAAAGACCTCGAGCCATTATTTCTGATTCCTACTGAACTAACTTTGATGTAGTCAACCTTGCTGCCTCCATAATCTGATGTTCAAATGATAAGGAGCTGGACAATGTATATCTAGGGGATGTGATCTTCTGAAAGGTAGCAAAGCAAAGATGGAAACATATGATTACCTCAATTAACTTTGAGTCACTGATTAACTCCTCACTCTCACCATGAGACTAATGTGCAATTGTGTCTTACAAGCCTACTCAATAAAGTAACTGAGTTTGAACCTATAAAGGAAGGCACAACAATTAATTAATGTCCTTCCGGGTGACATCGCGGCAAGACAGTTGGGGAAATAGTGGGCTCTGATGAGTCCCGCGAAAACCCCAGCTGCCGAACCGCTGCCGATGGGTCTGTGGACCGAATCTGTCCTGTAGGGATGGGGGAAGAAGAGGGGCACCTCAGAAGACCGAGAGGAATAGGCAAGTTCCTCGGAGGTCAGAGGGAACCCTCTGTGAGTCAGCGGTGGGAGGCGGCAGCCATGGCAGCTGCCACAAAGCTGTGACAACTGGGCAAGAAAAGTGCTCAAGGAAAGTGAAGTAAAACGGAGCCTTTTGAAGCCGGGTGAGTGACAACAACCCAGGCTTGTAACAACATTTGGAGCTATATCAGTAACTAGAAGTCCCCTAGCCTAAAGCAGCGGCTAAGTAACAAAGGGGCTTTGGAAAAAATTTTTGAACCTGCAACTTTAAAGAACAAAGACCTGAGAAACAACTAATTTTGGAACAATAACTAAGAGATTTAATTTAGAGATTTGGTAAAAGGACTAAACACTTTAAAAATCTGAATTAGACTAAGGGGGGGGAGAGGATTTGATACTTTTTTAACTAAAAGAAGAAAATAAAGTCGAAGGTTATATAATAAGAAATAAAATGGAGTCTTGCATGACTAATGGGAAATGTGGATTATAGAGAGAGACACCATCTGGCATAAAGAGAAACTTTGTAATCTCCCTTTGTTATGAGAACTTTGAGCTCTACAGAAAAAAAGAATGCTGAAATGTGGAAGAGGATTTTTCTTTCCTGACTGCAAACAGCTGGACTTGGGTGAAAAGAAAACGAATTTACAATGGAACTTCTACAGTTGAACAAATAATAACTTGAATGTTGGCGCAGGAATAGAAGAAGGATTTAGCGCAGCCCTAAAAGAAAGAGATTTGATACATTATATCCAAAATAAAACTATGAAAAGAGATCTAATTGGATTTATGGAGAATAAAATTAAAAACTTGGAAAATGGAAAGAAATTTATGTTTGCAGACAAGGAAATGAAGATAATGTGATTAAAAATAAAATAAAGATGATTGTAATAAATTAAAGGGAAGCTTTTATAGAAATTAAGATTGTTAAATGAAACTAATTAATACATGTAAAGATATGTTTAATGCAAGAACTATGTTTTAATGGTAAAATGTCAAGATAAAGAATAAGGGTGAATATGATTAATTGAAAATATTAAAAGGAATTTAAAAATATACTTAAAAATATGTTTTAAGCAAGAACCATGTCTCAAGGTTAAAATGTTATGAATGCTATGAAAAAAGATAAAGAAAAATATGATTAAATGAAAAGCAATGCATGGATGGAGGATATGCAAAGAAAGATTTAAGTAGAGATTATTAAACCAACTATGAACATGTTGTATTTAACAGTCAAAAAGTTATAATATGCTGTATAGAACAGCCAAACAAATGGTCATGCTGGGTATCAGCCAAAATGAAACTTAATATGCCGTGTAAGGCCAAAAACAAAAATAGAGATGCTGTGTTCAACAGCCAAACAAACCTGAAGATGCCATGTAACGGCCAAAAAACAAAACTAATATGCTGTGTTCAACAGCCAAATAAAGGGCATGCCAGGTAATGGCTAAAAAATAAAAATATGCTATATTTAATAGCTAAAACAAAGGGCTATGGCGTGATTAACAGTCAAGAAATAGAAATGATTGGTTTAACATCAAAGATAATAAAAAGAGGTGGGATAATTAAAACGAGGAGGTGTATGTTGAGAGTGATAGTTAAGATAAAATGCATAAGTTAGGTTTAATAATAATTAAATAATTAATGAATGTTTAATCTGTTTAATATAATTGTATGATTTATATTGTCAAATATCCATCTAAGCAAATGAAAGAGAATTGTTAACTGGATAGGATTTAAGATTTAAATAACGGGTTTTTGGGGATAATGGTATAATTATATAGATAGATATGAGGGAAATATTTGTTTAAAATATTGAGTTGTGTTAATTGAAAATAAGATTTGTTAATGATTTGATTTAATTTGTGACCAGAGCAAAAGCTTCGTTTTGAAAAGATGTGTAGTTTTTTTTAAAATAAAAAAAATTATCCAAAAAAACCCCACAATTAATTAATGTGGATTTCAGCCCAATTTCATGTGGACCTTGACAAAACAATCAACTCAAGCCTCTAATAGATGCTATTTATTCTTTCCCAAATCATTGCTCGCAAGAAAGAAAAGAGATGTCAGAAATATGGACTTCCGGTTTGTCTCGCAGCCAGCGAAGACGGTCTCCTTTGAAGGACGGCCAGCCCCGCTATCTGTAAAGCCGCTTCGATACTCAGAAGCGGCTTGAAAACTCCAAAAATCTGAAGGATTGCTGGAGGAGAGAAGGCAAGGATTCGGTTGAGCCCCTGTGAGCCCCCAGAGAATCGCTGCTGGGGAGGAAACAGGCGCGGCTCCCTTTCAACCTGCCAGACTCCGGACGGCGTGGGACGATTCTGCTATCGGCAGAACAAGCTGGCTGCTGCAAACATCTTATTTGAATGAAGCCAACCTTAACAATCAGGGGAAGTATCAACTTGAACTCCCAAACCGGAAAATTGCAAGTATTGATGTTTTGGTGACTTTTTAAATTAAGAGAAAGTTCGATCGTGTGAAATTGATTTGAAAAAAAAATGGCGCCCAGCAGCTGAGCTAACGAGCTAGTGAAAGTGATTCGGAGAAGTTACTTTGATCAGCTACAAAGTTACTCTGCCTGTAACATAGAGGAATAGGACAAGAGGAAAAAAAATTTTTCTTTAAAAACTGAGTTTGTTCAGTTCAGCTTTTATCTGATTAAACCTGGGGGACTTTTTTAGAAGCTTTTGTGGAGGTGCAAAAGGAAAAAGGATTTCTCTTTTTAGAAAAACTAACCTACGTGGCAGGATGGCGTCAAAGAAGCAGGAAGGAAAGGCAGCAGGGAGGGGATCCCCCACCCACAAACATGAATCACAGCCTCCTGTCCAACAAACTCAGAAAAAAGACTTTGACTTTGAAAATTTAAAAGAATTTATATCCCAGGCTTTGGATGATAAATTTCAAAAATCTCAACAGGAAATAGATGATAAACTTCAAAAATCTCAACAGGAAATTATGCAGGAAATTAATGAAATTAAAGATATGGTGAAACAGGATTATGGCAAGGTGACTAAAAAAATATCAGATGTGGCATCTGGCCTTGCAGAATTTATTATTAAAGTGGACTCTAAAGTGGAAGAATTTAAATCAGAAGTCAATGTTAAGATGAAAGACAATGACTATAAAATCTCTGATGTTGATGATAAAATGCAGAGAGTTGAAAACAAAATTGTTATGATGCAATTCAGGGCGATGGAATTTGCTATAGGGCTTCGAGGAATCAGAGAGGATGACAGACAGGATTTGAGACAGATTTGTGCTGAGGCTTTGGCAGTGATATTAAAAATTAATCCTGATGTGGTTTTTTACAAAATAGACAAAATTTACAGAGTGAATTCCTGGGTGGCCAGACAAAGACAATTGCCTAGAGATGTGATCATATATTTTACGGATAGAGCAATAAGAAATGATATCCTGCAAAAATCCTTTCTTACTTCTGTGCAAGTGGGGGGTGCACAAATTGGAGTTTACAAAGAGATACCACCTAAAATGCTGAAAGCCAGAAAAGATTTTGGCTTTCTAGTAAAAGAACTGCAAAAACAAGAGATACCATTTCGGTGGGATGCCCCAACTGGCATAATTTTGAAGTACAAGGGAGAAAGACATCGTTTAAATACTGTAGAGAAGGCGGAGCATTTCTACACTACTATTTTTAAAGAAAGAACACCATCTCCACGTACATCTACAGTCCTGGAGATTAAGGAGAGTGATAAGAAGCAACTTCAGCAAGAACTGCAAGAACAGTCTAAGCAGGTGGAGTTAGAGGAAACGCAGGGTGCTGAAGGAGGTTTTTTGGAAGAGCCCCTGTTGGAATCTTCCCCAATCTTGGACCCGGTTCGGATGGTTGAAGTTAAGGATCAGCGCATAACTCGTGCAAAATCTAAGCAACTTAAAGAAAAGCAACAACAGGAAAGACAATATAAAAAGGGAGCTAAGAGTACTACACAAGAGACTGAGGCCATGGGGGGAGCAAGACCGAAGATTCTGGAAGATATTCGGTTATTCTGCTCGTTGCTTCAGAAAGATAAAGATAAAGATGACAATTAAGTGTTTATCCTGGAATGTGAATGGGTTGAATTCAGCACAGAAAAGGAAGAAGTTATTTGCATACTTGAGACAATTTAATAATGATATAATTTGTTTACAAGAAACGCATATCACAACTCAAGATCAAAAATATCTGATAAATTCTAAATTAGGAACACATTTTATATCTTCAACTTTGCAAAAAAAGAATGGTGTGGTTATTTATGTAAATAAAAGACTAACAGCTAAAATCATAGAAGCAGATGAAGATGGTAGGTTTATAGCAATTGAATTGCTTACAGTAAATGGCCAAATTCTTCTGATAGGACTTTATGCTCCCAATCAACAACAGGACCATTTCTATAAAATGTTACATACTAAAATACTGCAATGGGACTATAGATCTATTCTAATTATGGGAGATTGGAATGGAGTAATTGATTCTAAACTAGATAAAAAGAGTTTGGCGAAATCTAGGATTAGATTGCCACAGACTTTTTTTTGATATGAAAGAAGATTTGGAATTAAAAGATATTTGGACAATACATAATCCAAAAGAACTGGATTATACTTTTTTTTCCAACAGACATAGATCCTTCTTTAGGATTGACTTCATTTTGTTGTCAGATGATTTACTTGTTAAGACAAAAAGAACAAAGATTTTCCCAAGAACCTTGACCGACCATAGCCCCGTATGGATAGAAATTGAGATGGGCAAGACTGAGCGACGTTCTTGGAGAATAAATGAAAACTTGTTCAGATATGAAAAAAATATAATAGAACTTAAAAAGCACTTGAAAGAATTTTTTGAATTAAATTTGAATAAAGGTACCCCAATTGAAATTGTGTGGGATGCGAGCAAAGCTTATATGAGAGGGGTGCTCATTTATATGAACTCTAAACATAGATTGATTCGACAAAAGAAAAGATCTGAATTGGAAGTAGAAATAAAGAACAAAGAACAGCTACTTATTAAAAACCCAACAGATGAAAGAATACGTGGTGTTATAAAACTTTTGAAAGACCAATTTCAAACGCTTATGGCTGAACAAGTCACAACAAACCTACAATATGCGAAACATAATACATTTTGTAATGCCAATAAACCGGGCAGATGGTTGGCCTACATATTAAGGAAAAAGCAGAGTACACGGATTATTGATAGTATTGATATTGGAGGGAAAGAAATCTTTCAACAAAACTTAATTAAAGAAGCTTTTGTGGACTATTATACTAAACTATATGCTAAAGAGGATGTGCAGAATGGACTTATAGAAAAATACTTAGATAATAAAAGAGTTACAAAAATTACTGACCAACAAAAGGAAAGAATGAATTATCCTATAACAGAGGAGGAGATAATAGTAGCAATTAAACAATTAAAAACAGCTAAAGCTCCTGGAACGGATGGTTTGACTGCAGTGTATTATAAAACTTTGCAAGCAGAAATGGTGGAACAACTTAGAGATCTATTTTGTAATATTCAACAAGGGGTTAAAATACCCCCATCATGGACAACAGCTTATATTTCTCTGATACCAAAAGAGCAAGTAGGTCCAAAAAAACCGGAGAATTATAGACCAATATCTCTTCTGAATACTGATTATAAAATTTATGCAAAAGTACTAGCCAACAGGTTGATGCCAGTAATCCAAAAGGTGATTCATGAGGATCAAGCGGGATTTATTGAGGGTAGATACATGAAGGCAAGTAATAGACTTATTGGAATATCTTGAGAAGAATAAACAGATCCCTGCAGTGCTGGTCTTCCTGGATGCAGAGAAGGCCTTTGATAGAGTGGACTGGAATTTTCTACTAAAGACTTTAAAAAAGATGGACTTTGGGGATCAATTTATACAGGCGGTCTCAGCAATTTACCAAGAGCAAAAGGCACAGATTATTATTAATGGAAGTCTGACAACAGAGTTTAAAATTGAAAAAGGAACAAGACAGGGATGTCCGCTGTCCCCATTGTTATTTATTTTAACACTAGAAGTCTTGTTAAATACAATACGGGACTCTAATATCTTGAAAGGTATAATGATAAGGCAAGAGGATTACAGAATAAAGGCATTTGCAGATGATCTGGTCGTTACCCTAACACAGCCAATGGAATCAATAATCCAGATGAAGGACATTATACAAGACTATGGTAAAGTTTCAGGTTTTAGACTGAATCAGAAAAAAACTAAGATGATAGTTAAAAATATGACACAAGATCGTAAACACGAGCTTGAAAGGAGGGCAGGTTTTGAGATTGTACCAAAGGTAAAATATCTAGGAGTTCAGGTTGCAGAATCAAATATGAAATTGTTTCAAAATAATTATGAGGTGTTGTGGCGAGAGGTGCAGAAAGATATGGAGACTTGGAAAAAACTGCAGCTGTCTCTACTTGGAAGAATAGCAGCAGTTAAGATGAACATTTTGCCAAGATTTCTTTTTCTGTTTCAAATGATTCCGGTGCTTAAAAGTGATAAACAACTGAAAGTCTGGCAAACTGGAGTAAATAAGTTTGTCTGGAACGAGAAAAAACCGAGAGTGAAATTGAAAATTATGCAAGATGTTCCAGAAAGGGGAGGTCTTAAACTTCCAAACCTACAGTTATATTATGAAGCAGCAGCTTTGACCTTAGCAAGTGATTGGTTTAGAAGGAAAAAGACTGGAATACTGAATATAGAAAGTTTTGATCTTGAATTTGGATGGCATGCTTACTTATTTTATGACAACAAAGTGGATAAAGTATTTAAAAGCCATATACTTAGAGATTCTTTGATGAGAGTTTGGAAGAAGCACCAATTCAAATGGGATTATAAAATACCGCTATGGCTGGATCTTGGTCATATTATGTGGAATACAAATATAATGTCACTCGGGGGGGTTTTATACAAAGAGGTTCTTTTTACAGATGCGGGCAGATGGCAGTTGAAGACATTACAGACACTGTTGGATGAAGGGATTAACTTAACTTGGTTACAATATAATCAACTACAATTGAGATGGAAAGAGGACCAAAAAACTGGTATTATGTTGCATGAGGAAGATTTGGTTAGACACATAAAAGAGAAAGGTCCAATGCATATTAAAAGGCTTTATAATGTTTTGTTAGAAAGGGATTCAGAAACTGAATTAGTTAAAGATTGTATGATTAAGTGGGCACAAAATTTTGAAGAACCAGTGATGTTGGAAACATGGGAAAAAATTTGGGTTCAGAACGTTAAATTTACACAGTCGCAGAATTTGAGGGAAAATTTCTATAAAATGTTTTACAGATGGCATTTAGACCCCAAAAAGTTGTCGTGTATGTACCCTAATGTTCAGCCAAAATGTTGGAGATGTGATTGTTCAGATGCTACATATTATCATGTTTGGTGGACTTGTAGGAAAGTTAAGGCTTTTTGGATAAAAATTTGGTGGGTCATGCAGAATGTTTTGAAGAAAAAAATTCAATTTTCTCCACAACTGTTTTTATTGGGTATAGTTAAGGGTTTTACATTGGGTGAAACAAAATTGATATTGTATATGATAACAGCAGCAAGATTGTTGATAGGTAAATACTGGAAAAATGAAGCTTTGCCCACTATCGAGGAATGGACTTTGAAGATGGCCAGTTTTGCAGAGATGGCGAAGATTTCAGCATACTTAAAAGATTGTTCACAAGAGACTTATGAATGGGAATGGAAAAAGTGGATAGATTATGTTCAGAACAAATATCAAACTAGGAAGTATCAAATAGCTTTTATTTGAAAATGATATATCAAGATAGAAATATTTCAATGTAATGAAGATAAAAAAATTATAAGGGGGAGGGAGGGGTTCAAGTTTTATATAAGTTTTATACTAAGGGGTTTTTTTTTTACCTGATATGAGTATATTGTGTGGAAGTCCGGGGGGAGGGGAGGGTTAGGGAGGTTGGGAAGTTTGGGGTGGGTTGAGGGGGGGGGGGTAAGGGTGAAAATGTAATTGTAAAACTTTTGCAATAAAAAAAAAGAAAAGAAATAAAATTAAGGAGAAGGGGAAGATTCATAAAAAGGGAGTAAAAGATATATCCAAGAGAGAATAGGTGATTCTATCCATTTTTAATTTAGTTCTCCCATCATGTAGTCCCCAATATTTTGCCTCCGCTGGAAAGTGAACCTGAGTAGATAAATGTATCAGAACGTTGACAAATGAAATTTTATCTCATATTAGGGGAAGAAAGAAACCATTAAAATTGTTTATCCAAAGAATGGAGAAGAAAACAGACCTGCTTGTTAGAGGGGAAAAATTAAACTAGTGCATCATAACTGGGACTGAAAGTAGAGGTCACATTATATTTGCTGTTACACAGTCCCACAGACTGGAACATTGCACATGGGAGATGTTATCTTCAGCTTCATAACAAGTACAAGTGCTTAGAAGAAACATCTTCATTCGTCATGTATGGAAATCAACAGAGAAATAACCAGAGAGGGGGCCGAGGGTGGTGAAAACATAAATAAGACCTAAAGTGCTAAATAATTAACGAGCGCTAAATAATAATAAAAAACAAATCAACTAAAGCCACAAAGAAGAATGAAAATAATTATCCGCTGAGTTGGAGCCCTTGTGAATTCTTGAGGTTGTGCAAGAGCAGAAGGAGAGAAAGGAAGAACATTTAAAAGCTTTAATCTTTTATTAGATGAGAGGTCAGAGTCCAGAGTTGAGGAATGAATATAGCAAGAAGACTGACAAAAAGAAAAATGCATAATAGGAGGACAGAAGGAAAAACATGGCACTGTACAGAAGCTTCCATAGCAGTTAAAGGTTGCTCAATTTTTAAACAGGCAAAACAAACCTCTTAAGATGCTGAACAATGAATTTACAGCTTTCGCAGCAACTCCTGCTATTAAAGTAAACATAAAGCAAATTCAAAATGAATAAAACAGCAATTTATGGCATCTAGCCTACCACCCACTGTGCCTGCAAATAATGCTGCAGTTCATGGCTAATTTTTGTTGGAGAAATTCTACAGAACTCGCTGGGATTCACAGCCAACTGTTGAAAAATAACTGTGGGCAATTTCCAGCTGAGTTTGCCCCCAGCACAGACCACTCAAAAGGAGTGAGATTAAAAGTTACATTGAGAGTAGAAGTGAGTGGGGGGAGAGAGAGAGAGAGAGATGAACACAGACAAAAATTTACATTACATATTGGTATATCAAAAATCAAAGAACTTCCCCAAACTACTGGAAACAATAATATGGGCAAATAGCATGGCCAATGCCCAAAGAATTGGCCTCTGGTTATTCTAGTCTTGGCTCTTTATGTACAAAACAGTAGCAGAATTGAGATGGAAAATAAATGATTCTCTTACTTTCCATGGTAGATAAAACAGCTAGGTGGATAGGAATGATGCGTACAAAGTTTCTCCTTATTATTTCCATACATTAAATTGTGCATAATAATTGAAAGCCAGTTTAGTGTAATGGTTAAGGTGCTGGCTTAGAAATCAGGAGCTTGAGAATTTTAGGCCTATCTTAGGCATGAAAGCCAGCTGAGTGTCTTTGGGCCAGTCACTTTCTCTTAACCTAACTCAACACCTCACAGTGTTGTTTTAATGGGGAAAATGGGAGAAGGAAAGAGTACTGTATTAGGTGTGTTCAAAAAGACTCGAATTAGTTTTAAATAAATGGTCATATTACTGAGCTTTATTTCATGCACTGAGTCTATAATAACCAGTTATAATAACCTCAGATCTAAAACTCTTACTTTTTCTATTGAACCTTCAAACATAAATATCATTCAGTTTGACTTGCTCAAATGCTTTACTTTTATAGTTAAAAGATAGGTACAGGTATGCTTTGAATGACATTATTTCAACTTTACAAAGTGGGGGTGGGTGGGTAGCATTTGGTATTCATTGGCTGGGACCATGAAAAAGTAAGTTTCAATAGCTGGATAGCTTGTTTGAATTCAAGCAAAGAAAACTATTCTTTTCTCCTTTTAAATAATAATCACAGTTTGATTTCCTTTGGGTTTTGCAAGAACAAACATTTAATCCAAATTGCTACGCTTTCATCCTTTTTTTTTTTTTTTTTAATAACTGACTTACCTCTGTGGGACAAATCATTTATGCCATTCTACAGATTGTGCATGCATCTAGAGCCATGGTGGTGCAGTAGTTAGAATGCAGTACTGCAGTCACTGGTCATTCCAGGAGTTTGATTCCGAGCAGCTGAAGGTTGACTCAGACTTCCATCCTTCCAAGATCAGTAAAATAAGGACCCAGATTGTTGAGGGCAATATGCTGACTCTGTGCACCACTTGGAGATGGTTGTAAAGCACTGTGAACTGTTATATAAGGCTAAGTGCTATTGCTATCTTGCTATTCTATTTGCTTTTAGTTGCATAAACTCCAGAAAATTGCTTTATTGTGCTTTCTAAGTAACATTACTTGGTGGTCTTTTGTAACAGTGCAAAGTCTATTTTTAAAAATGATTTTACACAAACCTAAGATGCCATATATTTATATAATTTGCGTATAGTTAAGCTACATAATCTGTTTTTAAATATTACATTCTTATTAAGGTTTATAACACTTGTCAGATTAATACAAATTTCTTACATATATTTCTCATTAGTTATTTTGCTAAATAAACTTTTTCTTGGTAAGACTTATCAGGACTTATAAACATTTTTGTTGCAGATATATTGACTTAATGTACATTATCCAGCAAATATCTGTGGGTGTTTTTTTTTTTCATTTTCAAATTCAGAATTATGTCAATTTCAAGTAAGGTTTGTAAATGTAAATATATTTCTTTGTACAGGCTTTCTTTTAGGATATTTGTTAATTTTCTCACTGTGGTGTTGATCTTAGCTCTCAATATGTCTTCTTTAACATGTCTCTTCTCTTACAATAATGGCAGACTAAATTTTTCCCTTTTATCTTGTTCAAAGAAGTTCAGTTGCATTATTCAAATCATGTTAGTATGCCTCAAGGGAAATTTCATCATGAACTTTGATTACTATATATTTATAGTTTTCTCGTAATGATCTTAATAACAGTTTCTTGATTAAATCATCAGAAAGATTCAGACTATAGGGAGATACTCTGGCACATATTCCATTAAAGTTCTATTCCCTAGTAATTCAGAGTTACTAGTTTTCTGATCATTAAAGTATTATTTCTCGTTCCTAGTTGTGCGTGTCTGACTTCGCTTATTCAAGATCACCTTTCCTGAAGTATCATTTTGAATCAACTTACAATTGAAATCAACCTGAAAGTTATTTCAGTTCTAGGTAATCTATCATATTTCACCCAAGCTGTCCTGTCTTGAGTTTCTTTTAGACATGGCATCTCCAAAATTTATCACAGGTTAAGTTTTTCCATAATACCTCCATCTGCATGATTGAAATTACTTTGGTACTGTTGTCACTGTCATTCACACACACACACAAAAAAAAATGCTTGTTTTGAACATGTGAAAAAATGTTCCTCAAAAAGAATGTTTTAAATCCTAATGAATATCTACAACCAATGAGCTCTGACTGTATTTATTTTATTTAGTTATATAACTGTTATGTAACTGAAATAACTGTTCATCTTCCAAGCCAGTAACTCTGATCCATGAAAAAGACTAAAACAAAAATTAACTAAAATCATTACCAAATTCTCAGGTCTCATTTCAGGATATGCAACTGACCCATAAGAGGACAAATAATAAAAACAGCATTGTTTTGAGTTCAAATCTTGATGTCAAATTCCATATTTACTGTTTTGACAGATAAGTCTGACTTGTGACCATGATCACTTGTTTCATTCTATTTGTAACAAACACTTGAAATTGTGATCTTTCCAACATGACATGGGAGAAAGGCTATTGTCAGGGGAAGAATTCCTCCAGGTGAATTGCTGCTTTTCTATTTGCTTGAGAGCTGCTGGTGTCTGACACAAAATAAGCACTGATTTGGCAAAGCTAGTCACTTTGGGAACACAACATGTCACAACACATTAATGCTTGGTTTGAAAATGGGGGGGGAAAGCAAGATTCTTTTTTGAGCTAGATAGTGCATTGTATTGAAGTCCCAGCAACGCCTTCATTCTGTCTATATAAATTGGGGGATTCTGCTCAGATATTTCTACTCTTTTTCTCCATTCACATGAACTTTTAAAGGTAGATAATAAATGTTTATTGCTGCCATATAATTCTTCAAAAGGAACACTTTGCTTTGACAGCTTAGTCAAGCAAAGCTCTGCTTTAAAACAGTACCACAAAGTAAAACAACACCCCACTTTCAACTAGCTGATTTTCCCAGTTACCTATAGATTGGTTAATCCCGACTAATGAATCTCAATTCAATATTATATGAAGATGGTACAATGTACTTCCTCAAGATAGATCATTCTCAGTCAACACCCAACTGCTCCCAAGTTTCCTTATGTTTCTTAGGCTGTACATAGAATATGTTGTAAACGTTACATGAACATGAAAGAATGAACCTGAAGTAAAACAGTTCAAGAAAGCTTTTAATAGTTAGATGCTACAGTTTGGAGACAAAATTTGTATAGTTCTATAATTTAAGATATTGTTGAATAAGTAAGATATTATTATTTTGTATTTATTATATATTTTCTGTATAATCTTTATTATAAATTGGTCTTTGGTAGTGGATTAGCTATATATTTTCCTGAAAAGAGGTGAACATTTTTAAAAGACATCTAAATTCATTAGTTTGGTGCTTCTGGCTGCTTTTGAAATAAGAAAAGAAGAATCACTTGTTAAACAGGGTATGAGGTAAATAGAACTAAATATTAGTTTAGAGGAGATTTTTGTGTGTGTTCAAAGAAATCACGGTGTGTTCAAACTTACTTATCTTTTCCATTTTTTTTAGCCATGACTTGATTAAGGAATTTAGGAGGTATTATTTGCTACAATGGAAAGTCCCATATTTTTTGGACTAGAAGACGCACCAGAATATAAGACACACCTTAGTTTTTGGGGAGGAAAATAAGAAAAAAGCTGATTGGCGGGTGGATCGGCCTCCTTGAATACCCCCAATCAGCTGTTCCCAGAGGTGAATTTTAGCAACAGGTTTGTTGGTTGTGAGCTCTGTGCCTTGCTTTTTTTCTGCCTCTGAAACCTCAGTTTCAGAGGCTTTTTTTCTAAAGCTCCATTTCGGAGGCTTTTTTTCTGAAGCTCCGTTTCAAAGGCTTTTTTCTGAAGCTCCATTTCGGAGGCTTTTTTTCTGAAGCTCCGTTTCAAAGGCTTTTTTCTGAAGCTCCGTTTCAGAGGCTTTTTTTCCTGAAGCTCCGTTTCAGAGGCTTTTTTCTCGGCTGGGCTGGGCTGCATTCAGAGTATAAGATGCACCCAGATTTTCACCCTCCCTTTTTGGGGAAAAAGGTGTATCTTATACTCCAAAAATATGGTAAATATCCAAAATCCCTCCCACCTCTTGTGCTAATGATGTGCTTGCTACCTGGACATCCAGATCTGAAGCTAAATGAACTGTTTGTGTAGTCTCTTTAGTATATGTGCTGCCGAATCGAGCACTTGTGTAGTCTCTTAATGGGCAATTATACTGAGATGAATGCAGATGACTGATAAATGGCAGCAAAGACAGCTTACTTTGCTGCCATCTAGTGTTGTATCTGATTTTTTTCACCCCAAATAGTCTTAGCTTAAAAATTAGTCTGTATAAAATTAGGAAGTCACTTTGTTACAATGACTTAGGAAGTGATATATTGGAGAACAAAGTTATCTGTTCCATGTCTTTGCCCAGAGTGGTCTTCTACCTTCCTGACATCAGTTGCTATGGAAAATACTGATGATTCAAGATGTAGCTACCAACCTGATTATGGAATGGAAGATAACTATACCATATTTTCATTTGCTTTAGACAGCAGAATGTTTTTGGCCAAACCCAAGCTTTAGGGAAACATTTTGTTTTGTTTTGTGTTATACTACCTCAGAATTTAAGATAGATAATGCAGAAGACAGATAAAACATTTCTTTGAAAAATACGCTAGTCAGTACACAGTTTCTGCTGGGCTCACATGTTATAGTTATAGTATCTGAGGTAATTCAACTACTAGAAGTCATTTTTATAAATCTAAATCATTTAAAAGGTTCCAAAGAAGACTCAGTACCTATAAAGATCTAATGAGATGTTACATGGTGATTGATAGACTGAGCTCCCTCTATAGATAATTTAACATACAAATAAAGCTTGTCCATCTTAAGATACTTTACTTAAATATTTAATTACAACAAGTTCTTGCTTTGATAACTTACTAAATTCCTCCTTTTCCCAACATCAAAGATGTAATGGGAAGGGGTGGGGGGATTGGAGAAGTCATTTCCCTAATTTACATGGACCAAAGTGCCAACATAAATCTGAGAGCAACCTCTTTTTTGGAGGGGGGGGAGTGGGTTAGTGAGTAATGTATTCTTTAAAAAGCCACACTCTTGCAGGAAAAAAAAAGTGGTGAGCTAAAGTGGCAGATTAAGGCGAAGTATTTAGTCCTTCTGCTTGCCATTACTATTTACTGTAATCACCATCTATAACCCTCCTTCTCTTTTCTAGAAAACAGGCATCATTGCTTTGCTGAAATGTTCTTAGGAAAGGATGGGTGAGCTGGCAGTCTGAGATGATGGTGACAGAGCAACACCACTCATTCATTCATGACAGGGCTTTTATCATTGCCACTTTAAATTAATGAACAAAACATCAGAGAAGCAAACAAATGAAAGCAAAGCAAGACTGCGAAGTTATAGTTCAAGCTCCTGTGAAGAGTAGGGCTGGGAAAACCATTGGGAAGAGGGTTTTGGAATGTTCAGAAACATACACACAACTTTATTTTGACATATTAAAAGTAGTGTAATTCTGTTTGCATATGAATGCTGAGACAGCCCAAAGCAGTTTCCAACACAGCTGTGAAATAGCAATAGCACGTAGACTTATATATCACTTCACAGTGCTTTACAGACCTCTCTAATTGTTTTACAGAGTCAGCATATTGCCTCCAACAATCTTGGTGGCTGGGAGAAAAACACAATTGCTTTAATTATTCAAAAAGAAGGGCTTTGTCTATATTCTTCTAGCATATTCTTCTTGCATTTTCATTTTTTCCCTACACAGCCCAACTCTTATGTAACAGTAACAGAGTTGGAAGGGGCCTTGGAGGTCATCTAGTCCAACCCCCTCTCACACAGGAGACCTGTACTAGGGATTTGAACCGCCAAACTGCCGACTTTTCTGATCAACAAGCTTGGTGTCTTAGCCACTGAACCACCTAGTGAGGAAACCTCCTAGTGATTCATTCCAACCAAATCTATAATCAATAGATTCAAGTCTAATTTGGGTATATATTTTTGGAATACTCAAGATTAATGTGCTATTCTTATAAATAAAATTTCTTTCTTTCTTTCTTTCTTTCTTTCTTTCTTTCTTTCTTTCTTTCTTTCTTTCATCCATCCATCCATTCATTGCTTGATTCCTAATGACTCTGGGCAGCTCACAACAAACATAAATAAATACATAAATAAAATAAAAAAAAATACCAGAGATGAAAAAGTGATTATGATATCTCCAAAAACAGCATATAACTCCCCTCCTAAAGCCCCACCTATCTAGGGTTCAACCTTCACTATGCTCCCACACCATGGGAGAAAAATGAGATCTTTTTAACAGCTTCCTTAATGTAATGGACTTCTGGAAGAACACCATTCCAGAAGGCAGGGGCTGTGACAGAAAAGGCATGCTTTCTGGGTCCCATTAAAGAATAATGCTTGATTGATGGGACTAGAGAATGTCCATGGGACTAGAGAAGAGCCACGGTGGGGCAATAGTTAGAATGCAGTATTGCAGGCTACTTCTGCTGATTACCAGCTGCCAGCAGTTTGGCAGTTCGAATCTCACCAGGCTCGTGATTGACTCAGTCTTCCATCTTTCCAAGGTCAGTAAAACGGGGACCCAGATTGTTGGGGGCAATACACTGACTCTGTAAACTGCTTAGAGAGGACTGTAAAGCACTGTGAAGTGGTATATAAGTCTAAGCGTTATTGCTATTGCTATTCTATCTAATCCTATCTGCCTTCAAAAAGGCATAAATAACTGGAAAATGATGATCCTTCAGATACCTAGGCTCTATGTTATGAGGGCTTTATAACCAGCACCTTGAATTTCACCTGGAAGCCAACTGATAACCAGTTGTCAATGAGAAAACTGTATTTTAATTAGCCCATATATTGCTTAAACGAGGTAGTCTCTTCTTATTTGCTTCTCAAACCAGCATGCCATATTTTCCCTCTTTTGCCTTAAACAGGAACCCGTTACCAGTTAGCATTTACTGGTTTAGTTAATCTTCACCAATATGTTAACTTCCTTGTTATTGTCTAAATTAAGCAACTATTTCCTGACTTGTTTCCCCAAAAGCAGTCTAAATAACTCCACAAGGGTTACTTGTTGAAGAGCTATAAAACTTGCCCTACAAAGGCAGACCTTTTGTGGACCATTTGCTTTGGTGTTTCCCTTCTGCACTAATCACAGAATCATTCAATAAAACTTTGTCAATTGTTTTTAATCCATTCCTCTCTGGAGTCTGAACCTGCAGTGAATCCAAATGACTATATATGCCAGATTTGCTGGATAATTCTTGCAAAAGATGTTCCTCTGATTTCTCATTTCCCAGCAGGAAACAAATCTCCTTAAACAGGGGCATCAAATAGCTGTCAGGGTTCCGTGTCTGACCCAATGTCCTAATTAAATCATGAGCCTCAAGCCAATCTTCAAAAGAAATCCAGTTATTTATTAGGAGCTCCATGTCAGCATGTGCCAAGTGAAGCCAACTCTGACCTCACTTAATTCACACTCCAGCTCTGACCCTGTTCCCCACTCCCCCCAAAGTGTGTCATCAGTCACATTCCCCAACGAAGCAATTTTGTGGGTTGTAGAAGTCCCTCCCTCTGGCTACTGTGGGTCGCCATGGAGGTGGCCTTGACATAGAATGTCTGGAACGTGCTTTTGTTTTGACTGAAGTGCATTTCCCTTGCTGCAGCTGCAAGGCTTGGTTCCTCATGCCACAGGCAACTCGAGAGCAGGTCCGGAATGCTTTGTGAGTTGACAATAGCTATTGACAAGTGGGGAGAAATATTGCTGTTTTTCTGCTCTTATGCCACGTTCTTATATCATGTCAAACTCATTTTCTATCTTCCTCCAATTGCACTCCAGGTGCCTTTTCTGTTTCTCCTTGAGGACCAAGTACAGTATGGAATTAATACACATGTAAAGGGAATGTGGGAATAATCCAGTCCATGGCCCTATACCAGTGATGGCAAATCTTTTTGTCACCAAGTGCCCAAACCGAAACATGTATGCATGTGCACATGCCGGAGCGCTGAAAACCCAGAGACCAACTGGCCAGGGCACGCATGCCTGTTTTATGGCCATTTTTGGGCTGTTTTCAGGCTGTTTTCAGCCAAAAACCTGCCCCAAAAACGGTCTGAAAACTGCCCAAAAATGACCTGAAAATAGCCCAAAAAAGGCCTGAAAAATGCCCAGAAAATGGCCCCAAAAATGGTCTGTGCGTGCCAGAAACCAGAAGAGCAGCTGGCAATGGTGCGTGTGCCCACAGAGAGGGCTGAATTCTTGGCTGAATTCTTCACCAAATCTTCAGAGAAGACTCTAAGCTCTCTCCAGACCCATTCAGGTATATCAGCTACCTGGAAAGATTTACTCTAACAGACTCTACTACATTTTGTTGTGAGGTGACCTGAGCAAGGTAAAAACCAAACAGAATGATCCAACTATGGCAATAGATTGTTAGTCATGTCTCCTAAAACCAGATCCCATCCCAACTGCTCCAAAACAAAAATCAGATCTGGAGTTTGATTCTCACTAAGCCAATTTTATTTCTTTAGTTGAATGTTTTCCCAATATCTTTCTGGATCAAGCCCATGTAAATCAAGTCAGCAAATAAAATTAATTTATGGGAGTATTTTTTTTTTTTCAAATGTGCTGTTCTAAGCCAAGGTTATAGTAAAATATAATTTAGTCCATAGGTTTTTTTAAAATAAAAATGTAGAACCACAGCAACAAATCAATAAAACTACAACATGATCAATAAAATGTATCAGTTGAAAGGCATTTGTATTACTTGGGTTGTCAAAGTCTTTTTAACACTATCAAAGAGGAGACCTTGGGAAGGAGTTGCATAATTTAGAGAATTTCTTAAAAGGCTTTTGCACTATTTACTGCCAAGTTAGCAGAGTTTAAAGGTAGCAAAAAACAAATAAATGAAATCCAAAATAAAAAAATAAAATAAAAACCAAACACTGTAGACTTTTCAACATTATTTTTAAAGTTTTTATAAGTACAGATTGCTTTTCAAAATATATTCCAAAATATATAACTAGGCTATTTGTTCCAGTACTTCTGACCACTTATTTATCCAGTGAGCAAATAAATGTATCTTATATCAGCCAGGGTTGATAGATTATTTTCACATATAGTTGGAATCCAGACTATTTTATAAAACAGAGCTTATAATTTTAAGGTTACCCTTAAAATTGTCAGTCTATATCTAGAGCTGATTGGTAGATTGATTCCATCTATCACCAGTAGAAAAAAGGTTAGATTACAAGGGAAGGTTTTAGGGGCACTTCAGACTTACAGTATTAATAAGAATGCAGTTCCATTGCTTCTAAGTTTTGATTTATTTTTTAATTTTCTTAAAGCCTTACCTGATTACTTTCACAGCAATTTTGTCCAAGATTTAATCTCCATTTTAATGAATTTAACCATTGTCTCTTTATGTCAATTTGTTGTCTTTAAACCAATCTTCTCATTTTAATTCCTTTTTCCTAAGTTCTTACCCATATTTCTTTCTCTTTGGTGGCAGGTATTTTCTAGTAGTATAAAGTAAATACAATTTGAAACAATAATTGTTGGTTCCTGTTGTATTTTGAGGTTTGTAATCTAGACATGGCTTAGAAGACCGACATCTTTATAGATTGACTACTAATCACTGAATTTAAACTGGCCTCATATTTTCTTTTATTAGTAAAAATAGGATGTCATTTTTCTTCTTTCACAGTTCTTTCTGATCCCCCCCCCCTTATTTTGTCAGTAGGAGAAGCAATATTTTAAAAAAGTCAATTTATCCAGGTTGTTCTTATTGGGTGGAGACAAGCCTGGAGAGGGAATTGGGAGACCTCTAGAAGACCTAAGGGTATTAAAGATTGTTTATATTATGACATCATTGTAAATGGTTAGCTTTCCTAAAGATGCTCTTTTGGAGAAAGGGAGGGTAATGATTATATTATTTCAAACTCCCTAGTGAGAAATTGATGACAATGCCTCAAGCAAAGGGAAAAAAATCTTTCCAAACAAGTAATGCAATTGATCTCCACAGTCAAAATTCCACATAAGTATACCCACAGTTAATTATATCCTGTTGACAGGAGAAATCTAAAATACCTTGCATTTTGTCATCATGTGGTGGCAGAGAAATGACAAGTGTTGACAAGTATCTATTTGTTGTTTTCAGAATTTGCATTGGATATGACAAGTGTACTTTAAGCTATTATGCCATGGTGCCATTTAATCAATCATCCCTCAACTTCCAAGTTAATTCTACAACAGGAAAAGCATATCCAGAACAGAGTCTTATCTGCTGTCAATAAAGGTCTCCAGTGGAATGCCTATTCTGTGGTGGGACTGATTGCAATCAAACCCTTAATAATTTCAATGTAATGAGGAAGGTTTAAGATTTCATGGGTCCATACAGCTGTACATATATTTTTTAGTGAGGACCACATCTTCTAGAATTTAAAAGGTGTAGACCACAGCAGTTATTGTACACATAAATTGATTCTACT
This sequence comes from Pituophis catenifer annectens, assembly GCF_029215685.1. NCBI lineage: Eukaryota > Metazoa > Chordata > Lepidosauria > Squamata > Colubridae > Pituophis > Pituophis catenifer. Next base: position 43,164,332 of record NW_027256884.1, read on the forward strand.
GATATACTGTATTCTACAGGTACTCCTCAAGTTACTTATATAATGGAGCCTGCCGATTACATTTGTAACCCGAGGATTTGTAGAAGTGAATCATGTAACCTGAACATGATCACTCCCTGCTTTCACCCACACATTCGCTAATTCACACGAGATATCTCAGGGTAGGGAAGGCCATGGGGGGGGATAATAATGGAACAGGCCACTTGCTTAAGACCACCCAAGGCTTCACCTTACCACTGAGATGCCTCATTTTCTCCACAATTGCTTCCCCCCATCCCCCATCCTGCCATGTCAGATCTCTTACCTTGCAAAGATCTAGCAAGCTGTATCCTCTCCAGCCTCTTTGCTACACAAGATCATGACCTCCAGAAGCTCACAGTCTTGACCCGCAAAGTGTTTTCAAACTGATGGGAATGGAATGCTTTGAGGCAGTGTGATTTTGCTGCCCCAAAGCCTCCCGTCAGCATGCAAATATTTTGTGCACTGAAAGCTTCTGGGAGCCATGATCTGGCACCCATTCCCTCCAAAAGCAGATAGATGCCAGAAGTCATGCAAAATCATAGCTCTGCAGAAGCTTCCAGTTTCAGCCCACAAAATGTTTGCAAGCCAATAGGACACTTTGAAGCAGTGCAATTTCACTGCCTCAAAGCCTCCTGTCAACATGCAAACATTTTGTGCACCAAGACTGAAAGCTTCTGGGTGCCATGATTGTGCAAGATCACGGCCCCCAGAAGCTTCCAGTATCAGCCCACAAAGGCTTTTAAAGCAGAGACCTCTTTCTTGGCTCACAAAGAAGGTGGGGGGTGGGAGGATCATTAGGCTATTTTAATAAAAAAAAAACAACACAGAGATGCTGTGCTTGTGCTAATGTGGCGTCTGAGGTATGTTTTATCTTAATGATTTTTGAGGTGCAACATACTGGAATAAGAAGCTACAATGTGGCTTTTTGATTTTTTTGAAGATATGCAGGAGGGCCATCTAATAAGGCAATAATGTCAGCAGAATAGTCAAAATATTTCATGACTTTATTTTTTTAGCTGAGAGATTTAAGGGCAGGTAGAGAAGATGCATCTCAGAAGCAATCTGCTCCCAAGCTCATCCTTAACCATCACCATCTCACCCTGCCTTTTCCTCTCCCTCCCCTCCATAAAATACACAAACATTCAACTGCTGGATTAAGCCATTTTGGTAGTGAGGCCTGTTGGCAAGATATTAGTCAGGCATTAAAAGCTGCAGGTTGCTTCCCCACCACCAACCTATACAAGCACTTAGGTGAACAGCTTAGGTCAGGTCCAATTCATCAGTTCAGATCTCTGAATCAATCTAGTTCAAATGTTCAAAGTTTATCACCAAATTGAGTTGATTCAATTTAGACTGTCAAGTGGATTTTTTTTAAATAAAAAATCTCAGCACTTGGAAGAACTCCCTTATTGTTGTAGAGCAAGCTAACTGATTGTTCTGCATTCACTTCTGTCAGACTATAGATAAGTCTTAGTAGATTTGTTAGAAAGGAAGGATTTATTATCTGCCAGGACAATGAAAAGAGATTACTGCCTACCAACTATTAAATCAAGGGTAGGCAACCATTTCTCATGCATTTCCAAGTTTTTTTTTTTGCAGCCTACAGAAATCTTGCCAAGATAGGGCTATTAAAACATCAAAGGATATCTGTAGAGTGTTCTGGAGATTTGTTTTCTGTATATGTGTGTAAACAATAAAATTGTATTAAATGTTTAATAAGCTTCAATTAATATCTTCCCAAAACTGGGAAGGGAATTATATCCCCTGCTGATGTCATCACACAGTTGTCATGTCCTCCCAATCTTTGGCTACTGATTTTGTTATTCAAAGAAATTCCGCCCCAGGAATAAAACTAAGGTTTCAAGGATGAGAAACATACTTGGTTTTCAATTCATGGAAGAAGAAACCTACTAAATATAAAGGCAATGCAAGATTTTATCTTGCCAAAGATGGTAAGCTTCTATTTGGAAACAGTGTCATTCCAATATTGTTTTTAACTGAGGCTAAAAAGATTATGACCAATGATGAAACATTACTGAGGTTTGCATGGAATTTGTGAGCATACAACAGATGCCGTTTCTATTTGGCAGCAAAAGGTTGCTTGCTTCAAAACTCTTTATATTTCCATTGATTTGAACAAGCATTTGACTGATTAAACACTGTCAGGAGCTTGTTGAAGTATTTTGTTACAAATCAGAGTTGCCACGCATAATCAAGCGATATTCCCATGGAGATCCATGGCAGTTTTTACTAAAATAAAAACCCTTGAATCTGTCTCTTGATAATTAAAAACGATCCATAAATTATATTTCATTGTATGTATATATATATATATATATGTAGGTCTTTGGTTATTCGGGTCTTCTCCCACGTAAAATTGGAAGTGTCTTGGCGACGTTTCGACGAAGTCTCATTCGTCATCTTCAGGCTGGTGTTCTCGGCTTCGTGCTTCCAGGAGCAATGTGAGATCGCAGCTGTCTCTTCCTTTTAACTGCTAGTGGAGGTGTGAGCTGATTGGGTGGGAACTTGGCTGTGTTCTGATTGGGTGGAGGTGTGTTCTGATTGGTTAGGGGCTTGGCTGTGCTCTGATTGGCTGGGGTTGTGTTCTGTTTGGGTGGGGGCTTGGTTGTGCTCAGCTTAGTCTGAGTTGCAGGGGGATTTGAGCTGGTGAGCTGCGTTGTTGTTGTTTGGCTTCGTGTTTGTGGCCGTGTGAGCTCTTCATGGTGGGTGTCAGTCTGCTTCATGTATGGATTGGAGGGGTTTAAAGTGGCTAATGATGCAGCTGCGGTCTGGCTTCTGGTCCTTGGTCGTGGCTCATTATCAGTGTGGGTTTGAGTCTGCTTTCTGCGTGGATGTGTGGTGGTGACATCAGGTGTGGCACTCGTGAGTGTGGGTCTGGTGTCATTCGTCGTGTTAGGGACTCGTTTGTCAATAAGGGCGGGTTTCCAAATGGCTGGTAGGCGGGAGGTATCGTCTCGTTTGTTCATGCTGTGTGGGCGTTTTTCTATCTCAATGGCTTCTCTGATTATTCTGTTGTTAAAGTGTTCAGTTTTGGCGATAGTTCTGGTCTTTTTAAAGTCAATATCATGTCCTGTGGCTTTAAGGTGTTGGACCAGGGAAGAAGTTGGTTCCTCTTTTCTGACTGAGTTCTTGTGTTCTTCTATGCGTGCACTTATTCGTCTGTTGGTTTGTCCGATGTATGTGGTGGGGCAGGCGGTGCATGGGATTTCATATACTCCTTGATTTTCTAACTCAATTTTGTCTTTGGGGTTCCTTAGGATGGTGGATATTTTTCGGTTTGTGCAGAATGCTGTCTTGATGTTATGTTTGTGGAGGATCTTGCTGATTCTGTCTGTGGTGCCTTTTATGTATGGGAGGAGGGCTTTGCCGTTTTCTTGTTCTCTGTCTTGGATTTTAGTGGGGGTTTCTTTTTGGATTAGGTTGGTGATCTTATTTCTTTGGAATCCATTGGATGTGAGTACGTTAGTGAGGGTGTGTAGTTCGGTTTTTAGGTGTTGTTCGTCAGCTAAGCGTTTTGTTCTGGAAATGAGTGTCTTAGCTACAGAGTTGATCTGGGCAGGGTGGTGGTGTGAGAGTGCGTGCAGATAGCGGTTTGTGTGTGTTTTCTTCTGGTATATAGTGTGTCCTAGGGAGCCATTGGATTTTCTGTAGACTAAGACATCCAGGAAGGGAAGTTGGTTGTTCACTTCTGTTTCCATGGTGAACTGTATTTTGGGGTGTAGGCTGTTGAGGTGTGTGAGGAAGTTGTCCAGTTTTTCTTTCCCATGTGGCCAGATTATGAAGGTGTCGTCCACATATCTGAGCCAGAGTTTGGGTTTGTGATCGGATTTTTCTAGAGCTTGGGTTTCAAAGTATTCCATATAGAGGTTGGCAATGACAGGTGAGAGGGGTGATCCCATGGGTGCTCCTTCTGTTTGTTTGTATTTCTGTCCATTATAGATGAAGTATGTGTTGGATAGGCAGTGGTTGGTCAGATCTAAGATGTGCTTGGGGGGGTTATATTTGTTTTGGATAACTGTCAAGGCTTCTTTGATTGATACTTGGGTGAAGAGGGATATGACATCAAAGCTCACGAGTAGGTCACTGGGCTGTAGGTTTTGTTGCTTTATGATGTCTATGAACTGGAATGAGTTTTTTACGTATGAGGTGATGGATTCTGCATAGGGCTGTAGTTGTTTGGCGAGAAATTTGGCTAGGTTTTGTAGAGGTGAGCCTATGGAGCTGACTATGGGTCTAAGTGGGGTTCCTTCTTTGTGTATCTTGGGGAGACCATAAAGCTTAGGGCATCTGGATGATTTCTCTCTGGGTATGATTCTTTGCTGAATCTCTTCGCTGATGGGGGAGGCTTTTATTTTGGATCTGGTGGTTTTTTCCAGGTAGGTGGTGGGGTCTGTGTTTACGGGTTTGTATATGGAGTCTTGGAGTAGGTTGGTTAATTTGGTTTGGTAGTCAGATGTGTTCATAATCACCGTGGCATTGCCCTTGTCTGCTGGTAGGATTATTATGCTGGTGTCTTCTTTCAGGTTAAGTAGTGCTGTCTGTTCCTCTTTGGGTAAGTTACTTTTGGGTGGCTTGCTGGTGCAGAGGATATTGGTGATTTCGAGTCTGATTCTGTTTGCATCGTCGGGGTTGATTTTGGTCAGGCTGGTTTCAACTCCGCATATAATGGTTTCAGTGGGGATGCTTTTGGGAGTGACTGCAAAGTTGAATCCTTTGGAAAGGACATTGGTTTCGGCTTTGGTGAGGATCCTATCTGAGATGTTATGCACTGTTTGTTTCATGTGTGGCTGTGAGGGTGGAGGGGATTGTTTCTGGCGTTCTTGTAGTCTTCGGAGTTTGTTGGTGTGTGTGTCTGTCTTGAGGGTGGTCTGTGTTTCGGCTCTCCAGACGGCAAGTTGTTTGGATTTGTCCCAAAGTGCGGGGTGGAAACAACTTGCCGTCTGGAGAGCCGAAACACAGACCACCCTCAAGACAGACACACACACCAACAAACTCCGAAGACTACAAGAACGCCAGAAACAATCCCCTCCACCCTCACAGCCACACATGAAACAAACAGTGCATAACATCTCAGATAGGATCCTCACCAAAGCCGAAACCAATGTCCTTTCCAAAGGATTCAACTTTGCAGTCACTCCCAAAAGCATCCCCACTGAAACCATTATATGCGGAGTTGAAACCAGCCTGACCAAAATCAACCCCGACGATGCAAACAGAATCAGACTCGAAATCACCAATATCCTCTGCACCAGCAAGCCACCCAAAAGTAACTTACCCAAAGAGGAACAGACAGCACTACTTAACCTGAAAGAAGACACCAGCATAATAATCCTACCAGCAGACAAGGGCAATGCCACGGTGGTTATGAACACATCTGACTACCAAACCAAATTAACCAACCTACTCCAAGACTCCATATACAAACCCGTAAACACAGACCCCACCACCTACCTGGAAAAAACCACCAGATCCAAAATAAAAGCCTCCCCCATCAGCGAAGAGATTCAGCAAAGAATCATACCCAGAGAGAAATCATCCAGATGCCCTAAGCTTTATGGTCTCCCCAAGATACACAAAGAAGGAACCCCACTTAGACCCATAGTCAGCTCCATAGGCTCACCTCTACAAAACCTAGCCAAATTTCTCGCCAAACAACTACAGCCCTATGCAGAATCCATCACCTCATACGTAAAAAACTCATTCCAGTTCATAGACATCATAAAGCAACAAAACCTACAGCCCAGTGACCTACTCGTGAGCTTTGATGTCATATCCCTCTTCACCCAAGTACCAATCAAAGAAGCCTTGACAGTTATCCAAAACAAATATAACCCCCCCAAGCACATCTTAGATCTGACCAACCACTGCCTATCCAACACATACTTCATCTATAATGGACAGAAATACAAACAAACAGAAGGAGCACCCATGGGATCACCCCTCTCACCTGTCATTGCCAACCTCTATATGGAATACTTTGAAACCCAAGCTCTAGAAAAATCCGATCACAAACCCAAACTCTGGCTCAGATATGTGGACGACACCTTCATAATCTGGCCACATGGGAAAGAAAAACTGGACAACTTCCTCACACACCTCAACAGCCTACACCCCAAAATACAGTTCACCATGGAAACAGAAGTGAACAACCAACTTCCCTTCCTGGATGTCTTAGTCTACAGAAAATCCAATGGCTCCCTAGGACACACTATATACCAGAAGAAAACACACACAAACCGCTATCTGCACGCACTCTCACACCACCACCCTGCCCAGATCAACTCTGTAGCTAAGACACTCATTTCCAGAACAAAACGCTTAGCTGACGAACAACACCTAAAAACCGAACTACACACCCTCACTAACGTACTCACATCCAATGGATTCCAAAGAAATAAGATCACCAACCTAATCCAAAAAGAAACCCCCACTAAAATCCAAGACAGAGAACAAGAAAACGGCAAAGCCCTCCTCCCATACATAAAAGGCACCACAGACAGAATCAGCAAGATCCTCCACAAACATAACATCAAGACAGCATTCTGCACAAACCGAAAAATATCCACCATCCTAAGGAACCCCAAAGACAAAATTGAGTTAGAAAATCAAGGAGTATATGAAATCCCATGCACCGCCTGCCCCACCACATACATCGGACAAACCAACAGACGAATAAGTGCACGCATAGAAGAACACAAGAACTCAGTCAGAAAAGAGGAACCAACTTCTTCCCTGGTCCAACACCTTAAAGCCACAGGACATGATATTGACTTTAAAAAGACCAGAACTATCGCCAAAACTGAACACTTTAACAACAGAATAATCAGAGAAGCCATTGAGATAGAAAAACGCCCACACAGCATGAACAAACGAGACGATACCTCCCGCCTACCAGCCATTTGGAAACCCGCCCTTATTGACAAACGAGTCCCTAACACGACGAATGACACCAGACCCACACTCACGAGTGCCACACCTGATGTCACCACCACACATCCACGCAGAAAGCAGACTCAAACCCACACTGATAATGAGCCACGACCAAGGACCAGAAGCCAGACCGCAGCTGCATCATTAGCCACTTTAAACCCCTCCAATCCATACATGAAGCAGACTGACACCCACCATGAAGAGCTCACACGGCCACAAACACGAAGCCAAACAACAACAACGCAGCTCACCAGCTCAAATCCCCCTGCAACTCAGACTAAGCTGAGCACAACCAAGCCCCCACCCAAACAGAACACAACCCCAGCCAATCAGAGCACAGCCAAGCCCCTAACCAATCAGAACACACCTCCACCCAATCAGAACACAGCCAAGTTCCCACCCAATCAGCTCACACCTCCACTAGCAGTTAAAAGGAAGAGACAGCTGCGATCTCACATTGCTCCTGGAAGCACGAAGCCGAGAACACCAGCCTGAAGATGACGAATGAGACTTCGTCGAAACGTCGCCAAGACACTTCCAATTTTACGTGGGAGAAGACCCGAATAACCAAAGACCTACATACAAACACCCGCGAAAACTTGAGAAAATATATATATATATATATATATATATATATATATATATATATATATATATATATATATATATATATATATATATATATATATATGTCTTTTTCTTTTTCGTAGGCTTTTATGTGCATATTCTTTCTAGCCAGGTTTTACCTACATAAACTAAGTTGTTCTACAGCCCTGGTTCTGTGAAATCTCATTCACAAGTTTCTGGGCCTTTTTTCTGCTGACAAACTGCAACTCTGTGTTGCTCTCTGGGAGACTCAGATAGCTATTTCTGCCTTTTAAGTCTTCTTGTATAAAATTTTCACAAGCTTATGCACAAACACACAGCACAACACAAGCCATGCAAAACACAGTTGAAGATTATAGGAACTGAGATCCGATTTCATGTTACAATAAAATGGCAAGTTTCATACTACCAAAAATGAATCATTAGATAATTAGGCAACAATGACTTAAATTAATCTGCACTTCATACAACTTTATTAATATGAGTCTTCTGTGTATATACACACACAAACACAAAGACACACAGATACACATATATACACATGCGTATGTGTATGTGCAGGTGCATGTAATTCATATCTAGGTATGTATCATAACAAATTCCACAAGCATATATTGTCTTTTAAAGTGTGATGTATGTAGACATACATTTATTACTCAAAAAATCTGAAACATGCCTTCCCTTAAAACAATATTCCTTAGGCAAGTTATTTTTAAAAAGCACTTAAAATAAAATATAACTGTTCGGCTCCAGAGTTTTGAATTATAAGTTTTGCATTATTGATCAAACTGTATTTAATCTTTAGCATTCTCTTGATCCAGTATGGAACTCTGCACTAATTATTATGGGTTTATTACTATTATATATAAAAACCCAGCCAGAAACTATAAGATTCTGCTCTTTGTAAGACATTGTTGATCAGGAGGTAATGGTGCATGAAATCTAAATCTTTAATGTGGCAATAGGAAATATACTGGTCTAGTTTTTTAGCCACATTGCAGTTTTTACTACAAATACTTATTTATCTTAGATGTCATTTAGATATTTTTCAGACCCCCCCAAAAGCGGGTTGTTTTTAAGTTGGTGCCAGATAACTGGAAGGCCCATTAAATTACACAGTATGTGGCAGAAGAGAAGACTATTACTAGAATATTTCCTATGGGTTCATTTGCACATGGAAAGCCTGCTAATATAGTGCAAATCTGTGGGAATAACTAATATGAATAGTACCCATTAATTTGGTTGAATAAAAAAAAATCCCTCCTATTTATATAGACAATACTGATAAAACATTGGGGAATATGACAGTGGAGAAATACCAAAAAAAAAAAAAAAAAAGTTAAAACCTAATTTTAGATAATGTGAATTAAAACAAGAACCAAAGTTAAATCAATTGTAATATTCCTACAAGTTTCTTAAAATTCATACATGTACTTCTATGTCCTTCTCATGTAACACTCCTAAGCACGTAATTTTTATTATTGTGTCAATATGTTCCAGTTAGTAACAATTAGTTGCAAAGTTCACATTATGAGAAAAGAGAAGATTCATTATGCCTTATCCCCTTAGTGTAAACACAGGCTCTTTTGGATAAGAGAAAAATTAGAGCCTTTCTAGAACTGTAAAGTTTTCACATCATGAAGGCTTACCCTATCTCTCCTTGTGATTAGTTTTTTTTTCTTTATCAACTGTAAATCAATTTTTTTCTGTATTAGGGATTTTTTCCTAGTTTGTGTGCATGTTTAAATTGCATACTATATAATCTATGCAACCTTGTAGTTTTACCCTTAACAGTGCAAAACACCAATTATTCAAGTTAACTTGCTAGCTTTGGACCAATAAATGTTTGGACCCTTTCCAGTCATTCATGAATTATTTTTGTCATGACAGATTTGGAGGTCAATATAGGATATGAAATTATGGTATCATCAAATTCCTTTTTTTCTAACCATTTAGAAAAAGTCTCTTAATGAAGCTTACTCAACCCAAACTCTGTTACCCAAATTTCACAATTGTAGATTGTCAGACCTGCTGCAATCTGATCCTTTAGGAAAGAAAGGCCCTTGACTCAGTTTGGTTAAAGCACATGTTTCTACTACTAAAGGTGTTGCAATACAGTTAAGCCAAATGTGCTAGCATGTTCTTCATGAAGGGGAGTCAGTAAATGTTTTCCACACATGATAGTCATGCATAGATGAAGGGACCCATCCTTCTTTTCCCTAAGCATTATTGGGGAAGCCACCCTTGGTTTGGCGAGTTGGATGAATCCACTCTTCAGGTTTTTGTCTATAAAAGTCCACAATTCTTCCAATTCCTTAGGGGCCATGGAATATCCTTTAGGTTGGATAGTTTGGCCCCTGGTAGGATTTCTATGGAACAGTCAGTCAGCCAGTGAGGTTGGAGCATGCCTGAACCCTTCTCACTGAAGACATCCTGTAAATCCCGGTATTCTTGGGGGATCAGAGGGTGACCTTGGGGCTAGTCTTTGGCAGTTACTCCCACCTATCCTTTTCGGTTTTTGGGTTTGCCTGCTGCAGTTTAGAGGTAGGTTTTTGATGGCACTTTTCCCCTCCACCTTCACAGCTGGCTTGCTGGATCTTTAGCAGTCCACTCCTCCAGTTCATATAGGGGTTCCATTTCAGGAGCCAAGACAGTCCTAATACAAGCGGTCTTTCCATGTCAGGGACTATAATGAAGTTCAAGGTCTCTCTGAGTGTGCCATACTCATCTCTATTGGTTCAGTAACAAATGTTTCTGGGATCCCCCTGCCATTGAGATGTCCAGTTGACAAAAAACTATGGTTACTTTAAGCTGTTTGAGTCTCAGTTTCTCAACCAGGGCAGGATTTCCACCAAGCTACCCACTGGGTCAGCTAGAGTTCTCCCATCATCTGTGGGGGATGAGGTGAACTCTATGACTTCTACTCCGTTCAGGGTGGTTTCATGGGCTCGCTATGGTGATTTTGCTGGGTTTTGGGCAGGACCCTGAGTCACCTTCTGGGCTGGGCATGCAGCTCAGCAGTCAGCAGCTCGATTCCCTTCCTTCCCACACCTAAAGCAGTTGGTGGATTGCCGGCATGGACTCTGCTTGTATGGCACCAATTTTGGACCCTTTTTCTTTTCTTTTCAGGGAATCACCTTCACCATCCATAGATTAGTCAGTATTTGAATCGAGCCAAATAAATTTCCACTTTCTCTCCTAGGACATATCAACCAAGGGGGGGGGGGGCTCCTCTGGAAATGCAGGTATTGTAGACCTCGTCACTCCCATCTTGGAAACATCTGTTAGAGATCTCTTCTGGCCAGTTGGCCAGTCAGCAGGCCACTTTGCAAAACTCCTGGGTATACTCAGTCTCCTGCACTCTTGGCTGATAATCTTCCTGTGATCTCTGGCTTTGTGATCAGCTAAAAGGTACTATTCAGTGGCTATTTCTGATCCATATTGTTGCATGTATGTCCAAACTTGTGCCAGGAAGAATCCCAATTGCTTGGGGTCTCTGTTGAACTTTACTTCCAGGCCTGGTGTCTTGCATCCTTTCTGCCTTGCTGTCACTGCTCCTGCATCCAATGCAGGCTGGGCTGTGAAGCCCAGTGAGATGTGCCATCTGGGCTAGAGCTTGTTGAGCTTTGAGACTACCAATGGGTTCCTCCAGCATCTAGACTTGTCACTCTGGCTTGCCTGCATTTGATTCTTCCTCCAGTTCTTGCAGCTCCACTTGGGTCCCTCAACAGTGGCTACCATGGCCCCCATGGGTGAATGTCACTCCCATGGGTTTCTCTTATCATTCTTCCTTTTTCCAACCATGAGGGACGATCAGGGTCTTGATGGGCTATCCTCTCCCAGCCATTCAGATAAATCCAGCCCCACAGGAGAGGGTTTCAAGGTCATGATCTCTTCCTGGTCGCTTCCTTGAGCCAACATTGTTTGCATGGTTCTCACAATAGAGGCAGTTTCCTCTCCAGGTTGACCACAACTGCAGAGCTGGCTTAATGTGAGACCTGCCCCAATCTAATCCCTTAGGAAAGAAAAGCCCTTGACTCCATTTGGTTAAATCAAAGGATTCTTTTACTAAAGGTGTTGGTTGCAGTAAAGTCAAACCAAATCTGAAATCTCCCACACTTGCTAGATACAAGTAGGTTTTCCCCAAGCCCATTCCTCCCCCCATGACCAGATCATTTCCAGCCAACCAAAGTTTTCAAAAGTGTTTTGAGAACTCTGAGATGTTTGGGGCTAATCTGTATATTTTTCAGGGTGCCTGGTCATGTGATGCTGGTAGAAACAGGATCTGGCTGCTCTGGTCCTTATCACCTGTCATTCCCCACTCCCAATTTCCCATCACATACACACAAAGCTTTATTGCTCTTTCATCCTTCTACCTTTCTTTCCCCTTTCATCCTCCCCCTGCTTCTTCATCTTCCAGTTTTTGATGGCAGAATGCCTGTGAGGCCCCAAGCTAAACCAGGCAGAGCTGACATAGGCAATTTCCTTTGGACTTTTCCAAAGTTTGTTTGTTTTGCAGGTCAGGATCCAGCTCTGACCTGAAAGCAGCTTGTTGTGATCCAGTTTTTTTAGGGGAAACCATGAGTCTGAAATATCAGCTTTGTTTTGGTTTAGTTTAGCAAAGACTCCATAGTGTTTATTTCCCAGATACAATAAATACTTTTTTTAAAAAAAAATGGGGATTGGGGAAAATATTGAAGGTTTTAAAAAAGAAGAATTTAAAAAATCCCAGTAAATTAAAGTATCTACATCAATATAGCTGGCTGTTCTGGAGTTAAGATTTGCATGACATTCTGGAGGGACTACTGAACACTGAAAAGGGAACTATGTGTTAACATATAGGGAAGAAGGATATTAGGAATACTAACTGTTCTCTTGTTTTTTGTCTCCATGTGGCTACATGTGGCTACAAGATTTGCATATCTTGTAACTATGTCCTGCCACTGGCCCCAGTTATCCATCATTTCCCAAGCAGGATTTCAATATAATTGGAATATAAATCTGACAGCATTATTAAGAAGATAGTTCAATTACAAATACCTCAGTGAAACTGAAAGAAGAGGAATTATATGCAAGTCTTCAATCCTCAAGAGAACAAGTTTTGGATTTCTACTGCAAAACTGAAAAGGAAACTGACAATATTGACATATTTGTTTCAAAGGTCATATTTGAGAATATTTTTGGAACAATAGAAAATTATATTTATCCAATACCCATTCTGAAGAAGAAAAGTATTTCATTTTATGAGGGCAAGTCCAAAGGAGTGACTTAAATTTAATAAATTAATTGGAGTTGGGACAGATTTTCTTTTGGTTTTACATCTGTAATAATAAAAAAAGATTAAATACATTGTTTTGTACTTATAAAAAGTGAGTTTGAAAATGGATGAATACATTATTGCTGATGTTTGTAGAATATTATTGAAATTGAATTTGGAAAGTGTTTACTCTTTATTTCTTTTCATATATATATATATATATATATATATATATATATATATATATATATATATATATATAATGTTTGGGTAACTTGCTTAAAGTTTTTGAAAGGGTAGTTATTATAGAAAGGGATGAGCAAATTATTGCTAAGGTTTGCAAAATATTATTGAAAGTGAATTTGAAAGTATGTGCGTTAAAAGGAAGCTAAAATGAGGTAATAGAATTAACTTCAGTTATAAAGATATTTTTTTAAGAAATAGAGTTTTTATACAAATATAAAAGAGGCTTCCCTTTAAGTTAAAGAATATGAACATGTATAGTTATCTTTGTTGATATAGATGATGATAGCAGAGAAAAAATTACGAATGTAAATCAAAATATATACCGTTTTCCACAGTTGGGGTTGGGAGGGAATGGCTTTGGTTAAGATGCCAATGTAAATTATTTTAAATAAAGAGATTTTATTTCATCCTGTTTCTGTTGGGAAACTACTTCTGGTATTAATGCTTTAAAAAGAATGAAACTGAGAATATTGTTTGGAGATTTAATAAGTATGAAGTTATAGAAATGGCTTGTAATAGCTAAATGTGATGTAAAATGTTGAACTTATAAATATATTACTGTGTTGGAAAGAGTCAGAAGTCAACTGTTGGGCCTTCTACAACGTAAACCTCTCAATAGAAACTATTCTTGGCTCCATTTGTTGAGAAAATATAATTTAATAGAGGTCGAGTGTATTGCAGTATTGCAAAGTCAGAACTGAGAACTGTGTGCCAAAATCCCTGAATTCTACTTTCCCCTTAATTATCTCTCATTGCCCGCCCTAGTGTAACCAATCAGGTTCAGGCAAAATGTTTTCATAATGGTCAGTGCAAGCATGGTTTGATATGTGACTCCTTCCTTCTTTTAGCTGGGCGACTTTGAGGCAGTATCTCAAGGAGATTCATCTTCCCCAAACCTTCCTCCCTTCATTCTCCCTCCCCACAATTCATGGCAGTCTGTCATCGCATCACAGCAAAGCACAAACAAGCATAAGGGAGCAGCTGATATCAACACTCTTTTTTCTCTTTTTTGTTTCCTTTCATCTTTCTCCTCCCCTTTCTTTTTCTAAATCTTTATTTTCATTGTATTTTAAGTTATTTTTAAAAAATTAATAAAATTTAGAAACACAAAACAAAAGACAATCAAATTTGGTATTGTTTGAATTAGAAGGTAGAGAAAAAAGCAGAGGTTAAAGGAGAGGTTAAGGCAGCGGTGGGATTCAGCCAGTTCGGGCCAGTTCAGGTGAACTGGGAGTTAAATTGCTGGCCCTGGCCCACCCCGCCCCGCTCTTCAAGGAGCCCCCACATGCCCCACACGCTCCCAAGTGAATGCAGGGAGGCCTATTAGGCGCAAAATGGGGCTCAGGGGAGTGCAGCGCACCCCCTACATAGTGGTGGGATTCTGCTGGTTCTAGGCGGTTCGGCCAAACCGTTTGTTAAATTGCTGGCTCACCCCGCTCCTTGCCCCGTCCCTCCCCACCACTGGGCGAGGGGTGGGCGAGCCAGCAATTTAACAAACGGTTCGGTGTTTTTTTTATAATTTTATTGGCCTCGCACCTGCCATGGAGCTTCAAAGGGCCGCCCTACAGCTGATCAGTGTTAAAAGAAAACAAATGAGTAGACCAACGCCTGCAAAAATAAATGGGTAGACCCAGTGGTGGGATTCTACTTCGGTAGAATCAGTTGTTAAGTAGTTAAGTAGTTAAGCCAGTGGTTGCCAAAGTGGGCGGTACCGCCCCCTGGGGGGCGGTGGAATGCCTTAGGGGCGGTAAGAGGCAAGGGGGGGTGGCGGGGGGGGGCTAAGTGGCAAGGAGGGTGGCCCCCACCCTTTGGTCTGTGCCTCGCAGCACTTACCTCCTTGCAAGCAAACAGCAAGAAAAAACAGCCCCTTCAGCTTCAGCATCGGTTAATTAGCACAAGTTGATTAGATCACCTCCCAACTCTCAGCTGATTTGCTCTCAGCTGTTTTCCCCTAGCTATGCTGAAAAAGCAAAACTGAAAGTAAAGCAGGGTCTTTGCTGCAACGTGACAAAATGAGGCAGAGAGAGATTTCTTTTTCTTTTTCCTCACCAAAAAAGGTAGGTGCAAAACTGCAAACAATGGGAAATTTAGGGCAAAAGAGGAGAGTTCAAGATTTTAAAACACAAAAGAAAAAAAAGCTCTATTTAACTAGGGAATTGTATATTGTATTCAAAGTAAAAATGGTTAAGTTGTGGTTTGGAAGAATATATGGGGGAAATTATTTGGTTTATTATTATTGGTATTGATTTGTAAGAAATTGGATTGCATGGAAATAATTGGAATATTCATGTTCATATTCATTAATATACAAAAAAGGTAGTTATATAACTAATTGATTTATATTAAAATGTTGAATTTGTATTAAACAACTGTAATATTACATAATTAACCAATGTGAGGATGGATATAAAAATAGATGACAATGGGAAGGGGTATAATATAGAATAGAAGGGAAAAATTGAATTTGATTAAGATTAGAGATGAGGATGATATTGGTTTTTTTTAAAAATAGATGAGGAATAAATATGGCAAAAAGGAAATATAGAAATTGTAAATTTAATTGAAATGACTAAATACTGTTTAAATTTGTGAACCGGCCAAATACTCTGTTCAAATAAAATACATTGTATGTTTGTATGTGTGTTTCTAATTATTTAACAATTCATTCTTTATCTTAATATCTTTATATTTGTTTGGGATTGGCTTTCTTCCCTTTCATCTTTTTTATTGTACAGCAATCTTTCTCCTCAAACCTACCACCTCTCTCTTTTCTTTCCTTCTTACTTTCTCTTCCCCCCACCCTCTTCTTCTCCTCCCTACTTCCTCTTCCTTTCTCCTTCTCCTCTCTTCCTCCCTCTCTTACCCTCACTCCTACTCTAATTTCCCTTCCCTTCCTTCATCCTTCTCTATTGCTGTATCCTTTTATGTATATGGACTACTCTGAAAAAGTTATTTTTGACTGGTCCTCGCACCTTGAACTTACAACTGTCCTCACATTTTATGTTTTTGCCCTATCTTGTCACCATGGTGAAGAGAAGCAGTTGTGAAATGAGTGACACGGTTGTTAAGAATGCTATACTGGGGGACTTCCGGTTTGGTTCCTGTCGCCGAAAGACGGTCTTTTTTTCGGACCGCGAGCCCAGCTGCCTGTTAGAGCCGCTTCGAACAAGAGAAGCGGCTCGGAAATTTCTGAATCCAAAAGGAATCATGAAAAGAATCAGCGCGAGGCAGGTAGAGCCCCTGTGAGCCCCCAGATAGCACTCCTTTGCTTCTGGGGAGAAAACAGGCGCAGCTCCCTATTCTGCGCGCTGAGACTCCGGACAGTGAGGACACATTGTAGAGCAAGGCATAAGAACTTGAACCACGAAAACCACAAGTATTTACTAGCCCTGTGATTAACTTTTAAAAATTAAGGAGTGAAAGTCTCCTGAAAATGGCGCCTGGCTTCAGTGTTAACGAGAGCTGAAAGCAAAAGTGGATTTGAATAGCTACTTCAACTAGCTACAAAGTAGCATTGCCAGTAACAAGTGAAAGAAAAGGGATTCTTTTTAAAGACAAGCTTGATTTTGTTTCAATTTCATCTTTAATTTGACTAAACCTGGGGGAATTCTTCAGAGGACTTTGTGGTGGAGGAAAGGGAAAAAGGATTTCCTTTTTTGAAAAAGCTAAACTATGTGGCAGGATGGCTTCTAAGCAGACTAAACAGGATATGAAGGCGGCGGGGGGGGATCCCCCACACACAAACCTGAACAGCAGCCTCCCAGCCAGCAAAGCCAGAAAAAAGAGATTGATCTTGAAAGTTTAAAGGATTTTATTGCTCAGGCTTTGATGAGGCAAGATGAAAATTTGGATGAGAAATTTAAAAAGTCACAACAGGAAATTAAGCAGGAGATTAAAGAAATCAAAGAGGTGGTGCAAGAAAAATATGATAAGGTGACCAAAAAATTAATGGCATTGGTGACTGGATTGTCAGAAGTAATTATTAAAACTGATAATAAAGTGGAGGAACTTAGATCAGAAATGGATGTCAAAATGAAGGAGACTGATTATAAAATCTTTGATGCTGATAATAAAATGCAAAGACTTGAAAATGAGATTACAATGATGCAGTTCAGGTCCATGGAATTTGCTATAAGGCTGAGAGGCTTAAAAGAGCCTGTTAAAGATTAGCTCTGAAGAGATTTTTTGCAAAATGGACAAAGTGTACAGAGTGAATTCTTGGGTGGCCAGACAAAGACAATTGCCTAGAGATGTGGTGATATATTTTACAGATAGAAAAATGAGAAATGATATTTTACAAAAGTCCTTTCTCTCTGCTGTGCAAGTGGACGGAAAGGAGATTGGAGTTTATAAAGAGCTACCACCTAAGATGTTAAAAGACAGAAAGGACTTTGGATTTTTAGTGAATGATTTAAAAAAACAACAAATTCCATTTAGGTGGGATGCTCCAACTGGCATAATTTTGAGGTATAAGGGAGAAAGATATCGATTAAATACTGTTGAGAAGGCGGAAGAATTCTATTCTAATGTTTTTAAAGAGAGTTCACCATTCTCACGTACATCTTCTATGTTGGAGATAAAGGAGAGTGATAAGGAGAAGCAATTTCAGCAAGAGAAGGAGGAGCATTCTAAGCAGCTGGAATTGGAGGCAATGGAAATGCAGGGAGCTACAGGAGGATTTCTGGATGCGCCCCTGCTAGATTTTCCTTCGGAAATTGTAAATGAACCACCTAAGACCACAAGAGAAGTGGCTTTGGACCTAGCCCGGATGTGTGAAGCTAAAGGTCAGCGTATAACTCGAGCAGTTTCTAAGCAAATTAAAGAAAAACAACAACAGGAAAGGTCCAAGCCACAGCAACATAAGAAAAGAGTTAAGGGCAATATACAAGAATGTGCAGCCATGGGAGGAGCAAAGCCGAAGACCACCGATTCGGAAAATCTTCAGCACGTGTTCTTGTCGCTTCAAAAAAATGTAAATGATGATTAAGTTTTTATCTTGGAATGTGAATGGATTAAACTCACCACAGAAAAGGAAGAAACTATTTAACTATTTGAGACAATTTAATAATGATATAATTTGCTTACAAGAAACTCATGTCAGAATACAAGATCAAAAATATTTGATAAATTCAAGATTAGGAACACATTTTATAGCTTCGAATTTGGAAAAAAAGAATGGTGTGGTTATCTGTATAAATAAAAGACTGTCAGCTAAAATTATAGAAGCAGATGACTGTGGCAGGTTTATAGCAATTGAACTTTACACAGCAAATGGTCCAATTCTGGTGATTGGAATTTATGCTCCTAATCAACAACAAGAAAATTTCTACAAAATTTTGCATTCTAAAATATTGCAATGGGACTATAGATCTATTTTAATTATAGGAGACTGGAATGGAGTAATTGATCCTAAAATAGATAAAAAGAGTTTGGCAAAGTCAAGGATTAGATTACCACAGACTTTTTTTTTGATATGAAAGAAGATTTTGAATTAAAAGATATTTGGAGAATACATAACCCAAAAGACTTGGATTTTACTTTCTTCTCAGACAGACATAGATCCTTTTCTAGGATTGACTTTATTTTATTATCAGCTGACTTACTTGTAAAAATGAAAAGAACAAAGATTTTTCCAAGGACTTTAACTGACCATAGCCCGGTATGGATAGAAATTGAGATGGGAAAGAGTGAGAGAAGATCATGGAGAGTAAATGAAAATTTGTTTAGATATGATAAGAATATAACAGAACTTAAAAAGCAGATGAAAGAATTTTTTGAAATGAACTTGAATAAGGGTACCCCTATTGAAATTGTGTGGGATGCGAGTAAAGCATATATGAGAGGGGTACTCATTCATATGAACTCTAAACACAAATCAAATCGACAAAAGAAAAGATCTGAAATGGAAGCAGAAATAAAGAATAAAGAACAGTTACTTATAAAAAACCCGACAGATGAAAGAATACAAGGAGCTATAAAACTTCTGAAAGATTAATTTCAAATGCTTATGGCGGAACAAACAGCAACAAATCTACAATTTGCGAAACATAACACATTTTGTAACGCTAACAAACCGGGCAGATGGTTGGCTTATACACTAAGGAAGAGGCAGAGTACACGGGTTATTGATAGTATTGATAGTGGAGGGAAAGAAA
The DNA here is from genome assembly GCF_029215685.1 of Pituophis catenifer annectens. NCBI lineage: Eukaryota > Metazoa > Chordata > Lepidosauria > Squamata > Colubridae > Pituophis > Pituophis catenifer. Next base: position 43,183,568 of record NW_027256884.1, read on the forward strand.
TTTCTCAACAAAAATTAATTAAAGAAGTTTTTGTAGATTATTATACTAAATTATATGCCAAAGATGATACACAGAATGGACTTATAGAGAAATATTTAGAAAATAGAAGAGTCACAAAAATTTCTAGTCAACAAAAGGAGAGAATGAATCACCCTATAACATCTGAGGAGATTATTGCTGCAATTAAACAATTGAAAACAGCTAAAGCACCAGGGACGGATGGTCTAACTGCGGTGTACTATAAAACTTTACAAGCAGAAATGGTTGAGTATCTTAAAGATCTATTTTGCAGTATACAACAAGGGGGTAAAATACCCCCATCATGGAAAACAGCTTATATTTCATTGATACCGAAAGAGCAAATAGGTTCTAAAAAACCTGAGAACTTTAGACCAATATCTCTTCTGAATAATGATTATAAAATATTTGCAAAAGTACTAGCCAACAGGTTGATGCCAGTCATTCAAGAGGTGATTCGTTGTGATCAAGCAGGATTTATAGAAGGCAGATACATGAAGGATAATGTAAGGCAAGTTATAGATTTATTGGAATATCTTGAGAAGAATAAACAGATCCCTGCAGTGCTGGTTTTCTTGGATGCGGAGAAGGCCTTTGATAGAGTGGATTGGAACTTTCTATTAAAGACTTTAAGAAAGATGGATTTGGGGGATCAATTTATACAGGCGGTTTCAGCAATTTATCAAGAACAAAAGGCACAAATTATTATTAATGGAAGTTTGACAACAAATTTTAGTATTGGAAAAGGAACAAGACAAGGTTGTCCGTTATCCCCATTGCTATTTATTTTAACATTAGAAGTCTTGTTGAATACAATACGGGACTCGAGCACCTTGAAGGGAATAGTGATAAGGCAAGAGGATTACAGAATAAAGGCATTTGCAGATGATCTGGTTGTTACCCTAACACAGCCGATGGAATCAATAATCCAGATGAAAGACATTATAAAACAATATGGTATGGTATCAGGATTTAGATTGAACCAGAAAAAAACTAAGATGATAGTCAAAAATATGACACAAGATCGAAAACAGGAACTTGAAAGCAAGGCAGGTTTTGAGATAGTACCAAAGATTAAATATCTAGGAGTTCAGGTTGCAGAATCAAATATGAAATTGTTTCAAAATAATTATGAGGTGTTGTGGCGAGAGGTAAAGAAAGACATGGAGACCTGGAAAAAACTGCAGCTGTCTCTACTTGGAAGAATAGCAGCAGTTAAGATGAACGTTTTGCCAAGATTTCTTTTTTTGTTTCAAATGATTCCGGTGCTTAAAAGTGATAAACAATTGAGAGAATGGCAAAAAGGAGTGAATAAATTTGTCTGGAATGAGAAAAAGCCGAGAGTTAAACTGAAAATTATGCAAGATGTTCCAGAAAGGGGGGGCCTTAAACTTCCAAACCTACAATTATATTATGAAGCAGCAGCTTTGACACAAGCAAGTGATTGGTTTGGAAGGAAAAAGACTGGAATATTGAATATAGAAAGTTATGATCTTGAATTTGGATGGCATGCATACTTATTCTATGAGAACAAAGTGGATAAAGTATTTAAAAGCCACATACTTAGAAACTCTTTGATGAGAGTTTGGAAGAAGCACCAATTCAAATGGGATTACAAAATACCGTTATGGCTGGATCTTGGCCATATCATGTGGAATACAAATATAATGTCACTCGGGGGGGGGGGTTATATAAAGAAGTTCTTTTTACAGATGCGGGCAGATGGCAACTGAAGACATTAGAAATGCTGTTGGAAGAGGGGATTAATTTATCTTGGTTACAGTATAATCAACTTCAATTGAGATGGAAAGAGGACCAAAAAACTGGTATAATGATGCATGAAGAAGAATTGGTTAGACATATAAAAGAGAAAGGTCCAATGCATATTAAAAGGGTATATAATGTTTTGCTAGAAAGAGACTCAGAAACTGAATTGGTTAAAGATTGCATGATAAAATGGGCACAAAATTTTGCAGAACCAGTGATGTTGGAAACATGGGAAAAAATATGGGTCCAGAATGTTAAATTTACACAGTCGCAGAATTTGAGGGAAAATTTTTATAAAATGTTTTATAGGTGGCATTTAGATCCTAAGAAATTATTGAGTATGTATCCTAATGTTCAACCAAAATGCTGGAGATGTGATTGCCTAGATGCCACATATTATCATATGTGGTGGACTTGTAGGAAAGTTAAGGCCTTTTGGATAAAAATTTGGTGGGTTATGCAGAATGTTTTAAAGAAAAAAATTCAGTTTTCTCCACAATTGTTTTTATTGGGCATAGTTAAGGGTTTCACATTGGGTGAAGTAAAGTTGATATTGTATATGATTATAGCAGCGAGATTACTGATAGGTCAATATTGGAAAAATGAAGCTATGCCTACTGTTGAAGAATGGACTTTGAAGATGGCCAGTTTTGCAGAGATGGCAAAGATTTCAGCATACTTAAAAGATCGGACACAAGAGACTTATGTATGGGAGTGGAAAAAGTGGATAGATTATGTGCAGAATAAATATCAAACTAGGAAATATCAGATAGCTTTTAATTGAAAGTATTATATAGGGATAGAATAATAATAGAATTTTGTGAAGATGTGGAAAATATACAGGGGGTGGAGAGGTTCAAGTTTTATAAAATGTGATTTTGATATGGATTATATTTTGTGGAAGTCCTGGGGGGATGGGAGGGTTACAGGGGTTAGGGAGGGTTAGGGGGGTTAGGGAGGGTTAGGGGGGTTAAGGAGGGTTAGGGGGGGTAATTGGGGAGAAAATGTATTTGTAAAACTTTTTCAATAAAAAAAAAAGAATGCTACAATGGGCATAAATGATGACCAGTCATAAGTGCGAAGACCGGTCAAAAGTACGAGGACCTGTCAGAAATTACTTTTTTCAGCCCTCTGGGTAGTCCTTTTGTGCATATGGACTACTCAGAGGGCTGAAAAAGTTATTTTTGACTGGTCCTCGCACCTTGAACTTACGACTGTCCTCACATTTTACGTTTTTGCCCTATCTTGTCACCATGGTGAAGAGAAGCAGTTATGAAATGAGTGACATGATTCTTAAGAATGCTGCAACGGGCATAAATGTGAGGATGGTCATAAGTGCGAGGACCAGTCAAAAGTGCAAGGACCAGTCAGAAATGACTTTTCTCAGCCCTCTGAGTAGTCCCTATGCAGATAGCCACGCCCATCCGGTCACATGACCAGCTAGCCACACCCACCTGGTCACATGGCCAGCTAGCCATGCCCACCCGGTCACATGACCAGCTAGCCAGGCCCACCCAGTCACATGACCACCAAGCCACACCCCCAACTAAGCCACGCCCACAGAACCGGTTGTTAAAAAAATTGAATCCCACCACAGCCCCTTTAGTCTATTTTCACTCCCAGGAAGCTGCAGGGAGGCCTACTAGGCCCAAAACGGGGCACAGGGAGGGTGGTGCATCCTCCCCTGTGGCCCATTTTTGCTCCCGGAGGGGTGCAGGAGGCCGAGTGCTGCCTGTCACACCCCGTGGTCATGCCCACCATGGCCACGCCCACCCAGCCGGTCATTAGGCAGAGAACTGGTTGTTAAATTATTTGAATCCCACCACTGGGTTAAGGATTATTCAGACTCCATATTCCTGTGTAAATTCTGACTTTACTTCAAAAAGCCAGGTCATGTAGTGAGGATTGCCATGGATTAGAAATATAATCATATCTAACTGAATCAGAATGGATATGCAATTCAAAGAAATCTTTTAAAACAATTCTTAATACATTAATTTTTTATATCAGTTTTGTTAGGTTGTGTTTCTTCACAAAATGTACAGTATGCAATGCCTCCGACAATTCATGTTTACTTAATAAATATTCATCTATCTTCAGCAATGTAGTCTCTGAATAATCATAGAATTGAAAAATGGAACAAACAGTACTTTTGGGTGTCACTGCGTTTTTTTATTTCCCAGCTGAGCTTCATTATTTTTGGACTAATAGACTTACTGTAGTTTGACAAGTTCCTTATCAGTATTTTACTACGCATGTCCGCATTCTTTCACATTCTTTCACTTGCTTCACACACTTTTTCCTTTGTTCTCTTGCCAGCAAGGTCCGGCTGAGAAATAGCCGGCAAGAATTATTTCAAAAATGTAGCAATTATTTTTCTTAGTTAGTGAGGTGTTTTATTTTCTTTATAACAAATAAATGAGTTTTATTAGAAACTTTTCTTCGCGTTTCTTTTTCAGAATATTGCAACAAGAAATAAGCCTCGATCCATCCTCTAAACCAGGGTGATTTTTCCCAGAGCCAAACATGGGATTAATCAATGCCCTGACATCTGGTAGCACTCGGACGGTTGATTTATGGCTTTTTTCCTTGTTTTGTTATTTCTGATAAGAGCGCATAGGCAATTAGTTTTTAGCTACTGAGGTACGCTAATTATTTTTGCTAAAATGCCGAAACAGAAGAAAAAAGGCAAAATGAAACTAAGACCACTCTTCGTAAATGATTTGATTGATCTTTCCAACGAAGAGGTGGCAGACAGGAGATTTTCAGATTTCCAGCCCCTTACTACAGCCACACGCCTGGAACAAGAAGAAACCGTGGGAGCAGAAATGGAGGGAGATAAGACAGAAGCTGTTTTTGAAGATGATGATTTACGACTGAGGTCAGTAACACTTTCTTCTGATTTTCCAAGCTCTAAAAAAATCCTCCTAAAACCTTCTGAATTTGTAACGCTCAGTGCAAGGCCAAAGCAAACTGCCAACCAAAATTACTCCCACGCAGAGAGAGAAACAATTCATTATTCTCCTTGAAGCTCTAAGCTCACCCTGGATGAGCTGGCTATGAAAGCCTATCGTGACCGTATAAAACTCTATGAACAGGAGCTATCCCAGGCAAAAATGGTTATATCTATGCTTGAGCAAGATAAGGGAGATAACTTAAGATTTTCAAAAAGCGCCATATTGCCTTCTTCTCCGGAGCCAAAGACACTCCCCCTGGTGGATTTTGTGTCAGGCCAATTAAGACAGAGGGCACTGCATACGTCACATGAAAGTCTCCCTGATCAAGTTACATATAAACCTGCCACGCAATCATTCCTTGTAATTGGGCTGCCCGAAGCTAAAGGTGCAGCACCATCTGCTGGCAAAAGTAATTTACTACAGGAAGCTGAAATGCCACAAGTGTTTCCACAGGCCCGAACTCAAACACCCCCTGGTGGTGTTGGTGTCCTTTTAGATGGAACAAAATTAAACTTAATGAAGTAAAGGCAAATGATTGCATCTCCAGCAGGTCATGCCAATATTGCAGATCAAGCACAAATGGCAACTGAAATACAGCAGATTCCAGTGCATCAGCTACAGCAGCTACAAATGCCTGCATATGTGCCCCAGCCACAAGTACAAATAGTACAACCTCCTGGCCCACCTCCAATGGCACAACCAAGACCATTTTTAGGTCCACAACAGGTACAGCAAATACCACAGGCATTTCTGCCAGCACAGCCAGCGTACCAAGTGCAGGCTCCTTACCAGGCATTTTCTGTCTCTCCACTAACTGGTGAGTCAAAACTAAAAATGTCAGGACACAATTACAAAGCCTGGGTCAGTGAGATTACACTATTGCTTCTTAGAGAAGGCACTCACTGTATGGTATTTAACCGTCCTGCACAACCATGGGATTTTGCAATACGAGATTTAGAGATAAGAGCTCGCACAACATTATTGATGTCCATGGATACTGAACTGTAGGTCACTTTTCCACCAAACACAACAGCCCGACAAATTTGGGCTGAATTGGAAAATTGCTACAGGCCTGTCTCAATTGAATCTTCATGTTTACTCATCTCTGGACTACACGGTTTGAGATTGAAACCCGGTGAACAAATTGGAGGACATTTAACCAAACTGAAAGGACTGAGAACAGAATTGAAAGAGGCCATAACGTTGAAGATATTCAAATGATCAGCATCATCATTAACTCTTTGAATTATGAATGGAAAGATGCTGTTACAAAAATTAACCAAGTCCCAATTGCTCAACGCACAGTGGACAATGTCTGTAGACTTTTAATTGAAGAAGAGGCATTCATGTTGGCCACGCCACATTTGAGAGGACCACCCGCATCAAAAGCTCCAGCTAGGCGCCCCTTTCGAGGAAGGACCTACGCTCCAAGGATGCCAAGATGCAACACCTGCAATTGTGTGGGACATGCCACCCGGGATTGTCCCCAACGAGTTCCAGCTCCCGTCACATACCAGCCCAGAGGAACAGATTCCAAAGGCAGAGGAAGAGGCGGAAGACAAGGTCATCGTGGTCCCCAGCATGATCCACAAACTCCACTCACCACATTGGCTTTAACCAATGATCCACAACCTCAACCAGAGTACGATAGACGACTCCTGGGGACTTTGGACAGTGGTGCAGCATTGCATGTTACCTACAGAAAGGAACTTTTCACAGAGATGCACGAGCCTGAACCCGAACTACGTGAACTTTATTCTTTTTCCAATCATCCTTGTCAAGTCAAAGGAAAAGGAACTGTTTATGTTGAAGAGCTCGATGCATTCATTCCTGATGTTTATTACATACATAATTTGCTTAGTCAGTGTCACTTGTCTAGAATGTTAAAATTCCAGGTTCACCACCTTGAAAATGCAAGTTACATAGTTAAAGATGGAGATATTGTTGCTGGAACCATATTAATTGGTGGTGTTTATTACTTAAAGCCAAAGCCTAAAACACAAACACAGGCAAGTATGCAAACTCCAAAAAGGGAGAGCACAGGCCCAGAGAGAGATGCTCCAGAGAGAGATCCTGTTGCTATTCCTAAGGCTCCTAAAGCCAACAAAAAGAGAATTGGTAAACAGGTTGCTCAGAGCAAGCCTGAGGTTCCGCATAAAAATGTTAATGTTGAGAATTCACTAACTGGTAAACCTTTGCATTCCAGGTGTATCCATAAATGGCATAGAAGATTGGGGCATGCCAGTTTCCGTGTTCTTAGGAAGATGCCGGAGTTCGCAAAAGGTTTGGATCTAAAGGGGTGTAAGGTGTTTTTGGATTGTGCTGTATGCAAGAAGGCCAAATCCAAAGCAGCAGCCATTCCCAAACGCGCTACACGCCTGTCAACACGCATTTTTGATTTGGTTCACACTGACATAGTTGGTCCTTTCCCGCCATCATTTGGTGGTAGAAAATATTTTCTAACAATTGTTGATAATTACTCTAGATATGGATATGTATATCCTATGAAAGAAAAATCAGAGACCTTTCAGATCTTTAAAGACTTTGCAGCCCTTGTTTCTACCCAACACCAAGTTCGCATTGCCAGAATCCAGAGTGATCGTGGTGCCGAGTTCATGTCTCAGCGTTTCCAGGATTGGATGCATAAGAATGGAATTATTCATCAGACTTCGGCCCCTGACACATCGGCTCACAATGGAGAGGTACTGCAAACCATGATGTGTTGTCTCCTAGAAGACGCCAACCTTAATATGATATACTGGGGTGAAGCTATCAAGTATGCAAATTACATTGTCAACCGTACTTGGAGCAGTGTAACAAATCAGATTCCTTTCTTCATGTTGTATGGCTACAAGCCCGATCTTAAAAACATTCATATTTTTGGTTCATACGCTATGGTGAACATTCCCTTAGCTCAAAGAAGAAAAGGAAGTCCAGCAGCAAAGAGACTGAGATTTATGGGTATTGATGATAACTCAAAATGGAGCAGATTTATTGACTCTAAACATGCAATTGTGATTTCCCAATCTGCTAATTTTGAGGAAGATATTAACTGGTCCAGGATTCATTCCAATGATCCTGGAGTTTATTTTCCTAGAGATGATACTGCTGATGCCACGCAGATTGATGATCAAGATTCCACTGATTCTTCTCAACCCGATGTTCCGTCTTCGCAAGCCGCGGATGCTGACTCTAGCGACGAAAGTGAGGACGAGGACGAAGCAGAAGAAGACTGGACAATTGTTCCGAGATGTTCCAAGAGGGCCACAAAAGGAATCCCTCCACACGATATTCTTGGCAACTGACAAAAGCACCCTTGCCTTTGATTTGCAATGTTACACTTCCACCTGATAATTTCACACAAATCAAGCAGCTCCCTGATTCAGAGCAAGACAAATGGTAGGAAGCAATGCAGGTTGAAATGGACAGTCTAAAGAAACTTAAAGTATTTACACCTGCAAAACCTCCAGCAAACAAAAAGGTCATTGGCACTCGATGGGTCTACAGAATCAAAAAGAAACCAAATGGTGAGTCATTATACAAAGCCAGACTTGTAGCTCAGGGTTTCGCTCAACGTTATCCTGAGGACTACACAAATACTTACTCACCGACAGTTCGAACTGAGAGTGTAAAAATTGCTTTAACAATTGCAACTATCCTTGGTTTAGAAGTTTTCCAGTTTGATGCTGACATGGCTTATCTGCATGCAGACCTAGATGAAGAGATCTACGTGAAAAGTCCTCCAGGATTCCGACAGCAAGAAGGGGATACCTGGTTCCTAAACAAAAGTCTTTATGGTCTGAAACAATCTGGTTTAATGTGGTATTTATGTCTTACTGACAAACTAAATTCAATGGGCTTTATTAAGTCCGAAACTGATGAGTGCGTGTTCACAAAAAGATCTAACAATGCATATGAGATAGTTCTTGTTTATGTTGATGATATTGTTTATATTGGTCCAAATAAGCAAATGAGTGAAATTTTTGCCAAAGTTTTGCAGAGATACTTCACATTGAAATCATTAGGTCACATTAGCACTTACTTAGGTGTTCAGATTGAAAAAACACAGAAGGGGTTTAGTCTTTCACAAGAAGATAAAATTGAACAAATTTTACATCATTGCAACATGAAGGATGCTAACACAACAAAGACACCCATGCAAACAGATTTTCACAACTTAACACAAGAAGCAAGTCCTGAGTTCGAGGATCAAACACTTTATCGTTCAGTCATTGGGTCACTATTGTACATTAGTAGTTGGACTAGACCCGACATTGCACTTAGTGTTAATCTCTTATCTCAACACGTAGGTAAGGCAAAACAGTTTCATTGGACATATATTAAGAAATTATTGAGATACCTAAAATACACCAAACACATGAAGTTATTGTTAGAACCAACACATACTGATTATGCAGAATTATGTTGTTATGCAGATTCTGATTGGGCAAGTGATAAGAAATCACGTAAAAGTACTTCAGGTTATATGATGTTCTTAAATGGATGTCCTGTTTATTGGCAAGTACGTAAACAGAATTTTGTTTCTTGTTCATCTACTGAAGCTGAATATGCTTGTGTTTCAGATGCATGTAATTCTCTAACTTGGTTTGATGCTTTAGTCACAGATATCTGGACACACCCGATCCGACCGATCACCATGATGGAAGACAATGAATCGGTGGTTTATATTTCTGAATCACATTTTACAGGTTCTAGGTCCAGACACATTGACATCCGTTATCAAAACATAAAGCATTTAGTAAAAAAAGGTTTTGTCAAAATGCAATATGTATCTACACACGATCAAATTGCTGATATGCTCAACAAACCACTTCCAGCAGCTCAACACGAGTATCTGCGTAAGAAGATGTGCCTTATTTGATGATGTACCTGATCTTTCGCTCAACTGGCAAAGAAGGGGAATGTCACTGCGTTTTTTTTTATTTCCCAGCTGAGCTTCATTATTTTTGGACTAATAGACTTACTGTAGTTTGACAAGTTCCTTATCAGTATTTTACTACGCATGTCCGCATTCTTTCACATTCTTTCACTTGCTTCACACACTTTTTCCTTTGTTCTCTTGCCAGCAAGGTCCGGCTGAGAAATAGCCAGCAAGAATTATTTCAAAAATGTAGCAATTACTTTTCTTAGTTAGTGAGGTGTTTTATTTTCTTTATAACAAATAAATGAGTTTTATTAGAAACTTTTCTTCGCATTTCTTTTTCAGAATATTGCAACAAGGAATAAGCCTCGATCCATCCTCTAAACCAGGGTGATTTTTCCCAGAGCCAAACATGGGATTAATCAACGCCCTGACATTGGGGTCATAATTTTATGTTTTTTGAGGATTGTTGAAATTCATTCACACTGAAATGTGTAACATTGTACATTTTACTTCAAAATACTATTTTTTTTTCATTTCAAAGATCTTCAACAGTCAAATCCAGACAGTCTTTCCTTAATTCTCTCTATACTAGAAGAAGGTATTTATAGGTATAATTTGCAGCATTTTAATAAATAAAATAAATAAATAAAATTTTATTTCTCTATGCTATCTGTATTTTGTGTTATTTTCAGGAAAAATGATGGAAATTAAAGTCCTGGACAACTACATGTTAAGGTTTTCATACATGCATATGAAGTGCCTTTATACATTCTAGATTATTTCTCTGGCATCGTGTATCAATTATACATCATTTTGTGTTATAATAATTTTTAAAAAAAATTATTTAGCACATTAAAATACAAACTCCAAAAAAGGGGAATAAAAAATACAAAAACAAAGCAAAACCAGACAAGACAAAAAAAAAAGAAAAGAAAAGAAAAGATATGCATAAAAACAAACAAACATGCACATAGATTGTTCTTCCTAGCTGAATATTGATAAATATATTTCAGGAATAATAGTTTCCCGTCCTTGCAAAACAGGCCTACAGTTTATGACTTTTTACAATTCTGTTTACCCCACCAATTTAATCTGACATTTATCTACTATATATAAAAAAAAAATTATAGAAATTTAATTTTGAAAAGTTAAATTTCAAAGATGTCTGTTAGCAATCTATTGTATTTCACTCGCAGAAAGTCTGCAATGGCTTCTAATCTATCATAAACCATTACAATCATTGGCTCTGATCTTCCAGCATCAATTATCCTTGATTGATTGTTCGTAATAAGACTTTTCCTTAATATTTTTATCAGGATCTTTCCCAACAATTTGATTTCATTCCCCCAAATCTTAAGTCTCTGTTGTTGATATCACTGCATCATTTATTGTTCAAAAAACCCTCCTAAATGTTAAAGTGCAACATCTCTTAACAATTATTTTCCAGTTAAATATATCTATTCCCCAATTTCAATCAATCCAATTCATCACTCATCAGTTGTGTCAATTTTTAATTTTTAGAATTCATGCCCCTTTCAGACGTTTCCAACAAGCCTACAGTTTTCAGACCAGACTCCTTCAAATCTGCCAGCAATAAATTAGACTCCAATCCATCTGGTTGTAAGTCTGGTTTAACTGCTGTTATTTGTATCTGAGTTTCATGTTTCGGTTGATTTAAAACTGTTGTTATTTTAACAAACTTTTAAAGCTAAGTTTTCAATTTAAACTTAAAGGTTGAAAAGCAGTTTTCCCAAAGGATTCCCAAAGGACTTTATCCTTAAATTGATGCACTCTTTGCTTTTTTGTATATATAATCCAAGACTCTCCTGTAACTGGGTTTTACAACCAAGCATAAACAGTTTCTGTAAGGACTTGCCTCTCCTCTCTCCTCAAGTAAGCAGAACTCTTGAAACAGGCATTATTTCAAAGTTTTATTGAGGGAAAGTGATAGCAAGGAAAGCAAGGCAGGATCTGAAGTTCCCACTCAAAATCCCGGCCCAAAGTTGTAATGAGAACTCGAGCCGAGAAAGTTGATAAGAAGTTGTTGTCAGGCACCGCTTTGCCCATTCCTTCTGAGCTGAGACAAAATAGATGGCCCCAATTCCCCCCCTCCTTTTCCCAAGCAGGTACATCAAAGTGACAGGATGCCAGAAACAGGAAAGAGATTGTGAAAGAGATCCAAGGCGCCCTCTCCACCAGAATGGCAGTGTCCCGATAGGGATATATGAGACCTGACATTTCCCACAATAAAAATGAATGAAAAAAGTGAAATTTCCATCAAAGGTTAAAACAAAAACAAAAACAGAGCTTTTAAAAATTAACAGAATGCAAAATCCCTGTAGTGAAAATCCAATGTAAATGTAAATCAAATCAGATCATTTTCACTACCCAGGAAATTGTTGTTGATTTCCATACAGAGAAAGCAAAAGTGATTCGTAACAGCAGGATAAAACAGAAAAAAAAAAAACCTACAAAAGAGATCACATTAAAATCCAACAAGGAGTTAGAAAAAAACCCTGGTAGCATTCAACCAATTGATTAACATTTAAAAATAAGAATCAAAATAAAAAAGGAAACTTCAAAACGTAGCAAAAACCAAGTGGTACAAACAAACAGCTGAAAGGAAAAGATGGAGACCTGACTCTCCAGCCATTCCTACCAAACACTGCAACCATAGAGATTCCTTTTCCCAGGTAAGTCCACAATCATCTGAGCATCATCTTGGTTCATTCCTAGTTTTTCCTGCTCAAAACTGCAAAGTATGCTGTTAAAGAGCCTGCTTCAGTGGAAAAAAACCAGTCATTTGTCAGCAGAAGAAAAAGATTCTTCATTCAGCACACCATTTTTCAGAGGACCTCACCCCCATGATACATCATTTTATAAACATTCTTTTTGATAACATAATACAATGTACATTTCAGCCTTTTAGCATATATTTTCACATTGGTCCAATTTTTATAACCAAAATTCTTAGCCTACTTTATGATGCATTATTTAACCCATTCTTCCTATTTCAAATTTCAATAAAAGTTTGTACATTTTAGCAATTATGTGTTCATCATCATTAAATAAATTTATCTTAAATTCTGATTTACTTTGCTCCTGGCATGTCCATGCTTGTGTTACCTTGTTATCATTGCCTTATTACAGGTTTGAAATTCTTTCTATTAGTGATTACTTTTTTCACAATTACATAATTCAGTTAACATCATTTTTTTCCCTTATCTTTTCCTCACTCAGTTGCCCAGGTTGGGAAACACTGGATTAAAAGAAAAGTCAAAGCATGTGAAGGAAATAGTAAATACTGAACAAATCAATGTACAAATATAAACCATTTTGTTAGTACATTTGTACCACTAATGTACACTAAGAATCCTTCAATTTTGCTGAAGTCTAGTTTCATGAAATGGCATGGCTGATTTGTTCTTTAGCTGGAAGTAATAGTGTCAGATGCCCCAGTCTGTATAGTTTTGAAGAAAATATGTTTTGACATATTTCTGAATTTCTTTTTTCACTTCAGTTCAGTCTTTGCCTTTCCATCAATAAATAATGACTAGAACAGATAACTCTATCTCTACCAAGGTATCTGCTATATCTACCAATGCAAACAAGTCAAGAGCCTTGAGATCCAGGAGGTCTGTTAAAGCTCAGTGGCTTATTCATGGGTACTAAGACTAAGAGTATAATTATCGTTTTCCTCCAAGGAAAATGAGAGACAAAAAGAGTCAATGAGAAAGTGGAAATTCATACCACCATGAATAATGCAGCTTGTTAGCCTGATCACTTTGTGATACAATGAAAAAACATTGGATAATAAGGTCTTGATAAGGTGAACCAGAACTATACTCATGGTTAAGTGATACTGTGCATAAGGAATCTTAGAAAATAGTACTGATACAGGTAGTCCTCGAGTTACGAATGTAATGGAGCCTGCCCATTCCATTCGTAACCCAAGGATTCGTAGAAGTGAATTACATAACTTGAACGTGATCACTCCCTCCTTTCACTCATGCATTTGCTAATCGAAGGCGCAACTTGTTAAGTGTGCATGTGGTATCTCAGTGTGGGGAAGGCCGGGGGGGGCGGTAGTGATGGAACAGGCCATCTGCTCCAGACTACCCAAAACTTACCCTGACCCCGTGACATACCTCATTCTTTCTCCTCTGGGATCCCCACAATTGCTCCACCTCCATCCTGTCATGCCAGGTCACTTACTCTGTGAAGATCTGTCTCCTTTCCAGTCTCTCTGTTTCTTTGCCTGAGAGCAGAGGTAGAACAGTAGGAATGCGCCCTTCTCAGCTTCTCTGACTCATTGAGGCTGCCTGCCACTTCTGGAATGGTTCAAGCCTCCCATTGATGTGCAAAAACTTTTTGTGCACAGACTGGAAGCTTCTGGAGGCCCTAATCTCATGAGACTTCAGGCACTCATTCTCTGCAAAAGCAGATGGGTGTCTGAAGTCGTAAGAGATCATGGCCCACAGAAGCTTTCAGTCTCTTGCCGAAAAGTGCCTACGGGGTGTCTATGAAGTGCCTATGGGGCGCCACTTCAAAGAACTCCATAGGGCTTGAGGAGACCTTTTCCAAAGAGAACATAGCCCCCAGAGGGAGCACGTGTCACTCTGGAGCTCCACTTTCACCAGGAAAGGTCTTTCCTCAAGGCCTCTGCTGAAGAGAATGGAGCTTCTGGAGGAAGTGCATCTCGCTCCGGAGCTCTGTTTTTGTCAAGGCCTTTGCCAAAAAGAACAGAGCTCCAGAGTGACATGCACTCCCTCTGGGGGCTCAGTTCTCTCTGGAAGAGGCCTTGAGGAAAGGCCTTTCCTGGCAAAAATGGAGCTCCAGAGCGATGCATGTGCCCCAACTGGACTCCATTCTCAACAACAAAGGCTTTTTGCAAAGATGGCAAAACACTTTGCAAATGGAGGGAAAGCTTCAATGTTTCAGGTGTTCCCTCCATTTCCAAAGCCTTTTGCTGCAGTTCTCATCCAGTCCTCCATTTGCAGAGAACAGAAACTGTTAATGCTGGATGGATCTAACCCAATAACTCATAGGAGACAATGGTATCTCTTCATTGATTCTTTATTCTAGGCCTGGAGTCCTTCTAGGCCCAATTCAGGGTAAGGGTCGCTGACCTCTGTCTTGTCTTTGCAGGCACACATCTGGAACTGCTGGATGCCTATGTGTAGGACCCTTTTATATACCAGGGGAGGAGTCTGAGGTAAGGGGGTATGATGGGATATGGGGAGGTGCCAGCCCCTGCCTGGGAGAATTAGACATTTACCCTGACAAATCCCCCTCTAAATGTCTAATTAACGGCGGACATATGATATCTGTGAACATACATGTTAGGTACATAAAACACATGATCTACATATATACACATATTTTTGATGTGAGATATGCGTGTTGCTTTTGAGGTAGTGGCTTTGTAAGTATGTCTGCTGTTTGTTGTTCAGTGTCACAGTATATGGCTTTAATGAACCCCATTTCTGAGAATTGCCTAACGTGTTTATATTTTATGTCTATGTGCCTTGATCTCTATCCCACGGCATCTGCTTTTGATATTTCTATAGCTGCCTTGTTGTCTTCATGTATGACTATGGGGTATGTTGGTTCGGCCCAGATGTCAATAAGTAAATCATCAAACCACACTAGGTTATTTGCGGCTTTTGATAAGCAGACGAATTCGGCTTCGGTGGTAGAAGTGGCCACCAGCTTCTGTTTTCCCATATACCAATGTATAGGGCAATTGTTTAAGAAGACTACGTACCCGGAAGAGCTTTTTCTGCTTTTGGCATCCCCGGCCCAGTCAGCGTCTGCATAGCAGGTTAACTTGGGTTTCTCAGACAGGTCTGGTTCGAGGCACAGCTGGGCGTTGGCACTGTGTTTCAGGTACCTGAGCAGTCTTTTTATGGCATCCCAGTGCAGGACAGTGGGCTTGCTCACGTGTCTGGACAGTAGATTGACGGCCAGAGCGATGTCAGGCCTCGTCCAGTTGGCGATGTAGAGTAGCGAGCCTATTGTTGACCTGTACAGCTTGTTGTCAACAAAGGGTTCAGCTTCATTGTACATGCTCCTTATGAAGTCCGGTTGCATGGGTGTCTCGCAGGGTTTTGCCCCTGACATGTTGCATTTGGATAACAGTTCCATGATTTTCTCTCTTTGTGAGATCCGGAAGCCCTTGTCAGTTTTAATCACTTGCACCCCTAGGTACTTGTCTATCTTCCTTAGTGACTTCAGAGAGAAATGATTTCCTAACTCGGTGGCAAATTTATCGCATTTGGCCCTTTGCTTCCCTATGTACAATATATCATCCACATACACAAGAACACCTTCAAATGCTCCTCCCTCTCTCTTTGTGAAAAAACATTTGTCTGCAGAGGTGGCTTTGAAGCCCATGGTTTTTTTTTTGTTGTTGTTGTTGTTTTTTTTAAATTTGATTTATATGCCACCCTTCTCCGGAGACTCAGGGCGGCTTACAATGCGTTAAGCAATAGCCTTCATACTTTTGTATATTTATACAAAGTCAGCTTATTGCCCCCACAAACTGGGTCCTCATTTCACCTACCTTAGAAAGGATGGAAGGCTGAGTCAACCTTGAGCCTTGGAGAAATTCGAACCAGCAGAAAATTGCAGGCAGCTGTGTTAATAACAGGGTGCGTAGACCACTGTACTATCAAGGCGTTGTGCGACCAACCTTGCTTTGTAGAGCATTTTGTTGTCTTCGAGTGTTTTGACTTTGAATACCCACTTGGTCCCAATTGGCTTTTTGTTCTCAGGTGCTTGAGCTGGCGAGTATACCTGTAGTTCTCGGAGGCTCTCCATCTCCTTTTCCATGGCTTGCTTCCACCTTTCCCTCTCTTCCTGGGGGAGGCCGAGTATCTCTTCGTAGGAACTGGGTGTGAAATGCTCTGTGTGTATGGACATGACGTAGTCCTCTAGTCTCTTTGGTAACTTGTTCCTACTGGATCTAGTTGGTCTGTCTGGAGGCGTATCTGCTTCATGCAGGCATTCGGCTTCTTTTTCGGTGAGGCTATCTAGGTTCAGTGTGGAGTGTCCTTCTTTCCATTCCTCGGCTTTCAGTTCTTGGTGTTTGGGTCTGTCTGTTTCAGTTTCCTCTGGCCCCCTGGTGGTCAGTTCTTTGTCACTTTGGTTATGTGGTTGCATGTCTCTGCCAAGGAAAATGTCATTGCAGTGGAGCTTTGACCAATTCGAGTGCTCATGGAATTCCGCAGACCTGGACACAATGAATTTGTTATTGCAGTCCACAAATCTGAATCCCTTTGTTCCAGGCTCATAGCTCATGAACCTTAGTCTTTTTGACACCTTTTCTCCCTTCTTCCTTAGGGGAATGTGGACGTCAGCTGGGGCACCAAATACGTGTAGGTGGGCTAGGTTGGGTTTTCTATTGTACATTAGTTCGTATGGGTTTTTATTGATTGAGCTTGACCACAACCTGCTTAGTGTGTAATTTGAATAGTGTAGTGCCTCTGACCAGAATGATTGGTTCATTCCAGTGTCCTCCAAAACACACCTCATCATTGTTTGGAGCAATCTGTTTTTTCGTTCTGAGACCCCATTCTGGAATGGGGAAAAAGGGGTGGAGCTAAAATGCAATATGCCCCTCTCCCTTAACCATTTTGCAAAGTCCTTGGCGATGAATTCTGTGCCCCAGTCAGTCATTATCTGTTTGATTTTCGCCCCATGTTGTAGTTCCACCCTTTTATAAAAGTCTTTGAACCTTTGGAATGTCTCATTTTTATGCTTGAGAGAGTACACATAGCCATACCTGCTGTAGTCATCTACTATGGTTAAGAAAAACCTTTTCCTGTGTCCAATGGAAGGTCTCAGTGGTCCCACTAAATCCATGTGTACTAGCTGAAATGGGTGGTCAGTTGTGCGCTCTGACCTTTTGGGCCTTGCTTTGACCTTAATTTTTGAAGATTTACACACTGAACACTCCAAATAATTTTTGCAGTCCTTTACTTTCAAACCCTCTGTACATCCTAGCATTTTTTCTACAACCAGGAAACTGATATGTTCTAGCCTTCTGTGAAGGAGGTGGGCACAATTGTCGTGGATGGGTTTTCCCACGGATACCTTGTTTTTGCCTGGTGACACAGTGTTTGTTTCCTCCTGGGGTCCCCCTCTAGTTTCAGTGTCTTCCCCCTGGTCATGGGTGACACTTGTGTTTATACTTCCCTCGCTGTTCTCACTGGGTGTAAAGTACGGTAATCCATCATGTGTGATTACCTTGCCAACCCTTTTTCCTTGGTTGAGTATCTGTACCCTGCCTTCCTTGAATGTTACCTCTGTGTCTGTGTCTTTTGTGAGCTTTGCGATGGCTAAGATATTGTGGGGTATTTCTGGCACGTACAGTACCCCCTCTATTTTCCCAACCCCTGGTGTTGTGGCCCTGCCCTCTGAGCCTGTCCCATCGGAGGAAGAAAGCTCCGAGCATGAGGAAGAGGAGTCAGCCA
Organism: Pituophis catenifer annectens; assembly: GCF_029215685.1. NCBI lineage: Eukaryota > Metazoa > Chordata > Lepidosauria > Squamata > Colubridae > Pituophis > Pituophis catenifer. Next base: position 43,201,672 of record NW_027256884.1, read on the forward strand.
GGCCTCCCTCTCCAGGCCCCTCCCCTCTGGCACTGTCTCAGGTGCCGGCCGAGGGAGAGGAGATTAGCAGGGAGACAGGTGGCTCGGATGAGAGTGAGGGAGAGACATCATTCCTGGACGCACGCCTCCGAAGGCGTGATAAACGATTGCAGCAGCTCAGGAGGCGTGCTAGGGATTAGAACTGAGTCACTGGACCACACCCCAGAGACTATATAATAGAGGGTGGTGGCCAGTGATCCTTGTGACGAACAGAAATAAACCTTGGATAGTCACTAAAGCCTCGTCCGGAACTGCTGAGAGGGATATTTATTGTTGTTGGACTTTTGGACGCTGAGTATATTATCTTTCTGTTTCTGTGGAAATAAAGCAGTTGGCAGACGGTGTGTATATCGCTGCCAAGTTGGAGATAAAGACCTGGGTGTGTTCCAAGTGCTTCCTTAACCCTCGGCTGGCTGTGTTTGTGTGTGTGTGTGTGGACGGGGACAGATCATCTTGTTCGTCACCACATACTCCATCGTTAACCCACGATGGACCAACAGCTGCAGCAGCAGTTACAGCAGATGCTGGAGGCCAATCAGCTTCTGCAACAGCAAGTAGCACAGCTAACTGCCCAACTTGCTTTGGGAAATGCTCCTGCAGCTCCACCTCCTCCCTCTCCCCATCCGAGATGCCCAGTGAACGTGCCAGATAGGTTTTCTGGGCAGCAGGAGATGTTCCCGGCCTTCTTGGGGCAATGCCAACTGTTCATGGCGATGAGGCCAGAGGATTTTCCGGATGACCGGGCTCGGGTGGCATTTGTTATCAGCTCCCTCTCTGGCACTGCCGCCCGATGGGCCACGCCCCTGTTGCTGGAAGATAGCCTCTTGCTCCTGGACTATCAGGGCTTCTTGCAACACCTGCGCACCATGTTTGAGGACCCCCTCCGGGTGCAGACGGCAGCGAGGTGCATCAAGGACCTCCGCCAAGGCAAGCGCCCCCTGCAGGACTATATTGTGGAGTTCCGACTGCTAGGCCAGGATTCGGCTTGGAATGAGGTGGTGCTGATGGATGCCTTCCAGGACGGCCTCTCTGACGAGATGCAAGATGAGCTGGTTCGTGTGGAGGCGCCACAGACCCTCGACGTGCTGGTGACACAATACCTGCGCATCGACGCCTGCCTGCAATGGCAACGGCCCCATCGGGCTCTTCCGAAACCACCGACAGCGTCGGCACCCCCGCGTTTCGCACCAACAGCGCTCCGGACCGCACCGCGTTTTGTGGCGACGGCTGAGGAGCCCATGGAGCTCGGAGCAGCCAGACCTCAACTGACAGCCCAGGAGCGGATGAGGAGACGCCAAGGGGGGTTGTGCCTCTATTGCGGCGAGGCTGGACCTTTTGCCGCCTCGTGTCCCCGGAAGCAGAGTGGACCGCTCAAGCCTGTTCCGGAGTCTCAGCGTGACCAGCCGGGAAACGGGCCAGGCCGGCCTAGGGGAAACCCTGGGTCAGGCATGTGACCATGCCCCGCCGGAGTCGGCGGCTGTGGACTGTGAGCCCCCTCGGCACCTGATTTTGAACACCCGGGTGTTGTTGGCTAACTGGTCGGAGGGGCTCCAGGCACACGCGCTGTGGACTCGGGGGCCACCACGAACTTTATGGACCAGGCCTTTGTGGCCCATTACAAAGTCCCCTTGGTTCCAGTGGACTCTCCGTTGAGGGTCGAGACTATCGATGGGCGGGAACTCGTGGCGGGGCCCATCAAATTTGCTACCCAGCCCTTGCGCCTCGCCATTGAGAACCACAAGGAGGCGATCCAGTTTTACGTAGCGGCGGATCTGCACTTTCCCTTGGGGATGGCCTGGCTTCGGGCGCACGACCCTCAGATGGCATGGTCGAGAAACGCCATCTCGTTCCCGAGCCTGCAGTGTGTCGACCACCTTCACCACACCTGTGCCGGCCAGGACGTCTCTGCCCCGAACGTCTCCTTGCCTCCGGAGCTGATGTCCTTCGCCGACGTGTTCAGCGAGAAGGAGGCGGACCGCTTGCCCCCGCACCGACCCTACGACTGCACGGTGGACCTGATGCCCAATGCACCCCTGCCCTCGGGACGCCTGTACTCCATGTCGGAGCCCGAGCTGGCCGCCTTATGGGACTTTCTGGAAAAGAACCTGGCCCATGGGTTCATCCGGCCTTCGACCTCCCCGCTCGCGGCCCCGGTCCTCTTCATTAAAAAGAAGACGGGGGACTTACGCCTGTGTTGCGACTACCGGTGCTTGAATGCCATCACAGTGCGAAATCGCTACCCCCTGCCGCTGATCCCGGAGCTGATGGAGAGGTTGCGGGAGGCCTCGATCTTCACTAAGCTCGATCTCCGAGGGGCCTACAACCTGGTGCGCATGCGAGAGGGGGACGAGTGGAAGACGGTGTTCGGCACTCGGTACGGACACTTCGAGTATACCGTCATGCCGTTCGGGTTGACCAACGCCCCCGCGGTCTTCCAGCACTTGATGAACGACATGTTCCGGGACATGCTGGATCGGTTCGCGGTGATCTACTTGGATGACATTTTGATCTATTCCCAGACCCCGGAAAGTCACCTCCAGCATGTCCGCCAGGTCCTGCAGCGCCTGCGGGAGCACCAGCTCTATGCGAAGTTGGAGAAATGCTACTTCTTCCAGACTTCCATAGAGTTCCTCGGGCACATCATCACCCCCGAGGGCATCGCGATGGACCCACACAAGGTGGAGGCCTTGCTCAGTTGGGAACCCCCGCGTCGGGTGAAGGATGTCCAGCGTCTGTTGGGATTCGCCAACTACTATCGGACCTTCATCCCGGGCTTCGCCACCCTGACCTTGCCATTGACCCAGCTCCTTCGGAAGAAGGTCCCGTTCCAGTGGGGGCCCCCGCAGCAGCAGGCCTTCGAGGTCCTCAAACAGGCCTTCGTCACAGAGCCAGTCCTGAGGCACCCCAATCCACACCGTCCGTTCGTGGTTGAGACGAACGCGTCCAACGTGGCGATTGGCGCGGTGCTGTACAGGCTCTGGTGGATGGCGGCACTCTTTTTCCCTGTGCTTACTACTCCCGGAAACTCAATCCTTCCGAGCGCAACTACACCATCTGGGAAAAGGAGTTGCTGGCTATCAAGGCTTGGCGACATCACCTCGAGGGGGCCCGACACCAGGTGGAGGTGCGGACGGACCATCAGAACCTGGAGCACCTCACCACGGCCAGGAAGTTGAACCAGCGGCAGATCCGGTGGTCGTTGTTTTTCGTCCGGTTCAACTTCCACGTCACATACATTCCGAGCAACCTCAACCAGAGGGCGGAGGCGCTATCCCATAAGCCGGAATACTTTTGCCCCAAGGACTCCCTTCCCCCTGGATGGTGCTGCCAGCGGACTCCTTGGCTGCGGTCCAGGAACCGGTGGACCTGCGGGCTCAGGTGCTGGAAGCGCAGCGACGGGACAACTGGTCACAGCAGCGGAGAGCGGACGTCAGCCCCGCGTCCCCATGGACCGTGGAGGAGGGCTTGCTCAGGCACCGGGGTCGGCTGTACGTGCCCACGAGTCCGCTCCGAGCCCTCGTCATGAACCAGTGCCATGACAACCCCGCGGCGGGGCACTTCGGCTTCTTTAAGACTTTGAACTTAGTGACGCGGACTTTTTGGTGGCCTCGGGTATGGCACGACGTGCACGCCTACGTGACGTCCTGTGTGACGTGCCAACAGGCCAAAGCCGCGTCCGGCCCCCCTCCTGGACTCCTCCAGCCGCTGCCAACACCGGAGAGACCGTGGGGAGCCATCTCCATGGACTTCCTGACAGACTTGCCCCTGTCCGCTATGTTCACGACTGTCCTCGTGGTGGTGGATGCGCTCACGAAGATGGCACATTTCATCCCGTGCCGTGGCCTGCCCTCGGCCCGCACCACGGCTCGCCTGTTTCTGCAGCACATCTTCTGCCTCCACGGCCTGCCGGACCGGGTGGTTTCGGACCGTGGGGCCCAGTTCACGGCCCGCTTCTGGAAAAGCCTGATGGCCGTGCTGGAGGTGCAGGCGTGCCTGTCGTCGTCGCACCATCCGGAGACTGATGGGGGCACGGAGAAGGTCATCGGCATACTGGAGCAGTACCTCCGCTGTTTTGTCAACCAGCAGCAGGACAACTGGGCCGAGTACCTTCCCCTGGCGGAGTTCGCCTTTAACAACTCCCAACACACCTCCACCCAGATGACCCCGTTTCATGCCAATGTCGGATACCATCCACGGCTTTTCCCATTGACCATAATGGACTCCCCTGTTCCCGAGACCCGGGACTTCCTCTCAGAGCTGCAGGCAGTGCAGCAACTGGTGCGGCGGCAGCTGATCCGAGCGAAAGAGGATTATAAACGTTTCGCCGATCGCGCCCACCGGGCGACGCCACCGCTGGAAGTTGGAGATCGGGTGTGGCTGTCCACGAAACACCTCCCCACGGACCGGCCAGTGAGGAAACTGGCCCACCGCTTTATCGGTCCCTTCCCTATCGAGGCGGTCATCAACCCGGTGGCCTACTGGTTGACTCTACCCCGCTCCATGCGGCTCCACCTCGTTTTTCATCGGTCCCACCTGGTCCCTGAGGCCCCCGCGAGCCATCTCCACCGCCCGCCGATGCCTGCCCCCCCAGCTGCAGCCGACGAGGACGACGCCTCGACGTACGAGGTGGACAGTATCCGGGACTCCTGTTGGCTGAAGGGGCGCTTCCAATACCTCATCGCCTGGAAGGGGTACGGGCCCGAGGACTTCACCTGGGTGGACGTGTCTGCCGTTCAGGCCCCTGACCTGGTGCGAGCTTTCCACGAACAGTTCCTGTCCCAACCCCATCCCGACCGTCAGACCCGGGGGAAGGGCCCTGCGGTGGGGGATAGTGTTGTGGCCCCAACCTCTGAGCCTGTCCCATCGGAGGAAGAAAGCTCTGAGCATGAGAAGAGGAGTCAGCCAGGCCTCCCTCTCCAGGCCCCTCCCCTCTGGCACTGTCTCAGGTGCTGGCCAAGGGAGAGGAGATTAACAGGGAGACAGGTGGCTCGGATGAGAGTGAGGGAGAGACATCATTCCTGGACACACGCCTCCGAAGGCGTGATAAACGATTGCAGCAGCTCAGGAGGTGTGCTAGGGATTAGAACTGAGTCACTGGACCACACCCCAGAGACTATATAATAGAGGGTGGTGGCCAGTGATCCTTGTGACGAACAAAAGTAAACCTTGGATAGTCACTAAAGCCTCGTCCGGAACTGCTGAGAGGAATATTTATTGTTGTTGGACTTTTGGACGCTGCGTATATTATCTTTCTGTTTTCTGTGGAAATAAAAGCACTTGGCAGACGGTGTGTATATCGCTGCCAAGTTGGAGATAAAGACCTGGGTGTGTTCCAAGTGCTTCCTTAACCCTCGGCTGGCTGTGTTTGTGTGTGTGTGTGGACGGGGACAGATCACCCTGGTATATGTACATTCCCTCTCCCTATGACCTTGGCTGTGCTCTGGTTAGCCATTCTGATCTTGAAGTCTGTCTCTACAAGGGACGTGAATAGATTGGGGTTGTGTGTTCTATGATTAGTGGCTCCTGAATCCAGAAGCCACATGTTCTCATCTGTCCCCTGCTTGGGGTCTGCTTTACCATGCCTGAAGCCGTACATGGTCCCTGGGTTGCTATCTCTGGAAGCATCCCTGTGTTCACTGCTTTTTCTAGGGTTGGGTGACCACCCACATCCACGTTCCCTGAAATGTCTGCGGTCTGGTGACCGTCTCTCTCTATAGCTCCTGTCCCTATCACCTCTGGGGCAATCCCTCCTTAAATGATTCCTGGACCCACAGGAAAAACACTCTGGGGCAACCTTTCCCCTGTCCTGGAACTCAACCCTTTTGGTGGGTCTGGGGTCCCTTCTTGACATGTGGCAGTCCCTCCTTAAATTATCCTCTGCAATAAGGCGGTTAGTGAGTGTGTCTAATGTTAAGTGTTCTAGACTGAGGCTGTCCAATTACATCACAAAGTTGTCCCAGCTACTGTCTAAAGAGTTTATGACTATACTCATCATACTCTCCTCAGTGATTGCTTCACCCCTATGCATTAATTCAGTCCTGGTTGCGTTAAGTTTTAACAGGTGTTCACTCATGGGGACCCCTGGTCTAAGTCTGGCAGAATGTAATTCTCTGGAAATCCTAGTTGTGGTTGCTCTACTTCTGCTGTAAAAAAGGTTATAAAGTTTTTGTATCACTTCATGCACTGTCATGTGATTCCCTATGCTTGGGTACAAAGTTGGAGAAATACTGGTTAACAAAATACAAAAAGCCCTGTGGTGGTTACAGTCAATTTCAAAAGTTCAGGGTTTCTGGGGTGGATCTGATATTAGGAAAAGTAAGTTTTCTTTCATAAAAACTAACTGCAGCTGTTGACTCCACTCTAGAAGATTTTTTCCATCTATTTGCAGTTTGGGAAAGTTGACAGATAAAGCCCCAGAATTGTTAGAATGGTTACTTACAGAGGGTAGCTGTCCATGGTTTTGTGAGTGAGGGAACTCACAATATGGCATGGGAATGGCTATTCTGTACTGACTTGTCTCTATGTTCTGACTTATCTCTATGTTCCTCCCTTCTCTTCCTGCAGGTGGCGTCTGAGCATGTGCGAGGCCCATTTCATGCTGGAGGCTGTCTGGAGGGGAGCTCATGGCTGCAGTTCTCAGGCCTAGGCCTAGGCCTGCTGGTGGAGCCCTTGACTCACCCCTGGTGGATCTGGATGCATCGTGGGACCCTGGAAGTCGCTGCTGGGCTGTGTAGTCCCCGGCGAAGAATGGCTGGAGGCTCGGGATCGAAACGGTCGTAAGTCGAGGACTTTCGAGGATCGGTGGCGCAGCGGCAGTGGCGGTGGCAATGGCTGGTCCTGATCCGGATGTGCTGGCCCCTGGTCGGTTGGAGAAGCCTGGCAGAGGTCGCGGAGCAGGTAAGTAGCTGGCAGGTCTCTCTTCTCTTGGATCCCTCGTAGTTAGTGAGGCGGATGGTGAGTTCGAGTCCTGCCTTTGTTCTGCTCCATAGGCGGTCGGGGTTTCTTGTTCGTCATGGAAGCACGTTGCCCCCTTTGGTAGTGATAGGGTTGGTGTCTCAAAGCCGGTGGTCACTCTGGTGCCTTCTTGGCCCTCGAGGTTTTCCTTGCAGCTTGTGGTTGGTGCAGGAGGCTTGAATGCGGAGCTAAAGGCTGCTGCTAGAGTCTCCATTGCTTTTTCTATCTCGAGCACGCTAGGCAAGTTCTGATTTACTTGGACTTGTCATTGCAGTTGTTTTCTGGATGCCCCCCATTTGTTTTGGGGGCTTGGCTGTTTCCCGCCATTGGATTCAAATCCCGGCTTCCCATTGGTTGCTGGCCATTCCAAGATGGCCGCCGGGAAATTGGCGCGAAACTGAGCCCCTCTATGTCCGGGTCCTCTGCGAGGGAATCCCCTTCCCTTTCCCTTACCGGGCTGGCGTCTTCTTGGGTGCTCATCGCTGCTCCATGGGTTTCTAGGAGGCCTTGGAGTTTCGTGATGAGCTCTCCATTGCTGATGGGTGCTTCCATCATTTTCAGCAGGGCCATTCTCAGTTCGTCTTCCTCTCGTGGCCCTTCTCTTTCGTGGTCATCTGCTTCCTCCCATGGTCTCTCTTTGCAGAGGAGTGGGCCCGGCTCGATGTCCTGTTCACTTCCAGCTGGGGTGGCTCTTGGCATGGCACCTTTGGGTGTCAGTTGAGCAGCCATCCTCTTGGTGAATGCCCTGGTGTTTACTCTGCTCTTCTTATCAGAGTGAACGGCTTGTTCAGTCATTCTTTAGAGTTATGGGTAACCATTCTCTGCTGCCAATTTGTTAATGCTGGATGGATCTAACCCAATAACTCACAGGAGACAATGGTATCTCTTCATTGATTCTTTATTCTAGGCCTGGAGTCCTCCTAGGCCCAATTCAGGGTAAGGGTCGCTGACCTCTGTCTTGTCTTTGCAGGCACACATCTGGAACTGCTGGATGCCCACGTGTAGGATCCTTTTATATACCAGGAGAGGAGTCTAAGGTAAGGGGGTATGATGGGATATGGGGAGGTGCCAGCCCCTGCCTGGGAGAATTAGACATTTACCCTGACAGAAACCTAAAGTACTGTGAGATCATGAGAGATCAATAGCATGAGATCTCGTGCTACTGATCTTGTGGGTCCTTGAGGTACTTTAGGCCTCCATTTTCTGTATACTCACCAAAGGCCTGAAGCCCCAAAACATGCCAAGAATGTGAAGACTCTCTAGATCTTCGCAAGATGAGTATCCACAGGCCTAGTGCCTATGAAGACCTGGCGCAGGGAGGGATTGGGCCAATGTTGCAGAGCCTCTGCAGTCATTGATAAAGGCTGCCATGGTGCTGCAACATTCATAGTTTTGGAACTTGTTTGTAAGCACTAGGGGGCACTTTGAACGTTCACTAAGGGAAATTTCATAACTTGGGATCACCTGTAAAATCATAAGTAGTCTAGATTTGGATTATAAAAACATTGCTTAGAGGCATGTATTGATCTGAATATTATTTTAATTAGACTTTAGGGGGCACTTATTGCATAACTTTAAATGTTCACTAAGGGAACGTTCGTAATTTGGGGTACCATGCAAAGGTTTCAACATCATAAGTAAGCAGTCTGTTTTCCAAGAAACCAAGTTCTGATAGGCAGGAGTGGTGGTTCAGAAGTGACAACAGACAAAAGTTCAAGGTATAACTTGACAGAGTTTCCAATAAATAGAATTATTGTACTCAATGAGGAACTGTTTGTTAGTGGTAAGTTTAAAATAAAGCTCACGCTGGGTCAAAACACTGATGGGAAAACCCTTCTTGCCTCTTTGCTCAGTCTTACATGTCTTAGGGCTGGGATAAAATCCTTGATCATTGTGCTCTGCTGCTTCCAGCTTCTCTAAATCCCCCGTAACCAAATCAGCTGGAGGCAGGTTGAGGAAGTTTCCTCCTCTTCAAACTTTTCTGAGCTGGAACTGGCTTTGACAATTATTAGAAGAAACAAATCCTAATTCTAGAATAATATTGGTTCAGTAATGGAACCAATAACAATAGCAATAGCTATTCATAGTGCTTCATAGTGCACTACTGTGCACGACTTCATAGTGCTTTACATCCCTCTCTAAACAGTTTACAGAGCCTGCATATTGCCCCCAACAATCTGGGTCCTCATTTTACTAACTTCAAAAGGATGGAAGGCTGAGTCAATTTTGAGCCACTCAGAATCAAATTCCTGGTAGAGAGTAAAGTTAGCCTGCAATACTGCATTCTAACCATTGCACCACCATAACTCTATCTTTCATAATGTGTAAGCATTAAACTGTCAAGAACCTTTGGCATAACTACATTTGTATTTTACACTCCTAAGATAAGCAATGTCATCTTGACTCAGAGCTGTCACATGTAAATACGCTCATTTTCATCATTAGATGTTTCTGAGTCCTACTGATTTAGATTGGAATTTGTGGCTCAGCTTGGGGTGGGGGGGGGAAAGCTTCTTGACATGTCAAGAACAAAACACAGTGAAGCCAGCTAAAATCAGCCAATGAAGGGAGAGGGGAATGTACAAAGATTTGAGTTAATGCATAGTTAAAAGTTTACAAAAAACTTAAATTGTCAGGGCAAACTGATCTCATACAAGTGTTTTTAAGGATATAACAGTGAGAGAGTAATGAATTCCTGCTTAGCTTATTATTAAAAAGTAACAAGAATTAAATGCAGATGATACATGCTGTTTTGTAAACATAATTGAAATGAGGAATTCTGAGAAATATGAATTGCTTTTTAGCTAAAAGGAATATTTTTTAAACAAATACTTGAATTTATGAAATACTAACATTTGATTATATTAACATCTTTTGATGTCTCGCTATAAGGCAAGGAACCAAATTTTATTTGGTTGACAGCTGCTCTTTGCCTTTAAATGTTATGTTGGAAAGATTATTCTGAAAAAAACAGTCATGAGAAGACAAAAAAGTAAGCGTGATTTAACTGTATGAATGAGTTACATTTTATTTAAATAAAAATGTAATTAAATAAATGAAAAATTGCTGACATTTTTGTCTTGGTAATAACCCTTGGAGATCTACATGACCATGGCCTAATTTTTTTTGTAGGCCTGATATCGACCAACTAAACACTTAGTTGACATAAAGAAATATATGTAAAGTAATGGTGTAACTAATTTATATGTCTGTGGTTTCTACAACTATCTCTTTTTAAAAAATGGTGTACTATCCATGAAAAGTTAGGTATACTAAATCTTAGAACAACCCAAGCTCCAAGCTGATGTAGATGAGGGATCTACATAATGTAATGGGATTCTGCGATTTATGCAACCTCTGTATCAAATAGTTAACAAACAATTAAATAAAACAGCTATATTCATTAAACTCCAACATGCTTGCAAAACTACAACAAAATAATGCTTATGTTTATAGTTTCTTTCTCTTTTTAAATATATTCTTATTAAAAAAATAATTACAATAGTAAAAACTAATACAAACTAAACTTAGAAAAAATAGAAAAAGGAATAAATTGTGTAAGAAAAAAGAAAACAGGAAAAAAAAAAAGAATTGCATAAAGGAGTGACTTTTAACCTTAATCACACGTATAAACAAATTTAGAAACACTTTATCCCCTATAAGGTTACCAATAGATATTGTTTCATCTTTAACCAAATCCATACAACATAAACTTCTCAATCCTGGTGTAAAAAGTCATAAAAGGTATCCCAAAGGTGCTTTTTCAGGAGGCAACTGGACTTTCTTGTTTTTTCTTTGAAGATGTTTCGCTTCTCATCCAAGAAGCTTCTTCAGCTCTGACTGGATGGTGGGGAATCAAAGGCTTTACCATATTTTTAGAGTATAAGACACACTTTCCCCCCCCCCAGAAGAGGGTGAAAAATTGGGTGTGTCTTATACACCGAACATAGCCCCACCCACCTGCTGGCCCCCACCCTTTGGCTTCTGCCTCCCAGCAAATTACCTCCTTGCAGCAAGCAGCAAACTGCAAACAGCCTGTTTCAGCTTCAGCATAGCCTGATTAGCACAAGCAGTTGATTGTCGGTTGGCTTGGCCTCCCAACTCTCAACTGTTTCAGGCTGCAGGGATTGCCATTGCCTATTGCTGCACGGGCCTCCGCTGTTTGCTGCAAAGAGGTAAATTGATGGGAGGTAGATTTTTTTTCTTGTGCTAATCAGACTGTGCTGAAAATGAAAATGAAGCAGGCTGTTTGCTGTTTGCTGCAACGAGGCAAATTGCTGGGAGGCAGAAGCAGATTTTTTTTTCTTGTTTTCCTCCCCAAAAAAGATAGGTGCATCTTATAGTCTGGAGCGTCTATACTCTGAAAAATATGGTATATTCCTTGCAGACAGCTGGTCATTTGCATTCTTTTATGGTGGCATCAACGCCTCACTAAAAGAATACAAATGACCAGCTATCTGCAAGGAATATAAATCCTTCCATCCATCACCATCCAGTCAAAGCAACTTTGTTGCAATAAAGTTGCAACAAAGTTGCAACAAAGTTGATTAGGGGACTGGAGGCTAAAGCATATAAAGAAAGGTTGCTGGAATTGGGTATGTCTAGTTTTATGAAAAGAAGGACTAGGGGTAATATGATAGCAGTGTTCCAATATCTCAGGGGTTGCTACAAAGAGGGAGTCAAGCTATTCTCCAAAGCACCTGAGGGCAGGACAAGAAGCAGTGGGTGGAAACTAATCAAGGAGAGAAGCAACGTAGAACTAAGGAGAAATTTCCCAACAGTTAAAATAATTAATCAGTGGAACAACTTGCCTCCAGAAGTTGTAAATGCTCCAACACTGGAAGTTTTTAAAAATTGGATAACCATTTGTCTGAAATGGTATAGGGCAGTGATGGCTAACCTGTTTGCCATCGCGTGCCAGGAGAGGGGGGGGCGGGGGAGGGTCGCACACGCACGTGCCCACACGCATGCGTGCACAACCCCCTCCCCCCCGCTCCTGGAACATGATGGCCTGGTAGGCCTGTTTTTCTTTCTTACCTGGTTCCAGATCCTCTCTGTGTATCTGGGAACGGTGAAAACAGCCTTTCCCACTCCCTTGGAGGCCCTACGGAGGTTGAAAAAGCCCATTTTGCGCATGCCCATGGCGATCCTACCCAAAACGCTGTAGGAGAAGGCTGACAATTGGCCGTTATGGGGGGTTCTGCAAGGGTCGTAGACCATCTTCGACCCCTTGCCCAGCTGGCAGAGTGTGAAGCCGATGCGTTGGTGGGCTTTGGGCTCATTGGCGCTCCCGGAATGTGAATTTTGGAGGAAAATGCTGCTCGCCGCGAGAGACGCAAGAGATGACGTCGGGGCGGTTATGGGCGGCGGCGTTAGCAGCAGTAGATGGCGGCAGCGGTGGAGCTGTGGTGGTGGAGCCTGACTCCGACTTCAACCAGATGGCCCGTGGACCCTGCAGCCGGGGCGACACTGGCGCCGTTGGCTGCGTTGTCACTGGGATTGCCCCTCGCCGGACCACGGATGCCTGGAAGGAAGTAGGGGGCGTTTGTGGGGATGAAGATTCCGGCGAGGAGGCTGCTTTGGAGAACTTTATGGCAGCGACGACGCCAACGGCGCTGGCGAGGCTCCCAGGTCGGCTAGCGGGTCAGGTGTTGAGATTGGTGAGGTGCATTATGCTGGTGGGAGACCCTCCACCATGGTCTAATATCAATGATACATGAATTCTGCAGATTAATTCCACCCCTTCTGGGATGAGGCCCTCCTATGGACAGCATTGGAGGCTAAGACTGCAACGGAGTGGCTGCTGAAGATCTTAGGTGGTAAGGGAGGATTGAAAAAGGCGGACAAAAATGGTTTTTTGCCGCCTGTAATAAGTTCTCCCTTTCCCCACTACTCTCGACTGACTTACGTGTTGGAAGGGGTGGCCACTGTATCCTGGATGGAGATGTCCCCCCCCCCCCCGTTTTTCCATCTGCCTTGTACTCCTGATAGACATCAATTCCTATTTCCGGAGTTTTGGGATCTGGCTCTGTTTTTCATCCTGCTTCCTGGCTGTATGGAAAACAAGGCAGTTACGGGAGGATTGATGGAGCCGGTTCCATACTACGTTCGCCGCTGATGGGACTTTCATCTTTTCAGGGCCAACAGGGCCAAACCACTGTGAGAGGGCGGTTTTGGACTTTCCAACTTGTCTTGACTAGTATGACCGACCACCGTGAGAGGGTGGTCTGGATATGTTCCCCAACTGGACAGAACGTAATGGACTCCTGCCCACTACCGTGAGAGGGTAGTGGATGATTCTTCCGATTATTTTTAACCTTGTCTCCTGGACATTTTGATACCATCATTATGGACCCCTAGGCCCTGTCTAGGCCATATCTGTACTTCTAATTCACTGTTTTGAATGTATTCTAGGTCTAAGCTTCTTGCGCTGCGAGATTCCCCCCTCTCGCAGGCTTGGCCCTCTATGTTATCGAGGGCCCACCTTAATGATGGGTCTTGGGACCCTGAGAGGTGGCATGTCGCAAAAAGGGGATTGAGGGGTTTTTTGATGACACTTTTAAATAGACTTTTAAGGGGTTCTGGGGGGTGGGAAGGTTACGTGGGTTTGGGGGGTAACCCACAGGGGATGGGGACTGGCCTGGCAGTTAATTGTGCCACGGGGGATATGGACTCTGGGGGAAAGAAGGCTATTAGAATACCCTCTGTCGAGGGCTTCCCTATCAATACGGTGAGTGGGAGGGGCAGATATGGCGGGAGCAGGGGGCCGTATCATGTGACAGGGGCACGCACTCACTCGCTATCTTCGAGCGATTGCATGCCCTGGTCCCCTTAGCTCTTCCCGTTCCCCAGGTTGCTCAGAGTCTCTGGGCCCGAGTTTCCGGCTGTTGTTATGTAATGCCAGATCCGTAGTAAATAAGGCCCCCCTCATTTGTGATCTTATTCAGGAGGGGGGTGCGGACCTGGCAGGTATTATGGAGACCTGGTTGGGCCATGAAGGGGGGGTTCCCCTTGTGGATATGTGCCCACCAGGCTTCCGTGCATTTCATCAGCCAAGAGCTCAGGGCAGGGGCGGGGGGGGGTAGCGGTCATTCTAAAGGAAGGTCTCAATCCGAGGGAAACCACTGTACCTCAGATAGCCGGATGTGAGTCCCTTTTTGTGAAGTGGGGTCGTGGGGTGCAGATGGGTTTGTTGATCACGTACCTGGCTCCCTGCCACGTGGCAACGACCCTGCCCGAACTCCTTAACGTCATAGCCGAGGTGGCAGTTGATACCCCCAAACTTCTAGTCATGGGGGATTTTAACCTGCCATCTGTCGGTGAAACGTCTGAGGTAGCTCGGGAGTTCATGGCTTCCATGACGGCCATGGACCTGACTCAAGTAATTCACGGCCCTACTCACATGGGTGGACACACTCTGGACTTAGTTTTTATCTCTGGTCAGTGGTTGAGTGGTCTTGATATAGGGGATATAGGCATCGAGCCCTTGTCATGGTCTGACCACTCACTCCTTCGACTTGACTTTCTGACCGCCGCACCCCGTCGCAGGGAGGTGGAGCCGACCAGGTGGTTCCGCCCCAGGTGCCTGATGGATCCTGATAGGTTCCAGAAGGAGCTTGGGCCATTTCCTGAGACCCTAGCTCACGACTCGGCTGAAGACCTGGTGGCTGCCTGGGATAGTGTGGCCGCCGGGGCTCTGGACCGTGTCGTGCCTTTGCGGCCTCTGACCCGGCACCAAACTCACTTAGCTCCTTGGTTCTCCGAGGAGCTGAGGGAGATGAAGCGCTGGAAAAGACGTCTAGAGAGCGGTTGGAGGGCCAGCCGATCCGAATCTGACTTGACACTGGTAAGGTCTCATATTAAGACCTACCTAATGGCGATAAAAGCAGCAAAATCTAATTATTTTGCCACTCTTATCGCGTCATCAGATAATCGCCCAGCTGCCCTGTTTAGGGTGACCCGCTCCCTCCTCCATCTGGGAGCGCGGGATGACCCCTTGCAGGGCTGAGCTGAGGATTTTGTACAGTATCTGTATGATAAAATAACTCAGATTCGGGAAGACTTGGCTGCTGACTGGGTTAGTCCAGACGAGATGACTGAGGCAGGTCTTGAGAGTGTTATCTGGGAGGAGTTTGATCCTGTGGCTCCCGAGGACATGGACAGGATCTTGGGATGGCTAAACGCGACCACATGTTTATTGGACCCGTGTCCCTCCTGATTGGTGCTGGCTTCCCGGGAGGTTACACGAGGCTGGCTCCAGGGGATTATTAACTCTTCTTTGAGTGAGGGTGTCCTGCCGGCCGCTTTGAAAGAGGCGGTTGTGAGGCCCCTCCTCAAGAAGCCCTCCCTGGATCCTGCTGTTTTGGCTAACTATCGTCCAGTCTCCAACCTTCGTTTTATTGTGAAGGTTGTTGAGAGTGTGGTGGCGCGACAGCTTCCCCAGTACCTGGATGAAGCTGTCTATTTAGATCCGCTCCAGTCCAGTTTCAGACCTGGGTACAGCACGGAAACGGCATTGGTCATGTTGGTGGATGATCTCTGGAGGGCTCGGGGTAGGGGTTATTCCTCTATCCTGGTCCTGTTAGATCTCTCAGCGGCTTTTGATACCATCGACCATGGTATCATGTTGCGCCGGCTGGAGGGACTGGGAGTGGGGGGCACCGTTTTGCGGTGGTTCTCCTCCTATGTCTCCGACCGGTCGCAATCTGTGTTGACAGGGGGGCAGCGGTCAACCCTGAGGCACCTTGTTTGTGGGGTGCCACAAGGGTCGATCCTCTTGCCCCTCCTGTTCAACATTTATGTGAAGCCGCTGGGTGAGATCATCCGTGGTTTTGGGGTGGAGTTCCATCAGTACGCTGATGATACTCAGCTGTACATCTCCACCCCAGACAATCCCAACGATGCCTTGGAAGTGATGTCCCAGTGTTTGGAAGCCGTGCGGGTCTGGATGGGGAGAAACAGGCTCCGACTCAACCCTTCCAAGACCGAGTGGCTGTGGCTGCCGGCGTCCCGGTATAGCCAGTTGGTGCCATCGCTGGTTATTGGGGGTGAATCATTGGCCCCCACGGAAAGGGCTCACAACTTGGGTGTCCTCCTGGATGCACGGCTGTCTTTAGAAGGGCATACGACGGCCGTGGCCAGGGGGGCCTTCTATCAGGTCCGCCTGATACGCCAGTTGCGCCCCTTTCTGGATCGGGACTCCCTACGCACGGTCACTCAGGCACTCGTCACCTCTCGTCTGGACTATTGTAACGCTCTCTACATGGGGCTCCCCTTGGGGTGCGCCCGGAGGCTCCAACTGGTGCAGAATGCGGCCGTGCAGGGGATTATGGGAGTGACGGGGCCCTCCCATGTGACTCCTCTCCTGCGCGAGCTACATTGGCTCCCGGTGGACTTCCAGGTGCGCTTCAAGGTGTTGGTGATCACCTTTAAAGCGCTCCATGGCTTAGGGCCGGGGTATCTACGGGACCGCCTCCTGCCACCAATTGCCTCCCACCGGCCAGTTCGCTCCCACAGAGATATGTTCCCAGATACACAGAGAGGATCTGGAGCCAGGTAAGGAAAAAAAACGGGCCTTCCCCACCCCCCCAGGCCCTCCAGAGGCAGGAAACAGCCTGTTTCCCTACTTCTGGTGGGCCCAGAAGGCCCGAAAATCAGCTGGCCGGCGCACGCATGCACCCCAGAGCTGAGCTGGCGTGCCCACTAATATGGCTCCGCGTGCCACCTGTGGCACGCGTGCCATAGGTTCGCCATCACGGGTATAGGGTTTCCTGCCTAAGCAGGGGGTTGGACTAGAAGACCTCCAAGGTCCCTTCCAACTCTATTATTCTAAAGCTGAAGAAGCTTCTTGGATGAGAAGCAAAATGCCTTCGAAGAAAAAACAAGTCCAGTTGCCTCCTGAAAAATCACCTTTGGGAGAACCTGGATGACTGAGAATCTCCATAGACTTATAAAAGGTTATCAAAACTTTGCAAAGCTTATAGTTTTTTGAATACTGAATTATTCTGCAACCAACATTATAATATGGGTCCCTAGGAATGTATTTTAAAAAATTAACTAATTCTCCCCTCTCCACTTGCACAAAAAAGAAGCTTAGATTCCATACAAAAAATATTTTCTCCAAACCAAAGATGTTGCAAATCCTCCTTCTCTTGCCAACCCTTATCTTCTACTTTCACAGATATACACCATTATTTATACTATCCTTTATGCTACCTGAATATAAGATTGCATTTGGTTTACTAGTTTCTGACCTTCAACCTTGCTATTGTTAACTAAAACATGTTAATATTATTTAATCTTTATTGGTCCTGTGCATCAATCTTTTCTCGGTAAAATCTCTCTGCAACCTTCCTTTAAGGCAAGGTCTAGTTTTGTTTACATGTTGGATTTTATCCTGAACTTTACCCTAAATAATATTGTATTGATCTCAGAAATGTGTTTTAAGCTTGTCTAGAACGAAAAATAATTGACTACCAGTTGCTGAGCAAACATTTGTTTTATTGTTGCTTGGTTAGATGTATTATTCTAACATGACAAAGAAATTATGCTTGCCTATACTTGTAATTATCAATAATATAACTGAGTATAGGTATGTCCCATCAAATAGTTTAAACTTCCACATGTACACATTAGGAGTACATATTATGTGTTTCACTGAATTTTTGAACATAAGAATGATACTGTAGTATATTAGGCTTCCTACATCTGGACTAAGCCATTTTGAAACTCCAGAGGAACAGAACAGTTTTAGTTTCATCAAATGCAAAGCTGTATCCAAAATTTTATTTATATCCTAAGGCTGCATCAACTATCAGAATTTGCATAATTATGCTAATTAGTACTTTGCATACTACTTTTCATTCATGGATAGGCTAACACAGATATCACAGTAAATATGTATATGAGTGGAAGTAACAACTGCTTTGTATTGTCATGGCTAGTGGTGGACTGATGCCGGTTCGGACCACTTCAGGTGAACCAGTAGTTCTGACCAGGGCTGGCCCTGCCCACCCGCCCTGGTGCTATCACGTCCTATATAATCGCCAGTTTTTCGATGCCACGCACATGCGCAGAAGACGCACGTGCGAGCAAAGTGTGAGCGCACGCACGCTCACATTTTCAGTTCTGGATGAACCGGTTGTTACAAGGGCAGCAGCTCACCCCTGGTCATGGCCATTTTAGCTAAGGCTGTATGAGGGATTGAACATTCCACATTTACAGACTATTTCTTCTTTTGGTACAGTTGGAATGCAAATATTGACATACCTCATGGGATGGAAACCAGAAATATCTTTTCAGCACACACGCACACACACAAAGATGAATGAAAACCCACTTCTTCAGATTTCCTTTCTCAATGGAAAGAAAGCTGGAAAAGCCTCTTTTCAGCTGATAAAATATGCACTTCCCCTGGAAGTGCGTAAGATCTCCGACCTCCGGGTATTTTGCTGTGCACTCAAGACCCTGTTGTTCCACCAGGCCGGGCTATCAACATAATAATTTTAAATTGGGTGTTTTAAATTTCTGAGGTTTTAAATTGAGCCGAATTATTTAATAATTTTAAATTATTTTAATTGATGTTTGTCTTGTGCTTTTAATAGGCTGTACACCGCCCTGAGTCCTTCGGGAGAAGGGCGGTATAGAAATAAAATTATTCTTATTCTTATAATTCCTTCAGGTTTTCTCCAGTTCTCCTTCCAAGCAACTTTACTAATAGCATTCCTTTGGTACAAATACTAGTCCCCAGTGACTAAACAATGAGGGACCAGCTAAACCTTGGAATGAGGGATACATTCCATGGAAGAATGAAGGGAGGACCAGTAATGGGGGCTTTTAGCTGAACAGCTGTCTCTTGGACCCCCTTCTTGGATGGGAAATAAATCAGAAGAAGCAACACTTTGACTGAAAGAGGGAGATAAGGCTTCTTTCTGTTTCCTCTGGTCCTTATGATTAGAGAGTAAGGGGCAAGGAAGGAGGGACCAGGTCATATTTTTCCTCTCCCATCATGTACTTTTATTGCCATGGTGCCAAGAAAAGAAAACAGAAAAAGATGAGATTATTTATTTAATCTTATTTATTTATTTATTTATTTGTCAAGAACATATTAGGTAATATATGTAAGTATAAGCATGAATTGAATACATAAAATAGATACAAATAGAAGAAACATTAGGACAGGTACAGTAGACATGCTGGTGCTCTTATGCAAGCCCCTTACAGACCTCTTAGGAATGGGGTGAGGTCAACAGTAGACAGTCTTAGGTTAAAATTTTGGGGGTTTGGGGATGAAATCAGAGTCAGGTAGTGTATTCCAGGCATTGACCACTTTGAAGTTTGCTGAAGTCATATTTTCTGCAATCGAGTTTGGAACAGTTCACTTTAAGTTTGTATCCATTGTGTGCTCATATATTGTTGTGGTTGTAGCTGAAGTAGTCATTGACAGGTAGGACATTGTAGCAGATAATTTTATGAGGTACGCTTAGGTCAAACCGAAGACAGCGTAGTTCTAAGTTTTCTAGGCCCAGAATTTCAAGTGGAATAAGGTATTTTGTTGCAAGCAGAGGAGTGGAGGACTCTTCTTGGGAAATATTTCTGGACACTTTTGATTGTATTAATGTCCGATATGCAGCGCGGGTTCCAGACAGATGAGCTGTATTCGAGAATTGGTCTAGCAAATGTTTTGTATGCTCTGGTTAGTAGTGTGATATTACTGGAGAAGAAGCTACACAAGATTAGGTTTACAACTCTTAATGCCTTTTTGGCAATGTTGTTACAGTGGGCTTTGGCACTTAGACCATTAGATATGAGTACTCCAAGGTCCTTGACAGAGTGAAGGTCATCTACAAGGTCATGTCCACTCAGCTTGTATTTTGTGTTCTGCTTCTTTTTGCCAATGTCTAAGACAGAGCATTTGTTGTTTTGTTTGGAGTTGCCAATTGTTTGACCATTCTGACACAAAGTCAAGGTCTTTTTGAAGGGTAGCATTATTGTCTGCTATGGTGTTAAATATTTTTACATCATCAGTGAAGAGAACCCAGTTCCTTATAATATGACCACAAAGGTCATTTATGTATAGTATAAAGAGTGTTGGTCCTAGAACGCTGCCTCGGGGGACACCACTATTAACAGGTGCAGGATTTGATAGGGTGCTCCCTATTTTGACCACTTGTTGTCTGTTTGACAGGAACGCAGCTATCCAATTATGTAGAGGTCCGGAGATGCCATAGGATTTTAGTTTTAGAAGTAGTTTGTCATTACCACTGAATCAAAGGCTTTACAGAAGTCTATGTAAATTGCATCTATTGCTTTGCCCTGATTGAGATTTTTAGTCCATATATTTTTGCAGTGTAGAACTTGTAGATTACAGGATAATTTTTTTCTGAAACCAAATTGTTTATTAGAGAGTAGTTTGTTTGTTTCTAGGTGGAGGATAATGGATTGGTTAATGATTGATTCCATGATTTTTAGGTGATGCAGCATAAAAAGATTGATCTATAATTTTTAGCTAAGCTGGGGTTTCCTTTTTTGAAGATAGGGATGACCATGGCTAGTGACCATGGTTGGATAGGGAGCTGGTCCTGAAGGATATTTCAAAGATTATGCTTAGGGGTTCTGTTATAGCAGTGGAAAGCTTTTTTTTAAGAAGTATGCACATAGTCCATCAGGTCTGATAGATAGAGATGGTTTTAGTCTGCGTAGTGCCTTTTCAATATTATCTTCTGTGAAATCTATTTGTGTTAGATCATTGTAGTTATTTGTGGTACAACTAGGGAATGTTGGGCATGAGCCATTGCAGCTTACAAAGACTGAGCCAAAGAATGTATTGAAGAAGTTTGCTTTAACTGCTTCATCATTGCATTCTTTGTCATTAGGTCCTTTTAGGGATGGGATGGATCTCGAGTCTTTAAGTTTGTTGTTTACAAAATTATAGAAGGTGCAGTTGGATCTTGTGCGCAAGAGGTTCTCTTCTTGTTTGGTGTAGTAATTAGTGCTTTCAGTCTTTATTTGGTGGCATATATTTTTGTAGAACCTTTTAAAGTTAGCTACATAGCCAGTTTTGTTTTTTCACCAGAGGAATTTTTTTTTTGGATTGGAGCTTTCTTATTGATATGGGTAATTTGTTTTTCCTGGTTTTGCTGGTGATTAGTGGTGCATATAGTTTAATAACTCTATTGATTTTGAGCAAGAAAATATTATAATGGTCTTCGGCAGTGTTACAGCCAGAGAATAGAATTTGCCAATCAAGAGATGAGAGGTCGGAGTCTATGAGATCATAGTTTGCTTTTTTGAAGTTGTAGTTGGGTGTATATAGCCACTCATCTCCCATCATGTTTCTGAGTGGCATACACAATAAGACAATCAAAATATATAAAAACCAATAAAACCACCAATTTAAATTAAAAGATAAAAATGAAAGAAAAAGTAAAATTATAAGCAGGGCATAACTTCGGTGCCAATTACCAGACTAATACCTATGTGGAATCATAAAACTGACCTAGGCGTCTTCTGTTGCCAGTTAAAGGCACCATCACTGCAGATTCTCTGATTCTTCATGCCCCCCCCGCCCCAATTCTCAAAGTGGACAGAACCTATTGCCAGACTAAAATAGTGGTTGGAAGAGCAGAACTTTTTTCTGCCAGCATACAGGTAGTCCTTGACTTACAACAGTTTGCTTAGTGACTGTTCAAAATTACAATGGCACTGAAGTAAGTGATTATGACCATTTTTTACACTTATGACCATTACAGTATCCCCATGGTCACATAATTTACATTCGGATGCTTGACAACTGACTCACATTTATGATGGTTGCAGCATCCTGGGGTCATGTGATCACCTTTTGCAAACGTCTGAAAAGCAATGTCAACGAGGACACCAAATTCACTTAACAACTGTGTTACTAATTTAACAACTACAGTGATTCCCTTAACAGATATGGCAAGAAAAGTCCTAAAATGAGACAAAACTCACTTAAATTTCTCACTTAGGAACATAAATTTTGGACTTAATTGTGGTCCTAAGTTGAGGACTACCTGTACTTTCTTGTGACATTCTTCTATTAATGGTGAAGGTTCTAAAGAAAAGTAGCCTGTGAATATGAACATAGAAGCAAACAGCATTTTAATAATTCAGATGTCCCTGCTTACTATTTATCTTACCTTCTCTTTCTCTACTCATCTAGGCATCAGATAAGAGTGAACATAACAAATTGCAATCCAGAATAAAAGTCTGAAGTTTTCAGTGATACAAAATGTTGCTCACTGCAACATGTAGAAGACAATGGGTTCTTTTTAAAAATGATAATGTCAGCTCAACAAATAGACCAGACCAGAAAATCAACTCCACCAGAAGACTAAAATTCTACTTCTAATAAGTAGATTGTAATAACTACAGAACCTGTATCGCAGTGAATTAGGGAGGCATTTGCCTGAACTCCTTCAAATATCATCCTGATTTTGAGGACTTAAATAAAATGCTTCATCTTTTTTTGCTTGACAAACAATTTTTCCATATTTCTTTCAAAGAAATCTCCCTTAGTCTCCATAGATACTGGCATTTTTCTTAACTTTCTTCAAATAAGAGAAGTGAATCTAGTTAGAAGAAACATGTAGAGAAGGACAAATGACCAATTTACCACAATCATATCTAAGAAGTCTTTTCCTGTGACACATTTGTCTTTTCAACCCTAAGCATACATTAAATTTCTAAACTGCTCAAAAGTTAAGTAAAATAAAATAATAAAAGATAACAAAAAGCAATTTTTGTGCATAATGTTTCTTTATTTAACAGAACGACATTTGAAAGTGGGATAATTATTATTTTCCATAATTCAGTGTAACATTATTTCAGAAAAGTTTGTTTGTTTTGAATTATCCTCATTATCAGGAATAATGAGTTTGAATTGCTTGCTCTATGTTTATGTTTATTTTATGTTTTAAGGTACACTTATGGGATCATTTCAATTAATGGGAGATAGTTATTGTCCAGAAATAAACAAGAGCAGCTCTAATATAAGTAGACAATTATGATTCTGTATTGTGCAGTATGTAATATCTTTATTAAAAAAATACATCACATATACAAACAAATGCAGACTATTTAGCCAATTATGAAAAAAAAAGATAAAGGGAAAATTTTTACCCTATTCGGGGAGGGGATGAGGTTATCAGAGTTATATATGTATTAATTCATGTTCAACAATATCTCGATTATTAAGAGCATTGTAAGAACAATAACAATTGTTCCAATTTAAAAAAGCAATATTTACAGAATTAGCAACAATATTTATTTTATTTATTTATTTTATTTATTAAATTTTTATACCGCCCCCACTCCCGAAGGACTCGGGGCGGTGAACAGCCAAAATTAAAAACACACAATACAAATATTAAAATACATTAAAACGAAATTAAATTATCTGTAAAGATCCCTTATAATACATCTACTTTTATGATCAGCAGGGTTCAAGAACAACCTCAAATGATTTCATAGTTAAGTGGGATACAGAAAACAGTTTCTATTAATGAAATTGTTTGTTTCTTTAAAGCAGAAATACTAGATCTGGTCTAGCATGAAGAAAGAGGCAAAGTCAAACTCTCTCTGAGCCACATGTTTATTTGGATCTGGATGAAGATGGGTTCTCCCATAAAGCTGGGAAGAACTACAAATGATTACTTCGACAAGCTTGTATACTTGATTACACAAGCAGAAAACAAATCTGTTTGTATAAACATAAGTACAGTACAGAATTTACTGAAACTGTGCCCACATCCTATAGCGATAGATATTTTGAGCAAGCCTTACTCAGAACCATTGTTGTTTCCCCATCATTCTCCTCCTTACTCAGGACATGTGCTAATTAGTTTAGTCAGTTCAACGATGGCTGGCTGGATAGGTAGAGAGATACTGCAGAAAGATATTGTAGATAGATATTGTAGTTAGATAAGTGATAGATACATGAATATTTCCATACGTGCATACAAAGATTGAAGTTCTTTATGAGAAAACCTGAATTCACAGTAAGAGTACTCTTGATAAAAATGGAAAAATTATGTTCATGATTTCACTCTTCTCCAGCAATTCCAATGGCCTCAAAGATTTTTTTCTGAACTGCTGGGAAATCCCAAATCTGTAGGCAAGGAGGAATAATTTTGTCCTAGTCACCATTGAAACAACATGCCTTATATTCACAGGTCTTTCCTTTAACTCAAGACCATATTGATTTGAGTTAATCAAAAACAATTCCAATGTCAGCGTTCCAGAAAACCCCCGACTCCCAGTAAAGACGGGGAAGCAGGCATTTTCCAAAGTTCTCTTTACTAGCAATAGGTAAACTGGCACATCTGGGAAATCCCGAATCTGAAAAACCCGGGCTTTCCTTCACTAATACAAAGCTCCCAAAACCAACCCCTTTCTCCCCTTTCAGTCACATGCTCCAATCACCGTTGGTTTCACCTCGGCCCAGCCCTTGACCACTCCTCCTCCAGATGCTGGACTGCCCTGACCTTGACCGATAGGAAAAACTGTTATTATGTCTACTAACTCCCCTCTCCTAACTCCCCCCTCCTATTTTCCCACACATGAGGAGATGGCAGCATTGAAGCTTCCGGCTTAATATGGCTTCCAAGGCTGACATCCTGTTTGTAAATAATTGTTCTTTAAATTATTTCTGCTGGAAAGCATTTCCTGTAACAGTTTTCAGATCTGTCACAACATTCACTCAGTCTCTTGTTATTTCTCTGTTGATAGATATTTATCTGAGAAGGGATTCCCAAATTCATCTTGCCTTAGAAAAAAATGACAAAAGTGACTGATTGACAGCTTAGGGATATCCTGTATAAGCCTGAAGGATTTTCTAGTTATTCTTGCCTTTCTTCAAAAAATTGCCAGATGGTTTCTCCAAACAGAAAACATCACATGAATCTCAAAATGATATTTAGAATCTAAATAAATGTGTGGTAGGTATTTCTGGTGTGTGTGTATATATATATATATATATATATATATGTGTGTGTGTGTGTGTGTGTGTGTGTGTGTATGTGTATGTGTATATGATATGTATATATGTATATATGTATATATGTATATATATGTATATATATGTGTGTGTATATATATATATATATATATATATATATATATATATATATATGTTTTCTCAGGTTTTCGCGGGTGTTTGTATGTAGGTCTTTGGTTATTCGGGTCTTCTCCCACGTAAAATTGGAAGTGTCTTGGCGATGTTTCGACGAAGTCTCATTCGTCATCTTCAGGCTGGTGTTCTCGGCTTCGTACTTCCAGGAGCAATGTGAGATCTCAGCTGTCTCTTCCTTTTAACTGCTAGTGGGGGTGTGAGCTGATTGGGTGGGGACTTGGCTGTGTTCTGATTGGGTGGAGGTGTGTTCTGATTGGTTAGGGGCTTGGCTGTGCTCTGATTGGATGGGGGGTTGGTTGTGCTCTGATTGGATGGGGGTGTGTTCTGTTTGGGTGGGGGCTTGGTTGTGCTCAGCTTAGTCTGTAAAGGTATAATGACCAGAGCTGCAAAACAACCAGAGCTGCAAAACAACCTAGTTTACGTAGGTAAAACCTGGCTAGAAAGAATATGCACATAAAAGCCTACGAAAAAGAAAAAGACACATTATACCTTTACAGGGGGAATATCTGAGAAGTGGCTGTGGCTCACCGACGAAGCCTTATAAGGCAGAAATAGCTATCTGAGTCTCCCAGAGAGCAACACAGAGTTGCAGTTTGTCAACAGAAAAAAAGCCCTGAAGCTTGTGAATGAGATTTCACACAACCAGAGCTGCAAAACAACCTAGTTTACGTAGGTAAAACCTGGCTAGAAAGAATATGCACATAAAAGCCTACGAAAAAGAAAAAGACACATTATACCTTTACAGGGGGAATATCTGAGAAGTGGGTGTGGCTCACCGACGAAGCCTTATAAGGCAGAAATAGCTATCTGAGTCTCCCAGAGAGCAACACAGAGTTGCAGTTTGTCAACAGAAACAAAGCCCTGAAGCTTGTGAATGAGATTTCACACAACCAGAGCTGCAAAACAACCTAGTTTACGTAGGTAAAACCTGGCTAGAAAGAATATGCACATAAAAGCCTACGAAAAAGAAAAAGACACATTATACCTTTACAGGGGGAATATCTGAGAAGTGGCTGTGGCTCACCGACGAAGCCTTATAAGGCAGAAATAGCTATCTGAGTCTCCCAGAGAGCAACACAGAGTTGCAGTTTGTCAACAGAAAAAAAGCCCTGAAGCTTGTGAATGAGATTTCACACAACCAGAGCTGCAAAACAACCTAGTTTACGTAGGTAAAACCTGGCTAGAAAGAATATGCACATAAAAGCCTACGAAAAAGAAAAAGACACATTATACCTTTACAGGGGGAATATCTGAGAAGTGGGTGTGGCTCACCGATGAAGCCTTATAAGGCAGAAATAGCTATCTGAGTCTCCCAGAGAGCAACACAGAGTTGCAGTTTGTCAACAGAAACAAAGCCCTGAAGCTTGTGAATGAGATTTCACACAACCAGAGCTGCAAAACAACCTAGTTTACGTAGGTAAAACCTGGCTAGAAAGAATATGCACATAAAAGCCTACGAAAAAGAAAAAGACACATTATACCTTTACAGGGGGAATATCTGAGAAGTGGCTGTGGCTCACTGACGAAGCCTTATAAGGCAGAAATAGCTATCTGAGTCTCCCAGAGAGCAACACAGAGTTGCAGTTTGTCAACAGAAAAAAAGCCCTGAAGCTTGTGAATGAGATTTCACACAACCAGAGCTGCAAAACAACCTAGTTTACGTAGGTAAAACCTGGCTAGAAAGAATATGCATATATATATATATATATATATATATATATATATATATATATATATATATACACACATACATACATACACACACACTTCAATGAAAAGTGCTTAATATCAAAATGAACCCTATGCACTTCTCAAATGTAATATTATACTATTGAACACATTCCAGTGTTACAGAAGTTAATTTATATCAAGAAAGACACCAGGGATGTCATAATTAGCTCAACTGCACAACAAGAATTATGATTGCCTAAAACTTGCATAGCCTACAGGTTGCCTCAAGCATTTCTGAATTTCTGAACTTTGAAAATCTTTACCAATAAGCTGATGACAGGCATAACAACATAATAAATTACCTGTAATATATATTTGTATCCATCTTTTGCTTAGATTGTAGAGGCTTTATAAATTATATACTAAGAAATTCAGCCCATGCAGAGAAACAGCACCAAATGAGAAGTGATTAAGACCTTAATATAATGCACAAGAGGTACTTAAGTATTGCAGAGGGGAAGAATTTCACCCATAATGAGCTCTGTAATAAGAGGTTTATCCTGCTAATTAATGATTTGAAGATTAGCTGACTGACTGCTGGCCACTGATCATCCAGCTGTGAAGTGTATAGAGTTAGAATAGTTCAATCCAGATAAATTAACTGGGTAAAATCTGTCATGCTTTGCCTCTGTCCAGGCTTAATTCTTTTCAGTGAATAAGCATTAGCCCATGATGAATGAAGCTTAGGGCCACCACATATTATGCATCGACAACTGAGTTTACCAAATGTAGAAACAGAAGAGAAACACAACCAAACCACACAAAACCTGATGTACACACATGGAAGAAATGAATACAGACATTTAAAGCACCGTTCATGAGCAAGCAGAACCCATACCCACTGCTAATATATCAAGAATAATAATAGTATGAAAAAGTGAATAGGCAAAAGAGTATGATCTTTTATGGATTATACCCTACATAAGCTAAAACGGTTCAGGTGCAAATTCATCATAAGTATAAAAAATAATCTGGTAGACCACTTTGACATGATTATTTGATGGTGGAAAAAAGTCTGACTTTCAAAATAGCTGTAGCTGCCACTTAATCTGGAAATAATCTAAAATTCCTGAAACTAATAAAATCTTGTTTTTACAAAGAAGGAGAGAGAGAGAAAGGAAGGAAGAAAGGAAGAAAGAAAAAGACTTAGTTAAGAAATAAAACTTTATTCAATAGTTTCCAGGATCATATATCCAATATATTGTTGGAAGAAATGTCCACCTGGGTTCAGTTCCAAGTGGGGAGAAAGACACTGGAAACATGGAAGCTGTTTGGAAAGATGGTTTAATGGTGGGCAGGACCACATGGTTTGACTTCCTGGGTAGCTGGCTACACTGAGTGGGGAGTGAGATAATTTATACCCTCTTTTGGGCTTTGAACTTGCTTCCTGTTCCTGTGAAAGAAATGTATTCTGATTGGTTGTCAGACTCCCATGGATCCATGCAGAGGCAACTTTTTAGGTTGTCTTGAGTCCCAGGCTTGGTTGAATCTTGCTGGGTGATGTAATCTTCCCAGGTACCATGTGGTGAGATGGGTAGAGGGCTAATCGTATTATGTCCTGAGGGTGAAGGTCTTTTGTGTTGTAGATAAGCTGGCCCAGCCTTTTGTCCTGTAGATAGGATGGTCCAGTCTTTCTGGGGCTATTATCAAAGGACTGCTTTCCAAGAGCATGTATCTCCTTTTCTCATCCAGGGAGGTATAATATTCTGCCTTTTTCATATTTCCTAGAATATTTCATTCTACTAGGAGAGGGGTTGGTGCTAATTTCCTACAATATGATTAATATTACCTGTTAGATTCTGAAAAGCTATAGAACTGACGAATATATTTACTTGATATTAATAACTAGGAAAAATCACAAAGAAATCAACCTTTAAAAAAATGCTCCATTGGTCTTTAATTTTGAATTATTTTCTTTTTTCAGCTTGATTCGTAACTTTAAAAATGTTAGTCATATCTCTGGCTGTGGATAAACAGCTGAAAATCATTTCAGATACTGAAACTGCTCTTTTACTGTGATCAAAGAACACCAGCTTCAGTTCCTAAAAGAAAACCACTGTGAACTCCCTGGCAGCTCCTGTAGACATGGGATCTTGCACATTTTAACTTCTGTCTGAATGTTCTCAGGGGATAAAAACTTTGCAGTATAGTTTAAGCTGACTTTTACCTCTTCTCCTTTTTGTGGTTATAAGGAACCCCACCAAGAAACTGTGCAGTCAGAAATAAAGCAGTTTCTTTCACTTTATAACATCTGGATCCTAAAACCTATTATTATAGAAGGAAGTCAACTATTCTTTCATCACTTCCATTTTAGTTCACCAACTCTGAATCACAGAATATCCCCTGCTACCTTTTCTTTGTAACACATTACTTTCATGCCTAAAGACTGCCTAATAAGCAATATACCACTTGCTACTTTAATTGGTTGGGCTGAGATGGATAGAAGGGAGTAAAGAAGTACAACTAACCTGACACTCATCTGAGATTTAAAGAAAGTGATGATGCTTAGATGGTAGCCAGATTTTTATAATTCTGAACATTGTTTCCTTCGTACCAAACAGAAAGAAAATGCCATTTATTTATTTATTTATTTATTTATTGGTTCAATTTATATGCCGCCCTTCTCTGGAGACTCAGGGCGGCTTACAATGCATTAAGCAATAGCCTTCATACTTTTGTATATACCTGCTTAGTAGGGCTTTCGACTGAATGTGTGTATACATTTTTGAGTCAGTGTTGACTCTTGGCAACTGCCTGGAAAAGTCAATACAATTTTCTTGGCAAGTTTTCTTGGCTTGGCATTGCCTGTTTCCTAGGGCTGAAAGAGTGTGACTGGCCCCAGGTCACCAAGTTGGCTTTGTGCCTAAGGTTGGGTTAGAATTTACAATCTCCCAGCTTCTAGCCTGGTGCCTTAACTGTCACACCAAAACTGGCTTTCTACTAAATGGAGCTCAGAAATCCAAGCTGTTGTATGGATTCCAAAATAGCAAATTTCTCAGAAATTTACCTAAGAAAATATGACATAGAAAGAGTTTTTGTTTCACTGTACAATAAGAATAAAGCACAAGTGACTGGATTTGCACAACACATGAGGCCATGAATCATAGTTTGCAAACTCTAAAAATTAGTTGCATACAATAGTCTAAGTCAAAACTAAATGAGAGCTAGTTTGACTCAGCAGGTAATTATGTTTTTCATCCAACTTTTACTATACTATTTCCAATTTCTAGTATATTTTTGATCATTAACAACAATGACTAGAAAGGACACCTTTGCTTCATAGAATTTTGGGCTTTTCTTTCATATATCATGTATATCATGTCTATATTACATTTTTTCTCTTAACAAACTAGGAGACTATGCAGTCTAACCCCACTTAGATACAAAACCAGCTGGTTAATTTGGACCAGTCATTCTCTCAGTCCTAGAAAAAAGGTAAGTGAATCCACTTCTAAAATCTTGCCAAGAAAACTGCAGGGACATGTCCTAGTAGTTGCCAGGAGTCAGCAATGACTCGAAGGCGCACACACACAAAGCAGAAATTGGATCTCATTAATATGTGAATGGAAAATTACCAGAAAATATCAGCGGTATAAACTAGAGGGAAAGTAAAAGCATATCTTGGAAAAAGGCAATGGCATAAATTTCTGAAACTGCATGGATATCTCCACGAAGTCATCAGAAGTTAATTGTGACAAAAAGTAATCTTTTCCTACAATGTACTGTAAATCATGGTCCAGTGGCACTTATGCAACACTTACCACTTGCTGACAAAATCATAAACACAAGTGATACTTTACAAGTTGAGAAATGTTTGCCTGATGATGGGTGGGGATATAGTCTTAATCACAGAAATATGAATTGACCATTGAGAGTGAAACATTTACTTCTGTTACATTCCTAAATTAGGGAGCTGAACACACATATGGCAGAAACCATGAGAATGTCAAACGCATTATAAGTAATCACATAAATTACATGATTTATGTAAATTACATTATAACATTATAATGCAAATGCTATACAAGCCATATAGATTATTTGTACAGAGGTAGCATGATATGTAGATGTCACTTGTCCCCTCTTCACTGCCATATGGAAGCTCATCCCTGAACATTATTCTAACATGCTATTTTTCATTCATGTGGGATTATTGGAAAAAAATATAGTCTGACAATATGCATCATCTTTTGTTTTTCTCCTAAGTTAGTTACTTTTATTTCCTGAGGACACTTCTTCCCAAAGATAAATTAAGATGATTCTACCCCTGAAATTTATTTTTACCCCAAATAATCAGTTCATGTTTAAATAAGATGGTACAAAGGTGTTCTATTTCAATAAAGAACTAATGTCAAAAACTACCTGCGGGAGAGTAACTGAGGAACTGTCTCACCCCAGTGGGATTGACCCCCCTCCCCGTTGCCAACAGGAGGAGCATGCTTTAAACCCGGTCAGTCAAGAAATTTCACTAGTGAGGTCCAGGAAAAGAGCCTTTTCTGCTGCAGCTCCTGCCCTTTGGAGGCTCCTGCTCCTTGAGGTAATATCTGCATGCATCCTCCTGACCTTCCATAAAGGCCAGCTCTGCCATTTGGCCTGGAATCCCAATGGGAGTGAACTACACTGGAGGTGGTAATGGATTAAGACTCACCTTCCTCATGTGCATCATGCTCCCTTCCTTCTCATCTTTTTTATTATAAATTTTTACTATTATTATTGAGTTTCTATTGTTTCCATGTTTCAATGACTATTTGTAAGCCACCTAGAGTTGCCTCTAGGGGAGGTGGGCAGCAAACAAGTCTAATAAACAAACAAACTCAGATACCAAAGAAGGTGTAATCTGTTGTTCCTCTACAATCTCCTCCATGGAGGAGAAAAGAGGTGGCAAAGACTATTACCATCCATAATAAGCTCTGGCATCAAATACCTCTTGTTTTAGCCCTGATCACTTTGTATTAGTCCCCTAACAGACAGCATTCCCATTGTGAATGCAAACCTCTAAGGGAATGGAGGAATCATTCAAGGCTTACTTTTACAATGAACAACTGATAAGTGGGGAATAAAGGATGAAGTATTGCAAATGATAATTTGACCTTTAAGACACACACGCACATAAATATATAAAAAGAGAATTCAGCAGGCAGCCAACAATTTCTTGTACAGAGCTGAGAAAAAATATCCCCAAACCACCCTATTAATTAGTTGATAAAAACATGGCTGTCATTTTGTGCATCCTATTTATAGCTGTTTGTATGTGTATATGTATGTATGTATGTATGTATGTATCTATCTATCTATCTATCTATCTATCTATCTATCTATCTATTATTTATTTATTTATTTAAATTTCTACATCATCTATTTCAGCTAAATGACTCTGATCAGTTTACAAACAACATTATAAAACAATATAAAGCATGACTAAAAGTACAATTAAAACAAAATTAAACAAGTTTAAAATGTGCAAGTTAAAAGTGAAAATCAAAGTTGAAAAATTCAGAAGGATAAAAAGTTAAAAAGGCAGAAGGAATGCCCTCAAGCCATCAGAGTTGCATAATACTCTTAGATTCCCCCATGCTAATATCACTTATGTTTTACCATCTGTAACCCTGCAGAGGTACTTGGTAAAAGAGATTTGTAGGTAAAATTATGGAGGAGGAGATAGCAGCAAAAAAGCAAAGCAAAGCAAAGGAAAGGAAAGGAAAGGAAAGGAAAGGAAAGGAAAGAAAAGAAAAAGAAAAAGAAAAAGAAAAAGAAAAAGAAAGGTATATACTGAAAACGTCAGTTGAGGTTTTGCCAAAAAGCATGTGAATTGGATTTAAAATTCTAGAGTATGAAATCTCAGCAGATTTTTTTTGCTCTTCCTTCTGGCTGGTGACTTTACTCACTTGAAGCTTCTTCCCTCTGTTTGGCTTTTGTGAATGTTTTCTACCAGTTCAGCTTCAAAAACAGAACCAACCCACAGAAGCAGAACAAGGCAGCCTCATTTTTGCAGATAATGTCTCAGATGTAACCATTTGGAAAGGACTAATGGGACACCTGCCCTGAAATCCCCACCAATACCTTGTTTTTCTCAACTTCCTCCGCCTTCTTGTTTAGTGCTGGCAGGGAGCCTGTGCTTTACTTGCCAGCTCTTTTTGCAGCTGCAAATGAGAAAGAAGCTCGTTTTCATCAAAACACTCTTTGAAGCTTTATTGTGGATGAGTTCTCTCCGTCCCTCCCTTTCTGCTCTTTTTCCTACTTCCTAAATCAACTCTGGAATCACAAAGCGAACTGTTGATTGCTTTGTTAATTAGCCTGATTTCCTAGACCAGATGATAAAAGATTTGCGGGAAGAAAGCTTCTAAACATTGTGAAGCAACATGAGGGGGCAGGAAGTCCTGAAGAAGGAATAATTTGCTAGTCTACTCATAAGGGAACCCATAGGCACATCTACATTTGAGGACCATATTTTCACTTTGGGGCAGGGAAGAACTACAACAGTCAAAATTACAAAAGTTTAAGGTGATGATTGTGCTAAATTGATAGGCTACTTGTACTAAAAATAAGAAAGGAGAGAAAATAATTATTTGATAACATTATGCATAATTCACTAATCAATTTTTCAGACATACCCTCCTTGAAGCATTTAAAAAATTGTGTTTTTCTAAAGACTTGGCACAGCTGCTTAGTTCAATGGGTTGTCCAGATTCTTCTCCTTTCTTTCATTCAATCAATCAATCATCAGGCTTCTTCCAGGCTTCTTCCATATATACATGGACATATATGCCCCATCACTTTGCTTTAGCACAAATCCTAACCAAAGATTTTGTGTTTGTCTTTATAGTATATAGGTTATAAATTAGGATTTGACTGTAGTCTATATCATGAAGTAAACTTAATGATTTAGACAAAATTTTTATTTACCTGGGATGAAGCAAACCGAACCCAAAGTTCTTATTTCAGTTCTGGACTTTCACAAACCTTGATTCCTGATTTGTTTCCCCAGTGGGTTGTCATGCTACAAACAGCAACACCTTAGCAAATGCTTAAAAAGAAATCAATGTTATAAAACGCTATGGTACATAGGAGAGAAGGGAAGAATATTGGATTCATTGATCAATACGTCTGGCCTCAACCCTGCAATCTGATCCCACAAATCCTTGTGCTGAGAGAATCCCTTAGTTTTATTATTTGCTCTATCTCATTTTAATCTGGTTCTTACCCTGAATGATTTATCACTCTACTATGTTAACTATATTTGCTATCTCATCAGGCATACAAACTAATTTATTTTGGGGAAAAACAATGACTTAATCTCTTTTACATCTGACTCAATCCTTGACTGTAGTTGGGAAAGGCTATCACAATACACCTTTCCCTAATTTGATATAGACTTTTTCATAACTGCATACACATTTCATCAAATACTGTCACGTTAGAGCAAAAGGTAGACCAATATATGTAACTTAAAAAACATTGTATTAGTTTTATGAATTGTGACATTTTTAGCTAATATCAACCATTATATACAGTATATTCCTCAGAAGAAGAAAAAACTTTTTGTGGGCTTTGTATTTTATTTGAGCATGATTAATTCTAGGCACTGCAAAACCAATGTTCTTTCACTATGGCATTTGCTTCAGGTCCAGAAACTGAATGAGTTCCGGAATAATCCAAATTTGAGTCTAGGATGTTAAAACAGATTCTAAATTAAATATTCTATTTAATGATAAAACAGAGTCTAAATTAATACCAATATCTGACTGTTATATATATACTACTAAAGCTCTTGTGTTTGTAACCTTTAACTGGATGAAATGGTGTGTCATATGACAAAACATTTTGAATCAAGGTACTTCAAATGGAGCTAATTTACAAGAATGCATACAAATCTGGCATCCATGATTCCTGTGGAACTGAAATTAGGCAAATTTTATAAAACATTTTATGACACAAAAAATATCTTGCATTTTACATAATACAACACGTCATAAAACATTTCCTATGCTGATGTTTAACTGGTCATCATGAATTAGTTTCAAGGCAGATACAGTACAGAATACCTCCTTAGATTATTAAAAAGTTTTCAGGTACATGAGAGCTCTACCATTGTTGAAGGCATTGGGGAATCTAGTAAGGAAATTTCTCTGAAATGATAAGCCAAGGGGTCAATGGGTTGTTTAGTCATTAATTATAAACTCAGTTTGATCTAGTTACATATAACATTTAAGCTACACAATAAACCTACGAATGTCCATTCTCAGAACTGATATCAAGTTTGAGGAAAGCCCTTAGAGATTTATTGTTTCCTGGCAGAAATGCACTGTTGATGGATTACTAATGTTGCCACCATTTAAATTACTAAAGAAAGTCATTAGAAGAAATTTAAAATGGCAAGTAGGTTTACAAATATCCGATTTTAAGTTCAAGAATGGAAGGCAAAACATGAATAGAAAGTATAAGTTTAGATTCCACCAGATGTCTCTTTCATGATTCCCAGCCTTAAGCAACTGTCTATGGATGCCGAGAAAAAAGTAATTTAGTACAGCACTCACATCTATTGCACACAAAGAAATTTGTATCTTTATAGGGTTAATTCTTGCTAAATTACAATTGTTCCCTTTTGTGATATCAAGGCTTGAATATTTAATTTCCAGAAAACCAAATAATGTATATGGATTTATGAAATCTTTTTCATTTCAATAGAGCTTGAAGTCTGGTTATAAGAAAATAATATTTTGAGATCTCTGACCAGCAGACGATCTTTGCTGGACCATTTTTTTATGCTGGTCCTATTATGGTTTTCGATTTCATTGGTTACAATACTCTTCTGAGTCATTTTTTGCTAGAGGAATCCTGGCTGTTCTGGACATCCTCAGATACCTATTTCAACACATGTTCCTGGTTCTATAGCGCATCGTGGTTTTGGTATCTTGCAAAGGTCTTTCTAATCCCCAGTTATTTACCAAAGGAATACAACTACTGGGGAATGTTGGCTGCTATTTGGGTGTTCAGTTTTATTCCTACTATGAAAGGAATGAAAGCCAATGCTGTTTCTTTTGCAACTGAAATACAAGCAAAATAAAAATGTTGATTGTCAGCCAAAAGGCGGTTCAGTAAATGGAGACATAGCATTTACTGGTGGGCAATATGACTAAAGACTCAGACGCAAGATTTTCAGGCTGCATGTGGACTGGGAACCAGATATGTATTTGAAACGTTCAGGTTTGGGTATTGATTAGGAATATATTTATAAGCTAAATGCTAGTGCAATCAATTTAACATTTTTTCCTAATCAAGCCATGGTAAACTTGCTGAATTTACATTTGGTTTGGACTGTATTGCATGCCTCAAGTAGGATTTTTTTTTCCAGAACATTGTAGTTACACTATTGACAGCCTTGAACATGTAATTCCTTCCATTAGCTACTGATTGGTTTCAAGGCAGGATTCATAGCTTCATAGCATACCTATCTGTTTTCTAACAGAATTCAAAGTGCTAGCTACAGTATATAATTTGGGTTTCAATTGCTTGCTTTTTATAATTTTGTTTTTATGTTGATTGCCTTTATTCTTGATAGTGACTGTGAATAGTTGCAGCCCAACAATACCAACAATTTCTCGCCCTTTTTATATTTTCCAGGATTTAGATTTTACAAACATCAGAAAGAATAGCCACAGAAATTGGCAGAAAGGGAAGGTAGAAAGGGGAAATGTGTAATAGATTTTCCTGTTTGAAAGGAAAAGGAGTTTTATCATTCTTGCATGATTTATAGCTATTGTGACAGAAACAGAAACATAAGTAAAATAAATATTCCTGAAAACAACCTTGACTATTTTCAAGGTTTAAGTTATACAAATTCTGAGTGAGGGTATCCTCAAGAATTAGAATTAGAATTGGCAGCTGCAACTACATAGTTGAGACCAGATTTTTGGTTGTTTGGATAATCCTTTCCTTCCTCATGGATGCTCCTGATCTCAAGACTGTGAAGATATTCTTGGGAAGTTCTGGAGATATAATTAAAGAATCTGAGTACATCAGTCTACGGAAAAATATACATATCCCCAAAACACCATGGAGAAAGTCTTCTGCCCACAGGTTGCACAACAACAGCTCTATAGCCGGCCAATCAGGGGTGAAATCCAGCAGGTGCTGACAGGTTCTGGAGAACCGGTAGCAGAAATTTTGAGCAGTTTAGAGAACTGGCAAATACCACCTCTAGCTGGCCCCAGAGTGGGAATGGAGATTTTGCAATATCCTTGCCCCAGGAGTGGGGTGGGAATGGAGATTTTGCAGTATCCTTCCCCTGCCATGCCCACCAAGCCACGCCCACCAAGCACACCACGCCCACCAAGCCACACCCACAGAACTGGTAGTAAAAAAATTTGGATTTCACCACTGCAGTGAATGACAAATCCTGAGATCTGAGAACCCATTTATTGCATTTTATTTCTTCCCATTTTGCTATTTGGGGACCTCATTTAAAAAATGTACACTTATTTTACTTTCTTTTCCTAATTTATATATTTCCAAAATATATGATACATGTTTATATTATTTAATCTTTGTTATGATGGTATGATATGACTTCTTCTGTATTTATTTTTATTTCGTATTGCATTTTTTCAAATTTGGCTAGTCGTTAACCAACTAAACAGCATTTCTTCCTTTCTTTTTCTTTCTCTTCCCTATCCCATATTTCTTAAAATCCTTCTTTTTGTTGTTTATTGTTCTATTGTGTTATTCACTGAAATTCCCTCTGCAGCTGAAAAATATGATCTTCTAGAAGTTATTTAACTATGTTTTCCATAATTGGTAGCCAAACTGGACAATACCCTAGTGTTAGGATAAATAATATCCTGTTGGATTTGACCCAAGCCAATTTATTCAGATAACATTGAAGGTACATGCTTCCCTCCTCCTCTCTCTCTTTCTCTCTCTCTCTGTCTCTCTCTCACACACACAAATACACACACACATACAATAAAACCCTATAATGGATGAATTTGTAAGGCATCCACATCATAGCAACATACATTTATTTCATCTGTAAGCATTGTTGCAGATAAACAGGAAAGTTCTGAGTCACAGAAATAAATGTCACAACCCACATAAACCTAAATAGAGTGCCAAGTGTCATGAATGACTTTTATTTATAGTGAC
This sequence comes from Pituophis catenifer annectens, assembly GCF_029215685.1. Taxonomy (NCBI): domain Eukaryota; kingdom Metazoa; phylum Chordata; class Lepidosauria; order Squamata; family Colubridae; genus Pituophis; species Pituophis catenifer. Next base: position 43,239,692 of record NW_027256884.1, read on the forward strand.
TGCAGCCTATCTCTGTTAAAAAGCAAAGAGAAAGTCCTAATTCACCATTAATTATGTAGTTCATGAAATACCTCATTTGCTATAATTTTGGTTCTTTTCATATATTTAGGTGTGCTATGCATCTCATTTCACTTCTTTAATTAATCGTGTGAATAGTACTTTCATTTATGTCTATATTCAATTTTCTTAAAAATTGTTTAATCATGAAAGAGAGAAAAGCTAGTGTTCAGCCTCTTTTAACAATTGAACATTTGTTTTTTAAATTGCCAAATATCTTCACCATAAAGCAGGTTTTTTTCTTTCTTTCTGTAAAAAAACAGAATGCTGAGAGCCAGATTGGCCTAATGATAAAAGGCACCAGGCTAGAAACCAGAAAACTGATGTCTAAGCCAGGGGTGAATCTAAATTTTTTTGCTACCGGTTCTGTGGGTGTGGCTTAATTAGTAGGCTTGGTGGTAAGGTGACTGAGAGGGCGTGGTTTGTTGGTCAGGTGGACGTGGCCAAGTCAATGTCACTTCTTTGCCCTTTTTTAACCTACAAAACACAACACAACACAACTGGCTCACCCACAATGTAAAAGCAGCTGTGCTAGACCCAAAATGGCCCCTGCAACAAGCAGGAACCTCACACAGCCACAAAAAGCCCAAAAAACCAACTTTCACACTTTACACACACAAAATTCCACATACAGCTTTGTGAGATTTTGTGTATTTGTGTAGTTAGAGTGAAACACTACAGAAATCTCAGAAAGCTGCACAAATATTATTTTATTTTATTTTTATTTATTTTTATTTTTATATAAAAGCAGCTAAATTTAAAACTTCCTAAACTTTAAATGGCTAGGTCAAAAAAAAGAACAACTAAAAAAAACCCCAATTAAATATTTTTTTAAAGCTCCCAAAGGGGAAAAAAACTTACCCAATAGAACAGGGGTCTCCAACCTTGGCAACTTTAAGACTTGTAGACTTCAACTCCCAGAATTCCTCAGCCAGCTTTGCTTTGCTGGCTGAGGAATTCTGGGAGTTGAAGTCCACAACTCCCTGCCTGCTTGATTGGAGGCAGGGAGATTCAGTTGCTTGCTGATGCAATGGATTTGCAATGGGAATACAGCAAGGCATTGCAACCAGCAGCTAAGGTAAGCAAGCTGAGGGGGGGAGGGGAGGGATTTTTGCTACAAGCCATTTAAAAGGAAAAAAGTTTTTTTCTTTTACATGGCTCTGGCGATCCAAGCTGAGTTGCCTGATTAGCAGGCAACTCAGCTGGGATTGTCAGAGCTTCGCTGGTCAGAGCCATTTAAAAGAAAAAAAAAGGCTCTGATGATCGCACGGCTCAGCTGGGCATGGGGGGCAGGGGCAGGGATTTTTGCTACCGGTTCTCAGAACTGCCCGCCGCCATCACTACCTACTCGCCCGAGCCGGTCCAAACTGGGAGCATTTCACCCCTGGTCTAAGCCCACCTTAGGCCTGAAAGTAGGCCGGGTAGGCTTGGGCCAGTCACTCTCTTTCAACCCGTGATGTCACATCCAGTTGATAAAAATGACTGGTCAATAGCAATCAACATTTGGTTTATTTAAAAAAAAAAAAAAACCTGGACCCTGCACTTGCAGAAAAATGCTAGGCTAAAAAAGGAAGACAGAATAAAGGGCTTCTTTGTGAAAAAAGAAAGAAAAAGAAAAGAAAAAGAAAGAAAGTGAAGAAAAGAAACTTCATTCCCAGAATTATCTATGTACCCCAATCAGCCAAAGAAAGCATCACAGTTACAGCAGAAGCGCTAATCTTCCTGAGACTAAAAGGGAATGATAGCATTTTTCCAGGTAATTATTCTGTCCCTGTCTCACACACGCACACAAACAGACAGCCGGGGGTTAAATAAACTGGCAAACAACCAATTCTTCCAATAAGAGGCTTGGCAGCAACCCAGTAGCTGCTTGCCAAGAACTTTACTCATAAACAAAATACACACAGTTCAAGAATTGTCCAGTTCGTAAAATAAATCCAAGGCAGATAATGTTGTTTCCAAAGATGCAATGTGACTCGATAGTAGTTAGTTTTGTCCGTCACAGAGTCTGAATGGCCACCTCACCCCCTTTTATACCCTGTGGGGTGTGGTCCAGTGACTCAGCTTAATCTCTGGCACGCCTCTTCTTCTGTTGCACACGCTTATCTCTGCAACACTGCCGAGGATCCAGCCAAGACTCATCTCCCTCATTACTGTCCACCTGTGGCTGCGTCGATGTGCTTGGCCCCAGGCCTATCTCTTGCCCTTCGGCGGACACCGAAGGCATTGCCACAGAGGAGGGTCCTGGAGAGGGAGGCCTTGCCAACTCCTCTCCTTCACTCTCGGAGTCCTCTCTTGCCGATGACACAGGCTCAGGTAACAGAGCCACAACAGTAATCCTCAATTTATGACCACTACTGAACCCAAAATTTCTGTTGCTAAGTGAGACAGTTGTTAAGTGAATTTTGTCCCATGTTACGATCTTTCTTGCCAAGTTAAGTGAATTACTGCAGTTGTTAAGTTACTAATATGATTGTTAAGGGAAATCTGGCTTCCCCATTGATTTTGCTCGTTAGGAGGTCACAAATGGTGATCACATGACCCAGGGATACTGCAACCATCATAAATATGAACCAGTTGCCAAGCGTCTGAATTTTGATCAAGTGACCATGGGGATGCTGCAATGGTCATAAGTGTGAAAAATGGTCATGTCACTTTTTTCAGTGCTGTTGTAACTTCGAACGGTCACTAAATTAACTGGTATAGGTTGAGGACTACCTGCTGTTCGGTGCTGATCCTGAGTCAGCACCAGGCTCCATCTATCCAATCTGTTGGTTGCCATTGAACAGGTCAGCCAATTTACTTCCAGCACATCTATGTCTTAGGAGGAGTAACAACTTCTGGTTTTGATCTGATCATTCTATGGCTCTGTAAAGTTTCAGGGCAGTATCGGTAGGGATCCTTGCTTGACTTCACCTCCTGATTTTTTCGCTTTATCACTTTTCAGCAGCTGCTATCATGGCATTGAGCTACTGGGCCCTTGCATCACATTCCTACTTAGAAGAGAGACAACCTTTACAGCATGCCTCAGTGCTTCCTTCTCCCACCAAATATTCAATAGAAAAGAATAATGGAGCAGCTTACTCAATAGAGGAAAGATGCTAGTACAATTACAACACATTATGAAACTGATTAACAGAATTTAGGAGAGCTTTGGGAAGTTAATATAATGGCTGTGTTATATCTACTGAGTTAGGACACTCAGAGATCAGATTCAATGGCATTGGATGCAGCAGATGAAGACAAATTATCTCTGTTTGTATAATATATCTGTAATTGTCATAAAATGGTTCCATTTTCTATAAGATGTAATGCACCTTCCTTGCTGGTTTAATCATATATTATTGCTTTTAATGGTTGGTTGCTACTTATATTCCTATTTTATAGTCTTATTGTAAACCACCAGAATCAGGGTATGTGAGATGAAAGGCTAAATAAATAATAACACTAGATGTATATTGATACTAATTGCATTGGTATTCACTCCCAATAGCTTCATTTCTGATTTATTTGTATCCTGCTTTTATAATTTTTACAAATAACTCAAGGTAGTGAATATATGCAACATACTTTCATCCTCCTATTTTCCCCCACAACCACCACCTTGTGATTGGGCAGAGAGAGAGTAGTTAAGCCTGGTGCCTTAACTACTAGACCAAACTGGCTCCCTCTTTAGAGACTGAAACTTTAAAAAACAAGACCCAGTTTTGTTAGCCTCCTTTGAAGAGGGAAGAAATGAAGAAAATGAATTGCCTTGTTAGCTAACGTCTATCTTTTAGAAATGTACTCTGTGAAAGAAAAATAATATTGTGTAGAAGGTTTGAAAATAATACTTTACTGCAATTGAAGATATTGTAATAATATTTCCTACTGAGTTACAATAACCACTGTGTGTGTGTGTGTGTGTGTGTTCTTATATATATATATATATATATATATATATATATATATATATATATATATATATATATGAATATTCAGTGTAATAATATAATCAGTTTGACTTATCTTGCATGAAAAGGTCAGACGGGAGCATTTTGAAAATTCAAATGAAATCCTAATGCATATAAGGGTATATAATTCAGCAGTGACTTGGTCATACCGAAAGGTTACTGCTTTGAAGGCTTTGTATCTTTGGCAAAAGATTGCATTTTAGTATGAGCGATATTTTCCTAGTAAAGGTAAAGGTAAATGTTTCCCCTATCCAGTCATGTCCAACTCTAGGGATTGTTGCTCATCTCCGTTTCTTAGCCAAGAGAGCCAGCGTTGTCCTAAGATCCTTCTGTAGTCATCTGGCCACTATGATTGTATGCCGAGGCACATGGAATGTTGTTACATTCCACTGATGTGGTACCTATTTATCTACTCGTATTTACATGCTTTCAAACTGCTAGGTTGGCAGGAGCTGGGACAGGTAATGGATAGTTTTAGTAGTAGGTTTATTGGTATACTATGTATTATACAAAATGTGAATAAACAATGTTTTTATAGCTTCAGTAATGATTCTCCTTAGATCCTCATGAGACCAAATTTAGCAGACAGAAGAAATGCCTGCAAACTTGTACAATCAACTGAAGGGGTAATTGTCACAATGATTTTTAAAAAAACAAAACAAAGAAGTGGATGAGCAGCTTCATTGTGCAAAGCAAAGTACAGGTGAATACTTTATTTAATCAAAACTACTTACACCAACAAACACTTGAATGATTTCAGTTTTACCAATTAAATTTAATTCTGTTTTTATTCAGTCTACAAAATATTTACTTAGAAATCAACCTACTGTATTCTGTAATTGAATTATCTGTTTTGTTCTCCAAAAACAGAAGATTTATCTTTTAGCTGTTAAACTACTAACAATTTTGTTAACAATGTCCTACCCATAATGCTAATGGCTTGCTACAGAAGAGCAATGTTTTTTTCTTTTATGATATAGCGATAGATAGATAGATAGATAGATAGATAGATAGATAGATAGACATCGATAGATAGACAGACAGATGATAGATAGATAGATAGATAGATAGATAGATAGATAGATGATAGATAGATAGATAGATAAATAGATAGATAGAAAAATAGATGATAGATAATTTTGCAGCTTAAATTTGCTTATTAGAAATCTTGTCAGTTTTCTATTGCCAATGTATATGTAACATCACATAAAGATTTTCAGTAAAATTCAGTATTCAAATTAGAATGACAAAAACCACAATTTCAGCCTGACTGCATGACTTGAAATGGGGAGGAAGGAGAGAGGGAATAAATTATTTAAAAAGGGGAACACAGTATCTTATAATTCTTTATAGTGGCAGTAACCCATAACTGCTATTAAATGTATCAAGTACAGAAGAGGAATTTATGAATATCAAAATGTAATACAGCCTGGTATCACTAATAATGATACAAAAGTTAATGCAGTTTAAAAGGTTAAACCAGATATTAAAAACAGAAATCTAAATGTATTTTACCACATTCAAAACTATGCAGGTATAATGAGAAAGGTTGTGTCATAATTTTACAGCCGACATTTCTTCATTAAATATAGCTTAAGTTGGGAACATGGGAGAGCATTGCATTACTGATTAATTATATCAATTGGTTTATAATGACTTCATTGACTTAAAGAAGGCAAAAAATATTGTTGACTACCAAATAATCTCCTCTGCCTTGCCATCATCTCTAAGCAAAAAATATTGTATAGCTAATGATATTTTATTTTACAATTAAAATGTTAAGGTTTTTTTTCAAAGTGCAATATTCCCACTTGCTTGTGGAAAGAAAAAAAAGCTAAAAATTAGAAGGTGGGATTCAACAGGGCAGGGTTAAATATATATATCATGTATTATGCTGGCAGGACTATTGTGGAAGAAGATTGAAATGACCAAATCTGAATTATAATAAATCATTTGATGGTTATTATTGAAAGTTTCCTTGAAGAAAAGGAAAGTAATACTAGCCATGCTTATTCAGAAATAACTCCCATTAAAATTCAGTGGAACTTTCTTCCAGTCAGTTTCTATTGGTTTGTAACCTTACAATGAAATGCACTCAGATAAGAGTAATTTAATGACATTTATTCCCATCCCAAATCAGTGAATATAGGTTTATAGCTTCCTCCTTCATTTTCTCTCCTCCAATTGTTTTTTTCCCTCCACTAGGAACGGAGTGCAGGGGAAGGAAACTGGGAAGACATTATTTCAGGCAGCAGCTGCTTTCCTTCCCTTTTCTTTGCATCTGACTGCTATAAAGAAGAACATTGTTATTCTGACTACATTTTAGAGAGAAGTTATGGCTTCCATATGGAAGATGATGGAACATGAATGCAAAGTTTGTTTGGGCTGGCTAATTCAGTAGAAGTTACAAGTTAACACTTGTAAATGGATCATAAGCTTCCTAACAGACAGGAAGCAGCAGGGAAGCTAAGCAGAATCACATCAGATACCTGTACAATTAGCACAGGGGCCCCCCAAGGCTGTGTACTCTCCCCACTTCTCTTCTCTCTGTATACCAATGACTGCATCTCAGACGATCCATCTGTTAAACTACTAAAGTTCACAGATGACACAACAGTGATCGGTCTCAGTCGAGACAATGATAAATCTGTATACAGAAAGGAGGTTGAACAACTAGCCTCGTGTGCGACCAGACCAATTGGAACTGAACACACTCAAAATTGTAGAAATGGTGGTGGACTTTAGGAGAAACCCTCCCATACCGTCCCATACCTCTTACAATATTGGACAACAGAGTATCAACAGTAGAGACTTTCAAATTTCTAAGTTCTACCATATCTCACAACCTAAAATGGACACCCAACATCAAAAACGTCATCAAAAAAGCACAACAAAGAATGTTCTTTCTGTGCCAACTCAGAAAGCTCAAACTGCCCAAGGAGCTGCTGATACAGTTCTACAGAGGAATTATTGAGTCTGTCATCTGTACCTCCATAACTGTCTGGTTTGGCTCTGCAACCAAACAAGACAGACACAGACTTCAACAGATACTTAGAACTGCAGAAAAAGCAATTGCTACCAACCTGCCTTCCACTGAAGACCTGTATACTGCACAAGTCAAAAAGAGGGCTGTGAAAATATTTACAGACCCCTCGCATCCTGGACATAAACTGTTTCAACGCCTACCCTTAAAACGACACTATAGAGCACTGCACACAGAACAACTGGCACAATAAGAGTTTTTTCCCGAACGCCATCACTCTGCTAAACAAATAATTCCCTCAACACTGTTAAACTAGTTATTAAGTCTGCATTACTATTAATCTTCTCATCGTTCCTATCACCTATCACCTCCCACTTATGACTGCATGACTGTAACGTTGTTGCTGGTATCCTTATGATTTATATTGACTGTTTTCTAATATGATTTGATTGCTTATTTGTTCCTTATGACTATCATTAAGTGTTGTACCTTATGATTCTTGATGAATGTATCTTTTCTTTTATGTACACTGAGAGCGTAAGCACCAAGACAAATTCCTTGTGTGTCCAATCATACTTATAAAGAATTCTATTCTATTCTATTCTATTCTATTCTATTCTATTCTATTCTATTCTATTCTATTCTATTCTATTCTATTCTACTCTACTCTACTCTACTCTACTCTACTCTACTCTATTCTATTCCTAGAGAGAGAAAAAGAATTATGATAAAGTGGCATTTCTTGAAGATCACCTATATCCATGATGGCGAACCTATGGCACACATGCCACAGGTGGCACATAGCACCCTCTCTGGGGGCATACGAACCGTAGCCCCAGTTCACCTCTGTCACACATGCATGCGCGCTTCCTGCCAGCCAGTTGGTCAGCGGGTCTCCACCATGCATGTAGGGATGGCCTGCGGGAGCCACATATACATGCATGGGGGCTGTGCGCGCATGCGCAGGAGGGAGGGCACCTGTGGGGAGCTGTACGCATATGTGGGGAGACAGGGTGCATGCAGCGGCACACATGCATTGCATTTTGGGAGGGTCGGGTGCGTACATTCGCACATGTGCATGCGTGCTTTGGGCACTGAATCTGGAAAAGATTATCCATCACTGACCTATATCATAATGTTTGACATGGAAGAAGCACAGAGTTGGCAAAGTAGTGTGGTCTGGTTGAAGGATTAAATTTTGGCATTTTTTATCTCAATTTTGTGTCTATTTCCGCATTAGGGAAAAATATGGTCCAAATGGCTTTTCTTTTTTTTTCTTTTTTTTTCTTTTCTTTTCTTTTCTTTTCTTTTCTTTTCTCTTTTCTTTTCTTTTCTTTTCTTTTCTCTTTTCTTTTCTTTCTTTCTTTCTTTTTTTTTTTTTTTTTTTTGATGGTGATGCTGGTCATGACGCTCAAATTTTCAGTTGGGGCCAAACTTCTCACCATTTTGAGAGACAACTTCCAACATGTCCTAGTTTTTTTCTATAAATTCCAAATGTTCCAAATGCCATATACAAAAAGATTATTTAACAATCAAATATTTGCTTGTTTAGAAGTAAATAAATTTGAAAATTGACAAACTAACTGTGATAAGACTATGAGTGAACTCTACTGTAATATTTTACATCAGTTAAATATATGAATGTTTGTATAGTATATGTTGCTGTAGCAAGTTCCTTTTTTGAATTTGAATTCTGTTGAAGTTATCTTTCTGAATAACATATTAGATTATATGGGGTACTGCTAGGAATGCTATACTAAAATATCCTTAACGTATTCTTGAAGACCATGGCTTTCTACCAGCTCATTTTCTTTAATAAATGTAACTTCTATAAAGCCTGCACATAATGGAAATCTGAAAGCATTTATCTTTGTTTTTCAGCTTTCTTTTTTTTCAATTGCATCAACTAAAAGACTGTGGGCCTTTTTCCTCACTCATATCAAAGGAGATCTGTTACCAGCTAATGCTTCTACAGGTCTTCTCCTTATAATTTTTTCCCACATAACTGAGAAGGACCAAATTATCTGTACCAGATTTAACTAATCCACCAAAGAGAATATTAGTCAAAAATACTGCTGGGATTATTTTGTTCACAAACTACAGTAATGCATATTTGTGTGCACCTTTACTATTTCTGAAGGTCTGGACTCCGACTGGGTAAATCCGGATGGACTGATGGAGGGGAATCTTGAGAATGTTATCTGGGAGGGGTTTGATCCTGTGACTCCCGAGGACATGGACAGGATTCTGGGGAGGCTTAGCGCTGCCACATATTTATTGGATCCGTGTCCCTCCTGGATGGTGCTGGCCTCAAGGAGGTTACACGAGGCTGGCTCCAGGGGATTATTAACGCTTCTTTGAGTGAGGGTTACTTCCCCCCCCCCTTTGAAAGAGGTGGTGGTGAGGCCTCTCCTCAAGAAGCCTTCCCTGGATCCAGCTGTATTAGCGAATTATCGCCCAGTCTCAAACCTTTGCTTCGTTGCGAAGGTTGTTGAGAGAGTGGTGGCATGACAACTTCCCCAGTATCTGGATGGAGCCGATTATCTAGACCCGTTCCAGTCGGGCTTCAGGCCAGGGCACAGCACTGAAATGGCATTGGACGCATTGGTCGATGATCTCTGGAAGGCTCAGGACAGGGGTTGCTCCTCTGTCCTGGTCCTATTAGATCTCTCAGCGGCTTTTGATACCATCGACCATGGTATCATGCTGCGATGATTGGAGGGGTTGGGAGTGGGGGGCACCGTGTTGCGGTGGTTCTCCTCCTTCCTCTCTGACTGTGTGCAGTTTGTGTTGGCAGGGGGGCAGAGTCGACCCTGAGGCGCCTTGTATGCGGGGTGCTGCAAGGGTCAGTCCTCTCACCCCTTCTGTTCAACATTTATGTGAAGCCACTGGGTGAGATCATCCGTGGTTTCGGGGTGAGATTCCATCAGTATGCTGATGATACTCAGCTGTACATCTCCACCCCGAACCACCCCAATGATGCCCTTGATGTGATCTGGATGGGGGGAAACAGGCTCAAACTCAACCCCTCCAAGACTGAGTGGCTGTGGCTTCCGGCGGCCCGGTATAGTCAGCTGTCACCATCGCTGACTATTGGGGGTGAAACCTTGGCCCCCACAGAGACGGCTCGCAACTTGGGTGTTCTCCTGGATGCACGGCTGTCTTTGGAAGCTCATATGATGGCCGTGGCCAGGGGAGCTTTTTGTCAGGTTCGCCTGATACACCAGTTGCATCCCTTTCTGGACTGGGATGCCTTGCGCATAGTCACTCATGCCCTCGTCACGTCCTGTCTGGACTACTGCAATGCTCTCTACATGGGGCTCCCCTTGAAGAGCACTTGGAGGCTCCAGCTGGTCCAGAATGCAGCCGCGCGGGTGGTTATGTGTGCAACTCGGCGTACCCATGTAACACCCCTCCTGTGTGAGCTGCATTGGCTTCCACTGGTCTTCCGAGTGCGATTCAAGGTGTTGGTTACCACCTTTAAAGTGCTCCATGGCTTAGGACCGGGGTATCTATGAGACCGCCCTCTGCCAGCAACAACCTCCCACCGGCCAATACGCTCCCACAGAGAGGGGCTCCTCAGGGTGCCATTGGCCAAACAATGCCAACTGGTGACACCCAGGGGGAGAGCCTTCTCTGTGCAGGCACCAGCCCTTTGGAATGAGCTGCCCCTAGAGCTTCGTCTTAGCCCCGACCTGCGCACTTTTCACCGCGCCCTTAAGACCCTTCTGTTTCAGCAAGCCGGACTGTCCTAATATGAATTTTAAATGGGTATATGTGTGTTTTAAATTGATGGCCAAATTTTATATATCTGATTTTAATTGGTTTTAAATTTTATAAATTCATGTGTTTTAATATGGCTGTACACCGCCCTGAGTCCCTTGGGAGAAGGGCAGTATAGAAATTTAATAAAACTTTAAAACTTTACTATTTCAAATGTTCTTCTGTATTCTAGACTTTGTAAAAAGTAACATTAAACTTTTTCTGTACTCTTTTCATCCAAAATACTTCAGAATGTATTCCTCCAACTTGCCATTCATATCTTTTTTCTGGATTGAAATGGGTGTTTCTGTTTTGCTATGGGGCAAGGAAGTAGTATAATTGGAAGATGGATCTACAACAGGGAGGTCAAACTGGCAGCCCACAGGCCAGATATGTCATGTGCAAGCCACGCCCACCTCAGCTCCGCAAATGGAAAAAACATCACAAAATGTCACATGGCAGGAACATGGCACCATGATTTTGAAATCCATGACTTACAACTAGCCCAATGTTCTTTTTAAACTGTCCATACACATCCTTAACTTTTACCTCAATATTTGCAAGTATAGGTATTCCTTTCATTTACTGACTGTTCAAAGTTAAAACGGCACTGAAAAACTGATTAATGACCACTTTTCACATATATGACATATATGACACATATAGTCATGTGATCAAAACTTGGACAATTGGCAGCAGGTATGTATTTATGATGGTTGCAATGTCCCAATGTAATCACCTTTTGCGATCTTCTGACAAGGAAAGTCAATAATAAAGCAAGATTCACTTAACAACCGGGTTACTTACTTAACAATGGCAGTGATTCACTTAACAATTGTGAGAATAAAAGGTCGTAAAATAGGGCAAAACTGTCTTGCTTAGCAATAGAAATTTTGGGCTCAATTGTGGCCATAAATCAAAGACTACCTGTATATCTCCAAATTTCAATGGGCGTTATTTTTAATGACAAAATGTGCTACTCTTCTGCTGTTCCTACTATATGAGGGTACTTTTCAAATTCAATTATTCAGATATCTGCTGCTACATACAAATAATGTATCTTCTGCCTACACTTAGAACAAGCATTTAATTCATCTCATTTTGGCATTATGCTAATGAGAAAGGACTCAAAACTACAAAAAGCAATGTCTAGATTCCCAAATATTTAAAAGGATTTAATTTAATCTAAAATTTGGAATGGAACTGAAGGAGAATATTGTGACTGAGCAAAAGGATTACATATAGTTCCTAGGAAATATGTTTCATTAGTATAACAAGATTTACTTCCAAAGAAGCAAAATACTAGAATGATAATAATAACAATATTATAATGATAATTATATTTTTTTTCTCTTAAAAGATTTTAAAGTAGAACAAAAACAGCAGAGAGAAAAGAGATTTACTTGCTGAGTAGGAGAAAATACTGTGAGTCAAATGTGAATGAAGGTATTGTATGTCATAAATTATGTACTTGGCAAACTTTACTTGACTCCAAAGTAAATACAAGGTTTACTGATGCAAAGAAAATAGAAACAAGCAAAGAATGAAAATCTCATGGACTATATAAACTACATCTAGACATGTGTGGTTGTTGGGCATCAAACTATGCAGAGTTTTAATTTGATCTAACCCATGAGTTTTTACAAAGGAATTAGCCCTTAGTTTACTATATATAAGATTCAGTTAAACTGCTATATTCAACAACTTGCACTGTAACAAATCTAATTACACACTAAAATCAGGAATTCAGGTTAAAATGACAAACATATAATTTTTTACCTATAGTTTTCAATGGATGGCAGAACAGAATCCTTACTATTTGCATTTCAGCCATTACTTCACATTCATTTCCCTGAGTCTTTGCTTAGAGATAGAAGTAATAAGTGTCAGCGCTGCCTGGCTTGGCTTGAGTCCTCACAGGCATCCTGCCATCAAAAGAAGAAAGGGGGTGGGATGAAAGGGGGAAGAACAGGAGAAAGGATAAAAGGGAAAAGAATGAAAGGGCAATAAAAAATTGTGTGTACATGATAGGAAGTTGGGAGAGGGGAATGACAAGTGATAAGGACCAGAATAGCCTGATCCTGTTTGTACCAGCATCCCACAGTCAGGCACCCTGAGAAATATGTGGATTACACCCCAAAAATTCAGAGTTCTCAAAACATCTTGGTGAACTCTGGTTGGCTGGAAACAGACTGGTCATGGGGGAGACTAATGTGCTGGGAGCAAGCTTACACTTTATTTTTGTATCCAGCAAGCGCGGTAGTTTCAGAGCTGGCTTGACTTTACTGCAACCAACACTCTTAGTAAAAGAACCCTTTGCTTTAACCAAATGGAATTAAAGGCTCTTCTTTCCTAAGGGATTGGATTGGGGCTGGTCTGACAATAAGGTCCTTAGTAATGGGAGGAAAACTCTGTCTTGCATACAACTGGAAATAAATGGAATAAAGCACTATTAAACAAGTCACAACTTTGGGAGAATAGTGAAGAATCAATGATGGTTACTCTTAGTAATTCTCTGCTTCTCTGACTCCTCTAAATACCCTGGAAATGCTTTCATGTCAGAATGCAATCGTAAAAGAAAAAACAGGAAAGTTTCTCTCTCTCTCTCTCTCTCTCTCTCTCTCTCTCTCTCTCTCTCTCTCTCTCTCTGTGTGTGTGTGTGTGTGTGTGTGTGTGTGTGAGAGAGAGAGAGAGAGAGAGAGAGAGAGAGAAATGGGAAGGAGGAAAGTGTTGAATAACTAGAGAATATCTACTGTTGTAGTTAGAGAACTGACATTTCAAAAAGAAGAAAGAATCATGCATCTTAAAATGAAAAGACTACCTCAGTATAGGTCATTGGGAAGAGGGGGAGAGAGATTTCCTTACACAATTTCATTCCTTATCTCTTTTCAGAATTATCTAAGTGCATTTTTACGTTTTACCAATTGCAAAACTTGATATTTTTAAATTTTGATTCCTATGTATATATGTACAGTATATATTGAGGTCTAACACATTTATGCAGATTATCCTTGAATTCAAGGATTATTCTTGAAAGATAGGAAAAGTTATCAGAAACTGGTTCCTCACCATATCTCCATATGTGTGTTCCTAAATACAAACTTTGTGTGTTTGTGTATGTGTGTGTGTGCGTGTGTGAATCATTGGTTTTATGTACTGCAATATATTTATCTTTCATGTTTTAATCTTGCTAACAAGTGCAACATTTTATTCTTAGTGCACCTGTTATGTATTCTACCCTCAATACTCTACCATTAGGTTACATAATACACTTTAGTTAGCTGATAATTGGCTGAGATGATTATAATACCTCCACTGATTTGGAAGCATTTGCCTTACAGAAAGTGTGAAGAGTTGTATTAGCACATTAATATAGCAAATAACTAAGACATTTTCTTTTTTCCCTTTCCTATGCTAGCAGCCATTGAGCTTTAATATTTATTTATTAAATTGAACCAGAAGGTTTGATTTGTAGTAATTCAATCCTACTCAATCCCAAATCTCATCATACTTTGCAAATTCCATTTGTTATAGTACCTTTAGTTATGCTCCATAATGAAAAAGAGAAAGTAGAATTGGTCATACTAAAACCAGACTCCAAATTGTAGGAGAACTGTTGATCCAGTTGAAGCTGGCAGCCAGCATTTTATATTGTCATGCTCTGAATTCTCTTTCCAAAATGCCAACCGATAGACTGGAATGCAGGGAAGAACTTAAATCTTTGTCATGCCAGATCATAGGGTTACTAGAAGCCATGTATTAACTTTACTGAGGTACTGAAGCAGTTACCAAAGAAACTCTTCTGTGATTTATACATCAAATCAGTCTATTTGTCCATCCACCTATTCTTATTGACAGCAGCTTTTGAAAGCATAAAGAAACATCTGTCATGTTCTTTGCCACTTGATCTTTTTAACTAGGGACAATAGATTCTAGGTTTAGGATTGTTGTTATAAATCATATGGTTTGCAATGGAAAACAGTCTCCACATTAGGAATATTTATGTGAGCAATATTTGCTTTCCCCATTTGTCCTCAAATCTTCCTAGTCATATTTCCTCCAGACTAATATTTTTTACATTGATTTATTAAGAAAATTTATATGGCTGCCCAACTCATTCATGGTGCCTCTTGGCATCTTACAGAAGCCATGCCCCAAATATAAAAGCCATATTAACATACTCTGTATTATCAGGAGGTAGAGAAAAAGAATGAAACCAGAAGGGAAAAAACCCCTCAAGTTATAGTTCTAGTATTCATGAAAACCTCCATCATCTCAAGTTATTACTGTACATAAAACTGAATGCTAAGCAAGGAGAAAAAGGTAAAAACACCCCAAGCTCACCTTGTCTCCTGATGATTACATAGCTATGTAGTTTTCTTGGCAGGATTATAGAGCAGGTTTGCCACTGAACTACTTCCTGTACATTGTTGTACTTTATCCAACAAAATATATATATATATATATAATATATAACATTTGTTTAATATCTATTTATTTAATACTTTATTGATATTTGTCTTATTCTATGGTTTATGCTGTCCAGAGTCACTTTCTGTGAAATGGGTGGCTATACAAATTTAATAAACAAATAATTAATCTAACAATCCTGACATTCCTACGTTATCTCTTCTACTGTACATGTGTAATCAAGGTAAGACCTGTTTAATTTCTTAGGCTAGCTGCAGTATTATTTTTAATCTTATTCTGTCATTCCTTTGGAACTAGATTTGGTTGATCTATATCATTATCACATATATGGGAGACATTAAAAGATTTATTATATAATATATAGGAATTACAAGCACACACATAGTATATATGCAAGGATTTCTTTAAAATGTATGATGTTCATACAGTATTCAATATTTGCATATGAACATCATACATTTTAAAGAAATCCTTGCATATATACAAGGGATGGAGATGTTATGAAGGAACTGTGGGTAGAACATATTAATTTATATCGTTAAAAACCACAGATGAAAAGCTAAACTTTTATGTTGACATGACCAAGATCAGAATGGAAGATTAGCCTCACAGATGTAACATAAGGTGTCTTGCCCTGGTTTCAATGTTTTATTTTATTTTATTTTTTATTTTGTTTTTCTTCTTTGCCTGGAACTACTCTTTTCTTGTCAGTGCCTAAAATCAAGGTATCAAATTTTAAAAGCAGAAATAACAAAGGCTCTACTTGTTCAGATAACTGAGATTTTTTTCCCCGGGCTTTAGAATGAAGCCGTAGCAGACATTATTGCCAGAAACTGGAGTTTATCTGATGTACATTCCCTGAAAGAAATAAAACTTTCCACAGCCCTAAGGTTTACTGAGAACAGCTCAGAGAGAATGGAAAACTGAAAAGGAAACTGCTATGTTATTCCCTCTTCTTTCTTAGCACTTATTTTTGCCTTAAAGGCAGTTCACATAATGATTAACAAGCAGGAGCCATAGGCATGTGAATGTTATAATACCACAGCATGAAAAGAAAGCAAAAAAAGCAACTAGGAGGTGTCAAATAAGTCCATTTTTGATATTTTCATCTGTAATTTTTGATACTTGGAGGATTGAGATATAGCATGTCAGATTTTCTTCTTTATAAAGGCACATTTTCACTTCTTTTTCTTTCAACAATATGACATAATTTATTGCTGAGAATATTCAACAAAGCATGAAGGGAAATCAGAAACTCTGTCACTATTTGCCCTTATAGCAGTACAGTATTCACAATGTTACCTTCATTTCCCATGTGACTTCCTTCTGAAGTTGTAATCCTAAATGCAGATGAAAATAGCAATAGCACTTAGACTTGTATACCGCTTCATTGTGCTTTTGCAGCCCTCTCTAAGCGGTTTACAGAGTCAGCATATTGCCCCCAATAATCTGGGTCCTCATTTTACTCACCTCGGAAGGAAGGATGGAAGGCTGAGTCAACCTTGAACCTGGTGAGATCTGAACTGCTGAACTAGCAGCTAGCAGTCAGCTGAAGTAGCCTGCAGTACTGCACTCTAACCACTGCACCACCAAGGCTCTTTGGCGGTGTCCTCGAATGGTGATTAGACATTTGTTAGCAAATTGCCAAGCTCGGAGCTCAGACCAACAGCCCAACTACCAACCCAAGCTACTTATATACAAACACATTTAAATATGACAATCTTGTTCTTCCAAGACAGTAATTTAGCTAAAGTATTGAAGATAAACCAAATATAGAAAATAGGAGACATTTTCTGAGATAACTTTGGGAATATTTTGAATTATTTCCAGTGTTTCCCTTTGATCAATATTTCTACACTTTGGCTATTCTTTAAAATAAACTGATCATTTATAGAAATATTGTCTTTATCAGCTTCAAAAATAAATACCCTTGGAATTATGATATTCCACTTGAATGTTATAAAATTTTCCAAATAAAGCATTTATAACCATATTCACCTATACAAATCACATCTATCTTTTTTTAGTATATGATCTACCAAGCAACTATCATTGCCTATCTATGATTTGTTCAAGGCTGCGCTTAACTGAAAACAAACAAGTTTATGAGTAAAAAATATATATGTAAAATCCTAGAATTCCTGTAAATTATGAAAGTCAGTGGGGTAGAGAAACTTTTCTGATGAGATCTACTTGGCTTGTGATCATGTTTACATGTCAATAAAGACACAAAGAGAGCCATACTAAGGCCAAGGCCCAGCTAATCCGGTATTCTACGTATTTCAGCAGTGTTCAATGATGTAGAATAAAATAGAGCTGGAAGGGATCTTGGAAGTTTTCTAATCCAGCCCCTGCTCTGGCAGGAGATCCTATACAATTTCAGACAAGTGGCTGTCCAGTCTCTTTTTAAAACCTCCAGTGATAAAGCGCCCATGATTTCTAAAGGCAAGCTGTTCCACTGGTTAATTGTCCTCACTGTTAGAAAGTTTCTTCTTAATTCCAGTTGCTTCTGTCTTTGATTAGTTTCCAACCATTGTTTCTTGTTCTGCCCTCTGGTGCTTTGGAGAATAATTTGACCCTCTCTTCTTGAGGAAAGCCCATGGTTAGGTTCTCAGTGACTATAACAGAAAATACCAATGGCAATATATAAGCATCATGTATACTAGCTTTCAGTGACTTTATCCTCTACAACTAAGCTTTAAGCTTTCCTAAGCACTTCTATCATCCAGTTTCACTGGTTGTCCTTGATTCTGGTATTATAAGACAAGGAGAAAATATCCTTACCATTCACTCTTTATCAGACCTAATTTTATATGACTAGTATGTTCCCTTCTATTCTTTTTTTTAAATCTTCTATATTTTTGTTCCTTCTATTGCTTTCTGCATCTCCTTTCTCTTGCTTTTTCTTAATTATTTCTTTTAAATAGACTTGTGTTTAGGTTATATGTACAAGGTTGAGGATATTATTTCCATATTTGTTTTATTAAAATCATCTCATTGCACATTAATCATTTTCTATGGTTACATACACAAAATAACTGTAAATCTGCTGTAAATGGCATTCATTTTTACAAGACAAAAAGTAGCTGTTAATCACAGAGTATTTCTAGTGAAAATCCACCTACTTATAATTTTATAACTTTATAAATTATAATTATGTAATAATTTCCCTTAACTTATATTTTTAATTTTTATTAAAATTTATTATAAGGCAAAATAGAAATACAAGCCAAAGTTAAAAAAGTTAAAAAGAGAGAGAAAGAGGTGTAAAAACAGATTAAAAGAAAGAAAAGTAATGTCTTTCAACTTTTTTCAGTGTAGTAGACTACAAAAAGATCCCTTCAACTATATTTTGAAATTCCAATTTAATTATAAAGTATAATTGTTGAAAATTGAAAATCCATATTAAATCCTCTAAAAATATTCATTAGCTTTTTTTTATTCCTGAAACTAGAAACAAATAGATTTTTGCATTTAATTTTGTTTCTTTTGGTTTTCCTAGAACATTTTTAAAATATCAGTCTGGTGGGGATCCAGATATAATCTGTTATAATATTTCTTTCCAAATACAAGATCCCACATGCATTGATTGAACAATATCCATGTCACAAATCAGTCTCCCAGACTAACCCATCTCATCCAAATTATATCAAGCCAAACAGAGATCAAAAGCAAATCAGGTGTCCTGTGCCAGTGATGGTTATTTGACTGCTACCACCAAAATAAAAACTCAATTGATGCCTTCATGTCTGAGATATATCTAATTCAGGTATACTGCCAAGATAAATTCAAGCTTTGTATATTCACTAATCATCTAACAAGGCCTGCCAAAATCACAATCAACAGATACAGTTTTTTTTTCTCCAGATTGCTAGCTCTGGCAACGTGCAATCACTAAGAATCTGTCTGGCTTTAAAAAAAAAAGAAAAAAAAGAATATGTCCTTTACAGCTTTATCTGCCTGTCACACTTGGTCATCTAGTGAGGACAGACTCCTAGCCATTTAGCTTTGCCAAGAGTATATTTTACTGAAGATTAAATGGTTACAGAAGTAGCGTAAGTCGAATCTGAAGTTTTTTTCCTATGCATAAAACACAAAGGAAAGTCCCCTCTAGCCTATCCCGCCCCCCGCCAGCAGTTATTTGCAAATGTCCAATGAGGTGCTTGTATATTGTTCAGGAAACTGGTGCTACGTTCCCAGCTTTGCATAATGACCTTGGCTGGAAGGACTTTGTCACACGGCTCAGCTGGGCTACCATACCTCCCTTTTTTCACATTCCAATCTTCTCCCACACAACACACACACACACACACACATACGTACACACATATACTAATGTCTGGCTGCCAGCTCATGAAGTTTGGATAGGTGAGATGCAGCTATGACAGTCTCTTTTTCCATGCCATCCTACGTGTCATGAATATGTCACAGTTGGTTGCATACTTGCTATTGCAAGTTCGCAAAATTCAACAATTAATTGCAAAGGAATAACATTTAAAAGGCATCTGATACTTTGTTATTATTATTAGATATAATAAAAAACTATTGTATTAAGGAAGATCTAGCATTTCTACTTTACTATTATTCTGGAAAGAGAAATATTCTCTGAACTCATTCTCTCAGATTTCCAGTACTATTGAATTGGACATACATCTGCTTTACAATAGATCCATCCTTAGATCTGATTGCCACATTATCTATTAGACAGTATGATCAAGTAACTTTTCAGCTCAGCTATATCTAGCATTATGAATTTCTAGCATGACTAGGAGACCTCTTTATATTGTAACTGCATCCAGCTGTGTAACAAAGAACATCACACCAATAGAAAATTATCTGGAAGATGCCCTAAAGGATAAACTTACAGACACCATAACAAATAAACAATATCATTGATTCCAAATTAGAACAGAACAGGACAGAACAGAACAGAACAGAATCCCCTTCATGGATTACTGCCTTGTTGTGGTGTAGGGGTTTGCATAGCTCAATGAAGCTATGAGCTATGCCATGCAGGGATACCCAAGACAGACAGGTCATAGCAGAGAGTTTGGAGAAAACGTGATCCACTGGAGAAGGAAATGGCAACCCACTCCAGTAGCTTTGCCATGAAAACCTCATGGACGCCAGAAGATGGGCCCCTCAGGTCGGAAGGTGTCCAATATGCTATTGGGGAAGAGCAGAGGGCTAGTACTAGTAGTGCCAGAAAGAGTGAAGCAACTGGGCCAAAGCCAAAAGGACGCTCAGCTGTGGTTGTATCTGGTAGTGAAAGGAAAGTCCAATGCTGTAAAGATTTTTTCTCCATAGGAACCTGGAATGTAAGATCCATGAATCAAGGCAAGCTGGACATGGTCAAACAAGAGATGGCAAGACTGAACATCAACATCTTAGGAGTCAGCGAACTAAAATGGACAGGAATGAGTGAATTTAATTCAGATGACCATCAAGTATACTACTGCAGGCAAGAATCCCTCAGAAGAAATGGAGTAGCCTTCATAATCAATAAAAGAGTAGGAAAAGCAATGCTGGGATACAATTCCCAAAATGACAGAACGATCTCAGTTTGAATCCAAGGCAAACCATTCAATATCACAGTAATCCAAGTCTACGCCACAACCACTGGTGCTGAAGAGGATGAAATTGACCAGTTCTATGAAGCTCTACAGCACCTTATAAAATTAACACCAAAAAATGATGTCCTTATCATCATGGGGGATTGGAATGTTAAAGTAGGAAGCTAAAAGATAACCAGAATAACAGGCAAGTTTGGCCTTGCACTACAAAATGAAGCAGGGTACATGCTGATAGAATTCTGTCAAGATAATACGATGGTCATAGCAAACATTCTTTTCCAACAACCCAAGAGATGACTCTACACATGGACATCACCAGATGTCTACACAGAAACCAAATAGACTATGTGCTCTGCAGCCAAAGATGGAGAAGCTCTATACAGTCAGTAGAAACAAGACCAGGAGCTGACTGTGGCTCAGATCATGAGCTTCTCATTGCAAAATGTAGGCTTAAATTGAAGAAAGTAGGGAAAAGCACTAAGCCACTCAAGTATGAACTAAATCATATCCCTGAGAAATATACAGTAGAGGTGACAAATAGATTTAAGGAATTAGATCTGATAGACAGAGTGCCTGAAAAACTATGGATGGAGGTTCGCAACATTGTACAAGAGGTAGCAACTAAAACCATCCCAAAGAAAAAGAAACGTAAGAAAGCAAAATGGTTGTCTGAGGAAGCTTTGCAAATAATTGAGGAAAGAAGGGAAGCGAAAGGCAAGGGAGAAAGAGAAAGATACACCCAATTGAATGTAAAATTCCAGAGAATAGCTAGAAGAGATAAGAATGCCTTCTTAAATGAACAGTGCAAAGAAATAGAAGAAAACAATAGAAAAGGGAGTACCAGAGATCTCTTCAAGAAAACTGGAGATACGAAGGGAAGATTTCATGCAAAGATGGGCATGATAAAGGACCAAAATGGCAGGGACCTAACAGAGGCAGAAGAGGTTAAGAAGAGGTGGCAAAATTACACAGAAGAACTATACAAGAACGAACTTAACGTCACTGATAACCAAGATGGGGTGGTCACTGACCTCGAGCCAGGCATTCTAGAATGTGAAATCAAATGGGCCTTAGGAAATCTGAGCAACAACAAAGCTAGTAGAGGTGACAGTATTCCAGCTGAGCTATTCAAAATCTTAAAAGACGATGCAGTAAAAGTGTTACACTCAATTTGCCAGCAAATTTGGAAAACTCAACAGTGGCCACAGGATTGGAATAGGTCAGTTTACATTCCAATTCCAAAGAAAGGCAATGCCAAAGAATGTTCAAACTATCATGTAGAAATCAGGGTCCAGGCTTTTGCTCTCTGCTAAGATGTCTCCCTCCGCTTTAGCAGAGTATTTTTTTTAATTTTTAAACTTTTATTAATTTAAGAAACCACATAATAAATTTATAAATGCAAGTAAAACAATTTACAACAAGCATCATCTTAATGACATCTACCTAAAATATCTGAATTGTTACAATATCAATATCCTATATTCTTCAATATACATTATTTCTCTCACCTTATATAATGATATTATTTTATTGATATCTGGTGTCTCTTTCTTAAATTTCATTTGATGTAAAAATTTATTTTACTCTATTGATATCTTTTCTTTTATTTAATTTTTCTTTCTTCTCTTTTTTTCACTTTTATTTTATTTTATTTTATTATTTTATAAAAAATATATATTGTATTTTATTTTTTATACAGTTTTTTTTTACAAGAGGCAAGACAGCAACAGGGCTCTAATTGGCAGATACTCCTCCCTGTTCTCCCACTCAGAAGGAAGGTGAGATAATACACACCAGAGCCAGAATGCGATCATACAGGAAACAAGATACATGACACCAGAAGCAAGGCAGTTTGCTGACACACAGCTCAATCTCATGACCTTCAACCTCTACACTATCGCACCATTGCACTCATTTCACATGCTAGTAAAGTTATGCTTAAAATCCTACAAGCTAGGCTCCAGCAATATGTGGATCGAGAACTACCAGAAGTACAGGCAGGATTTCAAAGAGGCAGAGGAACTAGAGATCAAATTGCCAATATATGCTGGATCATAGAGAAAGCTAGGGGGTCCCAGAAAAACATCTACTTCTGCTTCATTGACTATGCTAAAGCCTTTGTTTGTGCGGATCACAACAAATTGTGGCAAGTTCTTAAAGAGATGGGAATACCAGACCATCTTATTTGTCTCTTGAGAAACCTACAGTAAATGCGGGTCAAGAAGCAACAGTGAGAACTGAACACGGAACCACTGATTGGTTCAAAATTGGGAAAGGAGTCCGGCAAGGCTGTATACTGTCACCTTGCCTATTTAACTTATATGCAGAGCACATCATGAGAAAGGTGGGGCTAGATAAATCAAAAGTTGGAATTAAGATTGCCGGGAGAAATATCAACAATCTTAAATACGCAGATGATACCACTCTAAAGGCAGAAAGTGAAGTGGAACTAAAAGAGCCTCTTGATGCGGGTGAAGAAGGAGAGTGCAAAAGTTGGTTTGAAACTCAATATTAAGAAAACTAAGATCATGGCATCCTGGCAAATAGATAGGGAAGAAATGAAGGTAATGACAGATTTTATTTTCCTGTGCTCCAAGATCACTGCAGATGGGGACTGTAGAAATTAAAAGACACTTGCTCCTGGGGAAGAAAGCTATGGCAAATCTAGATAACATTCTAAAAAGCAGAGACATCACCCCCTGCCAACAAAAGTGTGTATAGTCAAGGCTATGATTTTCCCAGTTGCAATGTATGGCTGTGAAAGTTGGACCATAAGAAAGGCTGAGCGCCAAAGAATTGAGGCCTTTGAACTATCGTGCTGGAGAAGACTCCTGCGAGTCCCTTGGACTAAAAGGCGATCAAATCGGTCAGTCCTAGAGGAGATCAACCCTGACTGCTCTTTAGAAGGCCAGATTCTGAAGATGAAACTCAAATACTCTAGCCACCTAATGAGAAGGAAGGACTCACTGGAGAAGAACATAATGCTGGGAAAGATTGAGGTCAAAAGAAGAAAGGGACAACAGAGAATGAAGTGGCTGGATGGAGTGACTGAAGCAGTAGGCGTGAGCTTAAATGGACTCCAGAGGATGGTAGAGGACAGGAAGGCCTGGAGGAACGTTGTCCATGGGGTCGCGATAGGTCGGACAACTAGCAACAACAAGAACAGAACAGAACAGAACAGAACAGAACAGAACAGAGCTGGAAGGGACCTTGGAGGTCTTCTAGTCCAGCCCCCTGCTCAAGCAGGAGAGCCTATACCAGGGATGTCAAATTGATGGCCTGCAGGTCGGATGTGTGGGTAGGCCATACCCACCCTAGTTCCGCGAAGAGGAAAAACATCACAAAACGTCACGTGACAGCAACGTGACATGGCAGGTTTGACACCCATATACCATCTCAGACAAGTGACTGTCCAGTCTCTTCTTAAAAACCTCCAGTGATGGAGCACCCACAATTTCTGAAGGCAAACTGTTCCACTGGTTAATTGTCCTCACTGTTAGAAAGTTTCTATTTAATTCCAGATTGCTTCTCTCTTTGATTACTATATCCCTGGAAATGTGCTTGTTTTAATTATAAACATGAATTTATTCAGACTAAATTCTCTCATTTATAGTCAGTTTTAATCTAATTTCTCCATATTAGGCCAACTTTTAAATCTTGATTCACATAGACATGAAAAAACAATACTGCTTTAATTATATTGTTATAGTTGCTAAAGTAACCATGTGATATAATAATATATACAGAAACAATATTAGTATACAGTATGTCAATGTTTGGTAACTTGTACAGGATTAGTCTCATAAAGTTACATGTATATCATCTCTGGTCATTGGGAGAATTCCAGGGACTCAATAATGAGTTTCAGGTGTTGTCTTTATTGATATCCTACAATCTTTGTGTTAATCAACTTCTTTTTGTCTTTTCCAAATGTTCCCAGCTCTAGCTAATTTCAAAACTGAATTTAATGCTGAATATTTAATTACTGAAAAGTAGCTTTTAGATAAGAGATGCTCTGTTTTATCTGTATAATTTTCCTCCAAGCATCCAAAATTTTCTGGCTGTGCTGAAGGAAGCACCTTAACACCCAACTTTCCATACTAAATCTCCTCACAAAACGAAATACAAGAAGGTGAAAAAGTATGAAATCTTTGAACAGCTGTTCATTGCTATGATAAGAGGATTTGCAGAGATCAACTATCTCTCATGCTGAGAGAAATCTTAGCCTATGAGGCAGTGGATTTTCAGATGCTTTCTAAAGTAATACAATTCCACAGTAGAATTATATTGGAGAAGCAGAAATGTTCTCAGATTTGTTTTAATGCCATATTATTTTAGCAGATATGTTAGAAAAGTAGATTTCCATACAATCTAGACAACAATGTCTTTACCCGACCCTCTCAATCTCTACCCAGTTTCTTATTTGTGGGTAGAAAAATATCATCAGAAAAAAAGAAAGACAGCATTGATATACATGACATTGTATTTCATCCCAACCCATCACTTTTAAGAAATGTACCTCCTAGTTGAATTCTCTTGGGAAAATGTGGTATTTAAGAACAAAACAAGAGAACAAAATAATGGGTTATCCTTGCTCTACCAGTGTCAGCCTTATACACACTGCTCACATTCAAGATGCAATAAAAGCTTTATAAGTCTTTTAGAGTTATTGCTCTCTTCCAAATCTTATCCCCTGCTACAGTATTTTTCTTTCTTTCTTTTTTGAGAAGAACAAGATTCCCAAATGTTTCTTTATTCCTTAACCAGTTTACTTGATAGTTGTTATGTTACATGTGCCACATCATTTCCAGTTGTCTATTTTTGCTTTTAACTGCCCAATAATTTCATGCCTTTCTCTAGCACCCCTCAAAAGGCATTTGAATTGATTTTTATTGTTACATCCTTTGGTAATGATTTTCTCTGCTATTCTATCATGGATTCATAAAGACTTCTGTGGTAAGGCTTTCATATACAGTAGCTGTCTTAATACTTGGAAACCATCAACATTATGTTCATGGATGTCTCTGAAATGCTGAGATATATAGAACATTGTCAGTTTCTGCTATGGGCAGAATAGAGATATTCCACAAAAACAATAGAACTTCAGGATCAATACTAGGCTTATACCAGTAAAATGTCATGTCATCAACCTTACCTATGAGAGCTTGGTCAACTATAGATAACAAAACTGTCCCAGCACAATAATCAATTATTTAAATTGATATTTGTAATCTATATATAGACATCTGGTCAATATTTTCATAAATATAAAGTAACTATAATATAATTCATATTAATCTCAATATATCTCAATATATAATATAACTCATATTAATCTCAATGTTTACATAATGAAATGTATATATTTAAACTGTTCAGATAGAAAATGGTGTTATTGTTTAAGTAGGCAAACACGACTCTCAAATCAAAACATTTTTGAGCATAGTATACATATATTTTCCAAACTTCTTTTTAACTATAGCAAAAATACTTAATTTGCATTTTGTTGTGCATCAAAAGTAAGTGTTGGTGTTAGGAGACCTAGAAAGAGCCAAGCTTTGTTACAGTATGTGGGATCAATTATTATTACTGCAAAAATCCTCCATTATTGATTGGTGTTTGCTTTCTTTGATTAATATAATAAATCTAGCCAATGATGCACTATTTAAATGTCAAGCTCAGCAAACATGAAAAGCAAAAGGGCATTTTAAAACTGACCAAAAATACTTTCAGGAATACTGTTGACTATATGCTGTACATCTGAGGTATACATAGTTTTTACTTCAATTAGTCTAGGATATACATATGAAATCTGTATATAATCTGTATATAAGATAACCAGACTTCTTGAAGTAGAATTCCCAGGAATAACATATTCTTAGAAGTCTTATTTGAAGGCTATTTCTAGTTTAAATAAACATTATTTTCTAACCATTTCAGAAAAGAATATTAGTATATAAAAACAAATTGAAGATATTGAGGCCTTCATTGATGAGACATCAAGAATGCTGTTTTTGTTTGAAGTTCATGTTTTGATTCTCTTTGTCTTCTATTAATCAACAGGAAATAATAATCAGTAACATTAAATCAAAGGATATAATACATTGGCAGAAGAAAGCACTAGAAAAAAGGACAGGAAGACTATTAGCAACAAGGAACATTGCTTGGAGAAGGAAAGATATAATTTTCAAACATAGTTTTGAAAAAGTACTATCACTATAACTTGTTATTTCTGAAAATTAAAGTCTGACTAAGGCAGTGTTTCTCAACCTTGGTAGCTTGAAGATGAGTGGACTTCAACTCCCAGAATCCCCCAGCCAGCAGCGCTGGCTGGGGGATTCTGGGAGTTGAAGTCCACCCATCTTCAAGCTACCAAGGTTGAGAAATACTGGACTAAGGGAAAAAAATATCCTGAAATGCTATGAGAAGACAATATGATTAATTCATAAATGAATTAATAAAATGCATTAGTTATATATACTAATAAATACATACCAAATATTTGTTATTTATTTAAAAAAAATAATTCTAGCAAAAAAATATTTTCTGCCAGCTTAAATATTTCTACTGTTTTGGGATAAAATAATGTATTACCCTTACTTTTGATCAATAAGAATTTTTACCAAGTTGGTTGTTAGATAGAGAGAGCTAGGCAGGCATGCCAAGAAACCATCATCTTGCGTACTCAGTTTCCCCATTTGTCAACTACGTTTCCAAAACTAAGTGAAACAAAACCTCATTAACTCCCTAACCTCCCAAAATGTATGCATGTGATTGACTTGTATATGGATATGTATGTATGTATGTATGTATGTATGTATGTATGTATGTGTAGTTTAGGTTTGAAGGCAAAAAGTTACTTGAAATATATAGCACTTATGTGCAAGTCCTTAAAACACTTGCAATTTTCCAGGATTCATGCAGATGCTCTTCACAAGTAAAGCACACTCATATAGACAAACTTTCCACACACAGATACGTAAACAAGTAGATGAGACACCTCTTACTTCTTCCAGGGGAAATATCCAACATGCAGAAGAGAAGGAAAAGAAGCACTAAATGCATTGAGAAAGAGGAAAATAATGTGAAAGGGAAAAAATGCTGAGGGAACTGAAAAGAGGTTTCAGTAATATAAATCAATTGTGATTAAAGGTCAGAAGGGAAGAAGTAATCAGATCAGATAGTGAAATACAAAAGAAGAAAGAAGCTCCCTTGGGACATTACAAAAAATAGTTAGTGAAGCATCATTTCACTAGCAGTTGCTAATCTGGTGCTTATCTTATCTCAAAAGGACGCTATAGAGCACTGCACACCAGAACAACTAGACACAAGAACAGTTTTTTCCCGAATACCATCATTCTGCTAAACAAATAGTTCCCTCAACACGGTCAAACTAGTTACTAAGTCTGCATTACTATTAATCTTCTCATCGTTCCTATCAGCCATCTCCTCCCACTAATGATTGTATGACTGTAATCTTGTTGCTGGTATCCTTAAGATTTATATTGACTGTTTCCCTATGACTATCATTAATTATTGTACCTTATGATTCTTGATGAATGTATCTTTTCTTTTATGTACTCTGAGAGCATATGCACCAAGACAAATTCCTTGTGTATCCAATCACACTTGGCCAATAAAGAATTCTATTCTATTCTATTCTATCTTCCACTATAAATGCATCTCTGCTTTTCAGCAGCCATACCTTTATTCATTTCCAGATTCTTTTGACTTTCTTATCAACAGCTCTTTTGATTCCTCTGTCAGATACACAAATTAATATTTTACAGAATATCTTGTGATCCTCCTCAATATCTCATACTTTAAAGGGCATAAAAGTGTGTGTTATTATTAAAGTTTAATAGATGTTTCTTTTTTTTTTAGGCTGAATGACATCATCACTTTTCAAAACATCTGATAGAGAAAGAAGAAGAAAAAAAGATTATCCATATTACTCACAGATCATGCCATGGCCTAATATACAACAGTTCAGAAGTAGTCTTTGAGAAATGTAATTTTCCCAGGCTACTAAGGGGGGGGGGGAAAACACTTCCTCTTTTTTCATTGCTTATCCCTGAAATTTATTTTGCCCTAGTAGAGCCACTGCCAACCTGATAAATGGAATAAGCAGGAATTGGGGAAGGAGACACTTCTCCATGTTTTAGTATTTAAGGCAGAAAGGAACTTCAGGGAAGATTCTTAGATGAGCATTATGAGTATTTAGTACTTGTATTGCACATCTTGACTACATACACCCAAATTTCATAGGTAATGAATCTTAAAGAATCAATTGAATATAAGTATTTTGTAAATAATTTTACTGAATTAACCATTTAACTTTGTCCTTTGAAAGCAAATTGTTGATCTGAAAATATGCAGAATGTCATTCTTATATGAACATCCTGCAATGTTTATGTAAAATTATACTGATATTATGGTCCTTTGCTGCATTGGAACGATGTTGCTCAATGAATATTTAAAGCTGAGATGAAAAGTCCAACTCTAAGCAAAGAATTTCTGTAACAGAAAACTGCTTTTAGATGATTGAATTATGCAAATATGAGTCATTCTAACCACAGCTGATTTTCACATTTATCACGAGAATAGCATTAAAATTTCAAATGACACAAAAAATGACACCTTCCTATCTATAACTCAGCACTAATACCATCTAAAGTAGTTTCCTTTTTTGCACAGAAACAGTGCAAAATGACCCATTCATTTAAAGCAGAGGCCACTTCTAATATAAGAAGTGATGATCACACATAGCAGAGTGCTATTATCTTCTCTAAATCTGAAGAATTCAAGACAAGGTGTGAAGTTTGAATTATTCATATGTTTCATGGGTGCAGCAAATGCAAGACATTGATTATTCAAATTATTTTGAGATGTTTTGCACTTCACTAATTAAGATTATTCTAATCATTTTCTGTGTACGAAAAGTGAAATTCATTTGCAGTCAACGACTATGAAAAGGTTATAAATCATATTCAAGTCATATTTCTATGGAAAACAAAAGAGGCATGAACTTTCTCCATTTTTTTCCTCAACAACCTTTTGAGGCAGATTGGTCTTAATCCAACTTATTTTCCCAAATCCATGGCTAAGGGTGGAATTAACCTGGGTCTTCTTGGTCATAACCTAACACTTTAATGACTAGACCACCTTCTTATTGCAAACTGCATCTGTGAAAAAAAAAATGTGCCTTAAAAAAATGAAATTGACTTTGCATGGATGGGTGGGTGGGAATTTCAGCCTGGTTTTCCCATTCTAAGCTTTTTAGCCTAATGCTATGAATCTGCAATTAGGAACCTTCATGGTTTGGATAAAATTATCTAAGTGATTTACATACTGCCTTTCCTTTGCATCAGGGGTGTCAAACTTACATTGTCATGGCGGCATCATGTGACGTATTGGGACTGTTTTCCCCTTTGCTAAACCAGGTGTGGGCGTAGCCAGCACATGATTCATCTGGCCCATGGGCCTCGACTTGGACAGCCCTGCTCTACATCCCTTGCTTTTTCTTCCCCAACTCTCTGCTAGTTGTGAAAAGAATTGCTCCTCTTTTCCCCCCACCTAGCACAGAAACTAAACTAAAGGTGTTAAAGGTAAAAGCAAAGAAGTTTTCATCCCGATCTCGATTGGTCTGACATGTTGCCTGGTGCTCTGAATTTGCATGAAAGTTAGAAACCCTACGTTTCTTTGCAATGTAAATGGAAGGCACAGCTATCCCTATATAGGAACTGCAGGGGAACAAATGAAAAACAAAAAGTGTGTAAGTATGTGTAGGATTGAGAGGAAAGAGAGGAAATGGATAATTTATGTATATAATACATTATTCTGTATATTATATTTATACATAGTTCAGTTTAGTTTATTTTTGTCAAGCATATATAAGATAACAGGTAAAAATATAAACATAATTTGATACATGAAAAAAGTAAGTAAAAAAGGAATATTAGGACAGGGACGGTAGGCATGCTAGTGCACTTATGCACACCCCTATACTTATTTATATATCTATACTTATTTACAGATAAGTAAATAGGTGAGGTGACCATGTCTACTTTTGTCTCTGTCTCTGTTCACCACTGGTATACTGTATGAACCAGGAGTGGCTTCTACTTACCTTTACTACCGGTTCTATAGAACCGGACTGAAACGGGGGCAATCCACCATTGGTATGAACCCAATATATCCCTAAGGATGGTTTTGTATTTGTAGTTTATTTAGGCAAAGAACCAGATATCATAATTAGACACTGTAGGATTTGGGTGATAAATGAATGGGAACAAAACCAAACCAATAAACTTTCCCTATAATAGTTTGCAGTTTTCTTTTCTACCTTATAGGAGAACCAAACTCTAATTATTTGCTGCCATCAAGTGGCCATCAGGATGTTTGCAGTCTAGATATAATATGTCTGATAAATTGTGATCTACTAGTAAAATTATATAATACACTTCTCTATCAGGAGACATAAGAAATACCAGCACAACACCAACTTTAAGAGATATTAAAAAGACATTTAGTAAGTGGAGTGTAGCTCCCACTATTTCAGTAATTACATTTTTAAATAAGATTTGTTATGTCTAAATTTCTAGCCCATGAAACATCAAATTTTGATAAAGCATGAAATTAAGAGATATCCTTAAGATGCATATATTGAAAACATGTTAAATTTGAACTTGTGGATTTTCCTTTGAGGATATCAACAGCAAAAAATGGAAAGAATAGCTCTTGTTACTTCTCTTGTTTCCATAATCTGAAATGCAAAGCTATGAACTAGGAATCAGTTTGAAAACATTGATGAATGGCTATTAAATACAGTAAATCAGAAATACCATGACCAATATTGAGAAATGTCAGATATGCTTGACTTGTTTAATTTTATTCAAAGAATGTGATCTATTTTCTATCTCTCAATCACTCTTTCTCTATATTTCTCTATCTATCTATCTATCTATCTATCTATCTATCTATCTATCTATCATCTATTTATCATCTCATCTCATCTCATCTCATCTCATCTCATCTCATCTCATCTCATCTCATCTCATCTCATCTCTCTATTCCCCCCCTCCTCAAGACAAGGTGGATTTCCTTTAATCATTTTACAGGCTCCATAACAAACCAGACAAAATAATAGAGTGAATCAATTTCTTACTTTGTAACCATCATTTATTATGGTTGCTTGCACAGTCAGTCAAATGTTTATACTGGATTTGGGGATTTTGTCCTCCTATTTAGTCCTTCCCAGAGTCCTGAGGTAGGCAGATCCTAATTTAATAATACTAAAGGTATCATCACAAGATGTAAGCTTTTCAAGTAAAACTGCCTTTTGCAACTGACTGATGGTAATTTTATCATTTTCAATGATGTTCAAGTGGTGCTCCAAATGTTATAGAATTGCACCCAAAATACCATTACTATTGGTACTACTTTTGTCATAGTCATTCTGCTTGCATTTGCAGGTTTCATATTTTGTTAATTTCTCCAGATTTTCTCTTTCTCTTCTATTCTTATGTTTCCAGGTATTGTAACATTCACTGAAGACTTTTTTTGTCTTTCTTATTAGGAATTACTAAGTCTGGAATGTTTTGTAGCAAATACTTTGTCTGTTGGAATTCTAAACTCCCAGAGCACTTTAGCCTCTACATTTTCTATTACTGTATCTCTTTTGTAGTCCCATGATGATGATGGTGATGGTAGTTGTGATGTAGTAGAATGCTTTGTATTAGCCAGATACAGGAAGCAGTACATACAGAAGAGGTATTGAGGAATCTCACCATTTTTCCCCCAATACTTATTTTCAAAATCTAAGTGTATAACATAAATTGCTAGGAGATTTATGCAGAATTCTAGAAATTCAGCCAGCCAAGCAAATCAGTGTTGGGAAGTAGAACCAGGAGGTGGCACCAGTGTTCCTTCTATATGTAAAGCTTTCTTTACATCTGGACTCTGGCAAGTACTATTTCTGTCATGGAATATGTGCTGCATTTTTTAAAGTTGAATCTTTTGAATTTCCTCCAGTCCCAACATCCATGCAATGAAGCCTTTTGGCTATTTAGGTTCATATAAGGGGAGGTTCTTGATAGTAAAGAACATAGTTTTCTGTCCAGCCAGTGACCAAATGCCCATCAATAGTGGAGGAAATGTGTCTCTATCTGTCTAACTGATACAATGCTGTATAGCTAGGACTATTTATTGCCTATTACTGTTAATTAATGATATCCAGATGAAGATACTAAAGGTCAAGAAAGAGAAAGGATTGGAGCAATGAAAGAGGAATGAATAAGGACATGAATAAACAGCAAACTAACATTTTTTTAAAAAAAAAATAAAAATCAGGAAGTCTCATAGGTCCTTCTTCAACTAGCATATTTTGTTAAACGTTATAATAGATCACACTTCATTAAATGTATAGAATAGCTATAAGACTCCTGTTTTTTGCTACCATAGGCTACCATGTCTCTCCTCTTACAACATCTACAAAGTATTCAGTGTCAGTGAGAAATTATGAAATAAATAGCATATCTTCTACTTATTTGTCAGTAAATAAATGCAGATAGGTCTGGAAATATAGCCACATTGGCAAAAATCAATGAAGTTAATATTATTACTATTGCTAGTAGTAGGAACAATAATTAACTTAGTAGCAATTAGTAATAGCAATTAATAGCAACAAATCAATGAGATATACCGAAGCTGACAGAAACTGAAAACTTCACTCCTAACTCTTCGTTATCTCAGATTAAGAGGAGAAAATATGTGATGGATTTTTCGTTTTCTTTTAGAAGAATTCCAATTAGCTGCCACAGAGTAAACCTTAAAAATGTTCCAACCTATTTCTTTGTATAGCTGAAGCCAAAAATGTTATTAGAAAACATGAGTCATGCTAAAATAGGAAGCAGGCCAAGCAATTAATTCGTTCACTAAAGGAGAGGGACTGTGAAATTTTTATGACAACATTTTGAAATATGCAATATGGAAGCATAAAGAAGTGGGCCTGGCTTCTATATATGGAATCTGAAAAGATCATAAAAAGTAATTATGAAAAAGCCATATAAGGAAAAAAAATAGGATGGATTTACATTGAGCAATACACTGCCTAATTTTCTAGTCTCTCTGTCTCTCTCCTCCATCCATTAAAATTGCCACATTTCAAAGGCTAGTCCTTTGGAATCAGCAGGCTAATAGTTTTACAATCTTTTCTGTATAAAGCTCAGTGACTGATCTACTTGCCTGAAGCATTCTGAGAAGATTTTGTAGACTCCATGCCATTTTTTAAATTTCATAAATAAAATTGATTGTTTTTTGGAATGTTTAGAAATTCAGCTTTAAAACAGTGTGCTCTTTAATAAGCTGGTCGGATATGGTGGATCATAACTCAGCTATATGACTTATTCCCACTGAAATTATGTTGTACTTAAAAGAAGAAAAAAGTCAGTGCTTCTCTTCTTAATTGAGTGAGAATGGTTGAAATTGTCAGAATAGTGGTTGTTTTTTTGCATAGAACTATAATAAATAAAGGGGGAATTACAAATCAGCAGATAAACTCATAAATATTATTAAATATTATAATATTATAAAAACTCATAAATATTATTAAAAAATAAACAACTATAACTTCAGCCAATAGGTTCTTGTAACCAAAAAAAAAAAAAAAAGGTTATGCAAGGGTTTATAAACTGTGCCAAATCTGTATTGCATAAATTAGATAATAAATAGCTGCTATTAAGGTTGCAAAAATCAGGAGTATCTTTAGAATGGGTCCTATATTAATTGATTTTTGGTAAATTCCACTGAATTCAGTGACGTTTATTTCTCAAGAAACATGCACAGGAATCTATTGTAAGACTAGATAGATCATATTGACCATATTGATATATTACATCTGAAATTATCATCAACTTTCCCCTTGAGATTATATTATATCTTTTAAGAGGACAGTTCTATGTATATTTACTCAGAATTAGTTCCTCTGAGTTTAATAGAACTTTTTTCCAGTAAAAGTAGAAAGGACTATAATCAAATAATTTTTCATAAATCCATTGTGATGTAGAATAATTCCTGTCATGTATATATATATCCAATGATTCACTGACACTCAAAGAAGACAGAAATATAAGTATATTTACACACATTTTTTGCTACAAACTGCACCTCTCCCCTTCAATAAGTAAGTAAGTAAGTAAGTAAGTAAGTAAGTAAGGGCATGAGGCATATTAAACCACAGCTTTAAATTCCTGATCATGGCTTAGTGCCCTTCAGAGTTTTCATTACAGGGATGCAAAATTCATTCAGGCATAATTCATGAACCAGAGCCAAGTGCAAGAGTACAAGAGATTGGAGCAGATTCTTGAGAAAATACCAAAGCAGCAGAAAAATTCAGGATAAGCAACTCAATAAATTGATTTAAAATATGCATTTTAAAAAATCCTACCGATGTGTATATTTGATGGAAATATGTTAGAAGATATTCAAAGAGTAGAGCTGATTGCAAGAAGCATCTACAAAAGGAGTAGAAAATAATATAGCAATATTAGGAGAAATATGCAGGCAAACACGGGTAGTCCTCGGCTTACGTAGTCCTCACAACTGAGCCCAAAATTTATGTGACTAAGTGAGACATTTGTTAAATGAGTTTTGCTCCATTTTGTGACCTTTCTAGCCACAATTGTTATGTGAATCACTGCAGTTGTTAAGTTGATAACACCATTTCCCATTGGCTTTGCTTGTCAGATGATTACAAAAGATGATCACATGACCCCAGGACACTGCAACTCTCACGGATATGAACCAGTTGCCAAGTATCTGAATTTTGATCATGTGACCATGGGGATGCTGCAACAGTCATAAGTGTGAAAAATGGTCATAAGTCACTTTTTTAGTGCCATTGTAACTTTGAATAGTCACTAAATGAACTGTTGTAAGTCGAGGATGACCTGCACTTGGTATTCATGGAGACTTTGGAGTGGAATCCTATTTGAAAAATTATAACAAAACAAATCAAAATAATTAATAATTTCAGAACTAGTAACTTGAGAAAAAAGTCACATATTTCCTCAAAATGTTAGAAAATATTATGTGAAAGTATGTTATCTCTCAAACACTAATAGGTTTAGTACAGTTTATTTTATAATAGAGGACAATGGGACTATTAAACAAACATAGTAAATAATTGTCTGCTGGGAAATTAGCAATTAGAAACTATTTAGAAAATCCTGTTGGAACTGATGAACCTAGAAC
The DNA here is from genome assembly GCF_029215685.1 of Pituophis catenifer annectens. Classification (NCBI taxonomy): domain Eukaryota; kingdom Metazoa; phylum Chordata; class Lepidosauria; order Squamata; family Colubridae; genus Pituophis; species Pituophis catenifer. Next base: position 43,275,703 of record NW_027256884.1, read on the forward strand.
ATTAATCTTCAGTTTTCTAGAGAGCTTCAGTAGTAGGCAAGATTTAATTATATGCATTTAGGATTCCATAAAGAATACAACCAGTAAACCAGCAATATTAACTTCCTGTAAATATATACTGTATACAGATGTATATTCATAAATATATAAGCCAAGCATATACAATACAAAAAGAATGCCTCTATCTCTGCCTATCTCTATTTCTATCACTTTAAAGAGTGTTTCTCAACCTTGGTAGCTTGAAGATGGGTGGACTTCAACTCCCAGAATCCCCCAGCCAGCAGCATTTAATCAACTCTTAATCAATATCAGATTGGACCTTGGAAAAAATTCTAATTTGTTTTCCCTTAGCAACATTTTTTAAATTTATTTTAATCATTTTCTTTCAAAATGTAGTTTTGATGCCTTTAGAGCAGGACTGTCAAACTCACGGCCCATGGGCCAGGTGCGTCATGCGCTGGCCACACCCACACCCAGTTTAGTGAAGGGGAAAAAAGTCACAATATGTGATGATGCGACTTTTACACCCCTGCTTTATAGAAACTCGGAAAATGTTCATTTTTCAGGTAATTCTTGTCACTAATTTAGAATTAGTGAAAGGAAAAGTACTGTAGCAATCCCTCTTTTAATTATTATTTTATGGAGCCCAGCTAAGAGCAGTCCTGGGACAGAATAGAGCAAGAAACATTTAATTTATTCTTTTATTTATAGGATGGACCAATCTAGATTAAAGCCCTTTATGCTTGCTTGTCAGCAGAGTCTTTGTTAATTGCTCAACATGTGTCCCCACCTAAGAGAGGGTCTTTCTAAAGATAGCATAGAAAGTGACCCCTGGATCAATCCTTTTCACTAATGGAAGTAATTAATATTAACAGTCAAAACATAATGCTTAGTTTATTATTTTGCATTTTATCTCACATTCCTGTTTATGAATTCCTGATTTCATTCAACCCAAAGAAAAGAAGTAAAAATTGCACTAATTAAATGAACTTTCTGACTAAAATATCTAAAGATATAAAAGTAAAATTATTTGATGGACCACATGACTATCTGAATGCCCTGTGCATTTCGACAGAGATGGCTTGCTTTGGTCCATCAATTAAAAGCAATGTTACATAGGACTTAGGAAACAAGTATTTTACATTGCTGTGCCTTCCCCTGGAGAGATGTATGGGTTTTCTCTTTCTGCCTTCAGGTGATCTTTTCAAATCTGCTTTCCCCATTCCACCCCTTTGTCTTTGGTTGAGACATTTCAGGCAGATCCTTTGTAGTTGGTTGTGCTTATGTGTGTGAAAGATTGATATGTTTTTTCTCTCAGGGTTGTTATTTTTTTAATTATTTGGATTTTGTGAAGTCGCCTAGATACATTTTTGAGTTGGCTATCCAAGAGAAAATAGTTAAATGAATAAATAATGAGTTGAAGTGACTGAATGGCTGGCTCAAGGTGCCACACTGATGGGGTTACTGAATCAAGGCAAAGCTTCAAGATCCTATAGCCGTGATGGCGAACCTATGGCTCACTCTCTGTGAGCACGCACACTGTCGCCAGCTGTTCTTCCAGATTCCAGCACGTATGCGCACCAGCCAGCTGTTCTCTTCTGGGTTTGGGCGCACGCATGCATGCCAGCCAGCTGGTCTTCAAAGACCAGCTGGTCCGGTGTGCATGCATGTGCCTGAACCAGGAAGAGAGCAGCTTACTCGTGCATGTGTGTGCCAGACCAGTTGTCTGGCACACATGCGCACAACAGAATCTGGAAGAGCAGCTGGCTGCTGTGTGCATGCGCACCAGCCAGCTGCTCTCTTCTGGGTTTTGGCATTCTGGCACATGCACACGCTCCAGTTTTGGCACTTACTGCTGAAACAGTTAACCATTACTGTCCTATAGGGTTGTGATGCATACATGTACAGAAAAGGGCCCTAAAATAGCTGTGTGTATGTATGTATGTATGTATGTACATATGTATGTATATATTGATTAGAATGCAGTATTGCAGGCTAATTGAGCTCACTGCCAGGAGTTCGATCCATTCAAGGTTGACTCAGCCTTCCATCCTTCCAAGGTTGGTAAAATGAGGACCCAGTTTGTTGTGGGCAATAGGCTGATTCAAAACTGCTTAAAGAATGCTATGAAGACTCTCATAGCTCCCCATCTTACATATGACCTTTGGACAGTTAAGAATAAACATTGAGAACAATATAGAAAACTTCTACAAATCAAATAAACCCCCACCCCCAAAATAGAATTTAAATTACCATAGAACAATAAACAAGGCACCATATATGGATTCACTTACATCATGAACCAGCTTTTGGCCAGGTCCTCATAGCTTTCAAGAAGACTAAAAGGTTCAGTACCTTCTGGCACTTAGGGGGAAGGCTGTTCCATAGGACAGGTGCTGCCACAGAGAAGATTCTCAGTCCCACACAATGGTATTATTTAATAGAGGGAACCTGGACCATACCCACTATGTTAGATCAGGTCAGTGGTGGATTTTACTTACCTTTGTTACCAGTTTGTGCATGCACAGAGCGTATTTGATGGACATCAAACGGGTGGGCAGAGCCTCCCGCAGCCACTGCTACCGGTTCGCCTGAATCGGGATGAACTGGTAGCAACCCACCACTGGATCAGGTGCACTGTTCTGCTCACACAGGTGCATATGTAATAGCGATTTAATGGGTTCATTAAAATTCCCTAGCAATTCCCTGTGCTTCAGCCAAATCCCTCTCAGATGGCTGCTTGGAGCCATTGACCAACTCCCCTCCTGGTTCATCCTCCTCTGAGCAGATTTCTGGAGAGGTAGCTGGGGAAGCATCTGGGGGAGTAATTAAACAGAAGCCTCAATATATACACCTTCATTCCACTTAAAATATGTATACTGTATACAGATTTGTGTAAAATCAGCTTGAAGACCTGCATGAGTAAGAACTTTAAAATGATTAATACATAAGAAAAATATCACTTTGAATTAAAATAGTTCATATAAAAACATGCAGTAATGTGGAACAGAGGAGCACATTATATGTACAGGACAACTTATATAACCAGTTAATACTCTGTTTCCCCGAAAATAGGACATGTCCCGAAAATAAGGCCAAGCTTGATTTTTGAGTGGGCGTAAATATACACCCTCCCCCGAAAATAAGCCCTTCAGCAAGAGCGGCCATTTTTGCCATGGATTGTGACCACTTCTGCAGAAGGAGGCCAAGCGATGTGCCTCATGTGTCTCGCAGCGACCATCTGAAGGGTACTGTAGCAGCAGTTATCCACAATTTTTTTACCCTTATTTCATCCTGACTATATTGGGCCACGTGGGTCAGGACGAAATAAGGGTTAACAAATTGTGGATAGCTGCTGCTATGGTACCCTTCAGAAGGCAGCTGCGAGGCGTGAGTCTCCTGCTGCAGAAGTGGCTGTGCCCAAGGAGCACTTTTGGGAGAGAAGGCAAAGGGGAAGGGAGTCTTGCAAACTCCTGCCCTGCTCCTGCCTCTCCGCTGAGCGACTCCCAGCAGCCCCAGACGCCTAAAGCCCATGCCCGCCTGGCTCCGTTTTTCACAGTGCCCGGCTCTTTATTAAGGGGGGTGGGGGAGAAGTGAGAGGCATGGAGCGAGACAGGGCTCGCTCTTCTTCCCGTCTCTTCCCCCACTCTCACCGGGCATGGCAGGGCTTCCTGTCCCTGCCCCAATTGGATGCAATTTGGGAATGGCAAATTGGGAGGGGTGGGGCTGGGGAGACATGAAATGTCTCTTACCTGCCTTGTAGCTCCATTGCGTGTCTTGCCATTGTCTGCAGGCAAACATGTTGTAGGGTAAAAGAAACCTCGTGAGTTCAATCAAACTTCTCAAACTCACGAGAAGTTTGGTTTTTTGGGCGCAGGCTTTGGGCATCTGGGGCTGCCGGGGATTGCCCAGCAGAGAGGTGGGAGCGGGGTGGGAGTTTGCAGGCGAGGGGGATGGATGGATGGATTGGAAGCAGGCAAGTGCCCAGCGAACAACTGATGAGTGGCTGTGTTGCGCTGCCACAGCAGCGCAAAACAGCAGAAGCCATGAGGTGGCCACGTTTGCTGTCTCCTGCACCCCTAAAATAATAAGACCCCCTGATAATAAGGCCAAGCCCTTATTTCGGGGTTCAAAAAAATATAAGACAGAGTCTTATTTTCAGGGAAACATGGTATAGTAGGAGCAAACAATGCAGAATATAGGTACTTTGAATTTTTGTTGACTAGAATGCAACATTTGGTTCATTCCTGTTAGTCATGTGGCAATAAGAAAACAACCCCCTTATTTAAAAGGCCTATTGGAGAAATGCAAAGGAAGTCAGTTTCTGTGCTTTTATTGGTGAAGTGAAAATGGGTAATTTGGCAGACTTTTATCATGCTGCAGTTACAAAGTTAAGATCAATCTTTGATGAAGAGAAAAGCTTGAAAGGGAAAGGAAAAAGAAAAAAGCAACTTGTAATTTATTATACAGATTAAACATCTGACAGGGTTCTTCCCAGGAGGTATAGAATGGGTACTGCTGTGCTTATGAATTGCCCATGAATGGCTATGCAGAGGTTTTTTGTTTGTTTTTTTGTCAAACTAAGATTTTGATAGATAGCTATGATTTCCAAGTATATTAGACGAAAAAGTGCTGCCTTTAGGGAGCTGTTGCATATTAGCAGTACATAAAGCTGAAACTAAAGTATATAAATACATGAGTTACCTCTTTCTTTCATGCATTTCATAGCAAACAATTGGCATTAAAAGACAGCCAATACTTCGGTGGCCTAATCTTCATAAACCTTCTGATGGGTTTTAAAAGTCTGCTCACTATTATGAGCTTTGCAGTAATAGCAAATTAACTACTTATGCAATTAAGCAATCTTTTCAGAGTTTATGCTTTTTCCACTCTTGAAGTGATACTGGGACTAAATTACTCAAGGAAAGAAATCCAGGAAAGAAATTAAGAGATGTGAAATATTAATTACATACATAAGCAGAATGGGAAAAGGAGAGCTACATCTAAAAAATGGAATTAAAACAGTGAAAATAAATATTGTTACTGAGAATATATTTATTTAGGCATAACACCATGCATACTAGTCACAATGAAGTAAAAATTATAATTGATTTCTCTTGCTAGATTCTGCAAAGTTGCCTATGAGGATCAGTTCATTGTGCCATTTGATTCTACAAACCATGGCTCTGATGAGTGGCATTTAAATTTTGTAAATATATGGGACTGATGGCCTGTTATCTCAACTTTTTGAAATAATTTCCATGGAACCTAAAAAACGGAAGCAATGATTTATGTGATACTGTGTTTTACGGTTTTTTCTGCATGATCTCAACATCCATGCATGGACCTTTTTCATAATGGCTGTTTACAAACGCTGTTTGACTTCACAGCTGTCTCAGATGTTCATACAGGTATACCGATGACCTTGCTTGAAACTCACAAGCTAACCCAGTGCACTAAATTCAGAACAGCTTATTTTCAGGAATGTCAGGAGCCTCAGGGAATTTCAAAAGTTGCCTTGTCTGGGTTCTTAAAGAAGAGGCAGAAAATCAGAGAAGAAAAGCAAGGAAATTCCAGCTGAGTCTGAAATGTACAGTATATTCAAAACTAATATCACAAATGACTAGAATGGATTGTCTTTAAGAATTCTGGCATATTATATAGCATCACCCATTATTCAAAAGCTTTTTATTTTTTTGCTTAACAAAATAGATGAGCTAGTTATGAGAAACAGAACTGTTTCTTTAAAAGAAAAAAACATACAATTTCAACTTGACATCCATAAGTGTCTTTGTGTGTGTTTGTCCACATTCATCCCCCTTGTCCCCTAAAGGTGCCCAGAAATGATAATACTTAGTCCCAAGTAAAAGTCATTTGATATTTTACATAAACTGGCAATATAGGAAAGAGAAATTGGAGTCTGCTGCACCTCTCCAATTATCATTAATTCCTATAATTTTCTATGTACTGTACTTTAATTCTTATTAACTGCCTGGGCAGTTACAGATGCTTATAGAAGGTTGTCTCACTTTGTATCTCTCTCTAGCTGAAAATGCAAAATATGAGATAAATCTTCTTATAATTCCCTTTTCAAATTCTTGCTTCTTTTTTTAGCAGGCTGCCACTGGATCAATCAATCTCCTCTTAGAGCTCAGTTTAAATGAATGGTGCTCCTCTGTTGCTTTGTAATATTATTGCACTCCTTTAGTGCATTTTGACTTTTCAAATATAGCTTCTTAAAATTTTGCTTTGACCTTTCAGCCAGCCTGGAAGTATAACAGGTTTTCTGTTGCTGTTTTTGTTTTTGTTCAATTTCCCTACTGCAACAGGCCAGCTGTTTATTCTGTTTTTTTCCTGAGAGATAAAATTGCCATGCTATGAGAGTTCCATATTTAATGACATAAAATAAAATCCCCATGCTTAATATTTCATGCACTCATTCCTATAGATATCTATCTCCCAAAACTCATGTTTAATGGTTCCAGATCTACCACATCAAAAGGTTTTGGTTCCTAGGCAACAGTTGAAATATCACATACTGAAGAGCATTTATCCAATATGATTACATAGAATATCACCAACGCAGAAGTAAAAAATTCTAACAAGGCCTGTGACTAGATACATGAAATAAAAACAAATCCATCAACCTCTACATTCTTTGGAATCATGAGATTGAAGCATCTTCTGTCACTAGGAGATGATCATAATGGCACTTTCTCCCTTTCTAGTCTGCAGTCTTCAAGATATATTCATATGTTGTTGTTTTTTTATTCCAAAAGGGAAAATTCACAACCTGGTTCTGGGGCATTCTTTCTCCAAGAAAAGGAAAAGTTTAGAAACATTATATATGTGTGCACAGAGTCCTGTGCAAAGCTCAGCTTCTTCCCTACTCTTAGCAATAGCACTTAGATTTATATACTGCTTGCTAGTGCTTTATAGCCCTCTCTAAGCAGTTTACAGAGTCAACATATTCCCCCCAACAATCTGGGTCCTCATTTTACTGACCTCAGAAGGATGGAGGGCTAAGTAAACCTTGAGCCATTCAGAATCAAACTCTTGGAATGAGCAATGAGTTAGCTTGCTGTACTGCATTCTAACCATGGCACCACAATGGCTTGCCCTTGTTGAAGTCCTCATTTCTCCATCTCAGCTTTCTGCCAGTCATAGTTAGGCAAAGATGGGTTTTTAAAAATTTTTGTTACACTATTTTAAAACCAGAAAAGACAAGTGATGTCCAAGTTATGATGCAGTTTCAAAGAAACCCTACAATGCAATCTAAACTCTTTCTACAGCATGTTGGCTTTCAATTAAAATGTAACCAGTATGTAAAGGAAGTAGTAAGTTATTAAAATCCACAGGTGATGAAGTTTAAAAAAGGGAACTTTTCCCTACAGTCCTGGATATATAGTTTATGTTGCTTGAAAAACTGGTATCAGATGAATGCACACACACACACACACGCACACACACACACACACAATTCCCATGGGTCAAGCAAAAATTCTGCACCTTCTCTATCTTAATTCTAACCCTTATTACTGTGGTAAACTGGTGAATATTGTTGTCCCTTCCAATAGCAGCTGTAGGTGACCACGTCTCTTTGGATAAGCACTAAGAAACTGGCTCCCATCACCAAAGAAATTCAGGCATATTTCACTATACTTTGATTTCACTGTTCAGTTCAATCATTGATGAAGATGGGCACTCTTAATCTTCTACAAGATTTATCTTGTGCATCTGATGCTTTGACTCCACAAACCTCTCAGGTTTTTAAAATTAGTATTCTAATTTTTATCTCACTTTTATATAGTGCCTATATATATATATATATATATATATATATATATATATATATATATATATGTATATGTATATGTATATGTATATGTATATGTATATGTATATGTATATGTATATGTATATGTATATGTATATGTATAGGTATATATATATATATATATATATATATATATATATATATATATATATATATATATGTTTTCTCAGGTTTTCGCGGGTGTTTGTATGTAGGTCTTTGGTTATTCGGGTCTTCTCCCACGTAGAATTGGAAGTGTCTTGGCGACGTTTCGACGAAGTCTCATTCGTCATCTTCAGGCTGGTGTTCTCGGCTTCGTGCTTCCAGGAGCAATGTGAGATCTCAGCTGTCTCTTCCTTTTAACTGCTAGTGGGGGTGTGAGCTGATTGGGTGGGGACTTGGTTGTGTTCTGATTGGGTGGAGGTGTGTTCTGATTGGTTAGGGGCTTGGCTGTGGTCTGATTGGATGGGGGGTTGGTTGTGCTCTGATTGGCTGGGGGTGTGTTCTGTTTGGGTGGGGGCTTGGTTGTGCTCAGCTTAGTCTGAGTTGCAGGGGGATTTGAGCTGGTGAGCTGCGTTGTTGTTGTTTGGCTTCGTGTTTGTGGCCGTGCGAGCTCTTCATGGTGGGTGTCAGTCTGCTTCATGTATGGATTGGAGGGGTTTAAAGCCAGACCGCAGCTGCATCATTAGCCACTTTAAACCCCTCCAATCCATACATGAAGCAGACTGACACCCACCATGAAGAGCTCGCACGGCCACAAACACGAAGCCAAACAACAACAACGCAGCTCACCAGCTCAAATCCCCCTGCAACTCAGACTAAGCTGAGCACAACCAAGCCCCCACCCAAACAGAACACACCCCCAGCCAATCAGAGCACAACCAACCCCCCATCCAATCAGACCACAGCCAAGCCCCTAACCAATCAGAACACACCTCCACCCAATCAGAACACAGCCAAGTCCCCACCCAATCAGCTCACACCCCCACTAGCAGTTAAAAGGAAGAGACAGCTGAGATCTCACATTGCTCCTGGAAGCACGAAGCCGAGAACACCAGCCTGAAGATGACGAATGAGACTTCGTCGAAACGTCGCCAAGACACTTCCAATTCTACGTGGGAGAAGACCCGAATAACCAAAGACCTACATATATATATATATATATATATATGGTTTCTAGGCCAATACCTTAACCACTACAGTAAACTACTGTATGGATTTCATCTTTCTTATATTTCATTTTAATATCATGCAGACAGGAATTCTCATTATTTAATACTTCAGTTGTCTTGATTACATTCTCCTCTTAGCAGCATACAGTTAGTTCTTCTTGGTTCCTGCATTACAATAAACTATTAGATACAGTAAAAGCACTGAGATATCATATTATACTAAGAGACTGATTCTTCCCTAATTACTGCCTGTAAAACTATCAGAATTATGCAATCTTCATAAAATGATTTTTTTACAAAGTGTACTTTACATTACAGTATACTTTCTATGTAACTGGAAATCCAGCTGAATTTCACCAGCAAATCAAACATCTTACAGTCAATCCAAAATCTGCATATGCTGATTTACACAAAAAAGAACTTTAAATGATTTATAATGTAGGCTTTTTTAAAAAAATAGTAGTTATTGCATTGTTTAAATTTGGCTTCACAGTTAGGGTTAACAAGTTCTAAGCAATTTAAAATATAAAATGAATTATGCTGCTTCAACTGTGCCTCTTGATACCACCCTTTAGACAGCTTTTATTCATATTTTCAATATCATTTTAACTGGATTTCTACATAGGTTTTCCAGTTTAATTTACTAATATTTTAAGTGTGAATTTCATATAGTTTAATGAACTGAAATATGTTTTAGAATATCACTTCTAGAGCTGTGTTGGTTAATGCAACCAAATAATCTGCCATAATAAAGAGCAGTATCTTGAGTAGCAAACACAACAGCTTATGCCAATAATTAGTAACAAATCTGACCATGTACAATGGTCAGATTGGTTTGACCATGTTTAGTTTACTTTATTGTCATTGCACATAGTACAATGAAATTAAATGCCATCTTCAGTGTACATTATAACTATAAAAATAAAAACACAAACATAAATCCTTTACATTGTGTTTATGTATCTGGCTTTAGGTTTGCAATGAAAAATATCAGTTATACAAACCAATGTTACCTTATTAGCTCTAAGTGTAATTTGGTGGTGTCTACTTAGATGGATGAGTGAATGTTTTGAAATGCATACCTAATTTAACAAACAAACAAGCAAGCAAACAAACACAATTGTAAAAGAAACACTGTTCTAGGAAGTTGTTTTATTACATTTATTTAGCCACCTAGTCAGCATTGTTGACTAGACCTCCAGAATTTCAGATAACTTTGTTTTTTCTTCAATTTTATTGGGGATCCTGAGAATTGAACCTAGGGCATTCCTCATACCGAAAAAAATGGATCTAGGTACTGGAATATGGATGCAGCAACAAAAAGCAAGGTGTCTGCAATAGCAGTTAAGTTTGGTGAATTGAAAGATAGTTAATGGTTACTTATATGATTCATTATAATTACATTATTCCTAGGGAAAGATACTTTTGTGTTTTCTTTCTGAGCTACAAAAATATTACAGTTAGTCTTTGGTACTATCCATCTTGACAACATAGAGCACACCGTGTGCTGTTTTGCCTTAGGCAACAACATGTTTAGTCCTGGGAGATAACTGATGGTATATTGAAATAATGCTTTATCAAATACATGCTCAAGGGCAGAAATCTTAACTGCTAGAATCTGGATAGGAAAATTATTATAGTAGCACATGAAAATGTTCTTTTTGAATATTCTCAGGTATATCATTTCAAACACAAAATTCTAAAAAATGTTCATGCATACATGCTGAGGTTTTTCAACAAGAATCCAGATTATGTTCATGATAAATAAGCACAGGGTTAGATATTGCCATGTAGTAATGCTTTTCGTTGTTGTTCTCTCTATAGTTGCCACTGACGTTTTCTTTTCTTTTTGCCTAGAAAAATCAGAGAAATGTTGAGGTGGTTCATAAAAGCCATGGTAAGACATAAGGGTTTAGCCAGAGTCCTGCTTTTTCACTAGACTTTCAATAAATCAAAGTGAATGCAAAAGTATACCTCTTCAAGCAAAACTTTGGAGAAATGTCAAATAAAACCAGACGTCCTTTCATAAATCATATATAAATTGTTTCACAATTCATACTTACCTTTTGCCACCTTCAGTTTCTGACCTTACTGCAAGCACTTACAGTATATTTAACTTTCATATAATGATCTTCTGTCTTTCACTTTTTTAAAATAGATATGCACTCCTACAAGATTTACTTGAGATAAGTTCCATCTTACAAATGAAGGCAAATATACATGTCCCACGAGAATGTTGTAAGATCCAATTTGAATTGGTCATGGGGACCAGAGGTTTAGTTTTCTGAGCTTTTGAATTTGTGCTGGATCCCATCCTCAGGAAACTTCTCTCTACTGGAGTTTGTGTGTTGGGCTATTCTATGAGTAGTATTTATGTGGTGCCTTCCTGTTGGTTGATTGGTGTGTTGATGGCTGGCGATTAGCTGTTGTTTCCTTGTGCTGTCAAGCCCTCAGCTTCTAAGTACCTGATAAGCTGGTGGTAAATCAGCACATCCTGTGGAATCTTGATCTTGTAGGATCTTGACAGACTTGAACATTGGGCGCTATCTACCAAATTAAATTCATTGGTGAAAAAAGTAAGGCTCTACATTTAGGCAAGAAAAATAAAATGCAGAGGTAGAGTATATGTGGTACCTTGCTCAATAGTAGTAACTGTGAGAGGGATCTTGGAGTCCCAGTGGACAACCATTTAAATATGAGCCAGCAATGTGCAGCAGCTGCTAAAAAAGCCAACACAGTTCTAGGCTGCATAAACAGAGGGATAAAATCAAGATCACGTAAAGTGTTAATACCACTTTATAATGCCTTGGTAAGGCCACACTTGGAATACTGCATCCATTTTGGTTGCCACAATGTAAAAAAGATGTGGAGACTCTAGAAAGAGTGCAGAGAAGAGCAACAAAGATGATTAGGGGACTGGAGGCTAAACATATGGGTATGTTTAGTTTAATGAAAAGGAGTAGGGGTGACATGATAGCAGTGTTCCAATACCTCAGGGGCTGCCACAAAGAAGAGGGAGTCAAGCTATTCTCCCAAGCACCTGAGGGCAGGACAAGAAGCAATGGATGGAAACTAATCAAGGAGAGAAGCAACCTAGAACTAAGGAGAAATTTCCTGACAATTAGAACAATTAATCAGTGAAACAACTTGCCTCCAGAAATTGTGAATGCTCTGACACTGCAAGTTTTTAAGAATATATTGGATAACCATTTGTCTGATGTGGTATAGGGTTTCCTGCCTAAATAGGGGGTTGGACTAGAAGCCCTCCAAGATCCCTTCCTAAATGCAGCATATGGGGTGTTCCTATGTTCCTGTTTAGTGACTGCCTCATTTAACTAATTTTTGCAGTTATGACAGTGATAAAAAAGTAACTTTGTAACAAAACCTTACATTTTCAACCTTTGCATTCTGTGAAGCAAAGGAAAGCTGAACTAAGATTAGTAGCACAGTTGCAGTTTCACTTAGCAACTGCTTCAGTTATCAACCAAGTTGCCAATCCCAATTGTAGTTGCTAAACAAGGACTATAATTTTTTTGGAGTCCAAAAAGCCACTGCATGAATGTTTAGGAGCTGAATAAGATATCATTCTCTTCATTAGCTCATGTCTTGCTGTCCTAATCACTAAAGACTATTAAGGAGTAAAATACTTGAGCTTAATTGTTACTGTTACTAATATTGCTTATTTCATCCAAAGTGGCATTTGCTAAACAGATACATTCAGGAAGAAATAGGTAAGATCAAATATATAAGGTTAAGCAACTGCATATATGAAACTAAACTTCAATAAGCTATGTGCCAAGAGCACATGGCAGCTTCTTGCCACTAACTGCATTACCAAAGATCAGTAAGCAAACAAGCATTGAATGTGCAATAGTACAGCTAGCAAGGTTTGGCTATTGGCAAGATAAAATGAAGGAAAGGCAGGCAGATCAATGCCTGTCACAGCCGCCCTTGGTAGGTAAAAAGGTGGGAGGGGAAACTATAGAGAGAAAATAGACATAAAATAGACATAAAATAGACATAATAGACATAATAGAAAATAGACATAAAGGATGTGAAACCTATACAGATGAATTTCTAAGCATAGCAGATCTCAATCATTCAAAGCCTGCCATGCTGCAAGACTTGACAGAGCCATGAAGAATGGCAGCAGGAGCTGAAATGAATGATTACCCTGATCATTTTAAAACTAGCTCGGGGGCAAAGGAATACTTTGTGGCATATTCCCATCTAGCTGTGCTAAATATAGAGGAATAGTAAAGGTGGAGGAGAATCAAATACCCTTGGACTTTTGCATCAGATAGAAACAAAATATTTTAGAATTCTTTAAAATGTAGAAAACAACTAAGAAAGGGCATAAAATCTTACCCAGCTCATTCATATATTTTCTACTGAATACTTTTCTTTTTGATTCTGTGCCATCTATCTAATCCTCTCTTACTTGAGATCACTGTAACTGAGGTGAACCAAAACTCTCAGTAGATTTACAGAAAAGGTGCTTGTGACTCCCTCTACCAAAATGATTGACAAGAAAAGCTCACAAAAGCAAGTGAGCCAAGTAAAAAGTGCAAAAACTATAGCAACTAGCAAACAAGATTAATGTGACACAAAGCACGAAGACATTTCCATGGATAAAACATTGTGGATGGTAAAGAAAATGAAATATGGAGAGTGGTCCAGATATATACAGCTATAGCAAGTATAATGATGTTGAATACTGAAGCTGTCAGTTCTTGGAGCAGGGAAATAAAGTGGCTTTCTTCTCTTCCTCCCCATGGGCACAACCACTGCTGCCTATTCTTCTCCATCCCACCTTTGTTAATGCACATCTTCTCCTACAGATTTCTCTCTGCCTCTAGTGTCTTGTTTTCTATCTCTTCCATGACTGTTACTACCTCCAGAAAAATCTGTGTTGGTGAACCTGTTAAAATTGGAGCTGCATGATTTTGTCATATATATGATGGTATCCAGAATCTCATATTCCACAATCAGCTCAGATTGTTACTGTTTTGAAAAATACCTTATGTTTTTTTTCCCCTTTTGTAATAGTGTAATTGCATCAACATGGCTAGCACAGAGAATAATCATGAAGTGCTTTCTGGGAATCTTGGGATCCCCAACTAACCTGTATTCCATGCTGTAGTTTAAGAAGATCCTGCATCTTGCTAGTCTGCAGAGTGCAGCAGAATCCTAATCCTAATTACATAATTTTTAAATGACAGTATTAAAAAAAAAAAAATACCAGTGAAAAAGCCCATTCACTTTTAAACTGAATTTTCCTTCTAGCTACAAAATGATGACAGATGATCTGCTTGTTTATTTAAAATATTGATTTCCCACTTTAAATTTATGCAAATCCCAGGGCAGTTTACAGCAAGAGAAACACAGAAACAATTCTATTAAACAAAAACAAATCCATTAGAAAGACAAGTATTAAAGGAATTAAATCCCTTAGTGTAATACAAACCACAGTATCTTTTGCAATTGCCATTTTCCAAAGATATTTTTTAAAAAGTAACTAAAAAAATTTCCTTCCTTCCTTTCCCTTTCCCCTCCCCATGCATGAGATTATATTATTGATAATATTGTTAGCAGTTGCAAACCAATTTTTAATACTGTATTTGCTATTTTTGGAATGCACACATTTACATCATAGTTTTGACAGTTTATTGATATCAAATGTATCTATCTATCTTCCATCCATCCATCCGTCCATCCGTCCGTCCGTCCATCCGTCCGTCCATCCGTCTGTCCGTCTATCTGTCCGTCCATCTGTCCGTCCATCCATCCATCGGCTTTCTGTCACAAATTGTTGATTTGATTAACATCAAACCTGAAAGAAAGTATTCCAGTGGCTGCACTGAAATGCACTGCCTTCATCACCTCCTTCAGCAAACCTTCTCAGAATGAACATACCAGGTGGATCAATTCTACCTGGAAGAGACAATCCCAATGATATCTAGGAACTAATCCATAAAGGAATTTATTCAACCATCAAGTTCAACCATGTATTCAGTATAGCAGGGGTGTCAAACTCAAGGCCTGTGCACCAGATCCTGCCCATGGGGTGGCTAATATCTGGCCCATGGGGCAACCCTGGAAACAGCAAACGACCAGCCTGCAGTGCCTCTGCCAGTGAAAATGGAGCTCGGGAGGGCCGCATGTGGCTCTCCTAAGCTCTGTTTTCGCTGGCAGAAGGTTGCAGGAGGCTGTCCCAGTTGAAAACAGAGATCAGGAGACTGTTTCACTGGCAGAGCACTTGGGCCACCACAGGTGACCCCAACACAAGTGATGTCAAGCTGGCCACGCCCACCCTGTCCCTCAAGATGAAACACAAGCCTGATATATCCCTCAATGAAATCGAGTTTGACAAACTCTCAAGTATAGGAATCAATATATAAAAGTTTCAGAAATGAGGGGTCCTTGGTGTTTCTCTAAGCTTGCTTGTTTTCTTGCAGGCATTTCATTACCCAAATTAGGTAACATCATCAGTGCTAGTAAGGAGTGCAGTTTGCTGTCAGTTTATATTCTGGTGACTTGCCTGTCAGTGTTGGGGTTGGTGGTCGTAGAGATTCTTTGATTGGGCTGTTTGCTGTTGGTTTCTTCTTCAGTTTCTTGATTGGGATGCTGTTTATTTGATTGTTGATCTGAAGTTAACCTTGGAGTTAATCTATGCTGATTTGGGTGCTGATGGCTGGTGGAAAAATGCTTGGTTCTTTTTGTTCCTTTTTGGGCTGGATGATAGTCTCTTCTGCATATTCTATAGATATTGTTAATGTTTATGTGTCTATTGATGGCTGATTTGTCAGAGTGCCAGGCTTCTAGAAATTCTTTGGCATTTTTGGACTTTGCTTGGTCTAGGATGATCACATCTTCCCAAGTGAAATTATGGTTAAATCTGTCTATATGTTGTGAAATTAAACAATTTTCAACATGTCTTTCAATTTTCAATTTTCAACATGATTGCTAGCTGGTGTTCGTGGATGTGTTCTGCCAGTCTTCTATCTATTTGTCCTACATAGTGGTTGTTGCAGTCCTTACATTGTATGCTGTAGATGACTCTTGTTTTTTCTTCTGTAGTTGTTGGGTCTTTTGGTCTTTTGGTCTGCTTAGGATGTTTTGAAGGGCTTTAGTTGATGTGTGTGCTACGCTGATTCCATGTGGCTGTAGTAGTCTGTTGGTGGTTTCTGAGATATTCTTGATGTATGGCAGTGTAATTCTTTTTAGAGTTTGCATTGGCTGTGCTGTATTGGGTTGAGTGATCAGGGACTTTTTGATAAAGAGCACCAAGGACCCCTCACTTGAACCCTGAACTACAAATATTCTCCTTTATTGCTGTCAGAAATGTTGATCCAGCCTCTTTGACTATATGCAGTTCAGGAGAATTCACCATCTCCCTTAGTTATTGGTTCTACTGTGTAACTGTTTTTACTAATCAGAGGCTCTTTTTCTCTAGCATTTTACCAAATTCAGCCACTCTGCTGCAGATTATGGGATGATAAAGGACAAATAATAGAAGTTAAATATTGGGTGACTGATCTCATATCTTTTCTCAGCTGTCTTTTCTCATGGCTAAATAATAATATACTTTGCTTTCTCAGTCCTGTCATGTAATGCTTACTTACTTCAAACTGGGAGATATCTAAGCTATTCTAATATTGCACTTACTTAAAAATATATTTATAAATGATAGGTATGATAAATGACTCAAAGATTTCCACCTAATAGTTTTTGTTGAACTGTAGTTCACCAAACAATTTTAGATATAACAACAGTTTAAACCCATTTTATCTGCTATATCTGTACTATAGGCAGATTGCTATTTAATGTCAAACAAGAATGGTTACCAACTGTAGTATTCTACATTTTCTGCTGGAGAAATGCAATTAGGGGCTGATATCCGAAAGTCAGGAACTTTCTGAATGGTTCAGTAGTGCCAATGTTGCTTTTCTAATTATGTTCACCGAAGCTAAATGCAAGACTAAGAGAATTTCTATTACAAATCCTATAGTTGTCCAAATTCATGTGAGGATACTATTTAATGACCAGTATGTCAGAAACTATTGTAGTCCTCAAAATAGCAAATATAACCAAGGATTATCAAAACTACCCATCTGAGTCACTAGCCTTCAAATCATTAACACACTACTTGGAATCTAATTTAGAGCAAATCACTTGATGAGAAAGGTTAAATGGCAAATGACCTGCAGTCCTTGGGACCCTGTTCATAATTTATTAGGCCACAATGTAGAAATTGTTCATCTTTGCTTCTTTTAGGCAGACTGGACAGCTCTTTGTGGTCTCCTGTCCCTTCCATAATCAATTCAGCCCAATTTTCTTAGAGGCCAGTTGCTGGCTGCCACTCACTTGCCACACTTGGCATGGCATGGCCATTCCTATGATTCCCAACCAGTTGTGGAAAGCAGTTGTGGAAAGCTCTGATCATGCACAGAGTTTATTTGTGCAGTCTGCTCCTGCCCCACCTTCTTTAACCCTTGTTTGGGATGTGTGCTGCTGGGAAGCTTGTAGATGATGAGGTGCATCATAACTGGACTCTGACCAGAGCTTGGCAGCCTTGTGGTCTCCTTGGCTGGGATGGTCAGTAGCTCTTGTACCAGGGTGGGAAGTGGGGTCTCTTCTATTGCAGGGTTGGGGGAGTTCTGTGGCTGGAGGGGGCATGACCTCCTCAACTGCAGGGACCAGGAACCCCTCCACAGGGGACCTGGCCCAGAGGACCAGCAAAAGAACAGCAGCATTTTCAGTTCCTTCTCCACAGTGCTCCAGAGCTTCCCACATGGCTGATCTTCCACCTGGTTGGATCATTTTCCACGTGCAGGAAAGAGGAGCCAATCCCCTCCAGGGATCCCCTTCTTTCCAGCTTGTTCTCAATCGCCTCTCCGGATCTTTGGATTTCCATTAGATTTTCAATTTTCCTCCTTGGATCCCTTGCTTTCTTCACTTTGCTAGGAATTCCCAATCACCTCTTGGGATCCTTTTCGATCCAACTTAATTCATTCTCTAGATCCCTTTGTCTCCAGCGGAGTCCCAAGCAATTCTTTTGAGTTTTTACTTTCTGGCAGATTACTGTCCACTTTTGTCTCCTTTGGGGGTGCCTGTTGGTGGAAGAAAAGAAGCCACACTTAGGGATTTTGAAGGACAGCCTTTTGGTGGTCTTCCCAGAATTCACCATGCAGCATGCTTTAAGATAGGTGGACTTCAACTCCCAGAATTCTCCAGCAAGCATATTAGATGGGCAATTTCATGAATTGAAGTCCAGTCATCTTAAAAGTTGCTGCAGTTGAGAAAATCTGCCCAATTCATTGAAGGTCTTTTATATGCTGGGCTAAATAGTTCTAGGGAAGGAAGGTAGCATTAAATTAAACTAAAGCAGTTAAACTGAAGCAGTTAAAATTCCTTAGTTATTTCCTAATCATATAAATTATTCTCTTCATATAAGCATTTTAAGAACAGTTGCAGAAATTTTGTATGTCTAGTGAAAAGGACCAGGATAACATGATAGCAATGTTTCAATATTTGAGGGGCTGCCACAAAGAAGATGGGATCAACTTATTCTCCAAAACAAGAAGCAATGAATGGAAATTTATCAAGGAGTGATTCAACCTAGAACTAAGGTGAAATTTCCTGACAGTGAGAATAATGAATCAGTGGAATAGCTTGTCTCCAGAAGTTATGGATGCTCCATCATGGGAAGATTTTAAAAAGAGATAGAACAGCTATTTGTCTCAAATGGTACAGTGTCTCCTGCTTGAGGAGGAGAGGGATGGACTTGTCCAGGGGTGTCAAACTCAAGGCCCAGGGGCCAGATCCGGACTATGGGGTACTTAGATCTGGCCTGGGGGATGCCCTGGAAACAGCAAAGGACTGGCCCATGGTGCCTCTGCCAGAGAAAATGGAGCTCAGGAGGGTCGCATACGAACCTCCCAAGCTCCATTGTTGCTGGTAGAGGCTTGCAGGAGGCCGTCGCAGCCGAAAACAGAGCTTGGGAGCCCATTTTGCTGGCAAAGCACTCGAGCCATCACCAGTACCCCTGACACGAATGACATCAAGCTGGCCATGCCCACCCTGGCCACGCCCATCCCAGCCCTCTGAGGTCAAACAAAACCCTGATGCGGCCCCCAGTGAAATTGAGTTTGACACCCCTGGACTAGACGATCTCCAAGTTCCCTTCCAATCTGGTTATTCTGTTATTCTCTGTCCAAAAAAAATAAAATAAAAAATCAGTATTTATTTATTTATTTAGCGTATGGCTGGTCACACACAGCATTAAAACACTTCATTTTTACAAGTTAAAAACAATTAAAACAAAAAAAAAGCAGTAAGAAAACCTAAAAGGAAAACAGAAAACAGAAATAACATTTCAAAGTTTAATGTCGAGTTTGGAGATCCAGTCAGTAGCTGCCGTTGTTATGCAGAGGAAGTCCCTAGAATCTCCTGGATACCTTCTGTTAGGGCATTCCCTCACTATGTGCTGGATAGTCTGTCGAGGGGCCCCGCAATCACATTGTGCTGAAGGTGTCTTTCCCCATTTATACAGGGAGTCAGCACACATCCCATGAGTTGTTCTAATTCTATTATATGTTACCCATATGTGTCGGGGTAGGCTAAATCCTGGAGGTATACTACTAGGACTGATACGCTCGGAGACATCTTGGGGGGAACAGCTATTCCACGCCTCCATCCACTTTTGTGTGGTGTTCTGATGATCGGCCATCAACTTACGTGCTGTCAAGATTGGTGGATTTCTTGACTTTAATCGGCATCTTAAGAGATCAGGAATGTATCCATGTATGGGTAGAGAGGAATTTAACAGGATCTTACTATACTCCCGAATGAGAGCTTCTTGTCGTCGTAAGTGCGGGGGGAGTATGTGACTAAGAACTGGTAACCAGTAACTAGGTGTAGATTTTATGCACCCAGTAATTAGCCTCATCGTACGGTTAAGTTGAACATCAATAAGTCCTGTATGTGAGCTGTTTATCCATACAGGTGCACAGTATTCCACTGCAGAGTAGCAAAGCCCGAGGGCTGCACATCGGAGAGTTGGGGCTGAAGCTCCCCAAGTTGTTCAGCATAGTTTTTGTAGGATGTTATTCCTGCTGTTAACCTCGGCAGCCATATTCTGGATATGTTTCTTAAAGGACAGGGTCCTGTCTAAGGTGACCCCCAGGTATTTTGGTGTTGCCTCGTATGGGAGCAGTTTGTTATTTAGGTATACATTGAGTTCTCTTTTTGCCAATTTGTTGTTGAAGTGAAAACATGATGTAACTGTTTTACTTACACTTGGGATTAACCTCCATTGGTGGAAATACGTGCTCAAAGTTGTAAGGTCGGCTGTACGTATGCCTTCTGTAGCTTTGATGTCCTTGTGGCTATATGCTAATGCCAGGTCATCAGCATAAGAGAACTTTTTTGATATCATGGGTGGTATATCAGAAATGTATAGATTAAATAAAGATGAGCCAGCATGGAGCCCTGAGGGAGTCTGTTATTCAGGTGTCTTTGCTTACTGATTTTGTCACCCATGATGACTTGAAAGGTCCTTGCTGAAAGCATATTATTTATTAGGCGGCCCATAGTCCTACAGGGGATAGCGTGGAGGAATTTCTTTAATAGGCCCTCCCTCCATACTGTGTCGTATGCTGCTGTGAGATCCACAAATACAACAGATGTTTTCAATTTATTCTGATAGCTGCTTTCAATATGGCTTGTAAGACTAAGTACCTGATCAACACAGCTCCGATAAGATCTAAACCCAGCCTGTTCAATCGATATTTGTTCGTTAATTTTCATCCGATTCTGTTAAGTATCAATCTTTCAACTAATTTATAACAGACACTTAACAGAGCAATGGGGCGATAGTTTTCTGGCTTATTGCTTTCTTTTCCAGGTTTTAATATGCCGATTACCTTGGTTCTTTTAAATTCTGGAGGGAGCCTACTGGAAGTTAGGATATCTGTATAGAATTTTGCCAGCCATTCTCTTGTGCGAGGTCCAGAATGGATGATAAATTCTGGCATTACTCCATCAAAACCAGGAGATTTTCCAGCTTTGACATTCTTCAGGGCAGTGTCTATTTCAGCTGCTTGGAACGGTCGAGCGTATTCCTGGTAAGGCAATCCCAGAGTTTTTAGATGCTTTAGTTCTCTTTTCACTAGTTTAGTATGTTTTTTATCATGGGGTACTCTAGTTAAGTTGACAATGCGAGTTGCTACTTGATCTGGAGTAACCCCTTGTTGTTTACGTTGAGCTGGTTGGTCTCCTCCCAGTTTTCTCAGTAGGCTCCATGCCTTCCTGCTTGAGTGTTTAAAATCTAATCCAGATGCAGTGTGCTCCCATTTTTGCCTGCGCGCCAGGTCAAAATTATGAAGAAGTTCATCAGCTATCTCAGCATCATCATCCTCTAAAAGTTTTTGGTACAGGTTTTTGCAAGTTTCATTCCATCCTGGGATATATTCCTTGCGGAAGCCACGTGGAATGTATTTTTTAGCCGATGACATAATTGCTCCAACAAAGCGATAGTAGCTGTTACTAATTGCTGGAATACGTCCTATTGTGTTCTCAAGATCCATCATGTACTTTTCCCAGTTAGCCTTCTTCAAGTTCCACCTTGGTCGAGGTATAGATCTAATAATAGGTATCTTTATTCCTGTTTTAATGATGACAGGTCTATGTTGGCTATGGGGGAACATTGGTAGCACTTGTCGGGAGGCAGGTATAGGTTTGGTATTATCTTGTGTAACGAAACATAGATCTGGGTTGTACTCTTTCTTCCATGCAGCTGATTTAAAAGTGCCTTGATCTTTAGCATCAAAAACTAAGTATAGATTGTTCTGCTCTGCCCATTCGCAGAGGGTCTCGCCGTTAGTATCGTTAAGCGTATATCTCCATTGAGTATGGTGGCTATTAAAATCTCCTATGTAGATGCCTGGATGTGGAATCCTTGGGAGAACTGAGTTAGGCCAGGAGATAGTAGGGGGCTTATAGAGGTTCTTGACTTGGGTATCTCCAATCTTAGTTGTGATAGTGTAGATGTTATCCTCACTGCTTGTTTCTAATAGATATGCATTTTCAATGTTATTACGCACATATGTTATCAGGCCATAAAAAATCAGTTTTTCTACCTGATTTACTTTTGCCTGAGTATTTGTGTATGTGTGTTTGTGTATGTCCATTTTTTAAGTTGGTGATCTTATGGGACTTGTGACATGTTAATTTTATTGTAACCTTTTAATCTAAAGTAAAGAAATAAATAAACCTGTTTCTTACTATTTTTGCATTTATTTGATAGCCCCTAGGCTTCTTTTATAGCAATAAGGTTTACCTCTCTGGGTCTGCCATATACCGTAAATGCAGCCAGGATAGATTTTTTGGCTGGGAATAGGGTTCAGTATATCATATGAACTTGTCTTGGGTGATGATCAGTTCCTCCTCCTCTTGGATTCAGGGAGACCCTGGATACTTAAGTCTCTCTTCTTTGCCCACAAGATGCCTTCCAATCCCTCCCACCAAGGCTCATCTGTCTGCCCCCTCTCCTTCTGCTCCTTCTCCTGGGCACCAGGGATCTGGGACAGTCTCTCCCCTCCCCACTTCTGCTGGCCTACATTATAGACTATGAAGAGAATGCTTCAGGCCATGGGGAGGTTGCCAGCAACTGGCACCTTGTGCTCAGCTGTTCAGCCACTTGGGAGAGGTTGGCACACACAATCTCAGTTTTGTTTAGCGGTCAAGGTAGTGGGCTTGAAACTAGGAGATGGGCAGTTCTGAACCTGTAATAGACAGGAGAGCCAACTGGGTGACTTTGGACCAATCACCAGGAGATGGTGAGTTCTACTCCCACCTGAGACAAGAAAGGCAGCTGGGTTACTTATGCCAATTAACAGAAGACATTTAGTTCTATTGCTGCAATAGGCACAGTGAGTTAGAGGCCTGCAACAAACCCAGTGAGTTCTAATCCTACAATATGCATGACAGACATTTGAGTGACTTATACCAATCACCAGGAGATAGTAAGTTCTTGTCTTGCAATAGGCATGGTGATGCTGGTCCTCCAATACTCCTGCAGGGAGATGGCCTGAGTGGTGAAGGCTTGGTCTTCCCTGCCAGTCAAAGACCCTCTGCTTCATCCCTGCCCCTCCCTTCATTGTGGCATCATAGAAGAGTTTGCCCCACACACTTCACTTGCATAATCACTAGCCCCTCAGGTAGGGAAACACTCCCCTTCAAAGAGGTTGCCAGCAAGTGTCAAGTGCTGAGTTACTCAGCCAGTTGGGAGAGGTTGGCACAAACAATGTCCCAGAATGACAGCCAATTATGTTTAGAGGTATGCTATATTTAGAGGTCAAGGTAATGATCCAGAGACGGTGAGTTCTAGCCTTGCAATAAGCATCAAAGCTGAGTGGGTGACTTAGGGCCAATCACAGATTATTGTGAGTTCCACTCCTGCAACCACACAACAGTTGTCTCAATGACTTTGAATCAATCATCAGGAAATGACATTATTCCTGCAATAGGCATAAAAGGCTGCTGACTTTGGGCTACTCACCAGGAGATGGTAAATTCTTGTCCTGCAAGAGGTGCTATGGGTTCTAGTACTGGAATATGCACAGCAGCCATCTGAGAGACTTGGACCAATCATCAGGAGAAAGTGACATCTACTCCTGCTTAAAGCCATGGTGAGGTCTAGTCCTGCAATATGCATGACAATCAGATGAGTGACTTTGGGCCAATCACCAAGAGAAAGTGAGTTCTAGTTGAACCTTAGGCATGAAAGCTAGCTGTGTGACTTTGGACCAATTAAAAAGTAGACTGAGTTCTAAGCCTGCAATAGGCATGGTAAGGTCTAGTCCTGTAATATGCACCAATGGCGGTTGAGTGACTTTGGACCAATCACCAGGAGATGGTGAGTTTTAATCCTATAATAGGCACACTATGTTCTAATCCTGCAGTACACATGACAGGCAGCTGAGTGACATTTGACCAATTTCCAGGAGAAGGTGAGTTCCAGTTGAGCCAAAGGCATGAAAGCCAGCTGCCAACCTGTGGCCCAATAACCAAGAGACCATGACTTCTAGTCCCGCAATAGGCATGGAAAATTCTCATCCTGCAATATGCATGACAGGCAGCAAAGTGACTTTGGACTAATAACCAGGAGATGGTGAGTTCTATTCCTGCAATAGGCATATTAAGTTCAAGCCCTGCAATATTGTATGTACAACAGCTGCCTGAGTGATTTTAGGCCAATCACTAGGAGAAGGTTAATTCCAGTCCTGCAAACAGCATAGTGAGTTCTTGACCTGCAATACACACGACAGGCCAGAGAGTGACTTTGGGCCAATCAACAGTAGATGGTGAGTTCAAATCGAACTTTATACAGGAAAGCTAGCTGCATGTCTTTGGACCAATAACCAGGAGATGGCGAGTTCTAGTACTGCATGACAAGTGACTGAATGACATTTAGCCAACCATGAGGTAGTGGTAAATTCTAGTCAAACCTTAGGCATGAAAGGCAACTCTCTGAGTTTGGTCCAATCACAAGGAGATGATGAGTTCTAGTCCTGCAATAGGCATGGTAAGTTCTAGTACTGCAATACCCATGATGTGCAGCTGAGTGACCTTGGGCCAATCATCAGGAGAACATGAGTTCTAGTCCTGCAATATGCATGACAGGCAACTGAGTCATCTTGGACCAATAACCAGAAGATGGTGAGTTTTAGTCCTGCAATAGGCACGGTAACTTCTAGTCCTACAATATACATGACAGGCAGCTGGGTGACATTGGGCCAATCATGTGATGATGGTAAGTTCTAGTCCAACTTAGGCACAAAATCCAACTGCATGACTTTGGGCCAATAACCAGGAGATAGTGACTTCTAGTCTTACAGTAGGCATGGTATGTTCTAGTCCTTCAATATAAATAACAACCAGCGGAGTGAAGTTGGGACAATCATCAGGAGGAGGTAAATTCTAGTCCTGAAAAGAAACATGGTGAATTCTAGACCAGCAATACACAGGGCTGGCCACTGAATGACTTTGTGCCAATCACCAGTAGACAGTGAATTCTAGTCCTGCAATATGTGCAATAGGCGGCTGAGCAACATTGGGCCAATCACCAGGAGACAGTGACTTTTAATCATGGTAAATTCTAGTCCTGCAATACAGATGACAGGTGGCTAAGTGACTTTAGGCCAATCATCAGAAGCAGGTGAGTTCTAGTTCTGTAATTTGCATGGTAAATTCTAGTTCTACAATACATACAACAGGCAGTGAGTGACTTTGGGACAATCTCCAGATGGCAAGTTCTAGTCCTGCAATAGGCATGGTTAGTTCTACTCCTGCAAGACTCAAAAGGTTTCTTGCCATCCGCCTTGAAAGAGGTGGTGGTGAGGCCCCTTCTCAAGAAGCCTTCTCTGGACACGGCTGTTTTGGCAAATTACCGT
Organism: Pituophis catenifer annectens; assembly: GCF_029215685.1. NCBI lineage: Eukaryota > Metazoa > Chordata > Lepidosauria > Squamata > Colubridae > Pituophis > Pituophis catenifer. The sequence continues at coordinate 43,301,148 of NW_027256884.1, forward strand.
CCTGTCGCCAACCTTCGCTTTATTGGTTGCGCAACATCTCCCGCAGTACCTGGATGAAACCGTCTATCTAGATCCATGCCAGTCCAGCTTCAGGCCTGGGTACAGCACAGAAACGGCATTGGTCGCGTTGGTTGATGATCTCTGGAGGGCTCAGGACAGGGGTTGCTCCTCTGTTCTGGTCCTATTAGACCTCTCAGTGGCTTTTGATACCATCGATCATGGTATCATGCTGCACCGGCTGGAGGGATTGGGGGTGGGAGACACCGTCTTGCAGTGGTTCTCTTCCTATCTCTCTGACCGGTCGCAGTCTGTGTTGGCAGGGGGGCAGAGGTCAACCTCGAGGTGCCTTGTTTGTGGGGTGCTGCAAGGGTCATCCTCTCGCCACTCCTGTTCAACATTTATGTGAAGCCGCTGGTGAGATCATCCGTGGATTTGGGGTGCGGTGTCATCTGTACGCTGATGATACTCAGCTGTACATCTCCACCCCAAACCACCCCAATGATGCCCTTGAAGTGATGTCCCAGTGTCTGGAGGCCGTGCGGGTCTGGATGGGGAGGAACAGGCTTCGACTCAACCCTTCCAAGACCGAGTGGCTGTGGCTTCCAGCATCCCAATATAGTCAGTTGGTACCATCACTGACTTTTGGGGGCGAGTTGTTGGCCCCCATAGAGAGTGCTCACAACTTGGGTGTCCTCCTGGATACACAGCTGTCTTTGGAAGAGCATATGACAGCTGTGGCCAAGGGGGCTTTTTATCATGTTCGCTTGATCCACCAGTTGTGCCCCTTTCTGGATCGGGATTCCTTATGCACTCATGCTCTCGTCACTTCCCGCCTGGACTAATGTAATGCTCTCTACATGGGGCTCCCCTTGAGGAGCACCCGGAGGCTCCAACTGGTCCAGAATGCGGCCGCACGGGTGATTACGGGAGCGCCATGTCGCTCCCATATAACACCTCTTCTGCGTGAGCTGCACTGGCTCCCGGTGGTCTTCTGGGTGCGCTTCAAGGTGTTGGTCCTCACCTTTAAAGTGCTCCATGGCTTCGGGCCAGGGTATTTACGAGACCGCCTTCTGCTACTGATAACCTCCCACCGGCCAATATGCTCTCACAGAGAGGGCCTCCTCAGGGTGCCGTCGATCAAGCAATGTCGGCTGGCAGCCCCCAGGGGGAGAGCCTTCTCTGTGGGGGCACCCGCCCATTGGAATGAGCTTCCTCCCAGAATACGACTGATCCTGGATCTCCGCACTTTCCGTAAGGCCCTGAAGACTTTTTTATTTCAGCAAGCCAGCCTAGCCTAATTAGTTTTTTTATGGGTTAGTTTTTAATTGTATAGCTTTGGGGTTTTAAATTGGGGGCCGATTGATTTAATTTATTTTAGCTATCTTAACTTTTATATTGTATGTATTTTAATTTTGGCTGCTCACCGCCCTGAGTCCCTAGGGGGAGAAGGGCGGTATATAAATTCAAATATAAATAAATAAAAAATAAACAATGGCTGTGTGTGATGTTGGTCCAATATGAGACAGTGAGTTGTAGTCCTGCAATACATATGACAGAAGGCTGAATGATTTTGGGCCAATCCCCAGGAGATGATGACTTCTAGGGGAACCTTACACATGAAAGCCAACTGTATTATTTTGGGCCATTAACCAGGAGATGGTAACTTCTAGTCCTGCAATAGTCACAGTAAGTTCTAATGCTCCAATATGCACGGTGGCAGAGTGACCTTGGGACAATCACCAGGAGAATGTGACTTCTAGTCCTGTAATAGGCATGGTAGGTTCTCATCCTGCAATATGGATGACAAGCAGCTAAGTGACTTTTGACCAGTAACCCAGAAACGATGAATTCTAGTCCTGCAGTAGACATTGTGAGTTCTAGTCCTCCAATATGGATGACAGCTGGAGGAGTGACTTTGGGACAATCATCAGGAGTTGGTGAGTTATAGTCAAATCTTTGCCATGGAAGCCAGCTGTGTGATTTTGTACCAATCACAAGTAGACCACGAGTTCCAGACACACCTTATACATGAAAGCTAGCTTTGTGTCTTTGGGCCAATAACCCAAAGATGATGAGTTCTAGTCCTGCAAATGGCACAGCGATTTCTAGCCTACAATATGCATAACTTCCATCTGAGCAATCAGCAGGAGATGGTGAGTTCTGGTCAAACCTTTGAAATGAAAGCCAGCTGCTTAACTTTGGGCCAATTACCAGGAAATGGTGAGTTTGAGTCCTGTAGTAGGCAATCACTTTGGGCCAATGTCCAGGAGACAGTGGGTTCTAGTCTTCCAATAAGAATGAAGGCCTTCCTTCCTTCCTTCCTTCCTTCCTTCCTTCCTTCCTTCCTTCCTTCCTTCCTTCCTTCCTTCCTTCCTTCCTTCCTTCCTCCCTCCCTCCCTCCCTTCCTTCCTCCCTCCCTCCCTCCCCCCTCCCTCTTTCTCTCCTCTTGTGTCTTTTTTTTCCACCTCTAGGCAGAAAGCCATCTTGGTGGACTTGGGGCAATCACTCCCTCTCAGCCCTAAGAAGCAGGCAATGGCAAATCACACTAAGAAAACTGCAGTTACTTCACAGAAGAAACTCCACTCCAACTTTAAGACTCTGCCCCAATTGGGAGGCTCAACCATTAGGTATTCCCTCTCAGAGCTCTGCAGATTCTTGTATATGCAAATGCAAGTTAGGATCTCAGGACTCCAAGATCACACTGCTGTGTTCTTGGGCATGGGAGTGTAGGATAGGATAGGATACAAGAGGGAACTCTTCCTGCTGGGCAGTCATGCTCGGGGGGGGGGGGGATACTAACATTTGTCAAAAACTGACCAATTTCCAAATTTTCTTAAGAAATGAGCCAAATTAATCTCTATCTTCCAACTCCTGCAGTTTATTTGAATATCTCTGAAGTGTGTTGTGAGTGCATGTTAAGATATGACTGACAACTCAACATAGTTTCTTCTTTCATTTACTTGCAAATTTCTCATTTCACTAAGTTCAGCCAGGCTTGAAATCAGGAGACGGTGAATTGTAGTCCCATCTTGGGCACAAAGAAGGAGGAGGCGGGCAACAGGGAAGTAGTAATTGGGGGTAGTGAATTGACCCCTGCTGGGCTTCAGTGCAGGCTCCAGGAGGCTTCATGGATTTCTCTCCTTTTAAGGCTGTGGCACAGGGGTGGGACAAATAGTGCCACTCTGCACTTGGCTGCCAGCAGTTTGGGCAGGCAGGGAGCAGTGACAGTGCAAAGTTGCAACTCTCAGAATGAGAGAACAGAATGGGGGGGGGATGGCGGGAGGATTTGTTAGGATCCTTGCTGTTGCCCAGCCTCTCTTGAACTACTGCTGCCTTTCCCCCTGCAGAAGCATGTTTCTGAGCTTCCTCCATCCCTTCTTTGTAAGGAAAGCTGCAGGCAGAGGGCCAGCTCTTTTGTGGAGCACTCTGGCTGACATCCCAAGCTGTTATCTCTAAAACGGCAGCAGCAGGACCACAATCTGGACAGAGGATGGAGGCTTGTCATGGCACACAGTCCAGGTGCATGTTTCCCATCCTGGGAGTTAGGAAGGCACCTGCCAGGACAGGTCAGCTCTAATTATGAGCACATTGCTGCATTGCATCTTGGGCCTGGAATGGGACAATGTTTCTTCTGGTGTGTGTGGGGGAATGCCTCTTCCCTTCCCTGCTTGGTTTGAATTGTCCCATGCTGGTGATTTCCCTCACTGCAAGTTGTCTCCATCCCTGCATCCCATTGGCTGGAGCATTAGGGGTTGATGTTTCTTCAGGTGGGGCACTGAGTTTTCCATGGGTTCAGTTGGCCAGGTCGACTTGTTCTGCATCAATCCAGCTGCATCCACCAAGGTGCACTCACCCAGCCACAGCCACCCATCCACGCTGACCTGGCCACACTGAACCCATGAGTCATTCACACTGAGTCATCCACACTGAGTCATTCATGCTGACCCAGGCACACCCACTCATTCATACCAATCTGACCAAGCCTACCTATCCCTGCTGACCTGGCCACACCCACCCATCCACATTAACCTGGCCACTATGAGTCATCACATTTTACTAGGAAAGGTATTGTTATAATATTCCCATATAACTACCTATATGACTTGGATCATCTGTGGTCCAACATGTATGGCAGGTAACAATTTAATTGATTACAATTACAGTCAACAGCATTTGCCAAGTATTTACAAGCTAAGACCCTGTTATAGTAGAAAAAATGTTGCTAATTGATCCAAAACATACTTGTTTATTCTATCCAGCTATTCCCTTGATATATTTGATGAATAGATGAAGCTATCACAGTCTGAATTTAATCTATTCCCCAAGATTAGTTGACTACACCAATTAATCTTTTTTTAGATGTTCTCATAAAAAAAACCTTAATCCATTATTGACTTGTTTAGGTGTGTTCTGTGAGCAGGATTTATATTTTACCAAATCAACACATAATTCAGCACTTGATGACTGAGGTAACATGGACATCCCAGAAGCAGGCTTCATAATGTTACACTTTGGGTTACTGCTGCAGATGATTTCAAGGCTTTGTCACTTGACTCTTCAAGATCAAGTCAATTTTTCTAAGCAGAAAAACACTAACAAACAAAATCCAGTTGGATTGCTATCCCTTTAATTTGCACTTGTAAGTTTGATAAAGATCTTCATGTGGCCCAGAGTAAGTTCCAGAAATACATGAAACTGTGTCTAATAAAATTTCATTATCCTCTACTTTTAAGGATTTTCTTAGTTTGGATTTTTTTCTGATATAGATTGTAGTACCCATTTTTCTCAAAATAATTTCTTAACTTTGTTGATTTTTCAGATTGTCAAAATTATTAGAGTTCTTTTATCTCAGTTTGTAATTTGTAATTTGAATAATACTGTCTACAGTTAATTACTTTACTTTATTTGTATCTTTGAATCAGTATTAATTCATAGTGACTTCTGGACAGGTCCTTGTAATTTTCTAAGCAATATTTCAGAAGTGGTTTTCCATTGTCTCCATTTTACGGCTAAGCCAGAGTCACTGAGCTGCCTTTCTGCTTAAGACAGGGAGAGAACTTACGGTCTTTTGGTTTCTTAATTGCTACAACAAACGAGCTTTCAGACATCCTTTCATACTTCTTAAATATTCATATGTATATAAAATATTTTAATATGTAGATCAAACCATTGTTATTTTGAAATTATATAACATTTTTATGATGCTTGTAAATTTCCTTTCTGTTATCTTTTATTTTCCTCTTTTGATTTTTTCTGTTATTTTAAAATCAATAATTTTTAATAATATTACAACATCTGAACACTTCAGTTTCCTATCTTCTGCTCAGGAGGGAAATTTGGAATGATGGATTTGTCAAGAAGAAAGCTAATGTTCCTGTTCTCTGAACAGAGAGCAAAGATGTGGTAGCTATAGCATTCACGACCCCAGCTTCTGAAGACTTGTATGTATGTATATACAGTATTTCCAAAACATGGGTAAAGACTTGTTTAAAGGAATGCACACATTACAACTTAGAACAAACCCATACTGAATAATTAAAATAATCTCACAAATTATTAAGAACAATTTTATGAACCAATATATCCTCTTTCCCCAGAGGACTGCACCAAGTTATTATGCAACACTTGTTCCTATAAAAACAAGTAAAAAAAAAAATACAAACCCTCCCAAAAGACGGTTTCTACAGAAAAAAACCACCGCTGCGCCATAGGTTCACTAGTGTCCCCCATTGTAGCCAATCTCTACATGGAAGAGGTAGAAACCAAAGCCCTAGACTCCTTAACAGGAATTCCACGCATTCACTAATATAAGTATGTGGATGATATCAGCCACAGGAATTGGAAACATTCATCAAACATATTAACTCTTAGGACAGATACATCAAATTCACACAGAAAGATGTTAAGGAAAATAGTCTAACCTTCCTGGACTGGGCAGTCCACATTAAGGAAGACAGAAGCCTTAACATTGAAGTTTACAGAAAACCCACTCACACAGATCAATATTTACATTTTGATTCCCACCACCCACTGGAGCACAAAATTGGAGTCATCAGAACTCTACACCACGGAGCTGAAGACCTGACTACCAGCAAATATGGGAAAGAAAAAGAATGTAAACACATCAAGGAGCCATCAGAACATGGTTATCCCAAGTGGCCTTCATCAAATCTCAAAAAAGATCCTACAGGAGCTCTTCTGTAACAGACAATGATGAGAACAATAAACAAAGCAACATTGTTATTCTGTACCTTGCAGGCATATCAGAAAAGCTCAGGAGGATCTTCAGCCAATATAACATACATGCACACTTCAAACCCAAGAATACACTAAGGCAGAAACTTGTCCACCCCAAGGACAAAGCACCCAGACAGAAACTGAGCAATGTGGTATATGCAGTACAGTGCAGTGAGCCATGTGCAGATCTGTACATTGGGGAAATGAAACAACCACTTCATAAACGCATGGCACAACATAGGAGAACAAACACATCAGGACCAGATTCAGCAGTCCATCTGCATTTAAAAGACAGAGGCCACTCTTTTGAAGACAACAAAGTCCATATTTTGGACAGAGAAGATTGCTGCTTTGAAAGAGGGGTTAAGGAGGCTATATATGTCAAAATTGAACAGCCCTCTCTCAACAGAAGGGGAGGGATATGACATCATCTATCTCCAATCCATAACACAGTCCTTTCAACAGTTCCAAGAAGGCATCACACCAATTTGCACCACTTAGATGAACCTGATGACACAGATAAACCTCCAGGTGACCTTAATGACCTGCTAAAAGAATGCAAATGACCAGCTGTCTGCAAGTAGTATAAATCCTTCCATTCCCCACGATCAAGTCAGAGCTGAAGAAGCTTCTTGGATGAGAAGTGAAATATCTTCAAAGAAAAAACCCCCCAGAATGACCAGTTACCTCTTGAAAAAGCCCCTTTGGGACAACCATGGCCTGGATGACTGAGAATCTCCATAAGCAGCTTTCATGATGAATGAAATGGCTCCAGTAGTTTCAATTTTATATTTACAAATTTTCACAAGGACTTTCTTCACTTCTATGATGCACAAAGAAAGCTCGAAAATTTGAGATTATCCATTCTATGGTGACATATCTTTCCAATAATATGAAGTTTTGAAACTCCAAACTCCAAAATTTGAAAATTATTTAGCAGAGATTTGGAAAGACTTCCTGTATGTCTATGTGAACAGACAGTAGATCAGTGAATAGGATTATGGTGGGAAAGTGTGGACTTTGGGACTCATTCTCCTGGGCTACATGCCAATTGTGAATAAAATTATTTTCATTCAAACATTGCGTATCTGAAACTTTGTATTCCCTTAGATATATAACAATGCAGTACTTTACTAGTGCTATAATTTCAAAATTTGTGTAATTTTCCAGCACCTAAGCTTTTGAGTTTTAAATTTTTAAATTTATCAGGTAGCAATTGAGTATAACTTAAAGTTATAAAATGTTTATATGTTTGAATAGCCTTTCCAACTCTGATATTCTCCAGATTTTTAATGATTTTTATGCACTTTTTTCTCTTAAAATCTGAAATGTTGCAGAACTTTAATACAGGCAGCCACAAGGCAACCCCCCCCTCTATAATAAATATGACATAGGCAGCTCATGTGCTAAATGTAGCTTCGCAATTCCTCATCTTATATTCATTGAAAATAAACAAGGTTCTAGTGTGTTTTCCCAAAAATAAGCCATACCCTGAACATAAGCCCTAGCTTGATTTTTAGGAATGCACCTGTTGTAAGTCCTACCAAAAAATAAGCCTGAGTGAAGATCGTCATCAACCCGTGGGTGGGTGGGCATGGCCAGCAACGGAGGTAGCAAGGTTGCAAGGGCCAATGATGTCCAGCAGCAGCCACAGCCTGTGCAGCACAGGTGAATTGATTATCTGTCTGAGCAGCTGGCAGAAGCAGAGGCGTGGGGAGGCCAGCAATTCAGACATGCCACATGGGCCACAGGCAAGCCAAGAGATGCAAAGATACCCATGGACGGCTACCCACTCCGGCCCTCCGTCTTTTGGCTTGCTTGTGACCCACATGGCACATCCAGATTGTGCTATCCCCTACGCCTCTGCCTCTGTCTGCTACTGTGCCACTGTGCGAAGATGAGCATCCTATGGCCGCCTGCCCATTCTGGCCCACCAACTCTCCGCTTTGCCACAGCCTGTGTGGCGCATCCAGATTGTGTGTCTCCCCATGCTTCTGCCATCTGCTGCTTGGATAGGTAATCAACTCACCTGTGCTGCATGGACTGCAGCTGCTGGACACCGTTGGCCCCGGCACCACCTTTTGTGCACATGCCAGGGGGTGGGCCACCTAGCTGATCACCCTGAAATTGTGTTTCCGTGAAAATAAGCCCTAGTGCTTATTTTGGAGTCAAAAAATATAAGACCAGGTCTTATTTTGGGGGAAACACAGCATGAGTACATGCTCTGTATTTAAGAGTAAAAATATGTCTTTCTGAACTGTAATTGTTTTTTATATAAAAGATCAGAGAACTTTTGACCATACTGTTTGAATGTAACATAAGGTAGAAATATTGCTTTCTTTAATGATACTAAAGTTCATTGATGTCTATCAAATAAATTTACAAGCATTATAATTTATTGGTAGGCTAATTAAGAGTTTTTATCTTTTGTTCAAGAAAGAAGGTAAACTAAAACTTCTTGTTCTAAAGAACTTGAATAGCCTTAGAATAGTTAGATAAGCAATTTCATCCCCTAATAAGTGAGATTAATGAACTCAAGTGTCCTTAAAGAGGCTGTGCCATAGTTGAGAATGCAATGGTTTTCCTTCATCTCCTGGCCCTGAAGTGCATGGGAGATTGCTGTCTTGCAGTTTTCTTGTGAGCATCAACCATCCAGAGGACATGTGGTTATTTTCCTGTGCTCTTCTTGTCCTACTTCCTGCTCTTTGCAGTGATCACCATCTCTACTCTTTCAGAAATATGCTTAGTTAACCATGCCTCCCCAGAAGTTGTTACATATTAGTTTTTGAGCCTATTATTGCTTTTTAAACTATATGTGTGTGTGTGTGTGTGTGTGTGTGTAAACATACATACATGCGTGTACACACACACATATATAATTATGAAACTTGAAAGTTACTAAGTACATTTTAACAGATTTTTTAAAAAATCATGTGGGTCTGAGCTTAATTTTGTATTACCCTATGACTACATGAGGTACTGTTTTTCCCATAGTAAATTTGGCATATATATTTAATTCAAAGATTTATCTCAGAAAATACAGTGAAATTTTGGTTTGTTTTTACAGTGTGCCCAACTATAAAATTTGTGTAAGAAAAAATTTGGTGTAAAATTACCACTACTCGTATATTTGGTTAGATGTGTATTTTTTTTTTTAAAAAAAGTTGCCTTATAATTTATTAATTAATCCAGCCTGAAAATGACTATCAAGAATAAAAGTACTTTCCTAAACATGCGCAAAAGCCCACACGTTCATATACAATGTTGTGAATTGCATAGCAACAAAATATGTAATATGTGTACCTCTGACCCAGAGATTTACCTCTGAAGATCAGACATGCACAGCAAAAAAAACCCCTCTATCTATATAAATAAAAATGTAAATGTCCGTTTGTACATAACCACACATCTCCGAAAGTTCTTCACCAATTGCTTTCAAATTTTGACACAACGTTGCATTCGACTACGGGCATGTTTTTATATACCTATATTATATACATGTCACACCTGTGACAGGTAAAAACATGAAAAACATTGGAAAACATTGAAAGACATTGACAAACATTGAAAAACATTGAAAATCAGCGCCATCTGCTGGATGCAAAACCAACATGGCAGCCTCCCAGCCCTGATTACGCTCAACAGATTTCTGCTCCTTATATTTAGACTCTCCATATTGCTTCCAAGAAACTGCGCATTTGGAAGGCAGAGACACCCGAGGGCCATATCCTGCCACCAGGCTCGGCAGGTAGGCAGCCGGCTCCCCGTCAGGAAGCCCTCGCAGCTGGCGCTTCTAGGGCTGGCCAGGGCCCGCTCTGACCTCCCCCTCCCCCAGCCACTCCATGAACTAGATTCGCCCGCTGCTGCTGCCCATCCCCCTCGCCAGCCGCTCTCAGGGCTCCCTCCAAAGAACACCTGGCAATGAGGCTGCCTGGGTCCGCTGAGCGGGAACCCTCCATCCCTCACCTGGCCCAAATCATGCCTGGCCCAGCGCTATCATGGGCCCCGAGGTCAGAAAGACCAGCCGCTAACTGGCGCTATGCGAATCCGGTCAGTGAGCGGGAGTTGGAGGCAACTGGACCTTTGGGGTCGCCTTTGACCAGCGCCGCCTTTGATTCCCAGGTGGGCGCTCTGGCAGTTCACGGAGCCTACATGAAAATTTTGGCTTCTGGCAGAAAAGGGGCTCTGGGGAGGCTTTGGGGGGCGGAAACGGACAGGAGGGAGGATGGCCAGCCTTTCTTCGTTTCGCCTGGAAGAGCGGGGGATTTAATCATTCCCCTGCCCTTGGCAGGCAAGGGAGGAGAACTGTGCAGCAGGGGTCCAGTGGGGTGTGCGTGGCTCCTGGCTTTGCCGCTTTCTTCCTTCGGGCAGGAAGCCCCAAACCAGCCTCGAGCCCCCACCGCACCCCCTCCCTCCCTCCCTTCCCTGCTATGCGTCTCCCCATCAAGCCCCCAGAGAACATCTGTGTAGGGAGGACAGAGGGGGGCTCCGAGTTTCTGCTGTGGTGCGGAGAGCTGTGAAGGCCTGGCCTGAAAAGGTCAGGGTGATGGTAGGGGATGCAGAAGAGGCCAGGCCAGAGACAGAGATAAACAGAGAGAGAGGGAGAGGGAGACATAGAGAAATACAGAGAGATGAGGGGGGAGAGAGACACATACAGAGATACAGAGAGAGAGGGTGGGAGACAGACAGAGAGAGATACAGAGGGGGGGAGAGAGAGAGAGAGACATAGAGATACAGAGGGGGGGAGAGACATACAGGGGGGAGAGAGAGACATAGAGAGATAGAGAGATACAGACAGAGATACAGAGAGGGGGGGAGAGAGAGACATAGAGCTACAGAGAGGGGGGGAAGAGAGACACATAGAGAGATACAGAGGGGGGGAGAGAGATACAGATGGGGAGAGAGAGAGACATAGAGAGATACAAAGAGAGAGGGGGAGACAGAGAGGGAGGATTTTGTGATTCCCATTGTTTTTTTAGCAACCAGTTCTCTGCCCTAATTACCAGCTGGGTAGGCGTGGCTCTGGGGCTGTCATGTGACTGATGAAAGTGAGTGACATCGAGTTGGCCATGCCCACCAAATGTTCGTGGAAAGTTTGGAACTTCAGCCTTGCTCTTTTAGCCCAGCAGAAGCACCAGACTGGGCCACAGCAATGCGTGGCCGGGTACAGCTAGTATATACATAGAAAAAGATCAGAATTTTCAAAATAAGTTAATCATTATTAAATTAAAAATTCTTAATTCAAAGAAATAGTTTTCTGATTGCTTCCTTTAGATCCAGTTGCTCTCCCAAAAGGAAAGAACGTTTCAGTCATATTTTATATTTCATATATGCTTTTCTAAGAAATAATAATTAGTATAATTTGTACATACACCACAGCACCATTTAGTACCATTAGTATCATTTGTACATACACCTCCTATGCCTGAGTGGCATAGGAGGCTAATGCCTCCTACTAAGGCAGCATTTAACATCCAGCTACCTGCAATTACTGCGAGTTCAATTCTCACCACGCTCAAGGTCGACTCAGCCTTCCATCCTTTCTAAGGTGGGTAAAATGAGGACCCGGTTTGTGGGGGCAATAAGCTTTGTATAAAATATACAAAAGTATGAAGGCTATTGCTTAACGCATTGTAAGCCGCCCTGAGTCTCCGGAGAAGGGCAGCATATAAAAATAAATAAAAAAAAAATAAAAAAATACTCATTGAATATCCAACTTTGCAGACCTAGTGATATATGCAGAAAACTTATTAACTGTGGAACTCTGCCTGAAATTAGTTTGTTATATGAAGTCCCATGGCGTTTAGACTCTTCTATAGGCTCTTCTATAGCATCTCATTGTACTCTATGGTAGAACACATTCTTTGCATGTGATCAGTCTTTGAGGTTTTTCAGTAAGATTGAAGAAGAGGGTTGAAATAACGGAACTGATAATGGAGTACAAAGAAACCAATTGGTATATGGTTTTCATATATTTATATAAAGTTGCATATTATAGCCTAGTAATTAAATATCAAAAATAAGACTAAGAAAATTATTGGTTCAAAAGATTCAAGAAGTTTTCATTTGAATTAATTATTATGTTTAATTGTAAGGTCATTACTACCTTAACCTGGTGAGGGCTAGCATTCTGGTTAACAAATATTTAGTATGGGTATCCCTTTTCACATGACAGACTGTAACTAAGGAAAATAATAGCCTGGTTTAGCTCAACAGACAGAAGCACTGTAATTTAACACCAGCTGTCTGCAATTAAAGTAAGATCGAATCTCACCAGGCTCAAGGTTGACTCAGCCTTCCATCCTTTCTAAGGTAGGTAAATTGAGGACCCAGTTTGTGGGGGCAATAAGCTGACTTTGTATAAATATACAAAAGTATGAAGGCTATTGCTTAACGCACTGTAAGCCACCCTGAGTCTCTGGAGAAGGGTGGCATATAAATCAAATTAAAAAAAAAATGAAGTGTTATGTTTTAGTCATGATGGCAAAGATTCAGCTTTAGACAGCCAGTGTCACAAAGTGATTAAGAGGAGGAGAGGAGAGGGTCAAACTATTTACCAAAGCACCTGAAGGCCAGACAAGGAATAATGGATGGAAAGCGAACAAGGAGAGATTCAACCTGGAAATAAGGAGACAGTTTCTGACAGTGAGAACAATCAACAAAGGGAATAGCTTGCCTCCAGAAATTGTGGGAGCTTCATCACTGGAAGCTTTCAAGAAGAGACTGGATTGCCATCTGTCAAAAATGGTGTAGGGTCTGCTTGGGTGGGGTGGGGGTTGACTAGATGACCTTCCAACTATATTAAACTGTAAAATACTAGGCAAGGACTGAGAAGGCCCAACTTCTAGTCTACCTTCTGCTAGGAAAGGAAAATTCATTAATTATAGATAGTATTTGTTGTATTCAGTGGTTTGAATGTCAGCAACTGGCATTCCATAAAGTTATCTGCAAACTCTTAGCAAGATTGGTTACAGTATTTATCTTTATCAAGGTTATCATTTCAACACTTATCTAGGCTTATCATTTCAACACTTTTCAAGTGTTGACAAGGCTCATTATGGACTACATATTACATCCATATTCTCACATACATGTGCACGCTCACACAGAGATTTTCAAAATGATAGTTTTACAAAAATGATAAACACGTAATTCTTTGCACAAAGCATTAGAAAATACTGTGATATTTTATTATTAAAAATGCTGCTGAAAAGTTTATACATATGTGTCCAGCCATATATATCTTCTGTCCTTACTTAAGGCAAACCAAAAAGAAAAAAATGAAGAAATAATAACAAAAGAAACCCTGCGTGCCTCTTAAGGTTAAGAAGAAAAGTCTGGGATTTTTTTTTTCTATTCTTTAAAGTATCTTTTGTTGTTATTATTATACAATCCTTTGAAGAGCCTAAAAATTTCCATTTATAAATCATACATCTGTCCCGATGTATTAAATTATTAAAGTGACATCATCTTCATTGATTTTTAAAAGCTAAAATCATTCACTTACAGAAATGGTTTTATCCAAATGTCACAAGCCTGACACATTACTGTACATATTGCTAGCAGAAAACAACTGGAAGTACTAAACAAATACCATAATTCACATAACAAACATACCCATCTGAATAAGATGCCATTGTTTTCTTTATTATTCCCCACTGAGTCATGAAGAAGTGTTATGTTTTAGTCATGATGGCAAAGATCTAGCTTTAGACAGCCAGTGTCATGAAGTGATTAAGATACTGGGCAAGGATTGAGAAGACCCAATTTCTAGTCTGCTTTCAGCTAGGAAAGCTCACTAGATGACTTTGTGCCAATCTCTACTTTTAAGACCAATCAATTTCACAGGGTTGTTTTCATGGGGAAAAGCTGGAGGAGGGAATGTTATGTATTCTGCCATGAGCTCCTAGAGGGAAAGTGAAATATAAAACTAACAAAATACATTACAATTACATTTAAAAAAATCAAGGAATGCATTGACTTCCTTTGACTGTTGGGTAAAAATTGGAACTGTTAAAATTTTACCTGGAAAGAAAAGGAAAGCATGTACTAATTTCATTTTCTAAGATGGAAGATCATGTTAACAATTCTATTAGATCTTCAGCAGTTGTTTGCTACTCTAGGAACCTGTTTTCTCTCTCAGAATCAGCATGAAGCTGTACATATATTCCATACTCCATACCCAGCAAAACATCAAAGTAGCTATAAGTTAGAATAGCTCAAACTATCTATTTTAAAGCAGAAGGCATCCTGTGTTACATTATGTGACATCACATCACATTTATATTTATTATTACAAAGATGATAGTATAGCAGTATTGTGCCTTCCTCAATAAAAGAGAAAAAATAGAATGTACACCCCAGGAAAGATGTGATCTTGTGCAGAGCAACTCTGTTCAAATATCTTTGGTTTCTACCTTTATAAACCATTTGTAACTCACTAATAACAATTTCTACTTTTATGATGTCTGATTTATTTTGATTGATTTTCTTTAGAATTGTTTTTCAACTCTATACAGAGATGCCAGGTATATTGTTGGAACAGCTGCATTTCGCATCACACTTCCCTGCATTTGTAGATGATGTGAATAATAATATTTTCTTATAGAATTAATAATGATGAATTATGAAATGATCCAACTTCTTCAAAACAACTCACCCATTATACATTAATATGGTTTCTCACTTGCTTTCCATGGTATCAAGCTTAAGCTTGATTAAAATAGGTCAAAAGTTTTAGCTACTGATCCAGTAAAAACTTAATTAATGGGAAAATAATATCGCCCTTTGTCTAACTTGTGTGATCTCCCTGTTCAACATAGCTATAGCAATTTCCCTTCTTTGCATAACCTTTTCTGCTACCCATTAGAGCAGGCAGAATCTTATCAAAGAAAAAAAAACCTGCTTTAGAAAGTAGGCTGTCTGAAAGAAGCAAAGATTCATGGTACATAGGATACCAAGAACAAAGTTCCTAGATCAACTGAACAAGCTTGTTGAAATTCTTCCAATTTGTCGCTGTGTTGCAATATAACGGACACTAACACAAAGAGGAAGGAAATGGTGGGGTGGGGTGGGGTAGGGTAGCAGGAGAGGTTTCTTTCCTTTAAGGGAGGAAAAATAAAATCCTGTTTCCTATCTATGGATGCCTTAACATGCATCTATTCAGCCTGTAAAGGAAAATCTAGCAGGCCACACAGTCATCTGTGTCCTTTGTATGATACAATATGTTTTCCCAGAAATGAAATATTAGGAAAAAACTTTCATGTTTGGATCTTCAGTAGTAATTAAGAAGAACACCCTCCTTTAGGTCTGGGAGGAAACATAGGTGGTATGATTAATGCTTATACACATAGATCACAACTGAAAGCACAATCTTTCTAAAAGCTTTTTTCAAACTGAAAACATCAATAAAAGCTTCTTTTTTAAAACTCACAGCTATGTACACTTTTTGTTTTTATACAAAGTTCCTTAAATATAGTTCAGGCTGGCAAGTCATCTCTTTGCACAGAACTATACATATTTACTGCATAGTCAGTCCTAGGTTTTTTTTAATAATAATAAAATCTTATTTCCCCATTCTGGATTACAGCTTCTTAGGATGGGTAAAAGCCCATGATGACGTCTTTTGTATAACAAGGGCCATTCATGGTATGGCACATATAGAACATCTTTTTTTTTTTTAATTTTATTTATTCAAAGAAAAAAAGAAGAAGAAGAAACCCTATACAGTCACTGGCTCTGTGTTTCAAAAGTTCTGTTTCTGTTTGTTACACTCAATATATATCCTTTTCTAGGAGACTTTCTTCAGGCCTCAACTCTTATTTTCAATCAAAGTGGTTGAGATATTAAAGCGGAATCCTAATAGCAATGTACACATTTCACATTTCACAGGGTTTGAGAGGGTGATCTTTCTTGAATATCAGAGTTCCTATGGAAAGGATCTGAAGAAAATTATGACTGTTCTGCTCTTTCACCTTTTAACTTTTCATTTCCACAAAATTTCTTGATGGAGAATATGAATTTCCCCCCTTTTTTTCTTATGGTTAATCTTCCGGGTGGTATGTGATGGGTGCATGACTGAGCTATACTCTAGTGGTGGAATGTCCATGAGGCAAATTAGTACTGTTCTGTCCTCCACTGAAAGTGTTGAAAGTATGCAAAGGTTGCATTCCTGTTAATGTATTTGGAATCATGGTTATGGTATTGGGTGTCATGAGTGGAATATCATCTGGAGATCTTCTAAGAGTCAGGGTGTAATCAGGTGGACAGGTGAGTCTCAGGGTATCATGAGCTTGTAGTGACTCACAGTCATGATCATGCTCCAGCTGTTTCATCTGCAGTGACATAATTTCTTCATTCTGTATATGGGCAATATCATTGGTTGTGTTCCTTTGGGGACTGGGGCGTCTGTGTGTCTCATGACGTCGCTTGTCTTTCTTATAGTACAAAGCCGCAAATGCCAAAATGTTGAGGAATAATAATGATGCTCCTACAGCAATAGTAACGCTTAGCTCTGTAGAATAATCTCTCTTGTTTTCTATCAGAACACTTGTATCCTCTGGAGAGGTTTTCTGGGTATCTTTTGAATGCTTTGGATTGTTGCTTGGAGTCATTAACGGGCGTTTGGTGGTAAATTTCCCAGGAGAACGTCGGGTAACATAAGGGAACGATGTCATATCAGGCGGTGGCACCTTAGTTGTAGTGGAAACATACTGAAATATTTCATTCAAATTGTGCAAGTGTGGTACAAGTTCTAACCAGAAAGCGACTTTTGTTGCTCGGTAGTGATCTCGAACTCTGGGTTTCAAACCAATGTGCAAATAAAGTTGGTCTTTTGGGTTGTATTTAGACCAAGCAACTTCCTCAAAACGATTAGGCTTTGTATGGATGAATTTTGTATCTTGGGGAACAGGCTGGTTTGGATCCCTAAAAGTATACAAATAAATAATATTAAAAACAATCAACTTACATACTCAAAAGTATTACAAAAGCTAAAGTCAATTTCCTTACAGTCGTTACCTGATGATATTTTGAGTTTCAAGGTTATGACTAGTAGTCTGTTTAGATCAGAATACTTGCACAAAATATATGCTCTGGATACATTTTATAATACTTGTATATATGAAAGTAATACTCTAAGTTACTCTTTTAAAAAAGGCAACTTTTCAGGGATTTTCAATAATACCTCACAAATGCAGATTTCAATAACAGGCATGGACACAGGCATTCAGAAAGTGGATAAAGTGTCAGGTGTGAAAGACCAGGTCTACATGTGAAGGCTCAATTAAACTAATTTATTGGTAAAAGCTTATGCACCTGCTTAGAGTTAGATAAGGTTAAACGACACTCAAAAGAAATTGGACTTAGTTTCTTTATGGGTATGTAGGGATTCTAGGCTGTTTCCCCTTTTTACTCCACCCCAGGTTTTGCCATCCTTTCTCCTACATAAAGGGATGAACTATGAATTGTGACATCACTGAACAAACTTCATGACTTGGCAACTTGAATCTGATTTGGGATACTAGTATGAAAAGGGGCTATTTCATGAAGTTGAGTGGTATGTTTCCTCAAAATTATTTCTTTGTCATCTTATCTCATCACAATCTAACAGATTCTCATGCACCCAATTAAAAATGTTTACAAATAATCATAAAACACATAATGTCAAGGAGATATCATGATTTAAATGTTCTCTCTGAAAGAGCCCAGTTTGCAACGTATTCCAGAAGATGGCATATCCACATCCTCATGGAAGAGGTCATTCCAAAGGGCCAGAACTGCCACTGAAAAACATTACTTCTGAAAACTCTCCATGACCTCTTGAAAGTGGAGAACTATTTGCTGCTTCTCCTAAACATGATTGTAACAGGTGGGCCAATGGAAGATGCATCTCTCTAGATAGCTTGGCACTAAGCCATAAAGCATTAACATCAGCAATTTAAATTTTACATAGAAGCTAACAGGCAGCTAATACAGGGCTCACAGTACAGGTATAATATGCTCCCAACAATAACTACTGATAAGTATCCAGTCTATACTAAATGAAGCTTCAAGTACATTTTTAAAGGTAAACTCATTCAGTCATTACTATGGCTTACATCAACTACCTATGAACACAGAAATCTTTTTTTTTTTAAAAAAGGCTAAAAATGTCAAATCTTGAAAGTTGTATATCTCTCTGTAAGAACTAAGAATTTTGATTTTTTTTCTATCTTCTCTATACATACAGTAGTCGTCATTCATTTCCTTGTCATAGGAAAACTAGTTCCACCCCATGGAGTTTCATTTTAATTATAGAGGGCTGTTAAGGCAAATCATAATAAGTATCAAGCCTTTTTTTGCTATGTTCACTACTGCTTTTGTTGGAACAGCAGTAATTTGTATTAATGGCTACTGAAACAGAACATGTTTCCAATGTTAATAATTAGACCTGCAAGTATAATTGGTATAAAAGCTACAACTATATTTCTGCAACGGACTGTTTCAAGCAAAGGTATCAAACTTGCTATAATGCAAATCATCAACAATGTAAATATAACTTCATTTGAAATTATTCAGGCTACATTGTACATTTTCCATTCAGTTACCCTTCTGAAATTGGATTGTACATTGTAGATATCTATCTGTATTAGATTTTGCCAGTGGGATTTCATGTTGAGAAAAAAAATGCAGTGTATGTGAATTTCTGTTTTAGATTTATAGATTTTTAGATCTAGGTTTTTAGATTTCTGGTAGATATATAAATCACATTCTACCTTCTGAACTCGCCTACTATGGACTATCACTCTCTACTTTAATTGGATCCAGTAGAAAGTATGGATGATGTGATATAAAAAGTGCTTGGTTTACATATTCATAGACAAAAACAGTTATAAGAAACATGGATGGGATATTCTCCTACCATCCTAAATATTTTTACAGTGGTCTCTCTGCTCAATATAAAAGGGTTTTGTACGGTTTTTATTAATTGTTAAACAGGTTTCAAGTTCCTTGCTTTGATTTCCATATTTTGACTATACACAATAAATAAAGAAATGGCATCTATCTGCCAACCTACTACCTAACAAGCACACACACAAATGCATAATACTAATTTTGCTATATAGCAAGATTTTGCTATAAAATAGTCATGGATTTTGGCATTTTGATTAATCCCTAGAATTTAATTCCGCTTCAGCTGGACAAAATGGCTCTTGCTCAAATCAAGTTCTTCCTCTCAGAGAGAAAGACAAAGGTTTGATATAAATGGGTGGGCCAAAATTTAAAGGTAACAAAACATTCCCTCTGATACCAAAGTTTCTATCTTTTTCCCAAAGAGAGGAAGGAATATTTCAACTTCAACTTGTGGCTCTATCATTGTTAGGGATGTCTTGAAAGTTCTTACATTGGGGTTTCCCCATCTTGTTTACTTAAGAAGCAGCTTGTAATAGGAACTGAAAATGCATTCTGGAAACAAGATAGAACTCCTAGTATGTTTGAATGATTTCACTTAGATACAAAGTGTTGTCAGCTTTAGTTAGAAGTTGAGTAAAAGAGATGAAAGGGAACAGTAAAAGTTCTCCTGTTAAGTTCTTCTACATAAATTGAAGAAAATTGCATGAAGTAGATCAGTTGGATTCATTATGATGTCTTTTATTAGCCACAGTAACAATAGCTTCACCCTGTTTCTGAAGAACTGAAGCAAAATAATTTTTATTGTATTGTATTAGTATTTTATAAAAAAACCCATTTTTTATAAAATACTAAACTGTTGCTGAGGTAACAATTACAGATTCTTCTTCAAAATTGGACAATATGTGGAATATATTTGGTGCATTGCAACTATTGTGCAGCATTCTGTCTTCTGTTATAGGCTTTATTATTTTTTCTTCTGGTTTCTCTTGACATGTAAATGCTTTTTCAATAAGGCAGTAAGATGCATAATGTATTACATTGAATTGCCTTGAGTGTTCTCGTTCTCTCTTCCTCCTCTCTCTTTCTTCTGTATATGTAAAATGTACTTGTGGTTTGAAATATCCATAACTACCATAAAATTCTCCCAAGGTTTTTTATTGTTTACTACTGTTAAAACTATAATTTAATCTTAGTAATATTTTATATTAACTTAATAAATTTTTCCTTTTAAGTAAGATCTCCTAGCATTCAAAAGTAACTCATCATGCTTATATCTGAGTTACTCACTACAGGTAGTTCTCCACTTACAAAAGTTCATTTAGTAACCGTTTGAAGTTACAACAGCACTGCAAACACTGACTTATGACTGTTTTTCACACTTACGACTGTTCCTATAGTCACATGATCAAAAGTCAGATGCTTGGCAACTGACATGTATTTATGATATCACACTGTCTCCAGGTCATGTGATCACCTTTTGTGACCTTCTGATAAGCAAAGTAAATGGGGAAGCCAGATTCACTTAACAATCATGTAACTAACTTAACATCTGCAGTGATTCACTTAACAACTGTGACAAGGAAGGTCATACAATGAGGCAAAAGTTTTGCTTAACAAAAGTTTTGCTTAGCAACATAAATTTTGGGCTCAATTGTGGTCATAGGCTGAGAGCTACCTGCATAGGACAATTCATTTAATCTATGTATTTTGCTTTAAAAATATGTAAACAGTGTATATGTTTCTAAAGAAAGAATTCTATTTCTTTTGGAAAAACACTCACTTTGTTCTAACTCAGGTAATTATACACATTCTACAAGCACAGTTGTTATCCCTCCTGTGCTAGGTGGAAGCAGCCAGTCAAATTCAGAAGATTCTGAAAAAATGTAATATCTCCATGTAATATTTTTATGGGAAAAATGGTTGGAGGCCAAAGTGGGATTAATCTATCTGTCCATTCATCCATACATCCATTTTCCCATCCATCCAAAATGTAAGAATGCTGTTTAAATTTAGCAGTCAAGGAAGAAGAAGTATATATCATTTTTTAGTGTAGAGAAGGATATGTTCTCTCCTGGTTTCTTGGTGGAACAGAAACAATTGTTTGCTTTTTGTGATGATATGTACTATGCCAGTCTGACTTTCTTAAATCCTATAAAATCCACTTAAGCTCCTGAATGAATCAGGACACTATGTTTTTCTCTGAACTGTCCAATATTGCTGCATACCATTTTCTGCACTGCAGTAGAGCTGCGGTTCTGAAAGCTCGGATTTGCCATAAAGTTTCATTGGAAAGATTTATGGGCCCTTGGTGCACTGCAAGGACCTTTCTTAAAATTCAATACTAAGACAAGAAAAGAGAACGAAAAAGAAAGTTTCAAAACCTGAAACAAAACAACAACCATCACTGCTATCTAGAGGGGAAAATACTGCATTATTAATTAAGATATTTATATAAAATGTTTTCTGTTAGCTTTACCAGTAAGTTCCTCTGACCTATTGTAGCATTATGTTCCTTTCATATGCTTCAAAAATATATTTGGAGCTTTCACATTTACAAAACTAAATATTAATTTTAAAATTAATCATATGAAGAAACAAACATATATAATTACTTCTATTACATCTTTTACCCTTTAATTTTAAAAGGCAACCAATTAATTCTATAAAGAAACCACAGTGGCAGTCTTGATTAAATCATTTTATCTTTTTTTCCCCTTTTCTTTGTAATACATTATGCCCTAAGTGTTATGGGAGTATGAAATGGTGAGAAAACAGGTCTGAAATAGACAAACTAACCACATTGTTGCTATTTATGAAACAATTTAATGTGACAAAGGTATCTCTTAGCCATAAATATATATAGACAGAAATCAAATGTGCTTGATTACTGAATTATATTTTGTATTGCAATTCTTCCAAATAAATGTACTTTTAATGCCAGAAGTTGGATGGCAAGAAATGTGAGCTGTAGTCCTGATAATACCTATGAATGGTGAATTTGCTTTATTGCTTTGCCTCTTCTAAACTGGGTTGGTGGGACAAGGCTTATTTTCAATAAAGATGATTAAATTTGATTGTATACATGTGTGGACTATACCTTCCAAGGTCCTGAAAGCTATTCATAATTTGTAAAAAGACAGAATAATGAATGCTAATCCTTTTACATATATAGAGGTCATAGTCCCAAAAATCTACAATATGTTCTTTTAAGCTAGCCTTGCTTGAACATTATATTTGAAAAATACTGCTTTCCTTCGATAGAAGGGTGCCCACTGTGAAACAAGGGCAGGTCCAATGAGAAGGCTTTTATAAGAATATCAAAAGAGAAGATGTTATCGTTATAATTATATCATTATAAAGCAATGATATGCTTAAAATGTTAGGTGTCATCCTACCCTGTTTTGGCGAAGTTTGTCCAATAGGTCATAACAACCGCACTGAGCATGACATCATTCTTTGAAAAGTTGCAGTTGAATAATTCAGTAGGACCGATCATGGGGATACCAAACACATAAGGAACTTCATCACCATGAGCAGAATCAGCCCAACTGGGTTTCATTTCACTTTGGCAATGGTGATAAAATGCATAGAAGTATGTTGGAGAACCATATTGAGCATGGAGGTCTGCTGTGGCAACAGCTGGTGCAACCCACTGGTGGTCAGTAAAAAGTGCTACCAGGGTCTTCCTTCGTGTTTCAGGATTCTCCTTGTCTGCCCAATCTGTGTACATAAATTTAATGGTTTCTCTTAGAGTATCTTTCCCTTCTGGATAACCATATAGATTGTCCACAAAATTAGATACAGAGAAATCAAAATCATTCGGAGATATGCCTTCTTCATTATCCACAATTCCATCTACAAATTTTAAACCTTCTCCTTGGTTTACACCTAGCATTATATCATAGTTGAGAAATTCTCCCTGTTCCATTAGAATCTGTGGATCATCTGGAATTACATCCCCATCAATCACAGGCCCAAAGGCAATGTGGTATGTAGCTGGTGTGATTGTTTGCTGAATGAGTTCTTTGTAGTTCTTGTTCCGAAAGCATTCAACTAAGTCTGTAGTATCCAAAGTGTTGCAGCCCACTTTTTCTGCCAAAATTGCAGTGTACTTGGCAGGCTGGTAATTCACTGCCCAGCTGGACAGGGCTGTTCCACTTTGTATGATTGCTTTTTGGAATAGACCTGCAGGTGCAAAAGTGAAAATTAAAAAAAACAAAACACACATACACACAATTGACAAAGCAAAAGGAATATTTATCATATCAAGAAGTACTGATTAAGAGAAAGCACAATTCAGTTTGCTTAGAACGACGACAGCACAACATCCTCTTGCCAAATGGTAGCTGTATTTCCTCTCATATTCAATGTTCATTATATAAAAAAATGAAAAATCCAATGTGAATATCTAGGAGGTGAAATTATTTCTGAAATGTACAGTACATCAAAATAATTGACTCCAATTTTCACCGAGTCCATCTATGGAGCCAGATGTTACTGTCTCTGCCTAACATAGATACATGTTGATAGCAATTGTTATCTGGCAACAATAACTTTTTTATTTATTTTTTTTTTAAAAAACCCTGTAATGCTTTTGACATTTATATCTGGGCTTTGCTAAACTTCACAAAATCTCTCTCTCTCTCTCTCTTTTTTTTTTTTTTACCGATTTTAAATATTTTATTGTTAAGAAATTGTTATAATACAATTTTTGTCCATCCGGTTACATGGTATAGGAAAAGGAAATAAATACAAATACAGATGTATGTATATATAGATGATCTTTGCTACTCAGTTACATGGTATATAAATGTATACTTATATCATTCTTAATGTATATATATATAATGGGTCTTTAAAGGTAGATTAATAAATACATAAGTCATAAGACTTAAACTTCACAAAATCTCTTATACATAAGTTACTTCAAAACAGAGAACTGATTTGACAATCGAGTCTGACGATTTTATTCAAAGGGGTGATTCAATCAACTCAATTTCAAACAGAATAGTGGAGTAGAATATTTCAATAGAATATTGTGCAGTCTAGCACAAATTTATATCTTCTTTTTTCTTTTGCAATACGCATGGTTGACCAATCTAATTGTGGTAAAAGATTTTTGGATGCTGTATTTTTTAAAATGGAATTTTACTATGTGACATAATTACTTAGTAATTATGAAGATCATTTGGTCCTGATTAGTTTATTGATTTAATCCATATATTACAAAAACACTTATTATCATGACCTTTAACTGGGCAAATAGTGCATCATAGGGCAACAATTTTTGAGACAAGGGACCTCAAATGAACTAACTTGCAAAATGCATTCAAAATCTGTGACCCATGACTCCTGTGGGAATGAAATTTGGAAAGGTTACGGCTGCTTCATTACTATAGGTTGCTTCTGCTCCCACTGCTTTTTTTTTTTTTTTTTTTGTCCATCCTTGGTCATTCTGTTTCTTTGTTTAGATAAGGAAATGTCTCTGAAACAATGACCAATCAGGCCATGTGTGTCTAGTATTACATAAAAGCTATCTGTTTTTATTTTAAAAATTGGAACTGAAAACCTAGTACAATTGCTATAATACTAATTCCTAACATGCTGATATCCTACAGGTAGTCCTTGACTTTCAACCATTTTTGACTATTAGAAGTTATAGACACACTGAAAAAAATGAATTATGACTGTTTTTTACTTATGACCCAGCACAACTCTATGATCATATGATAAAAATTGGGACACTTGGCAATTGGCATGTATTTATGAAAGTTGCAGTGTTTTGGGGGTCATGGGATCGCTTTTAGCGACCTTCTGATAAGCAAAGTCAATTCACTTAACAACTGCATTACTAACTTAACAACTGTAGCATTTCACTTAACAACTGTGGCAAGAAAAGTTGTAAAATAAGGTAAAATTCACTTAAAAATGTTTCAATTAACAACAGAAATTTTTGGCTCAATTGTGATTGTAAATTGAGCATTACCTGTAGTAATTTCTGGAACTAATTCCTACTGTTTTTGCAATCCATTCTTACTTTATGACTATTAAAATTATATTATTTATGGAGAATGGTTACCTTCTGAATAGTGCGATAATGTCAAGAGACTAACACAAGATGCTCCAGCTCCTGATCCAAAAATAGTAACTCTTTTGGGGTCTCCTCCAAATGATCCAATATTTTCTTCAATCCATCTCAGAGCTTGAATTTGGTCAAGTAATCCATAATTGCCTTTTGCTGCTTGGTCTCCAGTACTTAGGAAACCTACAAATTAAAAAAAGAAAGAAAAAAAGGAAGGAAAGAATATATTAACCTCACTGGTCAAGGAATGAGTTACAGGACGTGCACATAAAATCTTTTCTTTTTCCGATTTTCAAAAATTTACGGTTCTACTTAAATGTAATTAATATAAACTTTAATGATCCAATTATTTTTATGTCATAGAAAAATGCATGAAGTGTGACAATTTTTATTTCTTTTACATTTATTCTCGTATAGCAATTACAAGATTAAAAACAGTCTTTTTTTAATAAAAAAAATTGCTTTACAATAAAGTAGAATTAACTGATCTGGCCATACATACATACATACTTTGGGAAACAGGTGCAACTACCCTGAAATTATTCCTCCCTCCCCATCCAGTTCACAACTGCACAGTCTCTTGTCTTGGAATAATCTCTGGAATGTGCTATCTCCTGCCTTGGAAGCCACAGTGCTACTGGCAACTTCCTCCTGCTCCCATTCCTTCTTCAGCTACACTTTCCATCACACAGCTGTTGGGATGGAATGAAGTATTATCAATATGGGATGGGCAAGAGGAGCATTTGGAAGCCCTGACCCAATGCCTGGAGAACTTTAGGTCCAGACAGGGAGAAACAAGCATAGACTTAATTCCATATAGTAAGCACAGCAACTATTTCCAAAAGTCATTTAATGTTGGACATTAAATGAACTTTAATGAAACATCTGAGTATCCCCCTGGACTCACAATTTATGCATGAATAGCAGATAGAGACTATGATCTTTTCACAGTCACATGTTGTGTATCAGTTGTGACTATGAAAAAAAAAGTTTTCTCTAGGTTGTGATCTTGTCATCTAATGACTAGACCACCAAAGTTTGTTTTATATCAGTCAGCCCTTGAAAATTGTATGGAAACCTTTTGATTCAACACACAGTAGTAGATGTAACACTAGTTAACAACAATGGAGCCATGTAAAGAGGCTCTATACTCAAAGTTCTTAGTAGGGGTCTTCTGCCTTGGAACATTAAAACCCCAGGTATTATATTTTTTTTAAAAGTTATGAGCTACTAGGGGAGACTTGATCATTTTGCTGCCTATTTTGTGACATCATCTTCTTCTTATAGGGATGTTATTGATTTTTATGTTTTCATTTTATATTGCTAATTGTAGCCTGTTCCCAGTCTTTAAAAGCATAGAAAACTGACAGAATGAACGCAAAACTAGCTGCTAAGAATAATAATTCATAAATTCATTTGATTCTCTATCCTCTTCAATAATGCACAAAATAAAAATTCTTTATGGACTTAGTAAGAGGTAAATAATGATGAAGAGACCTGCAAAGTACTGCACAGTTAATTTAATAGGACAAGATTTTGGGCAAGAATGTAGGTGAAGCTAACTTTTTCACTTTGGGTACTCAGAGATCCTACAGTAACAAACCAGAGGGTTTATTTTTTCTTCCAAAGGATGGGGAAAAGATGTAAAAAAGCATCTGGCTTCCTGTCATGCAAACCCCATTTACACTTTTATCTTGTTATCAGATTCTGAAAATGGAAATGAGCCATGTTTGCAGGTGGCCTTGTAATTCAGAAAGCTGTCAAATTTATAAGCTTCAGATTTTCTTTGATTTGCTGAAAGCAATTTGCTTGGAACAGTTTGAATTCCACAGTATATAGTTCTCTAAGTCCTAATTTATCATTTTTATTATCAAATTCTCAAGTTTTATTTTTTAAAAAACTTTTTTTTTTACTTCACAGGCGTTATTTCTACAAGCCCTTTCAGAATTGCTGCATTAATGTAAAATGTAATGTAACTGACGGAAAATTCAGATTTCATCACTCCCACTTGGAACACTTGTAGGCACCCAATAGTTGAAAAGGTGTCATCCATTAGCATTTGTAAATTATCATAACTGTCAATATAGAGCAAGCTGTCAACTGGAAGCTGAAGAGATTTTTGAGAGCTTTCTGTTCCACAGAAATATTTCAATGTTATTTCTTGTGGTTTGATATGGATGGAAGATTGGTGACTCTGAGAAATAGGAGATTATTTGAGTTGAAAGGACATTATTTGAGATTTAGGTGGCCTGTCTATCTAATGTAACACAAAGTTAAGACTAATATATATACATTTTCAAAATCATTTTGTTAGGCATGCCATATTGAAGGTTTGGAACAGGTTTAAAGCATGGGTGAAATGCTCCTGGTTCGGACCGGGTCGCCCGATCCGGTAGCGATGGAGGCAGGTGGTTCAGATCATCGGTAGCAAAAATACCTGCCCCCCCCATGCCCAGCTGAGCTGCACAATCATCAGAGGCTTTTTTTTTTTTACTTTTAAAAGCATTTTTTTCTACAAAAATGGAAAAAATGCTTTTGGTGGAAAAATGCTTTTAAAAGTAAAAAAAAAAAAACCTCTGATGATCGTGCAGATCAGCTGGGATCGTCAGAGGCATTTAAAAGAAAAAAAAACCCTTTCATGATCCAAGCTGAGCAGGCAACTCAAGCTGGGATCGTCAGAGCTTTTTGAAAGCATTTTTTTACAACCTCTTCGCCGAAGCGGTTGTAGAAAAAATGGTTTTAAAAGTAAAAAAAAATTGGCCACACCTACCCAGTCACATTATTATTATTTTTTTTAATTTGATTTATATGCCGCCCTTCTCCGAAGACTTAGGGCGGCTTACAATGTGCTCAGCAATAGCCTTCATCCTTTTGTATATTTATACAAAGTCAGCTTATTGCCCCCACAAACTGGGTCCTCATTTCACCTACCTTAGAAAGGATGGAAGGTTGAGTCAACCTTGAGCCTTGGCGAGATTCGAACCCTGCAATAATTGCAGGCAGCTGGTCTTAATAAGCTTAATAACAGGGTGCCTTAAACCCCTGTACTACCAAGGCTCTTGTATTACCGCCCCAAGCCATGCCCACAGAACCGGTAGTAACAAATTTTAGATTTCACCACTGGTTTAAAGCAAGATAGAATCCCAAGATTATTCTATGATTGTCATTCCAAGTACCTTTTTTAGAAGAAAAGGGACGGTCTTACCTGAGATGTTCCTTCTCTGTGGGATAGTGGGAGGGTCCAAGAATGGGTTCTATGATGTCCTTTCTGCCCAGAGACTGAGTGAAACTTTGAA
Organism: Pituophis catenifer annectens; assembly: GCF_029215685.1. Lineage (NCBI taxonomy): Eukaryota > Metazoa > Chordata > Lepidosauria > Squamata > Colubridae > Pituophis > Pituophis catenifer. The sequence goes on from NW_027256884.1 coordinate 43,329,657, forward strand.
GCCACGCCCAGGTGCCTCTCTCTCTCTGGCTCCAGTTTCAACAATGGCGTGGCAGTGAAAAGAGGGATTAATCACCCTTGACCCCCGCCCAGTCAGTCAGTAAGGGTGGGTTAGGACCTTCCCACTATCCCACAGAGAAGGAACATCTCAGGTAAGACCAACGTTCCTTCTCCAGTGTGATAGTGGGAGGGTCCAAGATGGGATTTACCAAAGCCTACTGTCTCAAGGACGGGAAGACGTCTGGGCCGGAGTCCCCCCTGTGGAATGCACCTTCTGAAAGACCCTTCTCTTGAAGGCTGTGTGGACAAATGCAAAGGAGTCTAACTTATAGTGCCTAATAAATGGCGAAGGGGAAGCCCAGGTAGCCACCCTGCAAATTTCCTCAATGGAGGTTTGGGTAGCCCAAGCCGCCGTAGTGGCTGCACTCCTAGTTGAGTGTGCCGTTACCTGTCCAGGTAAAGGGAGAACTTTAGACTGGTAGGCTGTGGCTTTGCAGGCTCTTAACCATCTGCCAACAGTCAATGGGGTGACTCTAGAGCAGTGGTGAAATGTAAAATTTGTTACTACCGGTTCTGTGGGCATGGGTTGGTGGGGGGTAATGTGACTGGGTGGGCATGGCCAACTTTTTTTTGTTTTTTTACTTTTAAAAGCATTTTTTCTACAACCCCTTCAGCCAAAGAAGTTGTAGAAAAAAAATGCTTTTAAAAGGCTCTGATGATCCCAACTGAGCCGCACGATCATGAGAGGCTTTTTTTTTTTTTTTTTTACTTTTAAAAGCATTTGTAGAAAAAATGCTTTTAAAAGTGAAAAAAAAAAACCTCTGATGATCGCATGGCTCAGCTGGGCATGGGGGGGGGCAGGGATTTCTGCTACTGGTTTTCCGAACCACCCAATGCCATCGCTATTGGATTGGGCGATCCGGTCCGAATCAGGAGCATTTCACCCCTGCTCTAGAGCCTACGGAGGAAGGCTGAAAGCATACAAAGAGGGGCTCTGTTTTCCTATCTTTGGCCGCCCTCCTGATGTAGATATGTAGAGCCTTCTAAACATCTAATGTATGCCATTGTCTTTTCAAGGCATGGGAAGGCCCTGGACAAAAGTTAGGTAAGACAATCTCCTGGCCCCGATGGAACCAGGTATTAATTTTTGGAATGAAAGAGGGGTCTAATCTGAGAACCACTCTGTCTGAATGGAATATGCAGAGGTCGTCTCTGACTGACAGGGCCATTAGCTCCAAAATACATCTGGCCAATGTCATGGCCACTAGGAATACAACTTTAAGCGTCATATAATGGAGAGTAGTAGTCCTTAGCGGCTCAAAAGCAAAAGTGCTGCAGACGTAAGTGCCTGCAGCACCAGAGCCAGATCCCAAGTGGGATATCAATGGACCACAGGCAGACGCAAGTTAGCTGCCCCTCTGATGAATTGTTGAATCATCAGATGATGAGATAGGGGGTCCTGTTCCCCATCAGGACCATGGGGAGGGACACCACTTGCCTGCAGATGGTGTGGTGTGAGAGACCCCTATCCAGCCTGTCCTGGAGAAAGTCTAGGACTTGTGGCACAGAAGTTGCAATAGGGTCAATGGTCTTAGTCAAGCACCAAGTGGCAAATGCCTTCCAGGTGGCGCTGTAAATCCGGGTAGTTGATGGCCTGAATAGTCTGTATGACCCTGGAGAAATATTTGTCCTCCCTCAAGAGATTCTCCTCAAGTGCCAGACAGTCAACTGGAGCCACTGAGGCTCCGGGTGGACCAGGACCCCTTGCCTGAGGGAAACTTTGTCCCGAGGGATCCTCCAGGGGTGCGACACTGAGAGATTCACCAGGTCCATGTACCACAGACACCTGAGCCAGTGAGGGACTACCAGCAGGACCTCTGCCCTTTTCACTAGGACCTTCCTGATGACAGTGGGAATAAGTGGAAAGTGTGGAAAGGCATACAGAAGGCCGCTTGGCCAAGAGCAACACAGGGCGTTGGTCCCTTCCAATCCTGGGGTCGTGAATCTGGTGAAGAAGCATGGTACTTGGGCATTCACTGGGGAGGCAAATAGGTCCACAATCGGCCAACCGAATCTCTGTGACATCTCCTGGAAGATGTCCAGGTGAAACCTCCATTCAGAATGGTTGATTGTGTGCCTGCTCAAGAAGTCTGCCTGCACATTTGTAGGCTCGGCGATGTGCTCCGCCTTCAGGGAGAGGAGATGAGCCTCCGCCCAAGCCCCCAGGTGATTCGCCTCATCCATAAGCATCCTTGAGTGGGTGCCCCCTTGCCGATTTATGTGGGCTTTTGCTGCCACATTGTTGGTCATAATCAGGACATGATGTCCCCTGGCTAGACTCTGAAAGTGGTGAAGGGCCAGATGTGCTGCCCGGAGCTCCAGCCAATTTATGTTGTAGGTGAGCTCTGCCGGTGTCCAACACCCCTGCACCATATGGGTCAGTAAATGGGCGCCCCAGCTGACCAGGCTGGCATCTGATGTAATCACCAACCTGTCGGGCTCCTGGAAGAGACGGCCCTTGGCCAAAGCTGGAGACGTCTAGCATTGAAGTGAGTGAAGAACCGACAATGACACCAGAATCCTGACCCGTGTGTTGCTTCTCCCGGACCACTGGAAGGGAAGCAGGAGCCACTGCAGTGAGCGGGTGTGCAGCCGTGACCAGGGAACAATGGAAATGCACAAAGCCATCTTCCCCAACAGCTGAGATAGCAGGGCCATGGGCACCATGCACCTCTCCCACACCTGATTCACCAGAGCCGTCAAGCTGTCCCTGCACTCTTGAGACAGATACACCTCACACAGGGAGGTGTCGATCACTGCCCCGAGATGCAGAATTCGTGTTGTTGGAACCAGATGGCTCTTTTTGAAATTTACACAGAAGCCATGGGCTTGTAATACTTGAACTGTCATACGAACATCCTCTGCTGCTAGTGATGGAGATGAGGCCTGGACAAAGATATTGTCAAGGTAGCACTGGAGCCTGACCGGGATGGATGTCAGGTGAACTGCCAGTGCTGCCAGAATCTTAGTAAAACACCGGTAGGTGGGGGGCTGAAGCCAGCCCGAAGGGCAAGGTCCGGTACTTATAGTGACTTGTTCCATAGTGAAACTGTCAGGAACCGACAATGTGCCATCAGAATCAGCACATCGAGGTAGGCCTCTCTGAGATCTATTGTGGCCAGGAAGTCCCCCATCTGTATGCCCTCCAAGATGGATTGCAAGGAGCAAATCTTGAATTTCCTGTAGATCAAGTGGGTGTTCAGATATTTTAGGTCCAGAATTGCTGTACAACCCCCACCCCCCGGAAGGCTTTGGCATGGTGAACAGGATGGAATAAAACCCCTGTCTCCTTTGGTCCTGTGGGACCGGCTCTATGGCCTAAATATACAACAAGTATTGGATGGCCCTTTCCATTAGACCCCATTTTTTGATGTTGTTGGAGGCAGGGCACCGTACAAAGTGATTCGGAGGCGTGGAAAGAACCCCAGAGAGAGGCCTAGCCTCTCCATATTGAGAACCCAATTGTCTGTGGTGATCTCCTCCCATTGGGGGGCAAAGAGAGCCAATCTGCCCCAATGGGAGGGTTGGTCTGACAGTCACTTAGGCCTGTGGAATGGACGGCCTCCTCCTCCTCCTCAAAAGGGCTGACGGGACTGAAAACCCTGCCTATGGTCACAAAAGCAGGACCTCTCTGGTTGGCGATCCTACCTCTGTGGCCCCAAACGTTGATGAGAGGAACTGTCCACCTCAGGAGCCCAGAATGCTGGTCTTCAGTAATAGGGAGAAGGCTTGCAGTCTGCTCATTGGGATATGCCCGGCATAACCTTCCTCTCATGGGTCGGTGGGCTTACCAGACGAACTGGGCTAGCCAGCATGTTCCCACTGGTCCCAGTCCAAAGAGATTCAGGTCGGCAGCATTGCCAGAAAAACTGGATTGGCCAGCACGACCTAGCGCATGGAGCTCAGCTCCGGCAGAGAACACAGGGTGAGATCTCCTGCTGCCTCTGCAATGCTGCAACAGTTAAAGAAGCCAAAATGTAGGATAGAACCTGATCCTGTCCAAGAATGGAATTCCAGATGTCCCAACTGTCCAAAGACATCTCTCTAGAGCAAGACTGAGTTGAAACTGGGGCCAGAGAGAGAGGCACCTGGGTGTGGCTTCAAAGTTTCACTCAGTCTCTGGGCAGAAAGGACATCATAGAACCCATTCTTGGACCCTCCCACTATCACACTGGAGAAATGATAATCACACAGACTTGGTTGACCTACACTGATTAATTGATTTTTTTTTTATGGAGAACTTAGAAAAGCATTGGAAAAGGAGGCTTTTACTTTACTTTTACTTTGTCCATGGTTTGTTTATGCTCAGTTGACAGAAAGATTTAAATTGGTTAAGAAGAATTTTGACTTTACAAATGGGAAACCACCCCGATTCTGACCTGGATCTGTGAACCAATTATGAACATGCTATTGCTAAGATGTATAAACTTTTATTGAAAATGAATATGGAAGAAGAATATATTAAATACTGTAACACTAAATGGGTAAAAATGGACATAATATAATGTTTGATCAATGTGAGTATATGTGAAGTAAGGAATTGAAATTCATATTAAATTATAACTTGAAAGATAATTTTTATAAGATTGGTCTTTTAACACCTGATAAATTAGCAAAGATCTTTAATGGTGTGTAAAATATATGCTGGAAACTTAATCAGTCTGAAGATACTTTTTATCATCTTTGATAGACATGTAAGAAAGCTAAGTATTATTGGGATGATATATGTATTTTACCTCAGAGAAATCTTTATAGAAATGTACAACTGAAATCCAAGGTTTTTCTTTAAATTTGATGGATTAGCAGCTTGAAAAAAAGAATTTGGGGACTGAAGAAGCTTCTTAGATGAGAAGTGAAATGTCTTAAAGAAAAAACAAAGGAAGTCCACTTGCCTTTTGAAAAAAACACTTTTTGGACAACATAGGACTTCATTTCTATATATGTTAACAGCAGCAAGACTTTCGTATGGACAGACATGGAAGGATATACAGATTCCCACAATGCAAATATGGATGGTGAAGTCAATGAAATTGGTGGAGATCATGAAACTGACTACTTTGATTAAACAAAATACTTGTGTAGCTTTGTTTCTACTTGGAAACTCATGTTGGATACTTTACTTGAACCTGAAAGAAATGAAACTTTAATCTTGGTATCTGACAATTAGAGCAGTTTATAGTTATAGAAATACTGTGTATTATTGAATTTTAAAGCAAAAGGTAAAGGTATTTTGTAATTGGAACTAGATGGGGAAAATGTGGAAGTTATCCTTTTCCTGCCCCCCCCTTCTTTTTATCCCTTGCACTTTTCTCCCCTATCTTTCCCCTTTTAATTTTTTTTTCTGATTTCTTCTATTTTATCTTTTGTTGAAATTTATTTATTTAACTAATTAATTAATTAAATAAATAAAAACCGATTATTTTAATAATATGATCATCATCAATATTGCTAGAACATAAATAATACTTTGAATTTTATCTATCGTATTAATAGTAATGCAAATTAACATAAATAAGAAAAGAAATATATGAATAGAATAATATTGGAATACAATGAAATTAATGTCAAACTTCCAGTTTTATGCAAGTAAGGCTATTCATTTCATATAATAATCTGTATCTGACTGCCTTCTATCCAGCTGCTGGTTTAAATCTCCAAATATTTGGCATTACCTTATATGAACTATAAAAATCCACTAACTAGCAGCAAAGACAATTTTCTGAGAGTTCTAATTTTTACTCTGGAATTGGAACATATATGAAACTTCAGCCAAAGGCTTAAAATTTGCAGCATGGGCAGTAGTGCTCTGTTATCATATGACAATAGATTTAAATAATTCAGTGAACATTGTTTCAGTTTCAGTTTGTATAAAGAATTTAACTGGTTTTGTCAATCAATAAATTGATTACATCATTCAAATTTTGAAAAATTATCCTAATTGTAATGTGATAATAATTGTATGGTAAAGAAAGAAGAGAGGGAGGGAGGGAGGGAGGAAGAAAGAATAGACTTTTGTCTTTGCACTCGATCTATAGATTCTTTGTGTAAGGTAACTTCTGATTCTTTTATTTTGGAGAATTCAAAGCTTTTAATTTCGTTTTCTCAACTGGTCGTTGAGGTGACAAATTAGCATACAGGGAAGAGGTCCAGAAGTTATCTACATGGTGCTCAGGAAACAACTTGCACCTAACAGCAAGACCAAGGAAATGGTGCTAGACTTCCAAAAGAAAAGAGAGAAACCTGCCCCACTTTACATCAAGGGGGGCTGTGTGGAGAGGGTCTCCTCTTTCAAATTCCTGGGAGTCCATCTTAGTGAAAATCTCACTTGGAAAAATAATACTATCCAGGTGGTCAGGAAGGCTCAACAGACACTCAATTTCCTCAGGATCTTGAGGAAAAACAAAGTGAAACAATGACTGATGATCTCCTTCTACTGGTCTACGATAGAAAGCGTCCTCACATATTGTGTTACGGTATGGTATGCTGGCTTGACAGCCATGGATAGAAAGACATTGCAAAGAGTGATGAGTACAGCACAAAATATCATGGGCTCCCAAATGGATTGCCAGCGGAATATTATAAGACTTTACAGGAATCACTGAGTTTCCCACTGTTAGAAGTTATGAATAAAGTAATGTCAAAGAAGGAAATACCCAAATCATGGTTAGAAGCATATATTACACTTATCCCAAAGGAGGATACTGACCCACAATAAGTCAAGAACTATAAGCCTATATCTCTGCTAAATCCAGATTATAAAATCTTTGCTACAATATTAGCAGAAAGACTTAAAAGATATTTAAATAACTTTATACATTCGGATCAAAATGGATTTCTGCCAAAAAGGCAGATTAGAGACAATTTGAGGATAATTCTGGACACTTTGGAATATTATGAGGCACACTCAGAAAAGTAAATGGCTTTGATGTTTTTAGATGCACAGAAAGCCTTTGACAATGTGAACTGGTGATTTATGATATTACAATTGAAACAGATGGGCTTCGGGGAGAAATTTATTCAAGCCATAGAAGCTATATATCATAAACAAATAGCAAAAGTAATGATAAATGGAGAATTGACAGAATTTATTGAAATACAAAAAGGAACGAGACAAGGTTGCCCACTGTCACCACTGTTGTTTGTGTTAACACTAGAAATACTAATTAGAAATATTAGAGAAGAAAAAGAAATAAAAGGAATGAAAATTCAAAACCAAGAATATAAATTGCAAGCATTTGCGGATGACCTGGTGTTTATTCTGGAAGATCCACTTGAATCAATAAATAAACTGATAGATAAAATAGGAGAATTTGGTAAGGTGGCAGGCCTGAAAATAAATAAAGATAAAACAAAGATTTTGACAAAAAATATGTTAAAAAAACAAAAAGAAGAGCTGGCGGAAATATTAAGGATGCAGGTCATGAACAAGGTTAAGTACTTGGGGATATATTTGACAGCAAGATGCAGTACACTTAAGGAGAATAACTATAATAATCTTAAACAGCAGATAGTGGCAGATTTGGCAAAATGGGAGACCTTGCAATTATCATTGATAGGGAGGATATCAACTATTAAAATGAATATATTGCCTAGAATCTTATATTTATTCCAGACAATTCCAATTAAGTTGGGGAAAGAATATTTTAAAGATCTAAATAAAATTGTGTTAAAATATATTTGGCAGGGCAAAAAGGCGAGGATAAAATTAAAATTGTTGGAAGATGTTAGATCAAGAGGAGGCTTTGGTTTGCCGTATTGGGAACTTTATTATCAAGCTTGTAATTTGATGTGGATTAAAGAATGGATAATATTAAGAAATATTAGATTGTTGACTTTAGAAGGACATGACTTGTTGCTGGGCTGGCATGCTTTTTTATGGTATAAAAGTACAAAAACACAGGGTTATTTTAGAAGACATATTATACGAGAGTCTTTGTTGTTAAATTGGGAGAAGATCAAGAAATATCATTACTTAAAAATTCCAGTCTGGTTATCTTCTACTGAAGCATTCTCACACTCAATAATATTTAGAAAGGAACAAATTGTTAGATATGGTGAATTATTGAATGAAAAGGGTGAGCTTAAATTGAAGCAAGAATTAGAAGAACTAGAGATAGAAATGGATTGGTTTTCATATATGCAAATACAGTCTAGATATAATGAAGATGCTAAGACTGAGGGTTTTTACAGCAATTTGACGAATTTAGATAAAATCTTAACAGGTTCTGATGACTATGTTATTAAAAAGTTATATAGTTACCTATTAGAAGTAAAACTGGAAGAAGAACAAGTTAAAGAAACAATGATTGCATGGGGGAAAAATTTTGGTCATGGGATTGATTTAGAGAAATGGCAGAATTTGTGGTTGCATAATTATAAAATGACAATGTCAACAGCATATAAGGAGAATCTGTATACGATATTTTACAGGTGGCATCTATCCCGGGCGAGAATAGCCAGAATGTTCAAGAACAAATCAGAGAAGTGTTGGAAGTGTCATCAGACTCCGGGTTCATACTACCATACGTAGTGGACATGTGCAGAAGCTAAAAGATATTGGACTAAAATCCACACATGGTTGGAAAAATGATAAAGAAACATATTGATTTTAAACCAGAGATATTTTTATTAGGGATTTTACCAGAAACATATAACAGAGAACTGAGATACTTAATTATGAATGTTTTATCATCAGCTAGAACTGTATTTGCTAAAAACTGGAAAGGAGAAAAGATACATACTGATGATGAAGTTATTAAGAAAATTTTGGAATGTGCTGAAATGAGCAAACTGACATTTGAAATTAGAGAACAGGAAGATAAACAATATTACTTGATATGGGATTTATTTTATCAATGGCTAGATAATAAAGCATGGAAATGAAATATGAAATACGAAACGGATCTAATAATAAAATATATAAAGCGGTTGTTTTTAATGGGAGATAAAACTGTTAAATAATTGATAAATGAGAATAATAATACAAAGGGATATAATAAATTGTAAAATAATAGAACTTTGGATATGGGATTAAGCACCAAAGATTTGTAACCGATCGATACACTTTCTGTAATTGTAATGGATGATCGTTGTTTTAAGTTTTGTTTAAAAATAAAAAAAAATATATCAAAAAAAAAAAATATCATGGGCTGTCCCCTGACCTCACTAGATGAAATTGCTAGAACCTGATGTCTTAGCAGGGTGAAGAAAATCCTTAGGGATGATTCACACCCTGGTGAGCACGTCTTTACTCTCCTACCATCGGGCAGGAGATATAGAAGCATAGCCAGTCAAATGAACAGGCTGAAAAATAGCTTCTATCCATGGGCTGTGAGATTTCTGAATGCAACATAACACCATAACTATTTAGTATGATAGATTTGTAGGGCCAGCACAACGTGCAACATGTCTACACTGGTGCAATATAATGTAATGTAATGTAATGCACATATATGTAGATAGGATTGTGTGTCTTTTAGTATGATCTATTGGGTTAGGGTTCCCCCCCCTTTCACTTATGAGTTATTGAGATGTATTTTGTGTTTGGGGGGCTGCACTAAGGAAGGCTTATCCAATCTCATTGTATACATGTTGTGCATTGACAATAAAGGTTTGAATTGAATTGGTCCATCCAAGATATACTTAAAACTAACATTCCCAGAATTATCATAGAAGAAACTTTTTGAAAGATACTGTTAAAGCAGTGATGGAATTAACTGCTAGGGATACATTTCTAATTTCAATTTTTCAGTTTCTTTCATATTAAATTTGTGCAAGACCCCCATCAATAACTACTTCATGTTTAACAAATGAGTTTTTTTCCCTTCAGTAGCTCTGTGCTGATCTTCATTAACTGCAAGAATAAGTCTTCTTAATTTAAAAACTAATCATCAAAGCAAAGAGTCAGTCTCATCTGACACCAAATGAATAAACAAATATTTCTCCTCTGGATGAGGTTCTATAGCATTTCGTGGGTTGAATACAAAACCATATTTATATAAAAAAAGAACATTAAGAGCCAGGGTAAGATTATGTATTCAAATTCAAATTCAGTAAACTATAACTATTTCTACTTATATTAATAATTTGAAAGATTTTGAAATGCATAATAATTATATATCATTGTAAATACTATTCTATTAAAGTATACTATATATAATTCAATGGAGCTCTTACTTAATCCTTGGCTGTATGAAGAAAAGTTGATACTACATAAAGCTGCCTTTATCAAATGTAATCAGAAGAGTTTCAAAATTACTTGGCTTTCAATAGCTATCATACAAAACAATCTTTCTCTAAATTTCAGTTTGATTGACAGGTGCATATCTCAGTGAATTGAATGAAGAGTCTGTAATCAGTCATTTTCTTTTCTCAATGCTTTAGATAATATCTATTTTTAATGTTTTAAGATTACTACTATGTTCACTAAAAATAAAATAAAAGACTGTATAAAGGAAAAGATTGCAAAACATGGGATGACTTTAGAGGTGGTAATCTACCTATCTCTCTCCATATCTATATTATTAAAATATTTATTAAAAAGAAAAAGAAATAAGGTATATTTTCATTTCATCTTAAATTATTTGTGCTATTAACAAAACAGTGGTAAGGGTCTTAGTTTAGAAAAATGGAATCCATTCGTTGATCGAAGGGCTTGCAATTTAGACAATTAAGAAAGTTGTTTTCAAGTTGGGTCAAAACTTAAGTTCCTAAAAAGATTGGGAAACTTTTTCCTTTTCTTTTTCCTTTTCCTAGTGAATAGAACTTTGACAGCACAGAAAAGTATGCAAAATGGAAATAGCAATAGCACTTATTTATTATTTATTTATTTATTTATTGGTTCAATTTATATGCCGCCCTTTTCCGGAGACTCATGGCGGCTTACAATGCATCAAACAATAGCCTTCATACTTTTGTATATACCTGCTTAGTAGGGCTTTCGCCCCCCCCCCCCCAAGCGATGTCCTCATTTTACCTACCTCAGAAGGATGGAAGGCTGAGTCAACCTTGAGCCTGGGGAGATTTGAACTTGCAGTAATTGCAGGCAGCTGGTGTTACTTAACAGTGCTTTAGTCTGCTGTGCCACCAAGGCTCTTCTTAGACTTATATACCACTTCACAGTGCTTTGCAGCCCTTTCTAAGTGGTTTACAAAGTCAGCATATTGACCCCGACAATCTGGGTCCTCATTTTACAGGATCCAGATTTTACAGACCTCAGAAGGATGGAAGCCTGAGTCAACCTTGAGCTGGTGAGATTTGAACTGCCAAACTTCTGGCAGCCGGCAGTCAGCAGACATAGCCGGCAGTACTGCATTCTAACCATTGCACCACCACAGCTCTTAAATAGGCATGCAACAAATCCAGATGTCAACTTAGGCCCCATATGTACCCCAACAATAACATCATAGAGTCTAGCAAGTATACAGACAAGATTACAGCTGCCTTCACATGTTTCTTTCCTAATGCCACCATCTGCCAGGAATGCCCCTCTGGATTCTGCATGGAACAAATGGAATAACTTTGCACAAAAGTATGTATAAATGCAAATCTGATACAGTATCAAAGTGCAAAACAAGAATAAAGAGGTATTGCAGTATTTCAACTTTCAACTTTTCAAAATACTCTATATCAGAACTGTTTTTGAAAAACAGAACTTGAACCCTGAAACACAGGTTGATGAATTCATATGCATCAAAAGGCAATCTCAGAAAATCTCAATAAACACAAAGTATTCTTAATGCATTACAAAGATTAATTGATAAATTACTTATAACCTGTCTCTCATTTAATCTTTGTTTCTTGTCCTTTTGTTTCTTTCTGCCTCATCAATTTAAATCCTACACCCCCCAGTCTAGCCATTCTGTGGAGCTGATAAAGCTCACAAAAGCTTATCACTTTTAATAATTGTTATTAGGTAGAAACAATGTCATTAGAAATATTCTGATATTTTTTCTAGCCTAGACTAACATGGCATCTTCCTATAATAAAAGAATAAAGCTACATGATTAAATAAATTCTTCACTTGTGCTATCCTGAACTGTTCATATATAATCAACTTAATAAAAAATAATATTCTGTACAGAAACAGACATATCCACATATGCATACACACACACACCCATACAACAATTGCTGCAGATCCAACGAAATGGGAGATTTTAAGATTAATTCAGAGTTTTATTCATGGAAAGGATCTTATAAATTAAAAGATTATGGAGATTAATCACATTGCCAAATGGCAGGGTTCTTTTATAGACAAGAAAAGCAAAGCTAAACATTAATAACTATTGACTGGTAAAGCTGATACTTAATCAATAGAATAAAGCTTTCTATGCACCTCGGCGTATAGTCATGCTGGCCATATGACCACAGAAATATGTTTGGACAATGCTGACTCCCTCAGTTAAGAAAAAGAGATGAGCACCGCCCCCTGGAGTCAGGCATGGCAAGACAGGAAAACCTTTACCTTTACCTGAAGATTTATTGAATAGTGGCTTGTATGACAATGAGGATAAGGATGATAACAACAACAATAATTCTTCCTCCAAAGATACCAAAATCTTTGCACCAAAATATGTTTGTGTCATACAAAATATCCTACCTCCAGTCCCTAATCTCCAAATAGGGCTGAGCAAGAATCCTTTGGAGGGCCAATGTCTGTGATTTATACACAATGCTTCAATTTTGTAGGAGCCAATTCCCTTGTTCCCCTGCATCAAGACTGATGATTAAGTATTCAGAACTGATAGTTAGCCAAAAGTGGTAATCCAAATAAAAGTGTTACACTCCAAAATGTACATCAGTAATGAAATCCTGATTTGGCATACTTATCGCACTGAAAAAAATTGGACATCTTTTTCCTTACAAATTAACCTAACTGAATTGAACATGCCTCAGATGAAAAGGTTAACAAAGATGACCTTCATATCAACAATGCCATTTTACTGAGGGAAGCATACAATTTTGCTACAAGAATTGCCAGAAACATTGATCTTTAATACCAACACAAGAGAAAAAAAAGCAAGTATTTAAATAATAATTTCAGGTTTTAGATGTATTTCACAGAAAGACCTTTAACTGCTCTGCTTGAGTGACTTCAACTAGGTGACAGTCATGGAAAAATAGCTTCTTGAGACACTGGGGAATTGCTATTGGACAGAATAGGCAAATAGACAAATATCTTTCTATATTGCTAAATATAACCTTTAGACAATAGTTTTCCATATGGTATTTTTTAAATCAACATCTGTCCAAACTGATTTTTTTCTAAAGCATTATGTTAATACCTAATAATTCATAATCATGCTTTCAGACAAGCTTAAAAATAACTCCCATTTGAAATGGAATGTTTAAAACACCATGTCTCAACTGTGATACTATTTGAAGACAGACTTGGCAAAAACTTCCCTAAAGCCAGTGTAATCAAGTGTGTGAAGAAGCAGTCAAGTGTAAGGTTATCGTTACATGAACAGCTACTAGCAGTGTTTTGATGCTACACCGGCATTGGGATTAGTTAGTGAGAGAAAGGAATGCTTCCAGTTAAAAAAAAGAAATCAAAATTGTATTTTAATAGGGGAGAACCAAAAGCTTTCTCTAATTTTATCACATTAGTTTCATGCTGCAGATTGGGGATGGAGGGTGACATTTGGTAATAGAGAACAAGGCTTTTAGGAACTAATGATACCACTGATGAGTGTAGCACAATTTCCAGAGGTTCATGAAAGGGTAAAGATAAAGATTTATCAGAACAAATAATTGAGACATTCAGCAGAAACTGGCAGAAGAAACAACATTCGAAAAGAAAAATCCAGTAAAGAAGGAACTAGACTTCTATCCAATTTATGAGCATGATTCATCGGTGGGGAAAAAAAAGAAATCTCAAAGATATTCTCTACAATTGATATTCAGAATAGCTTTTATACTCACAAAATAAAACTTCTGAAGGCTTTAGGAGAAGAAAAGATGATGCTTTAAACAAGAAGATAGTTTCTAAGGCAGATAACTAAGGCCTGTAAGAAAAGCTGTAAGGAATTAGTGGTTATATACTATGAGTTGTATAGTATCGAGATAAGACAGCAACTTCAAAGAGTGATCAGGTTAATTAATTATTCCTTCTTGTTAGTTTTTATGGGGTTATTATTACTGAGAATTTCTAAGAATGATTTATTCATCTTTCTTTTATATTAGAGCCAATGATAGTATTGAAAACTACAAAAGATCTGAGAAGGAAAATGGGAAACCATTGGGATGGCTGGCAGTTCAGATGTATTCTCATCTCTATATACACCCATGGAAAGAAGGAAAGGAAAATAGAAATATTGCAAGTAAATGATATATAATCATGTTAATGGAAGAAATTTGATGTCTGAGAACATTATTGGTTTACCTGGATGATGGACAGTTGGTACAAGACACATTGCAGTTCATAATGAAAAATAAAAATGTGTTTAGCCAAGATTGTGCACTTTACAGGAAGATTTTAAAATGCATCCTTTAGACTTGAAGACCTGAAGTAAATAAAAGACAGTAGAAACCTCATACCATTAAAATAGTAAATGAAAAGTCAAAATGACCATTTGCTCATATCAAAATATAAGAAATCAGTAAGATGAACCTGACCTCTAGTACATGAAAATATAAAAGACTTGTTTTTTGGGTGAAGAATGGTGAGCTATCAAATCTCCAAGTGAGTAAATGTGACTGTAACAAAAGGAATGATGAATAAATCGGCCTCATGGAATGCTTCTGGATAAGGAGAGGACAGAAGATTCAGAAATTATCTATTTTACTAGGTTGAGGCTAATAGAGGTCTTCAAAATAGCATGTTTGCAAAACCACCTGGTGATTTTTCATTCATTTAGAACAAACATGAATATAAACATAGGAATTTAAAGAATTTGAACATGAATATAAGCTTAGGAATTTAAAGAATTTGAAATAAATAACAAAAGAAAAGAGGCAGGGGAAGAACTTACCTTTTTATGAGCATTGGGACAAAATGACATAAAGTAGTAAAATAGTAGAAATACTTCTATTGATATTCTATGTCCAAAACTATTAAAAAAGAAATGACAGATCTGAAATAGAATACAGGTAGTCTTCAACTATAACAATTCATTTAGTGACTGTTCAAAATTACAATGGCACTGGAAAAAGTGACCTATGACTGTTTTTCATATTTACAATTGATGCAGCATCCCTATGATTATGTGATCAAAATTCAGATGCTTGGCAACTGACTCATATTTATGACGGTTGCAGTGTCCCAGAGTCATGTAATCATCTTTCGCAATCTTCTGACAAGCAAAGTCAATGGGAAAGCCAGATTAATTTAACAACCATGTTACTAATTTAACAACTGCAATGATTCACTTAACAACTGTGGCAGGAAAGGTCATAAAATGAGGTAAAACTGACTTAATAACTGTCTCAGCAACAGAAATTTTGTGTTCAGTTGTGGTCGAAAGTCGAAGATTATCTATACCTTCTTCTAAAATCTACAGAATAAGGAGCTAAAAAATGCCTTATGTGATGCAGAAAACTAGATAACAATTGTTGAAATGCCGGAAAATGAAAAAATGAGAATGATAAAACAGACAGTTAAAGTGGAAATAAAAATGAATGAGAAGGACAGGGACTTCCTAGTGGATTTACAAAAGAGGTTGGCTAAAGCTTAGAAAGTCTTTGTGATAGAAAATTCAAAGAGAGATCAAGTCCTACAATATCTGTATGAAATTCAGATTCCTAGAAACAAAAGCAAGTGCAAGGTTGATTTGTTTCACCAAGTAAGCTACAAGATTCAGAGACTTTATGGACTATATTCTGACACTGGGACAGAAAAGATTTATGGAATTATGTATGCATAAGGGATGAGCTATTGCAATAAAACGTAATAGTTGTAACCTTATAGGAAACAAAGAAAATCAAAAATCACTTGAATATTTATTTTCTTCTTTTTTTCCTGTACTTTCTTTTTTTCCTCTTTTTTTCTCTTTTCTTCTCTTCTCTTTCCTTTTCTGTTTATAGTTTCCACTGTCTTTTTAAAGTTTTTCAATCCTTTTTTTTTAAACAAACAAACAAACAAACAAACAAACAGGACAGATTTAATAAGATTGGAGAATGGATAGGATTACTCACATGATTAGAATACAACAAGTGAAGAATAATAAATTTAGAGCTATTATAATTTAATTTTAGCTGAGAAACTAATGGGGAAAGGACCATGGTATGGAGACCTGGAACGGAATGAAATATCCAAGGAAATTGGTTGCAAGCTTGGAGATTAGGGTGAGACAATCAAAGTCTGTGATAGAATGTAGAGCTAGCTTTTTTACTCAATCCCACTAAATGGAGAAAGTGTGCAAATGAAATTTAAAATACTCTTGCCTTGATTGTGTTTGGTATAAGCAAGGCAGAAAGAGAGATTTAGCAGATTTTCAATGTTCTGTTCTTCTATTTTTTTACAATAAGAATATTCCTGGAATCCCTGTTGTGCCTGTTTTTTAATCTTGCCTACCTTAAATGGTTAACAAAGGCAAAATGAAAAAAAAAAAGTCCTGAAGGAAAACCTCGAAATAGTTTTTGAAAATCCCCCAAAACATGTCTAGCTATATATAGCCCAGTTTTGTAAAGGAGAGTTTAAAAAGATGTTAAGAACAAGAGACAGAACTCAGAACTTGTGGCTATCCCAAGTGGGCCTTCATCAAATCCAGAAAAAGATGCAAGCATGAACTCCTCCATAAAAGACAAAGAAGAGAATAACAAATGAAGCAACGGTGTCATTCCATACGTTGGAGGAATAGCTGAAAAGTTCAGAAAGATTTTCAACCAACATAACATACATGCACACTTCAAACATAAGAATACACTGGCAGAAGCTTGTCCACCTCAAGGATAAAACACACAGACACAAACTGAGCAATGTGATATATACAATACATTCCAGTGAGATATAATCTGTACGTTGGAGAAACAAAACAATTACTTCACAAATGCATGGCACAACATAGGAGAACAAACCCACCAGGACAATATTCAGTAGTTTAGCTGCATTTGAAAGACAAAGGTAACTCTTTTGAAGACAGCAAAGACCACATTCTGGATAGAGAGGACCCTGGTTTGAAAGAGGGGTAAAATAGTCCATCTTCATTAAAATTGAATAATCCTTTCTCAACAGAGGTAAAGATATATTACACCAACTATCTCCTGTTTACAACACAGACCTTTCAGCAATTCCAAGAAGATTCCATAACCATTTGCACTCTGATACAGGTAACCCTGAGGGCAAAGATAAACAGTAATACCAAGAAAGCCTCAACAGCTTTCAGAGAGAGTGCTAACAACCAGATGACTGCACAGGAATATAACACCCACCCACCCACCACCCACACAGACACATCCAGTCAGAACTAAAGAAGATTTTTGAATGAGAAGTGAAACTTCTTCATTAAGGAAAAAAAACATAGTCCAGTTGCTTTTTTTGAAAAAGCACCTCTGAGACAACCATGACCTGGATGACTGAGACTCTCCATAGACAACAAGAGAAAGGATTTATTAAGTATGTTTAAAAGAAAAGAAAAAAAATACTAGCTGTTCAATTTTATATATAAAATTTCCCTTCTCACCTCTGTCTTCCTCAAACACAGGTCCTCTAAAAGAGTTTGGAAGTGTGAGGTTGCTGTGCAGTATCTTAGCTATCCTGCTGACTCTCTCTCACACACACATACATTACTGTGGTTTAGTGAGTTTATTATTCCCTAGCAATTCCCTTTTCCAAAAAACCCAGGACTGACCCAATTAAGTCTAGCCATGAGCAGAACAATGCTGGTCCACAAAGCAATGGCCAAAGAGTCCACAAGGCACTTGAAAGTTTCTCAATCAAAATAAATCTACCAGGCAAACTTAAATCCATAACATAAAAGAGTTCACGAGGCAAGAAAAGTCCAGTGTTTCCAAGGCACATTCCAAGTCAAGACACAATGTCAATCCAATGCGAGCTTGAAATCACGAAAACCAGAAAACACAGGGCTAGGATACACACACATTTTTCCCAGCATCCCCTCCATCTATCTGCTGTGCTAAATAGCCAGCTTCTGGTGCAGCCAATCAAGAATGGTGATGTCAATATTGAACCACTTTGCTTCTTTCAAAGCCTATCGCTATTCAACTTGCTAATAACTGGAGGAAGGGAAAGGTGGAATGGAATGCTGAGTAGTTATGCACAAATTTAGAGCCTGGAAACCATCAAGGTCACCACTTCAGGTGCATGAGAAGGAGATGGACTGTTTCCATAACAAAATGACATGTCATAATTTGACAATGTGATCAGCCATGGGTGGGGAGGAAGGGAAGTTGTTGTTTAACTAAGCAAAGCATTTGCATGGGAAAACCATAGCTGGTTTTGATTCTTCAGTACCAAAATGTCAATAAAGTTTTACTTTTGGGAATTCAAAGCTCCCAAGAGTGTTTCCTTGTTTTGGGTCCACTAGTCGGATAGTTGACATTAAACCAGCTCTCCATTAACCTAACGCAGCCTACTTGAATGCCTCTGAGAGAACTGTGAAATAATGATGTCCGGTACAGAGTGGAAAGTTGATGCCCTGACCCGAAGATGTGATGGCCAAGCAGAGTAGTGAAGGCAGCCAAAGTAGAATCCCCCTTGATCCTGCATGGGGTTGCCATGACTTGAGGAAGCAAATAGATGGCCAGGACGGTTGTGGACTGGGAAGAACCAGTGGATTGGAAATTCCTGATTGCATGCTGTAACCATACAGTGGAGCAGCTGCATGAAAGATTTGCCAGAATGGAGATGCAGGGAGCAGCGTGGATGAAATTGTCAGTCCTGGGAGCAGGGCTTGGGACTGGCCAAGCATTGACAACCCTGTCCCCGTCTCCACCCCAACTGACTTGGTCAGGGAATGTGGGGCAAGGAGCACCTCAAGGGGTGACTGCCTTCTCTCTGGCAGCCGTGGGACAAGCTCAAGGTGATGTCTCTGCAGTGGCAGAACTCATGCTGAAGCAGTTCCACAGGCTGCCGAACATGGATAAAAATCTAGCTAAGAGCTTTATACAACCAGCAAAATCTAGGATGGCAACTCTGGTATTCTTCAAAGAAAAGAAAGATGGTTCTTTGAGATTATGCATGGATTTTCCAGGAATTATTGGGATCTCCATGGAAAACATGGAGCCCTCCCCCTTATGAAGGACATGCTGGGATACCTGTCCAAAGGAAAGGAGTTCTCTAAGTTGGACCTTAGAGAAGCATACTACCAAGTGAGGATTAAGGAAGGCGACGAATGGAAAACAGGTTTCAATTGCCCCTGAGTGTTACCAATTATGGGTAATGCCTTTCAGACTGCAGGGAGCATCTGTGGTGTTCATGCAACTAATAAACAATGTGCTGCATGAGTACCTGCATAAAGAGGTGTTGGTGTACCTGATGACATCCTCATTTATTCTGAAATGATGGAAGAACATGTAAAGTTGGTGTGGGAAGTGCTAAGTAAACCATTAAAAGCCAAACTCTATGCCAAACTACCCAATTGTGACTTCCACAAAACCAATCTGGATTACTTGGGGTACTGCATGTCCAGTGAGGAAGAGGAGATTGACTCCGGAAAGGTGAAAGCAATACTAGAGTGGGAAACCCCCCAAAAAAGAAAGCAACTACAGAGTTTCTTGGGCTTTGCCAACTTTTTACCACCACTTCATCCCCTCATTCGCACAAATAGCTCTGCCCATCACTGAATTACTAAAGATGGGCAGAGGGGGTGGGTGAAGCCCAAGCGGAGCCAGCTGTTTAACTGGACTATGGAATGCCAAGTGGCTTTTGAAAAGCCCATATGGCTTTTTGTGGGGGAGCCAACTCTTAAACACCCGAACCCAAAGGAACCGTTCATAATACAAGCCGATGCTAGCGATGTGGTGGTGGGGGCTGTCCTGATCACAAGAAATGTGAAGGGGATGCTGCAATCCTGCATGTACACTTCCCGGAAACTGACTGACATTGAAAGACATTGGGTGGTGTGGGAAAAGGAGACTTCTGCCGTTCGATGGGCACTGCTGACTTGGAGGCAGTTCATAGAGTAAGATCCCTTTCAAAGTGTGGACTGACCGCAAGAATGTAGAAGTCCTAAAACCCCTAAGTAAACTATCCCCTAAGCAAGTACGATCGTAGTACTTTAATCAGTTCAACTTTACCCTTCAGTACATGCTAGGGTGAAATAATTTCCTCGCCAATATGTTTTCTCGGATGCTCCAATACAAAAGGACCTGGGAGGAAATAGTCAACTCCATTATCCCCTCCCAGCAATTGGCAGCACAGGTCTCAGTAAAGTGGCAGCCACTAGCCACTCCTCAGCCAGCTGATAGTGCTCTGACCCAGTAGTTAAAGGAAGCCCTGAAAGAAGATGCATGGTTCAAGGACCACAAAGATGAGCTGATGATGAGGGAGGACCTGGCATGGAATGATCCAGCCAGCCAGAGAACCTGGATCCTACAAGAAGCCATGATGTAAAGCAAGCAGGCACTTCAGGTTCATAAAGACTCTTTACCTGGCTCAGATAGTTCTGGTGGCATAAGATGAAGAAAGACATAGAAAACTATGTTACCAGCTGCCTGGTGTGCATGTCCATGAAACAATTGCCAGGAAAGACTCCTGGGCTTCTACAGCCTGTGGCCAACCCCAGAAGACCATGGGAAGAAATTGCCATGGACTTTATAGTAGAATTGCCTGAGAGTAATGAGAGTACCATGATTTGGACAGTGGTTGACCTGTTTTCAAAGCAAGCACACTTCTTTGTGTGTCCGAAGGTTCTTTCAGCCCAGAATCTGGCCAAGATGTTTGTGCAGCATGTTTATCCAAGGCGCATCATTGCTGAGGCGCCACACACACACACACACACACATACACACAAATATATATATCAGTGGTGGTATTCAGCTGGTTCTATCCGGTTTGGGCAAACTGGTAGTTGTGGCTGCTAGAAGCCTGCACTTCATCGTGTTCTATTTTTGACGCTCTGTGCATGCGTGGAAGACGCGCTCAAATTTGCAAACTGGTAGCAAAGGTAAGTGAATACCACCCCTGATGCATATGCACACAGACAAAAATGGAGAAATGAAGGAAGAACTTTTCAACTATTATAACCATTATTTTGTTCCAATTTTCTATGGATGAAGAATCTGTATTGTATCAAGAAATTGTAAAGATCTGACTGATGAGCAGGATTGTAGCTTCAGACTGATAGAAACAGTCAGGAAATACTACTTACTTTGACTAGGTTAAAATCTTCAAGACAAGATCAATTGCATCATAGAGTACTGAATAAAATAACTGATGAATTCACTAACCTTTATATATGTTATGTTAACAAATCATAAATCAAGAAGCAACAACTAGAGGATTGATCTGGAGCTCTGTTATTGGCTGCAGATGCCTTCCCGCAGGCATCTGAAGGCAAAATGATGGCTGGGCCAATGCATATGAGTGGCGGCAAGCGGCTGCAGAAGAAGTGGCCACAGAAGAAGGTGAGGCAGGTGTTGGGGTGTGCGAGGCCTGGTAAGTTAGGGCAGCTCTACTCCATCCTAGCTTATTTTTTACCAGTGTGCCTCGCCCCACCCCTACACCCCAGGGTGGGCGGGGTCTTAAATAAGGCTAATTTTCTGGGTGGGGCTTAATTTGATCACATGCGCTCAAAAACATGATAGGGCTTATTTTCAAGGTGGGTCGTCTTTTTGGAGAAACACGGTAGAATGGCTTTGTCAAGAACATAATATATATTTCCTTTACTAATCTTTTTTCGTCCACATTTAAAATTATAATTAGAAACTTTAAGAAGGCTTTGTTGGGTATATATGACCTGGGCCTCGGGTACTTTTTCCCAGTCCTAGAGAACAGTTAGGGAATACTCTCCTCACTTTTTTCTGACATTGCTATGTCATTAAGCTTAAGCTGCACAACCATAATCATAATTGGAATCAGCACAATGAATCTTCCTGATTAAAATGAGGCTCACTGTTAATTACCAAGCCTCCTGAAATTGCCTTCATTATTACAGAAATGGAGAAGAAATTTATTGGGCCACATTTTTTTTTACAGATTTATCAAATTATTAACATATTGGTACACAAAAAGGCCCTATTTGATTCTACCTAAATTTGTTTCAATATTGTGAAACATTGTGTGTATGCCTGCATGCACGCACGCACGCACATGCATACAATATTAATACTACAAGAATCATATCTAGAAATGAATATATAAATGGAAAAGCTATAACATTCTGCACAAAATAGTTAGCCATAAAAGCAAATTTTCCTACAAAATATTTCTTTTTGATTTTATTTATACATAATCTACTTTAAAAAAACTTTTAAAACTTTTAAAAGTTAGCAGTAATTACAAGTTCATTTATATTTTTCTCTCTCTAAATTACAACAGAATTTCCTTTTTTTTCCTAATCTACCTTTTCAAATAATCAAACCCATAAATCACACACTCATATTTTTCTTTTTTCAGCAAAGGTCCATAAGGGGTTTCCAGTTACTAGTAAATAAACCCTTTCTCTAATCAGAGAAATCAGTTTTGTCATCTCTGCTAATTCTGTCATCTTCACCAGCCATTCCTTCATTGTGTAAATTTAAGAATTTTCCATTTCTGTACATATAATCTTTCAGAGGTTAAATATATATATAACAATGTTTCACAACTCTTTTCTAATTGTCTATCAATTAGTCCTAGGAAGAAAAAAGTGGTTTCAATGGAATATTAATCTTTAAAATTCTTTATATAACATTCTTTGAATCCCTAAATTTTCAGTTTTAGAGGTACATCAGACATTATAAAATGACCCTTCCTGTTTTCCACATTTTCCACATAGCTTTTAAGTTTATACATTTTAGATTATTTCTCTGGAGTCATGTGTTAATGGTAAATCACTTTATAAAAAAATTATCTTTTAAGTTCTCTATATAATTCTCTTTATAATTCTCTATAACATAATGTAGATTTCAAAACTTTCAACTACATATTCTCCCACCGTTCCATCAGTCCAAAGTACTTAGTCCAAAGTACCTAAGTCCAAAGTACTTAGCCCATTTTGTCATACTCCCTTTCATTTTTTTCTTGTTTCAAATTTAATCAAAAGTTTATATATTTTAGCAATTAAATCAATCACTTGTACTTAATTCAATTACAGATTATATCACATGCTGCTGAATTCCAAAGGTCCTGTTACCTCTACAGTTAATTCTTTTTTTGATTTCTTATCTTACATTCTCCATGTCTTTTTCTAACAGCTCTCTATACGTTAATGGTCTATCTTTGCTACTGTTTCTTTTCTATCAAATTTTCATGCAGAATCTTGATTTGTATGTATTCAGTATTTTCAGTATGGCACTTTTTGGTCAAATTTTTTAAAAAATAAGACAAAAAAGTAAAAAGCTCAAACTCCCTGACGTCTTTCATTGTCAGGAAAGTCAATGAAAATTATTATTCCTCCCTGGGATGGGAACTCACTTGGGAGTGAGTTCTGAAGCAAAGCTACTGATATTGTGAAAAATCTATTCTAAATTAAAATGCATACCTTAATTAAAGGCTAGCTCAGAGGTCTTCAAACTTGGCAGCTTTAAGACTTGTGGACTAGCTATGCTGGCTAGAGAATTCTGGGAGTTGAAGTCCACAAGTCTTAAAGCTGCCAAATTTCAAGACCTCAGGTCTAGATGATGAACTTTTCAAAATTCTTTAGTGGGAATTGAAGAGTTCATAAAGAGAGTAACATTAGGACAGTTTATGGCATACATATTGATTTTATTCTCAATGTTTTCAGAAATAAACACCATTCAGTTTTAAGGAACATCTTCCAAAATAAATGGGGAACGGTAAATTATACACTAAATATTGGCACATTGTTCAGAAAGTATAGTACTTGGCAAGGAATTGTATACTTTGTGAGTAAAGAATCTTTTTAGTGTCAAAAATTAATATATTAAAATTAATTTCTATGATATGTCATTTAAAATAAAAGTATTGGGTGGAAGATAATATATTATGTATCTTTAATATATTATGTATCAATTTCTCTTTTTTAAAAGATCACTTTATTTATTTATTTTTCTCCAGGTTTTCGGCCGCTATTGCTCATTTTTGCTACAAGGGCTGTAAAGTCTTCCTAAATCATCAAGAATTCATTTTTTAAAGAAAAAATAATGCAAGTTGATGGAGGATTTGAGGCTGAATATTATTTTTGCAATGCTCATATATACAAACAATCTAAAAATAGAATATTAGAATTGGAAGTACAGTAGCTGATCTATTTGGACCTTTGTGTTACTGAACCATACATTTAAAAGGCTACTGGTACATTTTTATTTTGATCAATGGAGCTCTAGTATTTTCATTGGACTCAAGACTTTAGAAAAAATGATGTGTGAATTACTCCAGTGTTCTTCCTCAGTTTTTAAAACAAAAATGAAAACTTCTTCTTTTTCAAAATCCATAAGGTCATGAAAGACGGTAAGTTTTTATGCATACATACACAAGACTGGAGCTGAGGATAATACTCTATGAGGACAGAATAATATTAAGTGATCCTATTGCTGTCATAATAGCTAGATCATATTACATCAGCAAAATCTCTCTTGAGAACTCTGCCTGATACCAACATTCAGTATTAAGGGTCTCTATTGCTGCTGGTACTGAAGATTATGTAGAACTACAAACTGAATTTATGAATATATAAAATAATCTATGCACACTATGAAAATATTGATTATAATATTTCACTGAAGATGTAATAATAAAAATGTTTGGTAAGTATATCATACAATACCTGAACAACAATTATGAAGATGCTTTTAATATATGCAATATATGTTTGATCAGAAAAAATATTTCTATTCATAATGACTTCAGTAAAACCCATCAATATTTCCCCAACCATCTGATGTTTGATAATTCAGTTCTTCTCTATAAATATTATTGGCAATAATTAGGAAGGCTTACTTTTATAATGACTGCATACTATTAAAAAAATGATCATCTGTCTCATTGCCAAATTACTGGACTTCAACTCCAGTATTAAACAGCCATCATTATGGTCTGATGAACGGTCATTATCAGAATTGAACTCCAATACAGCTAAAGAATGTCAAGTTGGGAAAGCTGTTCTTCGGAAGGCACTCTCTAAATGTGTCAGCCCCACTGAACAGAATGGAAAATCAACTCAAGAATTAGAACAATATTTTACTGAGATTGGCTATAATATCATTATCCCGCAAGTCTGGTTGTGTTTTACCTCTCTCCTCCTTATATCCCAATAAATCAGTGAGGAGCCTGCTAAGTCACTTTTAAATACTATCTTGCTTCTTAGGATTTAAAGAATGTTTCAGCCCTCTTTGCTTTAGTTAAAAGAACTTCCATATTTTTCTCAAGGTTTTCTTTTTCCCCTTATTCCAAGACAGTCATTTTGTCATTCACATTTAGCCCAATCATTAATTCATGTGGGTTGAATCAAAAGTATTCAACTACTACTATTATCTCAAATGGAGATATTTCAATACACTAAAAAGTGGGTGATTGTAACTGGAAGGCTAAAAGACATTTCCAATAAAATGACTATATCACAGGAAGTAGCCAAACCTCTAATGGCTATCCTGGTCTTTAACAAAAATGAAAGATCAAAGTTTTCCAGGCTTAACCCTGGAAAATGATAGAAATAGAGTATCCTAAGACCTAAGTTTATTTTATGCCACATATTATAAGCAGATCTGTTAGGATAAAACTTTTGCAGCAAGAAGTAGTATCTCTATATTTTCCAGATGATCTTCCTTTGAGCTACAGTATTCCAGCTGTTTCTGTGAATATGTCTGGTTGAGTCCAAATGAAACTTTTCACATAATATCATTGGCTCAGTAGCTCACTTGCTCCCTTAGTGCATTCTACCTAGCTGATCCTACTGACAGTGTCATTAGATCTTTCTGCTAAGATATTGCTGGGGGCAAACCTTATGAATTAACTCACACCATTTAAGGTAATGTTTCATTCCTTAATAGAACACTTTGATTTGGAAAAAAAAAAATACTTCGAATTTTAATATTATGCTCACCCAGAAGGTTTATGTTTATGTTGATAGATTTTCTCCCTTTAACTAGAGTATTAAGAAAATTAAACACAAACAAAAATTGTGTTACTGGACTATACCAAAAAAGGACCAAGATGACACATTGTGACATTTGGTGTTCTGTTGCAGTCTGGATTTAGAGTCCTATTTATTTTCTCATCATCAACATGTAACACACACACACCCCGGCCACAATTGCTTAAATGCTGCCCTTATATAACACAAAAATAACATAATTTGGAATATGTAGCTGCCTTCCAAAATTTCAATAATATTATTAGAAGTTATATAAAGTCTAATGATAACCTGGTGTCTTCTTACCATCACAGATGTCTTCCCCCAAGATTATACTGTATATTCTGCCTCATTACAGAGATGTACCTCAAATATTATTTGGTCATTTTATTGTAGGTAGGTCTCATTATTGAGCAGCCTGGACAGTTCTTTGCTTAATGGCATACTTCAGGTGTCCTTACTAATTGGATAGAAGATTAAGCAAATATTCTAAAATATATTATTATTTTATAGTATCAGCTTTATTAGATGATTTACTGGTTAATCATCTAATAACTAATAACTGTTAAACAGTGATTTATTTCTGATTCTGAAATATTCTTAAAGGGATATCTATGAAGGTCATCTGTCAGTCCACCATTTTCTTTTGATTGGCTGATCAAAGCCAATAAACTCTCTGAGCCATATGTTGATACATGAAGTATAGAGAAACCGTGTCAATTGTAGGGAATTTTTGCATCACAGAAAAAAGCATATGATTCAAAATTTAAAGAGCTTATAAATCTATTAACTTAGGGTTTCAATGTAAATTTCTGATACAAAAAAGGTAGTTAGGTCATCCTAAGCAGGTTAAAAAAAAAGAGTTAACAATTCAGGGATCCTGGACATATACATTTGCCTTTGGGAATCTGCCTTTGGGCAAGCTGTGTCATATACAGTATATTTTCTGAAAATTTTCTGGGATGTTACATGCCATCAGATGATTGGGTGGTCATATTAAATAGACAAATACTGTAGATATTAATCATCCCTTTTTGTTTTCATTTTGAATTAATTCTCTCCTGGAGTGGCTCATGGTTCTTCTTTCAGAAGTCACTAAGATAATTGCCCTAAATTCAGGGACAATATTATAATATAATATATAGTGTAATAATAATGTAATAATATATAATGGTATGGTATGGTATGGTATGGTATGGTATGATGATGGCTAACCTTTTTGTTATCGTATGCCAGGAGGGGGGGCGGGGGAGGTTCACATGTGCGCATGCCCACACCCATAATGCACGTGTAACTCCCCCTTCCCCCCTGTTCCTGGCACGCGATGGCCCGGTAGGCCCATTTTTCTTTCTCACCTGGCTCCAGATACTCTCTATGCATCTGGGAAGGGCGAAAACAGCCTTTCCCACTCCCTTGGAGGCCCTCTGGAGGCCTGAAACGGGCCATTTCCCAACTCCCGGTGGGACAGGAAGTGACTTTTTTGCTGTCCCAGCCTCCAGAGACTCTGATCAGAGACTCTGGAGGCTGGGGACAGCAAAAAAGTCACTTCCTGTCCCACTGGGAGTTGGGAAATGGGCCATTTCAGGCCTCCAGAGGGCCTCCGAGGGAGTGGGAAAGGCTGTTTTTGCCCTTCCTAGATGCATAGAGAGGATCTGGAGCCAGGTAAGAAAGAAAAACAGGCCTTCCTCACCCACCCCAGGCCCTCTGGAGGCAGGAAACAGCCTTTTTCACTACTTCTGGTGGGCCCAGAAGGCCCAAAAATCAGCTGGCCGGCGCATGCATGCATGCCAGAGCTAAGCTGGTGTGCCCACTGATATGGCTACGCATGCCACCTGTGGCACATGTGCGATAGGTTCGCCATCATGGGTATAGTATTAGTATACAATATCATCAAGAGAGTAAGAGAATTGAAATGCAAATTGATTGGTAAAATAGCAAGAAGAACTGAAAGCAGGTAGACCAAGGCAGTCATAGAATGGATTCCACTTGATAAAAAGCATCCACAAAAGAGACCTAAAACAAGATGGATCAATGATATCAGCAAGTATTATGGACCCAATTAGCAAAAGAAAGCTCAGGGCCGTATTGGTTGGAAACATGCGGAAGAGGACTTCATCCTGCAGTGGATAGACAAAGACTAGAATGATGATAACATAAATATAAATTATATTATCCTTGAAGAGTGAGCAATTATTGGTGACTTCTGAAAGAAGAATTATTATGCATTGTATTGTATTGTATTGTATTGTATTGTATTGTATTGTATTGTATTGTATTGTATTGTATTGTCATATTATTAGTAAGTTATATTATATCTTAGTATCTTATATTGTTAGGCATTAGTGTTAGCTAAGCTCAGCGCATGCACCGATCAAACCATTAATGTGACCATGAATCAGAATCTACCCACCATAATTGCATTTTATTTTTTTAAAAAGTATGCATTTTTTTTCAGGCATATTCACTCTGTAAATACTATTACATAATTGATTCTCGGTTGTCTCCTGGATAAGAAAGAAACAAGATTTAGAATGGACTGGTCTATCTTGGATAAAGTTTCAGCATTCCTTCCTCATGCCATTTCTATAGAATATAAATCTGCATTTAATTCTGTCTCTAGGCTTCTCTGTTGACTCATGATTTCTTTTGCTCATTTGCTAGCTTTACAGTCATATCTTTGGGGTTAGATACATAGCTTAGGGCCTGCTGTCAAATTCATTACAAGCCACAAGAAAATACCATTATCTTAGCTCCAACACTATTTAATCTTTATATTAATTCATTAGTGGATTGTTTGGACAATCCAGACTTCCATCCTCCTAAATTATACAAGAGGCATGTCATTATCTTACTTCATGCTGATAATGCAGCGTTTGTATTGTGAACTCTAATAGGGCTGAGAAGAGCTCTTTATAATTTGCTTCTAACAGCTGGCAGGAATTTCTGACCATCAATTATTGCAAGATCAAGTGACAAGTGTTTGCTAAAAGATCTTTGAAATATAAATGGTGAATAGATACTAATGTAATAGTTTCAAGTCATAAATATCAGCTATTCAGCTATGTAGACCTACTTTTTTTTTTCATTTTGGACCTTATATTCCATTAGCTTTCAAAGGCTTTGAAACTAAAGGTATAGCCCAAATGCTATATGGCTTTTAGACTTACATTTAAGCAATTGTAGCAAGTTGGAAAAGATTCAGTCAAAATTTCTCCAGGCTATCGTCTCAATAATTCTCATGTTTGCTTAGTGCTGGCACTACAATTGGAATTCAGGCCTCTTTAAATCTGAGTCCATGACCTGGCTTTTACAGAATAATGGTTGAAAAATATTCTATTTTTTCTCTGTGCCCTTAGCCCCTCTCACTTCGAATGATAATTTTCAAAAATTTTCAAAATTTTCAATTTTAAAAAGAGCCTTGGTAGTACAGGGGTTTAAGGCACCCTGTTATTAAGCTGGTTATTAAGACCAGCTGCGTGCAATTACTGCAGGGTTCGAATCTCGCCAAGGCTCAAGGTTGACTCAGCCTTCCATCCTTTCTAAGGTAGGTAAATTGAGGACTCAGTTGTGGGGGCAATAAGCTGACTTTGTATAAATATACAAAAGGATGAAGGCTATTGCTGAGCACATTGTAAGCTGCCCTGAGTCTTCGGAGAAGGGCGGCATATAAATCAAATTTAAAAAAAAATATTAAATTATTATTATTATTATTATTATCATCATCATCATCATCATCATCTTTATTCATTAAATATGAAACTCAATCAACTGAACATTCAAAAATGCATCACAAATACCATTGACTGGTGCTAATGATTGATACAGGTTGCTGCCAGCATTCTAGGTATCAACTAAGTTCCTTCTTAAGATGTACGATGTTCCAAGTAACACAGTTTTTTGCAGTTCCAGTGGTGTTATTGCAGGAAGCTGCAATTTGCTGATGTATGTTATAAAATTCTTGGACATGGTACCAAGTGCCCTGATGACAATGGGTATCACTGTTACATGTTTCATCCATATTACTATTATTATTTTAAAATGTGTCACAAATACCATTGACTGGTGCTAATGGTTGATACGGGTTGCTGCCAGCATCCTAAGTATCAACCAAGTACCTTCTTAAGATGTACGATGTTCCATTGTTGTTGTTGTTGTTGTTGTTGTTGTTGTTATTATTATTATTATTATTATTATTATTATTATTATTATTATTAAACAAGGTTACAAGAACACAAGCAAGTTTTTAGAAGAGGAGACTCTTATTGGTAGCCTGAATGAACAAGGACATGCATTCAATTTTGCAGCTACTAAGATTGTTGGCCAAACAGGGACAAAAATCATTAGAGAAATGATTGAAGCCTGAGAAACAGGCCCCTTGTCAGTCAACAGGGTTGCTAATTTACCACCAACAAGTACTTAGGAACTTGGGCAGGCAGAAAAAGGAAACAACAATCAACAATTTAATAGCTGGCCATCAACACCATCAACAATTCAAAGCCACACCCAACCAGGCCCCACATAAATATTATGCAAAGAACAGCACAGCGTACACATCTTGGAGAGAAAGAAGTTCCCTGAGGATGGGCTCCAGCATGAGTCTGAAAGCTTGGAATAACAAACCTTTGGTCCCAGTGGCTAACTCAATTGGATCATGAAACAAAATTATTTTCATTTGGATTTTCAGTTTCAAGATTCACTAAAAATAAGCAAAATTTATAGGTACTTCTGTGCATAATTTTCCAATGTATATAGTTTGTGAATTCTTTTCTAAACATATATTTCTAGGCTATTTATCTTGGAGTTTTTAATTTTTTTCAAAGTTTCTTAATTACAACTATTTGGGAAAATTAGCATTAGCTAATCAATGCATTTCCTTATTTTTTTATTTAGCGATTCTGGCAATGTCCAGAAAAATGAAGATTTGTTACATGGATAACTAGTTCTACACTATCTTGACTAGTCAGAGGTAAGTAGTACTTTTGGCATTATAAATACCTTCTGAAATGGAATTACCATATCATTTTAAAAAGTTTATAACCTTTATGCTTAACTTCCATTTTTTTCCTGCTACAGTATTTATGGTGAAATCCAGATGGTGAATCTCTTTTCTGAAAAGTGTATGAATTAGAATGGATAGTAATCACATGGTATTAATTGCCTTAATTATGGTTTTGTCTGGGAGCCCTAAGAATTCTCATCAAGTAATTACCTCACATTTCCAATACTATTTTCAGTGCAGTGTGATTAAATGAAAACAGCCTTTAGTGTATTGTGATTAATAAACTGAATCTGTTGCAGTTCAATATACTTATCATGCTTCTAGACAGTAGTTTTTTTCAGCCAAATTAAAGTGCTGGCAAGTGGCAAACTGGGGTGCTAGATACCAAGCCAGATATGATGAGGATTTTATATTCTGAATCTGAGAAAAGAATCAAGATCTACTTTTTAACACCTAAGCAAAGTCAACTTAATTTGGGTATAATAAAGCAACTTCAGCTTCTATGGCCTACAGATTACAGAACTAATGTGCCCTACATCCTCTTAACACCAAAGCATTACAGGTAATCCTTGAGTTACGAATGTAATGGAGCTTCCCAATTATATTCATAACCCGAGGATTCATAGGAGTAAATCATATAACGTGAACATGATCACTCCCTGCTTTTGCCCTCACATTTGCTAATTGAATGTACAGGTTGTTAAGTGCACTCGTATCTCAGGATGGGGAAGGCCATGGGGGGAGGGTAGTGCTTCCGATCACCCAAGGCCTCCCCTAACCCACTGAGATATCTCATGCTTTCCTCCCCCATCCTGTCAAAATCCGGTCACTTATATTATGTAGATTTCAATGATTAATGGAACTGTCTCCTCTCCAGCCTCTCTGCCATGGTTTTGTCTTGAGAAAAACTTTGCTGAGGCCTGCAGGGAGAAGAGATTGCATCCCTATAGGATCCAGTTGTCTTTGAAAAAAGCCTTTGCCACTGAGAACAGAGGCATTGGGCCTCCATTCTTATCACCAAGGGCCTTTCCTCAAGTCCTTTGCCGCTGAGAACGGAGGCCCAGACAGACGCGCACACCCCTCATGGCTTTGTTCTCTTCAGGAAAGAACTTGAGGAAAGGCCCTTGGCAATGAGAACAGAGGCCCAAAGTCCTCCATTTTTGGCAGCAAAGGCTTTTTGCAAAGATGGCAAAAGGCTTTGCAAATGGAGGTAAGGCTTCGGTCCTTCAGGTCTTCCCTCCGTTTGCAAAGCCTTTTGCCACATCTCGTTCAGGGCTCCATTTGCAGAGAACAGGCCTAAAGTACTGTGAGATCACATGAGATCAGTAGCATGAGATCTTACACTACTGATTTCATGTGATATTGCAGTACTTTAGGCCTCCATTCTCTGTGAATGCACTGAAGGCCTGTGTTGTAAGTACAGGGGGGTATGTCATAACTTTGAACGGTCGCTAAGTGAACTGTCATAACTTGAGAATTATCTGTATAAAGTACTACTATATATTTTTCTTTATTCATACAATTTTGTACCACATTGATTTCTGAACTAATATACGTTAAGGGAATGGTTCTGAAGGCTAACAAAATTAGAACAGAAAAATAACTTGTTGCAGTACATTTTGAAATCTCAATTAACTTTTATTTTTGTCTTCATATTATAAAAACTTCCACTTTATGCCTAAATTTAAAGGATTTTAGAATGCATTTCAGCAATATTCTTGATCATACTGTATTACTATTAAATGTAGTTTTTTTCTATTTCTTCCAGGCATCTAACAGAAAGAATTCCCACAAAGGAATTATTTTACCTTATTTTTAATTTATTCAGATTCATCCAGGAAGAAGATTTAATTATACGATAAAAGGTCACATATAACTGTGGTAGGTGCAAAGAAAAAAAAATATTGCCTCACTAATTTAATCAGAAAATGCATTTACGTTTAGTTAATTTATATCTTTCTAGCAGCAAATGGCACTAGAAAGAAAAGCATCCTTCCCCACATTAAGCTAAATGAGAACAATTAAAAATATGGTACGAATTCCTTCCCAAAAGGGATAACATGATTTCTAAGGCAAAACTATTATACGAAGAAGTAAGGTAAGATACATTCTCAAAAAGGAGTAAACATTTATATTGGCTTTTGCAACTGCCTTGATTTTTCTTCACCATATGTAGAAATGTTTAGTGGCCTTTGACAATGTATGTTATCTTAGTCAAATGATAAGGTATGATGAGGCAATTCTGCATAGCTGAAAATGCTTTGGCAAAATGTGCTGCTGTCAGCAGCTATCAAGCTGAAGTATACTGTACATTTGTTTCTCTTTTCAATATTGTCTCCAATCTGGATTTCTGGTTACTGTGTTTCAGAAAGGTTGTTGCAGTTACAAAATGCCACATTTTGGTCAACTCTAGAAAACTCAGTCCATAAAAAAAATATCTTCCTTTTATTTTATGAGTAATACAGGTAGACTTTGACATACAACGGCAACCGAGTCCCAAAATTTCTGCTACTGAGACATTTGTTGTGTATTTTGTCCCGTTTTGTGACTTTCCTTGCCACAGTTAAGTGAATCACTGCAATTATTTAGTTTAATAACATGGCTGTTAAGTGAATTTGGCTTCCCTATTGACTTGGCTTCTCAGAAGGCTGCAAAAGGGGATTACATGACCCCAGGACACTGCAACTGACATAAATATGAGTCAGTTGACAGGTGGTTGAATTTGGATCACACGACCAGGGGGATACTGCAATGGTCATAAGTCACTTATTTCAGTGCCATTGTAACTTTGAAAGGTCACTAAATGAACTGTTGAGGACTACCTGCATAATATAATAGTGATGGGCTGGGGAAGAGAAATGAAACTATACAGATTTGTGCTTATTTAAATTAAACAAAAATCTGTATATTAAAATAGTCTTAATTATGTCCTAATTTATTACAAAATGAGAAATTCTGCAATTTTAAGCAGATTAAGGGCTCATTGGTGTAAAAGGCACTCAATCTAATTGTTTGAATTATCCATTATGATAGTAAATTGGATTAAACTGAAAGAAGCTAATATTAAAGTATATTACAACTGAAATGAAATTTAGCCTAATCACAGTGTTGCCGAATTCCATTTGCAGAGCATAACTTGAAATCAGGATGTATTGGCATGTCCATATCTCTATTTTATCCTATTGTATTTTGACTCAAAATTAGATATAAACATCTCCATTCTGCTCCTGAATATTCTTGGCCACAACTCTTTTGTAATTTGTGTAATCTGAATTCAAGTAATTTGACAAATTTATGTGCATACACATGTCAGATACTTAAAAGTTCATGTGTAAATAGAAGAGGTGTTTGTAATGAAAATGTTTGAGGTTCTTTCTGTTGCATGTTAGTAAGTAACTGAGTAAGAAATGCAATAATTATGTTTTGTAACCTTCTTCAAGAATATCAAGATAAAGGCTTGACCTCCAAAGTCATGCTAATTCAATTAAGAATAAGATGATTCTACAAAGACATATTTACACTGCAATGATTGTAATCTCACAGGAATAACAGAGACTATAGAAAAAATCCAGATCACATATTTTCTAACCCATTTCTACAGTTATAAAATGCTACAAAAATCTTCCTATAACCTTGAAACATTTGTTCAGAAACTTAAAAAGAGATGATGCCATTTATTTTTAAGTGGGAACTTCTCACTTAAAATTTCTCATATTCCAAACCTATGCAAACTGTGGGATGCTGAAATACAGAAAAGAGAACAGCAAACCCATGTACAAAAGATAAATAGTAAGATACATGTTGACAAAATAAAAAAAATTAAGGGAATTGTTATAATGTCATTGGTATTTTAATAAATGAAATTGGCATTGAATTAAAGCATGTCATCTTGATTCTGGCAACTGCTTCAATTTTATAGAAATGAGGCCTGTACTAAATGGGTCAACTCTACCTTGCGGCCTCATTCAGGTTCAGGCCATAGAATAATCCAGCATGAGATACAGCAATGTTCAAAAAATTGAAATTATTTAACCTTAATTCCTTGAAATGCAATGGAGCTCACCATTTCATTCTGGTGGAAAGGGACATTTGTAGCTGGGATCCTGACTCACTGGCAGCTTACTTAAATGTTGCATTAACGTGCTACTTTGAGTCAGTGCTGAATTTGAGGGAATTCTTTCATTCAGTGTTTCTCAACCTTGGCAGTTTGAAGAAATGTGGAATTCAACTCCCAGAATTCCTTAGCCAACATATTTGGATGGGAAATTCTGGGAGTTGAAGTCCATACATCTCCAAACTGCCAAGGCTGAGAAACACTGCTTTAATCAGAACTTCATGGAGTCAAAGTACCCCTTTGAAGCTCTGCATAAAGTGTGTGTTAGAAACTCCTTACAGGCAGCAAGGCTTTTATTAACCAGATTAATAAAGGGTGGATTTTCACTCCTTTCTTGCTTCCCTATGATTTCAATACTTAATGTCACTTAAAATGTGATTCTGAACATTAAAAAAAACCCAAAACTATAGCAGTGACGTGGGTTGAAAATCTACACTACTCAAAAAAATAAAGGGAACACAAGCAGAAGACATCTGAGATCTGAATGAATGAAATAGCCTTATTAAATACTTTGTTCGTTACATACAGTAGTTTTGTGTTCCCTTTAGTTGTTTGAGCAGTGTATAAACTACTGTATGTAAAGAACAAAGTATTTAATAAGGCTATTTCATTCATTCAGATCTTGGATGTCTTCTGCTTGTGTTCCCTTTATTTTTTTGAGCAGTATATATTATACAGGTATATTTTTAAAAGGAGGCAAACAATTGTAATTGGACTGGCCTCACTATAAAACAGAATGAAGGATGAAGGATGAAGTACGGTGGGCCATGGAAAATGAGTTCCGTTATTTTTTAAAATTGGAGTAATTGCTTGGTTTGTTTCTCTTTAATTAGAGATTACCTTGGAAGTCTGAAAACAGCAGTGAAATGGAATATGGCAGTTTTTAGATCAGCAGATCTGAAAATTAATTTAGGTAGTGATCCACATAGAATATCCAATTGAATCCACTAGATTAGTTTCTTTCAGCAAGTCAGTTATTTTTCACTAATGCTCAAATCTATCGGGAACTGATCCATACGAATGGCATTTTCTTCTGGCAGTCTCTTCTGAGCAGATCGGTAGTGCAGAAGTAAGAAATGAAAAATGTGGGGAATCAGTGAAAGTAGAGAATAGAAAATGTGAGAACAAAAATTGAGCTGTACAGCATTGGCCTTCTCAAGAAATAATCTTACTGACTTGGTTTTGGTAATAACTATCAAATGAGTAGTTAGTTGTCTTAGGCATCTGTCAATTAAATATCTTAAAGATATACAGTATCTGGAAAGCCTGGCCTCCTCATAAATGTCTGCTACATTCCTTTCAAAGGTACTGTTAAGGAAAAATCCTGCTAAACTTACTTCCTGGTTGGAGTGTAAAACTCAGAGCAATAAAACCTGATTTCCTCTCTTCTAATTTTCCATTCTCTGTGTGGAATTTGGAAGGTACTGTATGTATGTATGTATGTATGTATGTATATATATATATATTGTATCCATATAAAATTCATTTCTTTCAAATTAGTATTAGTGCACTTGAACTGTGTTGTCTGATCTCTAATGTTTAGTGTTTTTAATAGTCACGTATTGTCCTCTGCAAATGTTAAAAGTCTAGTAGGATAGAAAATCTACTTTTTACTGTCAATTCCATTAGTTTTATTTATTAATGTATCATATTTATATAGCTGCTCATCTCACAGTAATGTGACTCTGGGCATTGTATACAACAATAATGAAAAACTTCCTAACAATCTAAAACAATCAAAAATAAAATAAACACATATAAATAAGAACTCTTCCATGTTTTTGAGCATCAGATGCAGCTTCTAGAATACATTATGTGAATTGCCTCTGGTCTGAGATGGTATTTTTCTTCATCTTGCAAAATTTGTATCATAATTAATATTTTCCACTATATGTACTGCTCATG
This sequence comes from Pituophis catenifer annectens, assembly GCF_029215685.1. NCBI lineage: Eukaryota > Metazoa > Chordata > Lepidosauria > Squamata > Colubridae > Pituophis > Pituophis catenifer. Next base: position 43,366,869 of record NW_027256884.1, read on the forward strand.
AAGTGTATTGAAGTCGTCCTTCCCATTTAATGCCTCAGGTAAATTTGATTTGGTGGAAAATTATGTCTTCTAAAAGAACATGGAACAAAACTGAATGCATTGATAATTTATTATTAATTAATAAATAATTATTTATTTATTTATTAATAAATGATGATTTATGCATTGATTATTGATTATGTTTCTATAGTTTGATAAGCCTTTATCTTAATTGGTTTTAGCAAATTTGGGGAAGATTTGTTATTCTCACCTTAAAAGATGGTTTCATCTTTGCTACAGAAGTCATCTTAAATTTTGAGATATTTTGTTTTAAATATTAAGTGTAAAATTACTAGTAGATTCAAATACTTCATATATTATTGGAATTGTATCACTTAGTGTATGCCAATTTTCATTAAAATTACTTCTTTAATGTATTGTATAATACACATTAAATTGCAGCCAGTTTATTTCTCTTGGGCTTTATTTCAATGTAATAATCACAATCTAATCTTGCAATACATGGCCTATTTTTGCCTCCCTAAATGGCTCCACTAATAGCTGCAGAGAGATTTCACAGACTTCCCAAAGCTTATTTTACTGCAAGAAGGTCACTGTCAAGTGTTGGGGCAATATCTGGCCATTTAGATTTAGCTCATGAGACTCTGATATTCAGTCCTGAGTATATGTATAAAACAAGTTTTTCTAGTTTAATTTTAATGATTTTTTTGTATGCTGACCTAATTCCCAGCAGTCCATTTTGTTTAGTAATACTTTGGTTTTGATTTTACAAATCCTTATTCCTGACCGATGGGGATTATCAACAAGCATTATTTCAAGATTTAGTAAGAAAATATAATTAACAACTTATCAATCAGTAGAAGACATTACAGATTCAGTATATTCAAATCAAATTTCTGCTTGACCTGAAATAGATTAATAACCACATTCTAAAGTATAGCTATCAATCAAAGAACTGGATTGTCAACAATAAGTACACGGCATATGTAGGAAGACTCCAAGTTTCTATATCCATGTTAAAGTGCTTAATTTCATACAGTGATAGTTATTGATTACTCGATATTATATTCTATGGTAAAATTGAGCAAATTTATTTCTTAGAAAAGAATTACTTTAATTATTTTCTTAAAATTTGCTGATATATAACATTTAGAGATAAAATATTATCAAAGGCATACTATAGAATTATTTTTGTTCCTCAATTTACCTTCTCAAGTGCAAGAATCCATAACCATATCGATCAAATTATTGTGTCACGCCAAACAGAGAAAGTAAATAAAAATAAAATGCCAAATACATTAAAATCATAAGATAAAAAAGAATGAAACATAACTAAAACTAGCTTAAACCCACCCTATTTATTATACCTGTCTGTTAGCCTTGCAATACATTATTAGTTTCATCACATTCATATTCATATACCACTTCATATATTGTCTTTTGTTCTTTGGATGTCTTAGTTGAATTGCCAGCTATGGAGTTGCAATTTAACAGTTCTTAGTGCCACTACAATATTGTAACAAATTTACTCAGGGATGATCATGCAATTACCCACTAGGAAAATGAAAATAAAGGCAGTGAGTAATTGTGTTTACTGTACTTAGTTACAGCACTTAATTTTGATTTTGGTTACAGTAATTGACTAGTTTTTATTCAAGTATTATTGAAACTGAAAAAAGAATTGCCAAATATAATATTTTGTTGATTTAAATATAACCTATCAATATTAGTAATTAAGTAGATGCAACTATGTTAATTAAGAGCCATTAAGTTGAACTTAAATTCTACCACTATATAGCTATTTCTAATAATAACTACTCCATAATAACTTTTTATAATAGTTACTCTAAGGACAGTCCTCTAATATTTTTCATATTGTTAAGTCATCTTATATGTTGTTTAGTCATCTTATATGTTTAGAAATGAACCACTGCCTTAAAAATTGGTGTCGTCAAGATACTGTAACTTAGGCTTCATAGACCATGGCCTGTATTACCTAGATGAAGGGCTACCAGCAAGAGATGGAGTAATCATCACAAGAACTGGAAACAATATATTCAGAAAACAACAGGCTCATCTTATCAAAAGAGTTTAAACTAAAATTGAGGAGGGAGGGGGGGACAATCTTTGCGATCTTTAGAACCTAATTCCAAGCAAAAACCACTAGATAACCAATCACATAAGGAGGAAGGAAGTAAAGAGAAAAAAGAAATTAAAAAAACCCCCATAATGAAGTAGAGAGTGATGGAAAGGATGGAAACCCCAGTTACAATGTCGGACTCAAATGCCTATACATTAACATTCAAAGTTTAGGGACAAACAGGGTGAACTTGAAGTATTAGTACATGAAGGCAGATATGATATAGTTGCCATTACTGAAACTTGGTGGGATGAAACTCATGGCTGGAATGTACTGATGGAAGGACACAAACAGATCTAACAAATGAGGAGGTGGAGTTGCATTATATAAAAAAGATCACTACAGCTCTACAGAAATACAGAAAACCAAGGATGGTTGGCTATATGGGTAAATATAAAAGAAGAAAAAAAATGACATTGCTATAGGCATATACTACAGGACACCCAACCAAGCAGAAGAAATAGTCGAACTCTTTGCTAATCATTTGACAAATGTATGTAGGAAACATTCCCCAGTGTAATGGGACACTTTAACTAGCCTGATATCAACTGGGAGACCAACTTTGCAACAAGTGGGAGATGAACAGATTCCTAACCTACTTAGCTGACAACTTTGTCATCCAAAAGGAGGGAACTAAATGAAAAACTATACTGGACCAAATTCTTACTATGAAAGAAGAACTGATAGAGGGAGTTGAAGTTGCCAGAACTTTGGCGAGAGTGACCATGTCATACTGGAATTCAATATAATGCAAACATAAGCAATAGATATAATTCAACCAGTGTCTTAAACTTTAAAACAGCTTATTTTAACAAACTCAGAGAGCGCCTAAGCAAAATTTCATGCATAAAAATCCTGAAGGGGAAAACAACTCAAAAAGTGTGGGAAACACTGAAAAATAAGATCATAAAAGGCCAGTCCAAACACAATACTACTGAAAATGAAAAACAAAAAATCCAAGAAGAAACCAGCATGATTACACAAAGATCTCTCTGATAAACTGAAAGACAAAAAGGATAAGTAACTAAGGCAGAATATCAGCAAATATCTGCAAAGATGAAGTCAGGAAAGCAAAGGCTCAGAATCAACAAACACTTGCAACAAAAGTCAAAGATAATAAATACAGTTTCTTTCAAAATATAAATAACAAGAAAAAAGTCAAGGAAACAGTTGGTCCACTAGAGCAGTGTTTCCCAAACTTGGCTATTTTAAGATGCATGGACTTCAACTCCCAGAATTCCCCAGCCAGTATGCCTGGTTGAGGAATTCTGGGAGTTGAAGTCCATACATCTTCAAAGGGTCAAGTTTGGGAAACACTGCACTAAAGAGAGAAGAGGGCAAGGAAGTAACAGGCAGTAGAGAAAAAGCAGAGCTGCTTAACTTCTTTGCATCAGTCTTCACACAAAAAGGAACTATAGCCCAACCTATCAAAAACATAACTGTAAAAGACAGACTAGAAATAAAAATTAAAATAAACAAGAAAATGGTAATAGAAGACCTGTCTGACCTTGATGAAGATAAATCACTGGGACCTGATGCATTACATCCCAGAGTTCTGAAAGAGCTGGCAGGTGTTATCTCAGAACCATTGTATCGTATCTTTAAAAAATCTTGGAGGACCAGGGAACTACTAGAGAATTGGAAAAGGGGGGCGGGAACAGTCACAGGAAACTACAAACCAATCAGCCTAACATCAATACATGGGAAGATACTGGAAAATAATAATAATAATAATAATAAAAAAACCAGATCTGTGAACATCTAGAAACAAATAAAGTTCTAACTAGTAACCAGCATGGGTTTGTTAAAAACAGATCATGCCAAACCAATCTTATTTCATTCTTTGAAAAAGTGACTAAATTAGTAGACCAGCGAAATGCTGTGGACATAGTGTACTTAGACTTAGCAAGGCATTTGACAAAGTCGACCACAACCTATTTCTTGGTAAACTAGAAAAAAGTGGGATAGACAGTATCACCACTGGATGGATTTGTAACTGGCTGACAAACCATCTTCAATGAGTAGTCCTTAATGGTACTACATCTATATGGAGGGAAGTAAGCAGTGGGGTACCACAAGGTTCCATCTTAGGCCCAGTACTCTTCAATATCTTCATAAATGACTTAGATGAGGAAATAGAAGGGGAACTCACCAAATTTGCAGAAGACACAAAACAGGCAGGAATAGTCAACACCCCAGGATCCAAAAAGACCTTGACAGACTTGAAAAAAGGGTCTTATCCAACAAAATGTTTAATATTTTACCCCTGGGCAGGAAAAACCAAAGGTAAAAATACAGATTAGGCAAAATCTGGCTCAAAAACAGTAATTGTGAGAGAGACCTTGGAGTGGATGATCAGTTAAACATGAGTGAGCAGGGTGCGGCAGCAGCCAAAAAAATCTAATACAATCCTTGATTGTATAAACAGAGGCATAAAATAAAAATCATGTGAACTGTTAGCACCACTTTATGAAGCCCTAGTAAGACCACATCTGGAATACTGCATCTAGTTTTGGTTACCACATTACAAAAAAGATGTCGAAACCTTGGAAAAAGCACAGAGAAGAGCAATTAAGATGATTAAAGGCCTGGAAACTAAAATATATGAAGAACCATTGCAGGATTTGGGTTTGGCTACTCTAAAGAAAAGAAGGACTAAGGCCATGATGGCGAACCTATGGCATGCATGCCACCATATCCGTGGGCATGCCAGTTTAGCTCTGGCATGCATGCGCGCGCTGGCCAGCTGATTTTTGGGCCTTCTGGGCCCACCAGAAGTAGGGAAACAGGCTGTTTCCTGCTTCCGGAGGGCCTGGGGGGGGGGAAGCCCATTTTTCTTTCTTACCTGGCTTCAGAGCCTCTCTATTTATCTGGGAAGGGCGAAAACAGCCTTTCTCACTCTCTCAGAAGCCCTCCAAAGGCCTGAAACGGCCCATTTCCCAACTTTCGGTGGGACAGGAAGTGACTTTTTTGCTGTCCCCAGCCTCCAGAGACTCCTAGAGAGGCTCCAAGAGGCTCCTAGAGACTCCTAGAGGGGCTCCTAGAGATGTTCTGGAGGCTGGGGACAGCAAAAAACATCACTTCCTGTCCTACCAGGAGTTGGGAAATGGGCCATTTCAGGCCTTTGGAGGGCCTCTGAGGGAGAGAGAAAGGCTGTTTTCACCTTTCCCAGATAAATAGAAAGGATCTGGAGCCAGGTAAGAAAGAAAAACAGGCCTACCAGGCCATCACGTGCCAGGAGCGGGTGTGTGTGTGTTGCACATGCATGTGCAGGGCAGGGCGCATAGAATTATCGGTGTGGGCATGCATGTGCGCAACCCTCCCCTGCCCCCCCTCTCCTGGCACGCGATGGCAAAAAGGTTAGCCATCATTGGACTAGGGGTTCAATTTATTTTCCAAAGTGCCAGAGGGCAGGCCAAGAAACAATGGATTTAAACTAATGAAGTAAAGTAACCTGGAATTAAGGAGAAACTTCCTAACAGTGAGGACAATTAAACAGTGGAAGAGCTTGCCTTCAAAAGTTATGGGTGCTTCATCACTGGAGGTTTTTAAAAAGAGACTGGACAGTCACTTGTCTGAAATGGTATTGGATCTTTCTTATTATTTTACTCTGCACATATCAATATTCTCAGATTTGTTTTGTTTTTTTGAAAATCCAGTGTTTTTCCCCAGTATCTAAAGGAGTGCTTTGTGAGGTGGAGGAATGTGATCATATAATATCTAAACTTGTCTTAAAGTTAAAGGCATGTGGATTAATTTTAGTTTCAGCCTTCTACTTTTCAATTTGAATGTGATGAATAGTAACTAATCTGCCGGCAATGGTGTCAAGTTCACTGAATTTATTGAGCCTGTCATTTGGTCAATTTCATAATCTCTGAAGTGGAATTGCTACTGTTTATTTCATGTTTAATGAATGGGTGGGTGGATGGATGGATGGATGGATGAGTGAATGAATTACAGCCATTACACTGTTTATATTCAACATCTATATGAAATTTCTTGGTATATTATGCATAAAACATATTCAAGGAAGGACTTACCTACATATGCTTAAAATCCTTTTGCAAAAATTTTGAAAAAATTGCACAGCTAGGGAAATAGAAAGATCTAAGCTTTATTCCTGCATTTTCTTAGGGGCTTGAATAACTAAAAGTACAGTTTAGTGTAATTATAGTACTACATATATACAAAATTATAGTTTAACAAATAAAAAGACTCTAATCTATGATTAATTGAATGACTAATATTAGCGCAGCTTGATAAGTTTTAATAAGATATCTTATTATAGTTATATTATGATTAGAATTAGATATGTAAATAATGTTATAGATTAGTCCATATTCTACAGAAATTCTATCTGTCCTTAAAATAATATTTACATATCCCTTCAATGTAACTACGGAAGCAAAGCCAAACTATGGAAAACCAGGTACTCTCTGAATGGAAAAGTAACTCTTCTAGATTAAATATTACATATTTTAAAATAAATTGAGAAAGGTCACCAGCTCTAAAACTGTAGGTGATTCTTCATGAAACCCTTCATAGAAATATATATTTATTACTAAATATACTGTATGGAATGTTGTCTAATTTTTGTCTTCAGAAGACAATCTTCAATTGCACTATGCCTCTGGGAATGAAATACATATGTCATATGTATTTTAAAAGAGAAAGGATTCCATTATGGATTTCCTATTATAAATGGGACTTACTGAAACAGCACCAATATATACAATTAAAGATGCTTTTTTCCCCACTCCCCAAATATCAATTGAATAAATGTGTATATTTGCAAGCCCATATGTCGATAATGTCCTAATCAAAGCACTATCCAACTTTATGTCAATAGCAAATACTATTTTGAATTCACAATAAACTGGGGATTTGAAATTTGAAAGAATGACATGTAGAGTGAGGCTACCATGGCTCCTTCCATTCCATGATACTGATGGACAAAAACAAAAAGGAAGAATATTTTGTCCTATCTGTCCTCTCAGCCCGTAAATTGGTTTAAAATAAGTTAGTCTATATAGGTAGTCCTTGATTTACAACTGAGCCCAAAATTCCTGTTGCTAAGTGAGACATTTGTAAAGTGAATTTTGTCCCATTTTATGATTTTTCTTGCCATAGTTGTTAAGTGGATCAGTGCACTTGTTAAGTTAGTGATACAGTTGTTAAGTGAATCTGGCTTCTCTATCAATTTTGCTTATCAGAAGGCCACAAAAAGTGATCATATGACTCTGTGACAATGCAATTGTCATAAATATGAGTCAGTTGCCAAGCATCTGAATTTTATGACCATGAGGTCATAATGACCATGAGGATGCTGCAACAGTCATAAGTGTGAAAAATGGTTGTAAGTCACTTTTTTCAGTGCCATTGTAACTTTGAATGGTCACTAAATGAGCTTGTCAAGACTGACTCGAACTTTCACCTATATTCTGCTTTACTCACAGCTTGACAAAGAAGAGGGTGGGTGGGGGGATTGGAATGCAAGAGTGGGGGGAATGGCATCCAAGCATCATCAGTTCCCATGAGACATTGCTGTCACCTCAAGGACACCCCAAACAGATGTCCCAGCATGGCTGGCTGATTCCCATAACAAAACGAACAGAAGTGATTGGTGGAAGTAAAGGACTATTGGTGGCCTGTGGAGAAAAGGGGGAATGAACTATGCCTTCTTTTGAGTGGGAAGCCCGGAGCTGGTTTTGCTTCTTCTCTGCCAATATGGATTTATTCAGTAAAGTTTGTATTCTTGGTAAAATAATGTCCCAGGAGTTTCTTTTTCTGGATTTGCCAAATGGACAGTTGACAGGAATGTTGTAACTTGAGGACTACTGTAAATCCTAGAAGTAGTGAAAAGGACTAGCAGGCATTAAAAACTAAGAGGAAAAAAAATCTGTATACCATTTATAAGAGCACTATGAAAAACAATAATGAAAACATATTGTAAACATTGTGATATTTGTAATGCAACAAATCAATAAATGATCAAATGATAAATGATAAATATTTCAAACTCAAAACAGTGTTTCAAATTATTATAATTGATTAGTAAGAAAGTGGTTTTATTCCACTTTGACTTTTCATTGTTGTCAACATAAAAAAAAACCAGAATTTTTGATTGGGGATTGTATGACTTTTTTGGAGTTAGGCAAAAGAAACAAGCATTATACTTAAATGCTTTTTAAAATGTTTTGATCATTGTTATATGAGAATCAATGCTATTTTTAAGAACCTAACATATTTCTTTGTACAAAGGTAGTGATACCATATGGCTGTACATCGCCCTGAGTCCTTCGGGAGAAGGGTGGTATAGAAATCTAATAAATAAAATAAAATAAATAAATAAATACATATTTAAAAAGTATAATTAATTTTCTGGTATCATTCTAGTTGTGTTTTGCACATGTGTTAATGTTATAAGAAACATTTTTCATCATTTTATGTTTCTTTCCCCTGGCTTTGGCCAGTTGATAGTTAAAGGGCATAATAATTACATTTGAGCATGAAGGGAATTAGTGAGTGATTATTATTAAGGAAAAGATAATACCCTCCATCCCACACAGTTTTATGGTATCCTGCAGCTTTAGATTCTGATGTGTTCAGGCATTATGCAAACTGGGAAACTGCTATGGAGGGTCATCTAGTAAAAAAATAAATAAATAGAATATATCTTTATTTTAATAGATGCTGAATAGTTGCAAATCCTAACCAAATTGTAAGGAATTATCCAAAAAATTTGAAGGTTGGGGTATAAATCACATGAGAGTTAACTAATAAACTTCTTGGAATGTTCAACAGACAAAAAATAGTTTTAGAAAAAAAACCATGAATACAATTATCTGTTACCTAAGAGCCTTGGTGGCACAGTGGTTGGAATGCAGTATTGCAGGCTGATACTGTTCACTGCCAGGAGTTCAATCCTGACTGGTTCAAAGTTGACTCAGCTTTCCATCCTTCTGAGGTCGGTAAAATTAGGACCCAGATTGCTGGGGGCAATATGCTGACTCTGTAAACCACTTAGAGTGATTTATAAAGCACTATGAAATGGTATATAAATCTAGGTGCTATTGCTACCTCCTTATAATTGTATTATGGTAAATGCCAAACACATACAAACATGAAAGATGTATAAAACAACTTTTTTCAGAGTAAAGAGTTTCCTAAGCTAGACAAAATATATAGTCAAAATATATTGAATTCTCTTGGTAGTGTTAACTCATACACATACAGACACACATATGCAATGAGCAAACTACTACTTTAGATAAGGACTAAACTTAGTTTGCTGAAAGAGCATACAGAAAGGATCAGAATATCTTGGAAATGGAATGGACGAAAAGGCATGGTGACTTCTGTTATTTAGAGTAAAATATTCTAAGCTTTACCATTCCAATAGAAGAAAGTATATGTAGCTCACGGTTGAACTGTGAAATTCTTGACAGACTCTGAGCTTGGTCATTTGCTTGCAGATGTTTCATTATAAATGCATCATGATGTTACCTAGTTGGGTAATGAAACATCTCTAAGTATATAACCAACCTCAGAGAATACCAACAACTCCAAACCATCATTTGACTAAATGTTATGATTTAAAGGGATTGCCTTTTCTTCTGAATCTAGGGAAATATCATTAGCTGAGATACATCCTTTTTCATGTCAATTATTTATAGCTTTTCTTTCAGAATAACAATCTTTTCAACTTGATTTACAAATATGAACAACAAAGTATGGAAGCAGTCAGTTAGAGGAATGTTTGGAGTTTTTGTTTTTATAAATATTTATACAGCTGCCCATGTCACAGTGTGTGATTCTGGACAGCATATAATGAAAAGACAGGTTCTATTTTCCACCAAAATGGCAAATATGAGTAGGTCTGTGAAGGAGTAAAAAATTCAGCTGTGCAGGCTTCTAGAATAGTAGCCTTCCTTTTTTTCTCTTTGGAAAGTTTCTGTATGAGATAATTAATAAATAGGCAACATAGTTGTCTTCGCATCTGTAATGGTTTTTTGTCTAACATTCATTCATTCATTCATTCATTCATTCATTCATTCATTCATAATTCAAGGCAGTGAACATATCCAACATTTCCCTTTTCCTGTTTTCTCCAGAACAACTCCTCTGTGAGGTGGGTTGGACTGATAAAGAGTGACTAGCATAAAGTCACTCAAGCTGGCTTTCATGGCTAAGACTGGACTTGAGTCTCATAGGCTCCTGGTTTCTAGCCTTAACTACTACCAGTAAAGTGGCTTTCAGCTTAACTTCCTTCCTTACTTGGTATTGGATAATAAAATAATGTAGTAATTATAGTTTTGTGATCTAAGCTATATGACCTTTCATCATTATAATTATGAACATTTATTGGCCAAACATCTCCAGGGTTGAGCCAAAGGAAAAATAATCATAATTCAGTTGAAAAATAATTCCTTTTCTCTGAAAATATCGGGATGGGAAATGTAATTTTTCTTAGTCTTGCTTTTTATTTATTTTCAGTAGCTATAACAAATTGTCCTGAGATATTTCAATTATTCAATTTGGCTTATTAAAAATATTGATTTAGTTAATCCTCATTGTTGCAACCTTCAGGGAAAGAAAAAAACTACATAATTGCCTCTATTTTCATATTAAATGAAAATCAAAGGATGTAGGAATTATTGACAGTTGGTTTTGAGAATCCTAAGGACTTGATTAATAATGTATTGACTTGACCATGAAAGAAGATTAGTGATGCTACTGTACTGAAATTATTATGGGTTATGAGTTATATAATTATGGGGTATATAATTTATGGTGCTGTGATCTTTAAATAGACAAATGTACAAAATCTCAAAAATCAATTAAGCAAATAAATTTATTAGTTCTATGCTGAAAACTTTTTTAACCACCTTATTCAATTTGAAAATGAAATCCCAAATGCTATATGCCCTATTCATTCAAAAAGAGTACTTGAATATATTAGTGGAAAGCAGAAATTAATCTGCCATCTAACATTGACTTCATCAAACTACAACTCTAACAAAAATGTCTGTTCACTTCACAGACTCCAAAACACTTATGCTGATATTTATATTCTTCAACAATAGAGTCGAAAAATCTTCATTTCTGCCTGGTATAAAGAGTCAGTCTCCTTAATATGGCACATTTCTTGAACTCCTATTCAGGAGTTACTTCCAATAATAAGATTTTTCTGTAACTAATAAAACAAATATGTGTACATCCATAGACTGCCTGATTTAATATGAAGTTAAATGTTAATTATTTTAAAGTTAACTAATTGTATATTAAATCATTCTGAAAAATATTGCAATAAAATAGAAATAAAAGACAAGACTAATCCTGAAACTGTACATTTCAAAATTGCATTTAGAAAAACCACATATTTCTAATACAATCAGTAACACATACAGGCTACATATATCTAATATGCGGGCCTCACCATATTGATCTTTTTAATGCACTATTCAGGTCCAATAATAAGAATTAAAATCAACAAGGAAATAAAAAATATTTCTCCAAAGAATAAAGATAAACAATAAAGTGAACCAAGATGTCACTAAAGGGTTGACCACTATGACTAGCTTGTCATCATGCATAACTTTCAATGGATTAGCTTCATCAGGTATACCAGCTTTGTAAAATCTCTCCTCCCACAAATATTAAACTGGAAATCCTGGATACATTTTCATCCGGACATGTTGGCAGTTGTAATTCAGACTGCCACCAAGTAAAATTCAGTTTCCAATGCATCAAATGCTTGTATGAATCTTTTGGGAATTGTCATGATGTGATTTCTATGTTACCTCTTGATCCCATGCTTGCAGAAAATGATGCTTAATGAGAACTGGCTGAGTCTGAATTTCAATATGCCTGCAAGTTAGTCTTTTCATTTCTGGGTAAAAGCACTTTACTTATCAACAGGGTGGATTTGATTTAAATCGAGTTGATTTAAATCATAATTTAAATCATGATTTAAATCACTAGTAAAAAGGCTTGATTTAAATCAACTCGATTTAAATCATAATTTTTAAAGAGCAACTGTCATCTCTGCTACTCCTTTGACCCACTGTTGAATCACCGATAATCCCAGTGTTGCAGAATATACAGCCTCATGCTACATAACAAAGCTCCATTTCATGCTTAATAAACTAAATTATTTATGTATCTTAAATAAAAAACTATCTTACGATAGATTTTTACCCGAAAAGTTTTTTATTAAAATAAATTTGATAAAAATAAAAAAAATCCGATTTAAATCAAAAAAATCTGCAATTACTGTGAGTTCAATTCTCACCAGGCTCAAGGTTGACTCAGCCTTCCATCCTTCCAAGGTAGGTAAAATGAGGACCCGATTTGTGGGGGCAATAGGCTGACTTTGTATAAAATAGAACACCGCTTAGGGAGGCCAAAAAGCCCTACTAAGCAGGTATATACAAAAGTATGAAGGCTATTGCTTAAAAGCATTGTAAGCCACCCTGAGTCTCCAGAGAAGGGCGGCATTTAAATCAAACTAATAAATAAATAAATAAATAAATAAATAAATAAATAAATAAATAAATAAATAAATAATTGATGGAGATAACTTTCATAAGAAGGTTAAAGTTAATTTTGTATGTAAACTATGCTCTTTCTGAGACAATGATCCACTAGATGGCACTATGTTAATTAGATAAATTATAAATAACCTCAAAATGATATCCTTAAAATTTGACTTAACATAGACTTCAAAGCTCTCAACAGGCTTTTCTTTAGATTGGAACTAATGAAATGGCATGACTGTTGATAGGCCACTTGGTCATATAGCTGGATTCAAGGAACTGCATGATGACTATTTTGTACCAAACTATGTTTATCATATTAGCACATACTGTATATCCATAAACAGTCAAGAAAGACAAATGTGAAATATCACTGTCCCATTTATACTATATGTCTATTAGATTCTTATGGCTATCCAAACATATTTGACTTGTACCATCACATTCTGAAGAATTTCATTTAATGAATTGGTAATGACTGATTTAATGACAGTAATAATTTTGCTGTATAGAATACTTTCCTCCTTATGTTATGTTTTCAGTGTCTACTGGAAACGTATCTCATTTTATATTTAATGTCCTGATTAAATGAGTATTAATTTATGAATTTTTAATGCTTCCTTCTATACTCTGAATGTTTTTCTTTATTATATACATTGAGGCAATATGAAATGCTTAATAATATGCAGGATATATTATGTATTTTAATACACAATGTGCAGTAAAAACATACCATCATGCATATTATATGAATGCTTTCTAATTGAAGCTGATCTTGCACTTTTATAAAGGAAATTTGTTCCATAAAACTTCAATTTACTTCTAGAAAGCTGATTAGATCTTATATTTGGTAATTTACACCATGAGCACAAATACTGCATTTTTTTTGCTGATCTTACTATTTTAAATTATGTTGTTTCATCAATAGCACATAGCACTAATCAGTAAAATCAATCAGCATTCTTCTCAATAGACTTCTTATAGTTTAAAACCTATTTATATTGGAGTCAAAGTATAAATTCTCATTTTACAAAATGTAACCGCACAATTAAGAACACTGAGAACTGGAGGTTAAACTATGTTAACTTGATCAGTGAAAATCTGGGAAACCCTAGTTAATCAATCTATATGTTCTTTTCTTTCTTTCTTTTTTTACCATAAGCTATTTTTAAAATCTTTGTAGACATGTAATTTACATACCCATCACAATTTCTCAAAATAGCACATTGATCTGGTTCTGTCAAACCTAAAAAACAGAGTAAGGTTTCCTTTTGGTTTAATGCATAAAGGCCAAAAAGATTCCAGCAAACTCAAAAGTGATTGTTTTGCTAAAAATAGGGGAATAGGGGAAATATTTATGGGAAAAGGCAACTTTTTCATAGTACAATGTTCTGATTCATTTATCAATCAATTATCAGATTCATAGGATTTTATAATTATCAAGCTACTGGAAAAAAAAACAAAAATAAACAATACAATTGTAGTTCAGGGCTTTATAACTAATTTTAGTGATGCCCTTGGGAGTCTGATATGGTCCAAACTATTTTTAAAAATTGGTTTGGGAGTGGGGTTAGGAATTAATATTTTAGATAATTCTGTTCAGTTCCTAAGATTTCAATTTAGTTAAAGCCCTATACATTACTCTAATAACTTTCAAATTTCAAACTTTTGCTGATATGAACAAACCTGTCCCACATGAACAAGTCAAGATAGGGCAGACAGGTTTGTTTATATTGGCAAAATACATATGTGGAATTCTGTCACCCTCTTCCAAACCCTGGTTCCTTCTAGGCTGGAGTTGTTGACAGGTAAGACACACTTCTCCCTACCCCCCCCCCCCCCACACACACAAAGTGGAACCATTTCAGCAAAACCTCACAGATCCAGTGAATGCTGGGAAACAGTGGGAGAAGGCAGGAAAAGAAATTGGGAGATGACAGGAAAGGAACAGTTTCCTACATACTGCATATGTGTGTGTATGCAACACTCCAGAAACCAACTTCCTCCCACCCTCTCCTGCATTCCCCCCTTATGCCCTCTCCTGCCATGACCCAAAGCCCACTGGAGTGCTACCCGGGCAAGGCAGGCTCTACACTGGGCATAGATTTATGCTTGTTAGACAAAACAGACTTAACAAACAACTGCTTGGGATGTAATCTATTTCTTAAATAGGATGTATGCTCTTCTTCAATCAATAAAATTACCAAAGTACATAATTGTAGTACATAATTTTAATTAAAGGTAAAACAAAGTGCAAAATAGAGTGTGGGGGATGACAAATTAACTATGCAACATGCTTTTATGAACCTGTGTTACTAAACAGAAGAATTTGGCTTCAATAAAAACTATGTTTCTGTTAACATCAGGAAAATTAGATGCCAGTCAAAGAACTGATTAAGAATAGGAGTAATACATCTTAGGTGTTCCATATGAGAGACATTGCAGAATAATTTTACATGATTTAGTGATATAATAGTTTAGCCCTGCAGGAGTAGATTTGATTATTGGGTATGTATGGCATACTCTGTAAATGTCCAAAGCAGAGAAGATAGATCTGAAAAAACACAGCATGACTTGGCTTTTAATTAAATTGTTCAGAAACCCAGCATATCCTTCATGTTATTAAAGGTCCTAATGGAAAACAATCCATACAGGTTGATGTATAACATTATTGGAGATCAATATTCCAGATGTAAAGGTTAAAAGTAGGCCCTGCTCAGCAATGCTCACTTTTTTTTATCATTTGTGTCAATTCATGGCATTTGACTTACATAAATCAATGCAATTTTTATTATTAAACAAAGAACTAAAATAATGTGCATTACATACATTCAGATTTAACAGATAATATGAGTTTAACCAAGTACTTCCAGTTGATATATGCACTTTGGTTATGCTCTTTTTTTTTTCTTTCCAATTTCATAATTGACCAATTTAATTTAATATCATGGCTGGCATCAAACAGTTGGAGGAAGAAGGTTGTATCTCTCAATAGCTATCTAGTGGTTGTTCATAATTTGTGTCTATAAAATGCAAGTGATGCAAGTGATGGGAAGTGCTACTGAAGAACTGGAAATTGAGAAAAGAATATAGCTGTAAGGAACAGCATGGGAGCGATAAACCACCTAATAACATACTTACCATAAGAAGAGGAAACAAGAAACCAGGGCATCTGTGGGAGTAATGACTACTGGGAAATAATTCTTTAAATAGACTTCATAAATTTAAAAGCTGACTTTTTTCAACTAATGTGTTAAATTAGGATGCTTGAATCAGTTTCAAGGCCTAGGTGTTGACTTCCTAGGTCAACCAGTTGACCAACCTACTAAAAATGGTTGCAGGAATCAAAGTTCTTGTCTTCCTTTCACCCAAAAGAAGCTCAAGTTAGGCAAATAGCCCAGGGCAAGACTAAAGGAGATGGTTGTAAAGGAATCTGGCAGAACAAATTGAATTCCGAAGAATACCAGCACAAAAGTCATTATTTACACCACTTCCTTGATGCATATTACTATGAGTACAATTTCTGTACACAGTATCTTGATTTGGGATATTAAGGAAAACATCAATTCATATTATGTTAACTTAAGACATTTTGAGCCTGTCTAAGCTTTACAATACTGAGATACAGCAAAGGCATTCAAACATATTTATGAAACGTTTAGAGGACTATCTTTGCACTGGGATAAAATGATAGCATGGATTTGCCTAAATCTATAAAAATCTTAAATAATAATTAATCCTGGAAACTATTTTCCAACTTATTTTATAATCATTAATGTGAATTAGTTTGAAATTTGCACTCCACATAAACTTATTTGAGTAAGCCTTGACATTCAGTCTGATAAGGATTTATACTGTAGTGCAAATGTGCATTGAATTTCAACTTAGTGCTTTATTGGTATTTTTAATGTGCATCACCTGCATTGATGTTTTTAATATGGTCTTTTCTTTCTGGCATAACATGGAAATAAAAGACCTCTTAAT
Organism: Pituophis catenifer annectens; assembly: GCF_029215685.1. Taxonomy (NCBI): domain Eukaryota; kingdom Metazoa; phylum Chordata; class Lepidosauria; order Squamata; family Colubridae; genus Pituophis; species Pituophis catenifer. The sequence goes on from NW_027256884.1 coordinate 43,383,531, forward strand.
TCCCCCTTTATCTTCTTCAGTAGTTCAGCTATCTAAGCTTCTCAAACAGTCTGGGGATTGGTTGTACAATGTAAGTCATGTCAGTGCAATAGCTCAGTATATGACTGAGCTATACTGCTAAGCAGCTCCCACTACAAGTCTCTTAATACGGTTATGGTTTAGAGCATTTAGTATTTATGATCCCTCAAAAGCCTGGCCTGTGAAAGTAGTACTGCAAAATGTAGAGAAGATAAAGATACTTTTCTCCATCAGTCATATATGCTGCACAGTTTCTTAGACATTTTGAAAATACAATTAAAGAATGTCTAGACAAAGAGAATGAAGATGGATGTGAAGCTTTAAACACATTACAAGTGGAAGGGCTGAGGAAATGAAGATTACAGACTAATGTGTTTTCAAATGTATTATTTTCTTCCAGCAGCTTTTTTTTTTTTTTTTTTTTTAGAAATTTGGCAGTTTTTAACATCTAGTGAACATGGATGCATTTTTGTAAAATACATGGATGCACACATTAAAGACAGATTAGATGTTATGATTGGATTTGCAGGAATAATATATTCAGTGTATAGTAAACAGTGCATTCAGGAAGTATTCAAACCCAATTTACTTTTGTCTGTCTGACTGAGCTCCAGAGATCCTGTGTGGAGATGGAACAGAATTCCAGAAGGACAACTATTTTTGTAACCCTCCACCAGTCTGGGCTTTATGGAAGAGTGGCTAGACAGAAACCTCTCCTCAGTGCAAAACGTATGAAAGCCCACTTCGAGTTTGTAAAAAAGAACTTGAAGGACTCTCAGACTGTGAGCAACAAGATTCTTTGGTCTAATGAAATCAATTGGCCTCAATTCTAAATATTATATCTGGAGGAAACCTGGCACTGCTTATCACCTGCCCAATATCAAGCCAAAAGTGAACCATGGTGGTGGCAGCATCATGCTGTGGGACTGTTTTTCAGCAGCAGGGACTGGGAGACTGGTCAGGGTTGAATGAAAGCTGTATGGAGCAAAGTACAGGGATATCCTCAATGAAAACCAGTTCCACAGTGCTCAGGACTTCAGACTGGGCAGAAGGTTCACTTTCCAACATGACAATGATCCTAAGCATAAGCCAAGAGGATATTGGAGTGGCTTAGGGACAACTCTGTGAATGTCCTAGGGTGGCCCAGCCAGAGCCCTGCCTTGAACCCTATTGAACATCTCTGAAGGGACCTGAAAATGGTTGTCCACCAGGGGTGAAATCCAGCAGGTTCTGACAGGTTCTGGAGAACTAGTAGTGGAAATTTTGAGCAGTTCGGAGAACCAGTAGTGCAAATTTTGAGTAGTACAGAGAACCAGCAAATACCACCTCTGGTTGGCCCCAGAGTGGGGTGGGAATGGAGATTTTGTAGTATCCTGTTACTTGTTTAATTATTCTGGTCAGGCCCAATATAAAAGACTGAAGCCTTTTTTATAACAAAGGTATTTATTTCTTGTCTTCCTCAGGAATACATTTGGACAGCTCAGGTTCTGACAGGAGCAATGACTTATATACAGAGGAGGCGGGGCAAAAGGTAAGTAGGAACCAATGAAAAAGATCATAATGACATCACACAATAACATATATACAAATATACATATTTACAGAGAACAAGTTAGGTATTTTCAATTGTAACAAATCCCCCTCTAAAATACCTAACCAATAGTAAATTATTAATATTATATATGTACATTAAGTTTAGAAGTTAAATATACATGTTGTTTGGTTGCTAAGGGTTTAGTGAGAATGTCAGCAATTTGTTCACTAGTATCGCAATGAACAGCTTTAATAAATCCTATACTCGATAATTGTCTCACATGTTTGTATTTGATATCGATATGTCGAGATCTTTGGCCTATTGCCTCGGAAGCTGAAATATCTATTGCTGCTTTATTATCTTCATTGATGATAATTGAATAAATAGGTTCACCCCATATATTAGATAACAAATCATCAAACCAGGTTAGGTTATTGACTGCTTTAGACAGACAAACGTATTTGGCTTCTGCTGTAGAGGTGGCAATTAAATTTTGTTTGCCAGTATACCAATGCACCGTACAACCATTTATAAGGAAAACATAACCAGAGGTGCTTTTTCGGCTCTTTGGGTCACCAGCCCAGTCTGCATCAGCGTAACAGGTCAAAGTTGGCTTTTCAGAAATGAATGGTTCTAAATATAAACATACATCAACGCTAGATTTCAGATGTCTCAGAATTCTCTTGATTCCTTCCCAATGGTATAAGTTAGGATTGCTTACATGTCTAGACAACAAATTAACAGCAAGGGTGATATCAGGTCTGGTCCAATTAGATATATATAATAATGACCCAATAATTGATCGATATAAAGTGTTTTCTTTGAATGGCTCGTGTTCATTGTGCATGTTTCATGGAAGTCGGTTGACATGGGTGTCTCGCAAGTTTTTGAGTTTATCATATTGCACTTTTGTATGAGTTCTATAATTTTTTCTTTTTGGGACAGTTTGAACCCCTTATCGGTTTCATCAATTTGGACTCCTAAATATTTGTTTACCTTTCCTAATATTTTTAAGTTGAAATGTTTAACCAATTGTTCAGCAAATTCATCACATTTGGTTTTATCATGTCCAAAATACAATATGTCGTCAACATAGATCAATACATATTCAATAGAATTATTCTTTCTTTTAGTGAAAAAACATAGATCAGATGAAGTAGCTATAAAACCCATATCTTTAAGTATTTTTGACAGACATTCATACCATCGTTTACCAGACTGTTTTAATCCGTAAAGACTCTTATTTAATAGCCAAATCTCTCCCTTTTTTGTATTCTTTCCTGGGGGTGCCTTTACATATATTTCTTTATCAAGATCAGCATGTAGATATGCAGTTTGTACATCAAACTGATATACGTCTAAATTTAAAATGGAAGCTAGTACCAATGCGGTCTTAACACTTTCTGATCTAACAGTTGGAGAGTATGTGTCCTCATAGTCATCAGGGAATCTTTGGGCAAACCCTTGAGCTACTAACCTAGCTTTATATAGGAATTTGCCATCTTCTAGCTCTTTGATTTTAAATATCCATTTAGTGCCAATGGGGGACTTTTCTGTGGGGAGATCTGTTGGTGAGTATACGTTTAGTTCCTTCAAACTATCCATCTCCTTTTTCATTGCTTCCTCCCACTTATTTTTTTCTTCTAGAGGTAATTTAAGTATATCATCATATGTATTGGGAGTCAGATATTTTGCATGGAGAGACAGTACGTAATCATCAAATCTTTTAGGAATTGTACCCCTATTAGATCTAATGGGTCTATCCGGAGGTTGTTCATTGCTATGCATATATTTAGCTTCCCTTTCAGTTAGCGGGTCTACTTTCAATATAGGATGTCCTTTCTTCCATTCATCATTAATTATTTTTGGGTATTTGGGTTTGTTTGTTGTTATAATTTTGGGGTTGGTATCTGGTGAATAATGTTCTGTGTGTGTGTGTGTGTAGTGTTTTTTGATTCTAGGTATATCTCGTTGAGGTGTATTTTTGACCAATTTGCATGTTCATGGAACACGGCAGATCTGGATACAATGAAATGGTTATTTTTATCAATGAAGCGATATCCCTTGGTTCCTGATTCGTAACCCATGAATATTAGTCTTTTGGATACTTTCTCTCCTTTGTGTCTCAATTGTCTAGGTACATATACATCAGCAGTTACGCCAAAAATGTGTAAATGTCCAATTTTGGGGTTTTTGCCATACATGAGCTCATATAGAGTTTTGTTGAGTGTACTTGACCATAAGCAGTTTAGAGTATAATTAGAATAAGTGAGGGCCTCAGCCCAGAATGATTGGCTTAAACCAGCATTGTCTAACACACATTTAACCATGGTTTGTAGCAAACCGTTTTTTTCTCTCTGAGACTCCATGTTGAAAGGGGGAGAAGGGACAAGATTTAAAGTGTAATATTCCTTGTAATTTTAGACAATTTGAAAATTCGTTGGATAAAAATTCTGACCCTCTGTCGGTCATTATTTGTTTAATTTTAATATTATGTTGAGTTTCTACCATTTTAAAGAATTCCTTGAATTTTTTGAAAACTTCACTTTTATGATGACCAAACCTGCTGTAATCATCAACTATAGTTAGAAAGTATCTTTTTCTATATTTAATTGAAGGTTTCATTGGGCCTACAACATCCATATGAACTAGCTGAAAAATTGAATGTGTGGTGCGAGTGGCTTTTTTGGGCTTAGGTTTGTTTTTGAGTTTGGATGAATTGCATACGGAGCATTCCAAATAATTTTTACAATTTTTTATTTTTAAGTCTTCGGAACATTCTAACATTTTCCGTATAACAGGGAAACTTGCATGTCCTAGCTTTCTGTGGAGTAAATGGCTACAGTTGTCGTGTATAGATTTACCATTGTGTAAATTTTCTGATATAGTGGTTTCAACAGTTGGTGTATTATTACCCTCTTCATGACTATCTGCCTCTGCCTCTTTGTTTTTTAATTGATAGTGTGCATAGATTAATTCGTTATTTTGTGGTAGTAGATATGTTAGTCCTTCATTTGTGAATAGTTTGCCAATGTTCCTGTTGTTTCTAGTCATAAATACTTTTCCACCTTTGAATGTGGTCTCTACCCCATTTTCTATGCTTAGTTTTAGAGTTGTCAATATATTATTTGGAATTTCGGGTATAAATAGCACCCCCTCTATTTTTCCTATACCTTTTATATGCATGTCACCTACTCCTCTTACTAGGACTTCATCTTGGTTTGCTACTTTTATGTAATATTCCCTTTCTGTGAAGTTGTTGAGTATTTTTCTATTGTGAGTTGTGTGACATGTGGCTCCAGAATCTATGAGCCATGTGTTGAATGAATCTGATGTTGATATATCACTGTCTTTTATTCCATATAGTGATCCTTTTTTGTTTTCCCTAGGATTGCCTCTGTATATTTGTTTTTCTTTTGAATGTGATGATTCCCTGCGTTTATATCTGTAGTCAGGAGAAGTTTTATCTAAGAAATGTATTCTTCTATCTTTGTGATGATATGTATCTCTATATCCTGCGTTCTTGGGGCAGTCTCTTTTTTGATGTCTTTCAGATCCACATATTGAGCATTCATGTGGGTACCTGTCTCTGACTCTAAAATCTGTCCTTTTTTGATTTCTACCTTCCCTTTGATGTACAGATCGTTCCTTTTTAAGTCTGTCTTCAGCAATAAGTTTATTGGTAAGGTTTTCTAAGGTAATTTGTTCTAAACTTAAGTTATCAATTAAAGTAATGTAGTTATCCCAGCTGGGGTCTAATGAATTGATTATAATGCTTTTCATAGTGCTATCAGAAATATTTTCCCCTCTTTGAATGAGCTCTGCTCTGGTTGCATTCAGATTTAAGATGTGTTCGCTCATAGATGTGTCATGTTTTAGTCTGGCAGAATAAAATTCTCTTGAAATTCTAGTAGTTGTGGCTACACTTTTGCTATAAAACAAATTAAATAATTTTTGGTATGTTTCAGATACAGTTAGATTATGTTCAAGACTAGGAAAGATACTTGGGGAAATAGAAGTAATTAATAAATAATAAGCCTTATGATGGAGGCAGTCTATTTCATAAGTCCAAGGTTTGTCTGGTGGATCATCAATAAAGAATAAAATGTTTTCCCTCAAATATATAATTTGTAAATACTGGCTCCATTCCATTAAGTTGCTTCCATCTAATTTTAATTTTATAAAGTCTGTAGGTAGTGTCCCAGAGTGTTGTGAGAAATTATTTATATTCAGGAGCTGTCCATGGTTTAAGACCTTAGCATACTCGCAATAAGGTATAGGTATGGTGAGGTATGTCTGTATTTACTTATCTCTCTGTTTTGGCTGGATCTGTGCTGACTTGTATTTATGTCTTCTTCTTTTTTCTTTGCAGGTTCGTTCTGCGCATGCTCAGTCCTCATTCTTCCCCAGTAGTCGACGACAGAGAATCCTGTGCCTGCAGCTCCCGGGATGAAGTCCCAGTTGGCCTTCTGTTCTTCGGCTTTGTTTCCGGAGGGCCTCTGGTGACTGAAGAATGCCCGGCATGCTGTCCAGCTCGTCGGGAAGTCTCCGGAGTTGCGGCGATCGAAGAAAAATTCACCGGAGGCTTGTCGGCCATGTTCCTCGATGCGGCCAGGAAGCGGAGCTCGATGCGGGCCGTCATTGGTGGTGAAGTCGGGTCGCTCAGCAAGGTGTTCTTCGGCAGATAAGTATGGTTGCCAGTGCGTCTTTTCTCGGGCGACTAGTTCTTCTTTTAGATAGTTTAGTTCTTTTTGACTTTTGATAGGTGTTAGTTTAGAATTTTCTTTTTCTTTTTCATTTTCTGATTGTTTGTTTGATATTTTTAGTTTAGTCCCGAATGCTGCAGTTAATACCTGCATGGCATTATCTATTTCAAGTTCAGTAGGTTGAGTGTTGTATTGGTTAAATAGTTGTTTTTTATTTATTTCTGGACTCGGGTAGGCATCTTCTTGGTAGGTTTTGTTTCCCGCTTTGTAATTTAAAATTTGGGATTCCTTTAATGATTGGTCGGCCATTTTGGGAGTATTAAGTAGATAAGATGGCCGCCATGAAAAAGGCGCGAAACTATCGCCATCTTCAGCGTTATTTTTATAGTCAGGGGTTGACTTTCTTACCTTGGATTTTTCTTGTTTATTATGTTCATTATTTGCTGCTGTTCCGTGATTGTTTATCATGCTGTGGATTTTCACAAGCAGATTTGATTCATCTGCAGTTGTTTCTATTAACTCTAGTATTTTTCTTTTTACTTCACCTTCTTTGTTTGAGGCTGAGGGGGTTTCTTCTGTTCCAGCTAGTGGTTGTTTGTATTGTGTTAGTAGTTACATTTAGTTAGTAGTACATTTTCTTGTAATTGTATGTGTTTCTTCATGTCTTCAATTAGTGTGTTTTTGTCAGGAGTCAGCTGGGCTGCCATTCTTTTTGTTATATATCTAGTGGCAGGTCTTCTTTTGTCTTTTTGTGATTCTTGCATTTTTATTTTTGGTTGAGCCTACCAAACCATCCTCTTGCTACCAATTTGTTACTTGTTTAATTATTCTGGTCAGGCCCAATATAAAAGACTGAAGCCTTTTTTATAACAAAGGTATTTATTTCTTGTCTTCCTCAGGAATACATTTGGACAGCTCAGGTTCTGACAGGAGCAATGACTTATATACAGAGGAGGCGGGGCAAAAGGTAAGTAGGAACCAATGAAAAAGATCATAATGACATCACACAATAACATATGTACAAATATACATATTTACAGAGAACAAGTTAGGTATTTTCAATTGTAACATATCCTTCCCCTGGAGTGGGGTGGGAATGGAAATTTTGCAGTATCCTTCCCCTGCCACGCCCACCAAGCCATACCATGCCCACCAAGCCACGCCCACAGAACCGGTAGTAAAAAAAATTGGATTTCACCACTGTTGTCCACCAATGGTCACCATCCAACCTGACTGAGCTTGAGAAGATTTGCAAGGAAGAATGACAGAAAATTCTCCAATCCAGGTGTGTAAAGTTTGTTGCATCATACCCAAAAGGACTTGGGTATGCTGCCAAAGGTGTTTCAACAAAGTACTGAGTAAAGGGTCTGAATACTTATGCCTATGTGATAGTTCAGTTTTTTCTTTTTAGTAAATTTGCAGACATTTCTAAAATTTTCTTTTCACTTTGTCATTATGGGGTACTGAGTATAGACCAATGAGAAAAGATGAATTTCAACAACTGTAGAATCAGGCTGCAGCATAACAAAATTGACAAAAATGAAGGAGGTCTGAATACTTTCTGAACGTGCTGTGTATCTTTCATTACTAACACTGAGCAGCTTAAACATTTGCAATTTTTAATGAGCAATTTTATGGAAATGATAAAATATGGTTAAATTTTACAATTACAATGTAATCATAATAATTTGAATCAAAAAATCAACTTTCACTCAGTAAGTAGGTAGGGAAGATTAATGCTTATGAAGTTGAAATCAAAATGGATTAAAAGGACTCCTCAATGTAATTTTTAGTATGATGACATTAACTGTTGTCTTTGTGGATGAATTTAATTTGTTAATGGATACATTGATTTCTATAGGTAAATGGGTGATCCAAATTATCTTGAATATAAATTCTTACATTTAAAGAGTATATGAAAAGCTTCATTTGTCAAAGAACATCATACGTTGGCCACTATAATGAACTGCAACTTTTACTAGATATAATTCATATTACTGTATATTGGATGAATGACTATAGATAATGTTTTATAAATGTATGGAATAAAGGGCATTCTGCCCAGAATTTACATGCGGGTTTAATCAAACCTTATGCTACCTAAGCACACATCTAATATCAAGTAAGTAATATAATCCATGTATGTTTTGACACAACAAAATATAGAAGCAATGGAAAGCATATATCAATGTTTAATACTTTCATAATATCAGGAATGGAAGCAATTGGGTTTACATTAGGTTAAATTATTAAAACATTTATGTTTTAGCCTTAAAGACAATCTACTCTCTGTTTACTATAAAATTGCGTGAAAGGAAAAAAAGCACACAAAATGTTATAATTATTGCCAATATGGTAGAAAAAAAAGCAACCCTCATCTCTGTATTTCCATTTTTTACTTAATAAACCACAACAACAAAAAACAAAATTGAGATTAATATACTACAGTAAGCTAGAGTAGCTATGAAAACATATAGGTGCTCAGCTTCAAAACACTAAGCTCCATACCAAGTATTAATTTAGAAGAATGGGATAATAAACAATTTTTTTTCATTTTTGCACTAGCAGTGGGAAATCAATTGATGGGTATTGCTTCTTTGTCATATATCTTGAAGATTTGAATTTAACCTATCTATGTCTATGAGTCTTCTGCTGAATTAAGATGAGGAGTTGAATTAAATCATAGTGTTGGAAGATTTGAGATTTACTAACTTTAACCATTCCCTCTTCTACATCCACTGGGCCTTTCTTGAATATATTGTCTCATGTATACAACACTTTTTTGTACTTAAAAGATAGTCATAATGCTTTCATAGATCCTTCAGTTTTTGAAGCCATAGATACTGACTACGGAATAATTCAGACCTGCGTTTCTTCCATTTTTGTGACATTTTTACTTTCCTGTTGCATGTTATAGATAAAACTTGGAAGCATATGTGAATGTATCTTTGCATTTAAGAACTTATATGTGAGTTTTATAAATATCTGATGGCACAGGTTTTTTTTTAATTAGACACAATTAAATGATACCTTTGGGATACAAATTATGTTCTAGACTCTAAGCCATAATTACTATATTGACAAATCCATATATTTATAGCATTTACATTACAGTTTTTCTCTAGGAGGTGAGGGTGAGATATGAAATTCTTGCATAACTTGATCTTTGAAACAGAATTTTAGGTACAACAGAGATGAAAAAAATAAAACAATGAGTTTTGTGATGAAGTGGGGATTTAGATCTAGATATTCCAAGTCCAAATTTAATGACTACACAATATGTTCACAGAATTCACTGTTACCCACTGCTCTCCTGGAATTTGTCTTCTGATAAAGAATAACCTGGATAGAATGGTTGAAAATGAGGGCCTTTACTAACACAACAACACTGCCCACTTTAGTAACAAAATATGAACATTACTGTAATGTTGAATCTCTAAAATTCAGTATCAGGTTGTATTTATTAGCAAATATTTTCCTAGCATTCCAATTCTGAGAATTGCCTCAGTCATTAGCATTAAAATTCAGACAATGAAACCAAAATATTAATTGTTTTGTGTAAAGGTGTTCCTTGCATTAGCATAGTTCAAGATTCTTAACAGTAAAGATAAAGCCACCGTGATATTATTTTGTCACATCAGAAAACTATAGTTGTAGCAAACATGAATTAAATCCAAATTTTATCATATCCATCAAATAATATGTGACATTATGTGCATTGTTATGTATATAAAATTTGGAAAAATATTTCACAATGATGCACATATAGAAAATATGAAAAATTACAACAACAGGCCAACTATCTGCTCTAAGTAAAGTCTTGAAACCAAGTGCATTTGCAATATACTGAATATATTTCTTTTGGGTGGAATTTCATTAAAAATAAAACCATAACTGGTATCTCACACACACACAAAAAAACTCTTAACAGAAGCTAGACTATATTTATATATGTATATATGTTCTTAGTCATATGCTAATGGAAAATGTGTTTCAGCTAATTGAAGAAAACAGATCACTGTGATATTTTTTTAATCATGAAAAGAAATAAAGAGACATAGATACCACCTATGTGTGTATGAGTTTATGCATATAGATATTTATTTTACAAATTGATCAGTATATTAGCAAGAAGCAACTAGTTAGTGTCTAATGTTTTGCAAGTTTTAACAGGGCTGTTTAACACTTATGAAAAAGCTTAAAAGCAGTGAGAAATCATGCTGACCTTCAGAGACTAGCAAACACACTCGTTCATAGTGTTCAAAATCTAGAAATATAATTCAATTGTAGCAAGAGGTGCATTTTTCTAAGTAGTAGTACATCTTACATTTTATCTTCCTTCCTTTCGTTCAAAATACAAATACAACTGTATATGTTAACACATTTACAAATATAAGAAGAAATATTCCAGTAAAGTTTTATTTAGTGCAAGTCATTGGGATGAATTAATTATAAAGAGTGATTATAAGGAAGCTTTCTACTGGGGGGAAATATAGAAGTCACTGAGTTACAATAAAACTTAGTGCAGCCATCTTGAATTGATATTACAAATTGTGTTTTATTTATTTATTTATTTATTTATTTATTTATTTATTTATTTATTTATTTATTTATTAAATTTCTATACCGCCCTTCTCCAAATAGGACTCAGGGCGGTGCACAGCCAAGATAAAAACAAAGCATACAAAATTTAAGAACAGTATTAAAATAATTAAATATTTTGGCCGAAATTAAGATAACCCAATTTAAAATCAATTTAAAATTTAACTCAGGCCAGCCCAGCTTGTTGAAATAAATAGGTTTTCAGGGCCCGACGAAAAATCCGGAGGTCTGTTATTATACGTAACTCTGGGGGAAGGTTGTTCCAGAGGGTGGGCGCCGTCACAGAGAAGGCTCTCCCCCTGGGGGTCGCCAGCCGACATTGTCTGGCGGACGGCACCCTGAGGAGGCCCACTCTGTGCGAGCGTACTGGCCGGTGGGAGGCTATTGGTGGCAGAAGGTGGTCTCGTAAATACCCCGGCCCTAAGCCGTGTTTTACTTACAATTGGAAACAGAACATTTGTTGTTAAGTGGTGGGATTATTAAGTAAAGCTATCTGATTTTACACCTTTTTCTGTTGTGGTAGTTAAGTAAATCATCATGGTCATTAAGCGAGACATCACAGTATTGCCATTCTTAACTTTCCTGTTGGTTTCTTCATAGATATTGATATCAGAAGTTGGCTGGGAAGGTCTCAAAAAGCAATAATTTGACCCTGGAACACTACAGCCATCATAAATTCATGCTGATTGCCAAATCTCAGAATTGCAGTCACATTACTGCAGGAAAACTTTGACTATCATAAATGTGAGGACTGGTTGTAAGTTACCTTTTTAGTGCAATTGCAACTTCAAATGATTGCTAAATGAATGGTCAAGATAACCTTTATTACACCACATAGCCTGTGAGTTCTGCACCAAAACAGCCACAAAAAGACACTATGCTTAACAATATGAATTGGTTTCATAATCAATTTTCTAACTTTAGAAAACAAAAAAAGTCACAAAGAAGCTATATTAACCTTCCACAATTCCTTAAAGTGTTTTGGTGTCAACTTCTTGAGCCATTGTATCTTGGAATTATGGAAGTAAAGTGGAAAATTACAGGAAAAGAAGTTGAGCAAAACTGGATTCCAACAAGATTATTTAGTTGACTTTACAAAACATGGATCAAGTCTTTATTCCTTAGAATACAAGAGTAACGAAGTGGTGCAGTCATAAAAAGGTATAGTCATAATTTTGAATCTTAGACTCCGAAATGTTCCAACATGACAAAGCATTATCTTCACCAAACCACATTAACTGTCATAAAAAGGGTCCTATACTTAAATCAATGCAAAAAAAATAAAAGTTAAAATACATCATATGGGTTTAATGGTTTAAGGTTGTAGGCAGATACTTGAAAATAAGTCTCATTTAATCCAGTGAAGCTCATTTGCTGAATGAATAGCCAAACACATTTTTTTTTACTATCAGAAAAAACCTCCCAGTAATGCTAAGTATAAATGAAATCAGGAACTAATGATTTTTAAAGAGAGAGAAGGAGAGAAGTTGCTGGGGAAAGAGGAATAAGAGGGGAAAACAATCACTTACCTAGAACCCCTAGCCTGTAGTTGATGGTTACAACAATGACATTTCCGTAGCTTGCCAGTATGCTGCCATCAACTATATTCCCTGTACCTTCCATATATGATCCACCATGAATATAGACCATCACTGGTTTCTTGCTGTTCTGATCATGAATATCTGAAAAGAATACAAGTAAGGAAAACACAAGAAAGTAATACAAGTATTAAATTTAAAAATCATAGTCTTTTTTTTTTTTTACTTCCAAAGAGCTAATTTTGCATATTTTTTCATTTCAAATGTATTTCTTATATGATCACCTCTATTTCTCTTTGGTTATAAACAATAACATAAAGCAAATATGATTTTTGGAAGAACTTTGGAAAAAAATACTTTAAGTATCATTTATACAGAATACAGTTGATTGTAGGACTGAAAAAGTAACAGAATATGCCCAATACTCAAATATGCAAACAACATAAAAATAGATTTTTTAGCTGTTAGAAAATCCACAGTGCAATATTCATTTCCAATATTCAGTTAGCTTATTAAACATGATTTTCTGCAATTTATGAAATAAAGAATGTATGTAGTTTGAACACAACAAACTGACATTCTTACTACCCCTCTCACCATCAACTAACATTCAAAGTACAAAAAAATCTAGGCAGAATATAATTTTTTTGACAGATACTTTATTCCTTCTTTCAAAGCACACTGTATGTCCATATAACATAAGCTACTTAGAGACACCCAGGAGTTCAACAGTACATTGTGTAATAAATATGTTTTGCCATTGACTTCTTTTAGAAAGTTCTTTTCAACTTCTAACTCTACTTTACTGGTAATCCTCCATCCAACAACTAACCATATCCAACCCTGCTTAGCTTTTCCATCTCTACTACCATTGGCAATTAATACAATGAATCACATAGTCAGCAAAATGATTTGTGCCAATTAACAAATACCAATTTAAACAGCACTTAAACAGCACTCCCCGAGTTGCTTTTACAGAACAATTTCTCTTACATATTCTTGACCATTAATGTCTCCCAATGTACCAGGCACAATCATGCTAGATCAAGCAAGCCCTGGTATCATTCAAAGGTACTGCCATTGGTTTGAATGACTATATTATACTACAAAGAGCAGCATAATAAATCAAGATCAAGACACATTTCACAATCTATTCCAAATAACCATACAACTGATTGCTAAGCACTGCAAAGAGTTGGCTTTGCTGGTTTGAACATCTTTCTTTGAAGATTTATTTGCTTTTGCAACTGATGAACTTATTAACTAGAAGTAACTTTGGATCACAATCAAAAGGAACGAAGATGTATTTGTCTGGATAATATATCACCAGATAATTGTTCAGATCTGATATCTTTACTTAGCTACAGATTGAAATAATGTTTTTTTTCAGAAATATCACATATTGTAATATGCTGTTATTATATTTATGTAAGAATTTTCAGTGGGAGGTGAAATAGTCTTATAACTAGAATTAAGTTGTTTCTGGGATCCCACAATCCTATATTTGAATATGGAATAAACACCTAGTTTCATTATATTTGAAAATAGTTGAAGACTGCAAGGAAAAATAAGATAACTGTTGCATTACCCAAGAAGCAGATATTTTAGCAGCTACATTTCTAAAAAATAGAAATCATCCTGAATCTTGAGAAGTAGGATATTAAAAGATGATCCCACCATACTATACACATTTCTGAATGGAATTGAATAAAAGACAAATTGGTAAAATATGTGTAGAATGTATTAGATATGAAAATTGATATGAAAAATCAGGTGAGAGTCCTAAAACAAGACCATACCAAGAGAAGCTGTCAAAAGTACACATTCCTAAAACAAATGGGTATTTCAATTAATTTTACATTTATGGCATAAGTTTCAACCCTAATTTCACATGGATCCTCTGCAGGCTTCATAGCTCATCATATCACCCCACGGAAAGGTAACCATAGATAGAAAATACTGGTACTTTTACAATGCCACTCAGTGCAAACTTCTATCATGAAATGTAATGTTGGCTGTGTTTATTTTAAATCTGTAAAACCATCACAATATATCAAAGACATATATTTTAAAAGGTTCTGGCTGAATTGCTTTTTTTTACAGACATTTGAAAAAGTATGCAGGTAAAAAAAATAAGACTAGTCTACTATAATGTATATAACTTTCTGACTTATTTTACTTAGAGAAAGGCATTTTTGCATAGTACAATATAATGGTCTGCAAGAATTAACTAAATCCATAGTAAAGTTCCAAATCCCTTGCATTTGATAATTATCAAGTAATTTAAAGAATATCCCTAAAAATTAAAAATATATACCTACCAGTTTGTCATAGCTGATACTGCCTGAGCAGCTGTAATCATAACATCCCACGGATGCTATTAAAATATTTACAGAAATAGGTTTCCTTGTAATTTTACAATAACGTGCAAGTGATAGAATTCCATATAGGACAGATATCATTTGTTGACTATTGTATAAACTCACAAAATAGCTTTTCAAGAGAAATGCGGGAATAAATGGTGGAGGCAATTTTGCCCCAATTACATGCAAAAGAAGGAAGCTTCAAAAAATAAAACAAAGCAAGTTAAAAGCATCAGTGAATTTCCTTGACTTGTTACATATTGAAGGTAAGAAAAAAAGAAAAAAGAAACCCAAGAGGAGTGAAATTGCATCCAGTATAAGGGAAAGAGAAGAAAAATAATGTGAAGGTGAATTTACAAACTACTAAAAGAGAAAAGAAAAAGAAAATATACAGAACATGCAAGGTTTCGGTTCCATTTCTTTTCTTCCCACTTAAAAGTTGGGAATTGGAATAAGCATCTGATTGTAAATAACATTTATGTTACTCACTTCACAGATATTATAGATAATTTGAACTCTTATCTCAAATAGGAATTGCAGTAATCTAAATGCTAATTTGTGTTTTAGAAAAAAAGGAAGGTGGATTTTAGATAAGACAAAAATAAAACACCACACCAAAACGTGTGTGATTAAATAAAGGAGGGGAAAATTTTTATGTTCATGCATATCAGGACTGCGGTTTTTTGGGGGGTGAAAAACAACAACAAAAATACCTTCATCTTCCCCACGATCAGTACTGGTTATATCATCTGCGCTTTTCTTTGTGTTGGCTCCTAGGTTCAAAGGGAGCAGGAGAATAAAGGGAAAAAAGATAATTTGAAAATGGCAAATTCCCCAAAATTTAAAGAAAATGATCCGGAAATTGCAAAAGAAAAAAATGTAATACACACAAAAAAAGTCAACATTTGTACTGGAAAAATAAAGGTTGCAAATTCCATAGAAACATAAATCTAAAAATATTCCAACATTTTTAAAAAAATGCTACTGGGAAAAAACTCTTATCTTGTGTTAATGCTGTTAGTTTGACTAAATTTGATTGGTAAAAAATGAAATTGATATGTATATATTTCTTTTTTACATTGAGAGTTCCATTTTCAGTACATGCTAGATCAAATGGACTTTTATGAAAGCTGTTTAAGAAATGGAGACATGATGAAAACAACTATGAAATTCAATATAAGTTATTCAAGATATGTTTTAACCCTAACCACACTGAACCTGGATCCCAAGAAATACAAGAAGTTGCCATCAATATTTCATGGCAAACCTACAGTATTTGAAAATAAGAAAAATTTCATAGACAGTTTATTAGCTATTATTTGGGTTTGCTGTTCAAAGGGGAAAATTCTACTGTGTGAATCAACAATTAGAATTGAATAATGTTCTCCAACAAAATCCATACATTATCCTTAAGACTGATTTTTTGTTGTTGTTCTGTTCAGTCATGTCTGATTCTCAGAGACTGCATGGACAAATCCCTGTAGTTTTCTTGGCAAAGCTTTTTCAGAAGATGCTTGCCATTGCCACCTTCCTAGGACTGAGAGAAAGTGACTGACCCAAGGTCACCCAGCTGGCTTTGTGGCCAACATGAGATTAGGACAGATTCTTAGATCCTAGCCTGATGCCACTATAGCAAAGTGGCTTTTGTTATCATAATAATTGCTAATAGATCAATATGAACATATAGTCAATTAGCACTTTATACAATCGACAACTTGTAGGTCAAAATCTATTTTACAAAGCTGATTTCAGACAAAAACACATCTGAATATGAACAAATAGTATTCACATGATTAACGCACTGCATTTTGAAAAGATGTGAATTAACCATGACAACCAAAACACAATTAATCACATGCACCCAATCCCCTAAAAACAGCATATAAGGTATTGTATAAGGTGGAGAATTTTGTATAATTCTATTGCCCTGAAACATTTCAAAAAGAAACTATAGTCCTTGATAGACAATTATGGCAATTTCTTCCAATCTAATGCTTTATATCTTTGTTAAAGCTTTCCATAAGAAACACCCAGCCTTACTCTCTCTTCTTATAGATGGATTTATCTGTGTGTACATTTTAAACTTTAATCTTGAACCAAACAGACTTTCATGTAGCAAAAAAACTGAAATCTATCTGCCTCATATAGCCTTTTTTTTTTTTTTTAATTTGATTTATATGCCGCCCTTCTCCGGAGACTCAGGGCGGCTTACAATGCGTTAAGCAATAGCCTTCATACTTTTGTATATTTATACAAAGTCAGCTTATTGCCCCCACAAACTGGGTCCTCATTTCACCTACCTTAGAAAGGATGGAAGGCTGAGTCAACCTTGAGCCTTGGAGAGATTCGAACCAGCAGTAAATTGCAGGCAGCTGTGTTAATAACAGGGTGTGTAGACCACTGTACTATCAAGGCTCTTTTAATGGAATTTCATTTCTATATTATCAAAGAGATGACATGAATGGACTGCTTTAGTGCCACACATCAATCTACAATGCCAACATTAAAAACCTGCAAAGGAACATGAATGTGGAATATACAAACAGGTATATGATTTACTGGGGATGCAATGCTTAGAATGCAGAATTGCAGGCAAACTCTGTCTACATCCTGGAGTTCAATCCTGATGGAGTTCAAAGTTGACTCAGCCTTCCATCCTTCCGAGGTTGGTAAAATGAGGACCCAGATTGTTGGGGGTAATATGCTGACTTTGTAGACCATCCAGAGAATGCTGTAAAGCACTATGGGGTGATATATATGTATATGTATATGTATATGTATATGTATATGTATATGTATATGTATATGTATATGTATATGTATATGTATATATATAAGTCTAAGTGCTATTGCTATTATTTTTAATAATATACAATGCTTTTGTCTTATGTAGAAGATAGGCAATGTATAATATTTTTGTTGTATAAATTGGCAACAGTATTCAATCTCTGAAGACTTTCCAAATATTTTATACTGAAATAAAAATATAATCCAATATATAAAAATCAAAACCAATTTGTTCAGATATAGCATTGTGTTCAATCATAATTTTATTTTTGCCGTTCATAAAGGTATTTTGAGTTTACCTCTGATCAGAAAAAAAAAAATATTGCTGAAACAGTTTAAGTCTTTGGATCATTATGAAAATATATATTAAATATGTGCATAGCAAAAGGAAAGTAAAAACATTCACTTTAAAAACAAATCCAAATAACAGGATAACGCAATATGGGACTGAAGCATTTTTTTAAATCATGGGGATTGCAATGTCGGTTTGAGGATTTTAAGGTACAATCCAGTCCAGCCCTGATTACCAGCAATCAGACAGAGCACCTTCAGATCTGCTCAGAGGAAGCTGGCAGTGGGAACAGTGACATGCCAGCATACATTCATTATCTTCTGTAGCATTACTAACATTTCCCCAATAAATAGCAGCTGTGAAAACTTACACTCAGTCAGAAATACTTGCTTATAAAGAACTTTCACTTCATTAATATGGCTAAAATAGGATGGATATACAGACACCAGTATTATTTAATATGTATGTCATTGGATACTCCTGATTTTACTTTTTCTTTTGTTCTAATTGTTGTTTGAAAGCCACCCATGGGTATGGTGCATAAGATGGGCAGCTAATATTAGTCGAACAAACAAACAAATCAATAAGCAAGCAAGCTATTAAAAGGACCTTCAGGAAATTTGTGGACTACTAGGAGACTACAGCTATTGTGCTTTTTTCTTAAGTGAAGATTGTCTATGATGGATTATCCTTCTTTTATTGAGTGAGATAAGGCACTCCAGTTTCAATACTGTTTTGTGTGTATGCTTTTATCATAGAGTGAATCTGACAAAGCTAAATAAGCCGCTTAGAACTGGGGTTGAAAAAGCCTATAAAGTGACAGGAGAAACAAACCAGAAACTGCAGGGAAAAGTCAACCGACTCCTTTGTTCTAAAGATCCCAGTTGCTTTTTATAAATAGAAGGATATGGAATATCAGGATCAAAGCTAAAGTTGAGAAGTAATTGCATCCGATATCAAGAAAGCTTAGTCCAGGAAACTAGTACACCCCCAACTAAAGTCATGTTTTCTAATCTACCATCTTAGTATGATGTAGCTACTGTTTTTGTGTGGTATATATGCATTGTTGCATTGGGAGCCAACACTTCAAAATTTAACATTGCTTAATGCATTGTAAGCCGCACTGAGTCTCCGGAGAAGGGCGGCATATAAATCAAATTAAAAAAAAAAAAAACCATTACAGGAACAATTTATTTTTACAATTTTTACATTAATTTATCATTTCTTTGCTGCTTTTTTTTTTTAATTTGATTTATATGCCGCCCTTCTCCGGAGATTCAGGGCGGCTTACAATGCGCTAAGCAATAGAAAAAATATTTTCTTTGCGTAGTCATGTGGAACTTCTTTTAGGAAAATGAAAAATGAGTGTGTGTCTTTTTGTTGGTTGGCCTGTCTGTCTCTTTCTGTCTATATAAATTTGTTATAAAATGAGATACATTTTAAATTACCCTGTTGATAAAATTATAGTGTGAATTTCTGTAGAAAATACAATAATACTCAAACAAATAAACCAACCATAATGGGCGTCTTAAGCAGTTTCTATTAATATGTGTGCCAAACATGCTATTACAGCATTTTTAATTGTGTTTTAATAGCCTGATAATGCTTATTTATCTTTTGTTATATACTATTTATTGCTCAAGAATCAGAGATTGCATAGCCTTTTATTAGTACTGTTTAGTAATCAATGCATTGTGCAGTTATTCAGTATAACTAATATTGAATTTTTAATTTTTACTACTTCTCTCATTTCATTTTTATTCCCAAAGTAACCTTTGACAGTGAGATCATTTTCTCATTACTGTTAATTTATCTGCATTCTATTTTTGTGGATCTAATAATTATTCTTAATGTGGTTATATTGTTATTGTTTGGTTAGACCTCACTGTTCACATATTTAATTAAATTTCTAATTTGTTTTCCAATTCTCATAACCATATCATTTTACAGAAAGAAAATACAATGATTTCTCTGTTATTTATCACGTCTTTGTCATCCCCTTTCCAATGCCTCTGTATTTTAAAAAGACAGGCTCAAGAAATGTGTACATTTCTATACTGCTTATTGTTCAGAATACATGATAAATTTCATATAATATTAATATAATTATTTTGCAATCCTATTCTTAGTTAATAATATTAATAAGCACATGAAATCCAATGTAAGTAGGATTATGTTATTATAAATGTGTATGTGTGTATTCACAATGGTGTCTTGGTATTCAATGTTAATTGATACCAGGAAGCATGACGAGTACTAAAAAAGATGAGTATAAAACAAACCATGTGATTTAACATGTGATTTTATTTTATTTATTTATTTTGGCCAGGAAAGACTTCCTATCTGCCCTTCTCTATGGCAGAAATCTTCCCAACATGGCCAAATTCCTGTCCATGCTTTACAGCCAATCCCCACCTCTTTTTATAGTGATCTTCCTGGCTTGGCTAACTTCCTGTCCATTCTCCGTGGCCATCCCCCTCTTCCTATTACAGTGTGTTGAGTACCAAGAAATGAGAAGTTTCAGGATATTTTTGCCTCAAAATGCATCAAGTACCAAATCCGATGAGTTTTGAAGCCCTTGAATATTGAGGTACCACTCTGAGTGTGTGTGTGTGTGTGTGTGTGTGTGTGTATGTGTGTGTGTGTGTGTGTGTGTGTGTAACATAGATACAGTACTGTGCAAAAGTGTTAGGCAGTTGTGCAAAAATGCTGTAAATTAAGAATGTTTTCAGAAATTGAAGTATTAATAGTTTATTAAGTAAGTGACAGAAGAGAAATTTAAATAAAGCCAATATTTGGTGTGATTATCCTTTGCCTTCAAAATAGCATCAATTCTTATACTTGCACATTTGCACAAAGTCAGGAATGCTGTAGGATTAGAGTCAGGTGTATGATTAAACCATTATACCAAGAAGGTGCTAATAGACATCAATTTCATATGTAGGTTGAACACAGTCATTAACTGAAACAACTGTGTAGGAGTCTTAAAACTGGATGAGGAACAACCAAACTCTGCTGCTAAGGTGAGGTTATGGAAGACAGTTTCATGTCACAAGTCATACACCATAGCAAAACTGAGCACAGGAAAAGACAAAAGGTGGCTATACTGCATTAGCAAGTTTTCTCTCAGGCAAAGATTTCAATGCAGACTGGGGTTTCAAGATGTGCTGTTCAAGCTCTTTTGAACAGCACATCTTAAGATAGAGATTGCACAAAGAAACAGGCAATGTTGAGAACCACAGACACAGTGGTAGGCCAAGGAAACTTAATGCAGCAGATGAAAGACATATCATGCTTACTTCTCTTTGACATCATAAGATGTCCAGCAGTGCCATCAGCAGAGAATTGGTATAAACCAGTGGGAGCCAGGTACACCCATCTATTGTCTGGAGAAGTCTGGCCAGAAGTGGTCTACATAGAAGAATTGTGACCTAAAAGCTATACCTCTGACATGGAAACAAGGCTAAGCGACTCAACTATGCATGAAAACATAGGAATTGGAGTGCAAAAAATGGCAGAAGGTGCTCTGAACTGATGAGTCAAAGTTTGAGATATTTGGCTGCAGCAGGAGCAAGTCTGTTCACCAAAGGGCTGGGGAGAAGTACAATAGTGAGTGTCTGCAAGCAACAGTGAAGCATGGTGGACGTTCCTTGCAAGTTTGCGGCTGCATTTCTGCAAATGGAGATTTGGACAGGATAAATGGTGTCCTCAATGCTGAGAAATATAGACAAATACTTATCCATCATGCCATACCATCAGAGAGATGTGTGACTAGCCCCAAATTTATTCTGCAGCAGGACAATGGCCCAAAGATATACCCAATGTCATTAAGAGCTATCTTCAGCATAAAGAAGAACAAGAAGTCCTGGAAGTGATGGTTTCTTCCCCACAGAATTCTGATCTCAACATCATTGAGTTTGTTTGGGATAACATAAGGAGACAGAAGGATTTGAGGCAGCCTATATACACAGAAGATCTGTGGTTAGTTCCCAAAGATGTTTGGAATAACCTTGAAGGAACCTTCCAAGTTCCTTCAAAAACTGTGTGGAAGTGTACCTAGAAGAATTGATGCTATTTTTGAAGACAAAGGGTGGTCTCACCAAATATTGATTTGATTTGGATTTCTCTTTTGTTCACTTTGTTTACATTTTTGTAAATGTAAACGTAAAATAAACTGTTGTGTCTTTACATAATGATGTGCTTAGTTTTGCATGCTTGGTTGTCTTATGCCATATGCCTCTTCTCCCGACCCAGTACATCTCTTCATTCAGAAACTGCCCCTCCTTTTATTTTACACACCCCAAATATCTCTTGCACTTGTTTTTCCTTGTACTGTGAAATTCTTTGCACTGGGGGGGGGATTTTGATAGCTTCCCTTAAAAAGAGGGGGTGAAGTTGTTGGATCACCATCCCAGCAAAAAAATTTCCTCCTTGCCCTCTCAGCCAAAGGGTTGCCCACAACCAAGCAAAACTTCCCAAGACAACCAAGCATGCAAAACTAAACACATCATTATGTAAAGACACAGCAAAAGCGCCAAACAATAGAGATCTACAGAACTCCGGAAGATGCACCAAGCATTTCAGTGATCTTTTGATATTGCCCAGGTGGAAGAAGAACAAAAAGAAAGGGAAAATGCTTTTGAGAAGTGGCAGGGAATGGGAGAAAAAAGGGGAGCACCCTTGTTGTGCTAAATCAAGAGGAGATTAAAAGACGGGTGTGAGGGTTGACAGGAAAGCAGCCACAGCTCCAAAATGGTGTGTGTGTGTGAGAGAGAGAGACAGAGGGAGGGAGGGAGAGGGAGAGAGAGATCATCCCAGTTGCTTGACTACCAGAATCTGATAGATTGACATGGTCACAGCTGCTGAACTTTGATGAAAAGGAAACCAGAAAGAAAAAGAAAAAAGGGAAGTTGGGAATCATTTTAAAGTAACCCAGCAGCAACCTGAAACCTACTTTTCCAGCAAGAAACACACACCAACATACATACACATACACACACACACACGCACGCACGCACACTTCTATGGCCAACCGTAAAATTCACCCCAGCAAACCAATGAATGAAATGTGATTAAACATTAATGTTTAATTGAAACCCACAGAAGTGGTGTGCATGTTGGTGTGTGTCTCTCACTAGAAAAGTAGGTAACAGATCCTGGTAATAAGAATAGTACATTTCAGTCATTCTCTTCATGTCCCACCATGCACTATCCAAATGCTACTGGCAAAGCCTCTCTGTAACCCCACCACACACACACACACTATCCAAAGGCTGCTGGCAAAGCCCCTCTGTCATCCCCTCCCGTTGCCATCCAAATGCTGCTGGCGAATGTGAGACTGCAGCCTCCCCAGCCCCTCCTATACTACTGCTGCTTTCCAGCACCAGTGTGCCTAACACCACTGGGAGTGCACCAAAAGCATGCCAGAAACTAGAAGCATCAGAGGCACATTTAATCGTCTATGGGAGGAATTGGCCGTGAAGAATTGGGTTGCGCTGCATCAGCCACGATTAGGCAGCCTCAGAGAAGCAGAAGAGATGTTGTGGCAGCAGTATATCAGCGGTGGAGGACCAGCCATGGACAAAGAACCATGGTGGGTCAGCCGTGCTGGAAAATCCAGGGTGAAATGGACAGGGTCATGTAGCCATGAAGAATTGTCCCAGACCCTTCTGTGAGTGACTCTGAAACATGATTGAGGCCTATTGAGATCAACTCAACATGGCTTAGTTGAACTGGAGAAGAGCTTTAGGGTACATTACCACTAGTAAAAAGCAGTGCCTTGACATTCAATTGTATGACAAGCAGCACATTCAGTCATATGATGATTACAATCATAAAAACATTAATTCTATCTGATAATCTACTTTATAAAGCAAGTTGATTATTTAAATAACAATATCCACTATTAGAGGCATTGTAATACACTTCAATATAGTTTATCAGTTCTCACTGATAACCATTATTCTAACCATTAAGAATAATTTTTCATAATTTCTGAAATAAAACATGTATTTATAATCACTTTCAGAACTGCGTTATTAAATGCTCCGTATTTGTTAAAGCTTCTCATGCCAATAATAACAAAAAGAAATAAAGTTTCCTAAGCTACAATTTAAATGTTACATTTTAATTGTTTCTTTAAACCTCCAATGTATCACGATGCTTACATCATGCTGCGTTGGGTTACATCATGTTATGACCAGTGATGTAACCCGTCGCAATGCAATGCACACATCGCATTTTGTCAGTAAGTTAGAATATTAGGATGTTGTTGACCTGACTAGAGGGACACTGCCATAAGGTAGAATACACTCCTTCTAAGTCTCAAAATACAAACTGGTACCTTCTTGAGACATACAACCAAAGTGCCGAAACAGTGTCTTATTCAATTTTACACATAATTAGTGTGGAAATATACACTGAAAGGCACATTTTTCCAGCAGCAACCAAAACGTTTAAGACAACCCCGCCCACCACAAGCACTCTGTATATTAATTACAATTGTGTTATTTCTGTAATCGTACTATTCATATGAAAGATCAGATGGTGAAGTTTTTAAGAAGAAAAAGTTTATAATGGTTGGAATATTCAACATTAAAAGAGTATAGGGTTCAAATTCCTTTTCAGCTACAAGGCTGCCTCTGTAATTTAGATTTTTTAATATAGTAACATAATAATAAAGCTGCTTCAAAAGGCTCTTAGGAGGATAGAAGAAAACAAAATCTAGCTCGAGTTCTTTTAAGAAAGGTTGGGATAAAATATTATATGAATAATTGAAATAACTTATTTTATGGGCACCCTTTTGTTGATTTGTTAATTAGTTTATTTGAACTGATTTTATCAGTCATCTGAATATTATATTTGATTTTAGAGTTAGGGTTACATGGTTATGGAATAGCTAAATTCTCGCTAAGTTTTGATGCTAAGTGGTTGGCATTAGTCCACCTGGAAAATCTAAGCATATCAATAAGTGGGTACCGATGTGCTTTATGGATGAAAATTACATTTCAGCCAACATAGGAAAATCATATATAAAATGCCCTAATTTCAAAGAAAGAGTGAAGATCCATTCTGAAATGTATAAAACACTACACTTCACAAAATCAACACACAAATAAAAGTTGACACTTTTGATCCAAATTGAACGTGCATGCTCTCTGATTATTGCTCTCCAGAGAGTGGTTTAGAAGAAGTTTAAAAGCAAATATATGTATCCCAGGATAATCTTGTTCGGTCACCCAGACCAGAAGTTTGTTCTTCTAAGCTTTTGGATTCACGCTTGAGCCCATCTTCAGAGAACTTCTGTTTACTGAAATGTGTGACTATTCTACTTCTTGTATTTCTGTGGTGCCAAGTTGGGTGTAGCTTCTTATTGGTTGATTGGGGTGTTGATGGCTGGGTATTAAGCCATTGGCTATTGTTTCCTTCCCAAATCCTTAGCTCCTAAATACCTGTTAAGCTGGTGGTAAATCAGCACTCCACAGGATAACATGGATGTTTACAGAAGAAATTTAGAAAAATAATTTAGCTCTATGACAGCAGTTGTAGAGTGGTTGTATCATTGTGATACTGATCTATCCATCCATCATATATATATTACTATTTGGGGTGTCTTGGATAATAACTTTCTGTAAATCTAGTTAGCTAATATCATTTTTCATAACTTAAAGAACATTAACTTGAAATTATAAAAATAGAATGTTCAATATATCTAGGGTGAAGATAGAATTAAGTTTTTTTAAAAAAAGAATTAAACTTCAAATCCTTAAAAAATAATGTTAGCTAGATTGTATTCAGATCTTCTCTGGCCTAATCAATCATCTGGATTTAAATATAGAAATTTGCACATTTATTTCAATCAGAACAAAGCTGGAAGGGACCTTGGAAGTCTTCTATCCAACCTCTCACTCAAGTAGGAGACCCTATACCATTTCAGACAGGTGACTGTCCAGTCTTCTCTTAAAAACCTTCAGTGATGAAAGCCCTACCAATTCTGAAGGCAAGCTGTTCCACTGGTTAATTGTTCTCACTGTTGGAAAGTTTATCCTTAATTCCAGCTTGCTTCTCTCCTTGATTAGTTTCCATCCATTGTTTCTTGTCTTGCCTTCTGGTGCTTTGGAAAATAAGTTGGCCCCTCTTCTTTGTGGCAGCCCCTCAAATACTGGAATACTGCTATCATGTCACTTCTAGTCCTTCTTTTTGCTAGACTAGCCATATCCAATTTCTGCAACTGTTCTTCATATGTTTTTTCTCCAGGACTTTAATCATCTTAGCTGTTCTTCTTTGCACTTTTTCCAAAGTCTCAACATCTTTTTTGTAATGTGGTGACCCAAACTGGATGCAGTATTCTAAATGTGGCCTTACTAAATATTAAACGACGTTTAATATTAAATGTCGTTTAATATTTACCCCTCTCCTTTTTCTTCTCCTCCTCCCAACTGGTAATTAATACTTAAACTCTCCCTCCCTAATGTACTTTTGATTGTTATTTTATGTTGCTGCTCATTGATAAATAAATTGTGGAACAGTACGCAAGTAAAATAAGATGCCTTTCAATAACCTTCAATTGACTCAAACAGTATTTCCATTTTAATGGATTTAATAGATATGAAAGGATCCTAGTCTGTTACAAAGAGCAAGAGTTAATATTATTATAAATTAGGGACATTATGCACCATGAACATCTTACTGTTTTAATATTGGAGGGCCAAATAAATACATACACGGAACTACATTAGCATGATGCTGCAATAATGGGAAAACAAAGAAAAATAATACATTTCCTAAATCTTAGTATAAAATTAGTCATATACTGTATAAAATACTGTTGTGGGATATAAACTAAAAGAATTGATATTTCTGCCAGGAAACCAAGAAAGAGTTTGTTTCTAGAAAAAAATAGGTATATGAAGGTACATGAAGACATTTAACTAAACATGATAGCTTTTTAGAATTTAGAATTTGGAATAATGATTTAGAAAAAGTACTGTTGCTTAAATATGTTGATAAAGTAAACCTTAGGTACATAATTAATGAACAAAAAGTCAGGATAGCAGGAGAGAAAAAGAGAGAAATTAATTATGATTCATTATGTATATTTAAAGACAGTTACATCAAAAACAAACTGATTTCATTTATTTAATTAAATTTTAATTCTATCATCTCTCTATCCATATCTGTCTGTCCGTCCGCCTATCTATCTATCTATCTATCTATCTATCTATCTATCTATCTATCTATCTATCTATCTCTATCAAATTTATTTCCCACATATGTTGTAATTCAGGTGACTGAGTGGCTTCATGAACCTTTGTGCATGATGAATTAAAAAACACTAAAGAAAAGGCACTAAACTCTTCTAACTCAATAAAAATATGTGTAGGATTTCATTAAATTCTTAGGAATCATATCTCTTCTATAATTTTTTATTTTAGTATAAATTGGGGGAAATTGTTGCATTTTGTTGCCTATGTACAATATTAACATCATTACAAACAAATTTAGCTCCTGGATTCTTAGCATATAATAATGAAAAATAAATGCAAAGAAATATTCTTTTACCCTACTATAATAATAACGGCATTGGTCGCGTTGGTTGATGATCTCTGGAGGGCTCGGGACAGGGGTTGTTCCTCTGTCCTAGTCCTATTAGACCTCTCAGCAGCTTTTGATACCATCGACCATGGTATCATGCTGCACCGGCTAGAGGAGTTGGGGTGGGGGGCTCCGTCCTACAGTGGTTCTCTTCCTTTCTCTCTGACCGGTTGCAGTCTGTGTTGACAGGGGGGCAGAGGTCGACCCCGAGGCCCCTTGTATGTGGGGTGCCACAAGGGTCGGTCCTCTTGCCCCTTCTGTTCAACATTTATGTGAAGCCGCTGGGTGAGATCATCCATGGTTTCGGGGTGAAGTACCATCAGTATGCTGACGACACTCAGCTGTACATCTCCACCCCGGACCACCCCAATGATGCCCTTGAAGTGATGTCCCGGTGCCTGGAGGCCATGCGGATCTGGATGGGGAGAAACAGACTCAGGCTCAACCCATCCAAGACCGAGTGGCTGTGGTTTCTGACATCCCGATATAGTCAGTTGGTGCCATCACTGACTATTGGGGGCGAATCATTGGCCTCCATGGAGAGGGTTCACAACTTGGGTGTCCTCCTGGACTCACAGCTGTCTTTAGAAGAGCACATGACGGCCGTGGCCAGGGGGACTTTTTATCAGGTCTGCCTGATTTGCCAGTTGCGTCCCTTTCTGGATTGGGACTCGTTAAATACGGTCACTCATGCTCTCGTTACTTCCCGCCTGGACTACTGCAATGCTCTCTACATGGGGCTCCCCTTGAGGAGCACCCAGAGGCTCCAGCTGGTCCAGAATGCGGCTGCATGGGTGGTTATGGGAGCGACGTGGCGCTTCCATGTGACCCCCTCCTGCGCGAGCTGCACTGGCTTCCAGTGGTCTTCCGGGTGCGCTTCAAGGTTTTGGTTACCACCTTTAGAGTGCTCCATGGCATCGGACCGGGGTATTTACGAGACCGCCTTCTGCTACCAATAGCCTCTCACCGACCAGTACGCTCCCATAGAGAGGGGCTCCTCAGGGTGCCGTCGGCCAAACAGTGTTGACTGGGGGCCCCCAGGGGGAGACCCTTCTCTGTGGGGGCACCTACCATCTGGAATAAGCTTCCCCCAGAGATACGGAGGATCCCGGACCTGTGCACGTTTCGTTGTGCTCTCAAAACTTTTTTATTTCAGCAGGCTGGCCTGGCCTAACTCTCCTCTTTTAAATTTTTAATTCGTGATTTTATAAATTGGATGTTTTAATCTGTGTTTCGGCCAAAATATTTAATAATTTTAAGGGATTTTTAATATTTGTATTATCTGTATTTTATCTTGGCTGTTCACCGCCCTGAGTCCTTCGGGAGTAGGGCGGTATAGAAATTTGATTAATAAATAATAAATAAATAATAAATAATACTAATTTGTGCTGTATACAGTAGTTAAAATTCTGGCAATGAATTTAAAAGAAAGGCCCAGCTGAGATAAGAAGAAAAATATTTATAGGTTATAAATAATTTTGGTGTAAGAATGTCTGTCATTAAAGTATATTATTGGGTTTTTTGTTTGTTTGTTTGTTTGTTTGGCTATCCAATATCTTTCTCCTTCCTTATCATAGTCTCATGAATCTCAGATATTGGTCCAATACTTTGCAGTATGTGCTGTATTCCTTTCTTTGTAGCTGATCAATTATTTGTATGCTAAGGATTTTCCAGTGCAGGAGTCACCAACCTTTCAGACCTCAGGGACCACTAAATTCATAAATCCCGCAGACCACTAATTTGAACTGCCTAATGACTGGCTGGGTGGGCGTGGCAAGGTGGTCATGTGACTGGGTGGGTGTGGCCAACTCAATGTCACTCACATCGAGGGGCACCTTGCCAGCCTCTACTCACTATTCCTCGCCTGCCTGCCTAGGCTCTTTAGGGCCCCAACAGGCAGCAGTTGCTGGAGCTAAGCAGCCACCATGAGAAAGAGTTGGCAAAACAGCTGGCTCAGTTCAAATTGGATCTGACTGAGAAGGTGGCTTAGCAGAAGCACCTCACTGAGAACTACAACCATAGGCTTTCCAAACAGAGGGAAGACCTGTGGGAATGCAAGCCCAGGTACCAGCACCTGGAGGCTCAGCAGGCTGAGATAGTCAGCCAGTTCCAGGCCATGATGCAGTCCCACTGGAATAAGGTCCTCCGGCTCTTCGCCAGCAGTGGCGCTTCCCTCCAGCCTTCACCCAAAGCCCCACACCAAGAGGCTGAAGCAGACCCCAAGTCAGAATTTCTGCCGCCTTCTGACCCACACAAAAAGACCCCAAAGGGGGAGTCTCTCTGCAGCAACACAAACGTTCATTGCATGTATCTGTCCCAGGGGCTGTAGTTTGAGGACCCCTGATTTAGTGCAATATAAAAAATGCAAATAATTTTTCTAGCGACCACCAAAATTTTCTCACGGACCATCAGTGATCCACGGACCACCAGTTGGTGACCGCTGTTCCAATGTACCCTTCAGAGGTTTGATAGACCATCCCTCTGCTATTTAGTCCTGGATACTTCACCAATATTTCTAATTAAATATGGTGATGATATACATAATGCCAAAGACAGATAGATGGCAACATAACATATTCCTAAAAGTATTGCAAATCTATTGCATCTGTATATAGACCATGAGAAAAAAAATGAATGGGAATGGAGACTTGAACAAATCTTAAGAGTGTGTGCATGTTTTAACAGAAAGTAACCCCAGTGAACACATTCAATCGTCATTTATTACAAACTAATGATTAAATTATACTAATAATTTATTTCCAATAATGAAACAGGAAAACATTTGATGTTAGATGACTTCTATTGTATTAAAATTGGGAAGTAATGGGCTGTAAGGAGTGGTTGGAACATTCTGATGGATAAAGATAGATATGAAAACAACATTCTGGAAATTAAGAAAACAAATTGTCCCAACATGTATGTTCCAAACAGTGAATTAAATTGTAATACTGTCCAAATTTAAACTAATTGTAAATTAATGGACTCCAGCACATTCTCCTATCAAATAGCATCAGAAAAACAAAGATCTTAGATGATCTGCAGGAAGCAACACAGGAAGCAAGAAGAAGTGATTGCCTGGATAGGTTCAACTAAATTGAACATCCAGTTATGATGTCACTGCAGTACCCCCATAGAATGAACATTGGACTTACCTTGAACGTTCTTTCTATGTGCACTGCAGGAGAGTCCAAGCATGGGTTAATTTCAGTCTGTTCTGACATCACTGAGTTGGAATTTCTTTGGCCATGCCTTCCTCTTCTGGCTGAGCCTCAGTTTTTTTCAACAAAACCGGAAGCAGGGAAGATGCAATCTGTTTGAAGAACCGACCACTCCTGGACCCCGGACCAGTACAAGTCAGGGTGGGATTGGACTCTCCTGCAATGCACATAGAAAGAATGTTCAAGGTAAGTCTAAGGTTCATTGTCCTGGGCACTGCTTGGAGAGTCCAAGCATGGGATATACCCAAGCTAAATTGTTGTAGGGCAAGAAGCAGATTGGTCCAGGGTTCGCTCGGCCGGAGGACTCTCTGGTCTCCCAAACGCTGCTTCAGCCAATGCGTACTGATCCAGCTTGTAGTTCCTCACGAATGGTGAAGGGGATGCCCAAAATTGATGCTTGTGTAGCTCAGGCCGCCGAGGTGGCAGCACTACAAGTAGAGTACACCGTGATGTGACATGGCATGGGACGAGCTTATTGTTCATAAGCTAAGGCAATACATGCCTTGAGCCAACGTCCAAGGTAGATGGAGACACCTTCTTCCCCATCGAGGTGGGCTGGAATGACATGAATAAAGCCTCCGTCCTCCTAAAGGAGGCAGTACATTTAATATACCTCTTCAAGGCTCGGCGTACATCCAATGTATGCCAGCACTTTTCCCTTGGATGTTTTGGATTGGGGCAAAGTCTGGCAACATAACCTCCTGTGCCCTGTGGAACCAGGAATTTATTTTTGGCACAAAGGTAGGGTCCAATCGAAGAATGACTCTGTCCGGGTGAAATATGCATAAATCCTGGCACACTGAGAGGGCAGCTAACTCCAATATCCTGCGTGCAGATGTAATCGCAACTAAGAACACAACTTTAAACGTAAACAGTCTAAGTGTGGTAATCCACAGTGGTTCAAAAGAAGGCAAGGTGAGCGCTTGTAAAACCAAGGATAGATCCCAGGTCGGGTATTTATGTACTGTTGGTGGTAATAGGTTGGCAGCTCCCTTTAAAAAGCTATGGACCTTGGGATGTTGAGAGAGAGAAAAATAGGTCCTTCGCCTGGCAAGATGGTAGCCAATGCTGCAACTTGTCGCTGAAGTGTATTAGTCGATAACTTCTTCTCCAGATGTCGTTGCAGGAACTCCAGGACCTGTGGAGCTGTGGCAGAGGTCAGTACCAGATGCACCTTGGTGCACCAACGACAGAATGAGGTGGTATCATAAATCCTGGATGTCGATGCTTTCCTAGACGCAAGGATGGTAGAAAACACTTCAGGTGAATAGCGTCCCTTCCTGAGGGTCTCCAGTTCAAGTGCCAAGCGGCCAACTTGAGCCACTGGGGGTCCAGATGTTGAAAGGCCCCTTGGCTGAGGGAGACCTTGTGCGGTGGTAAAATCCAGGGACATGCTATCGACAGCGACATCAGGTCTGCAAACCATGGACTTCTCAGCCAATACGGTGCTACTTACAACACCTCCTCCTCCAGAATCTTCCTGATCACCCTCTGGAATAACGGAATGGGAGGAAAGGCGTATAGGAGTTTGGCCGGCCATGGACAACGAAGGGCATTGATACCCTCAGCTGCTGGAGTCCAGAACCGGGTGAAGAACTGAGGCAGGTGAGTGTTTTGAGGTGTGGCAAACAAGTCCAAGGTTGGAGTCCCAAATCGAACTGTGATGAGGTGGAATAGATCTGGATGAAGTCACCATTCAGACTGGTCTATTGTCATTCAGCTCAACCAATCCGCTATAGAGTTGGATGTCCCAGCGATGTGTTCCGCCCGCAAGGACAGTAGATGTCGTTCTGCCCAGAGACACAATTTCTTCACCTGGCACATAAGGAGTTTGGAGAGAGTGCCCCCTTGGCAGTTGATATGTGCCTTGGCTGTGACATTGTCCATTAACAGGAGAACATGCTGATTCGATAACTTGATCTGAAAATGTCGGAGCGTCAGATGAGCCGCTCTCAGCTCTAGCCAATTGATGTCGTTGTGGAGATCTTGCTGAGACCACCTGCCTTGAGTCACTTGGGTCCTCAGGTACGCTCCCCAGCCGAAGAGATTTGTATCCGATGTTAAGACCAGTCTGGGAGGATCGTGAAACAGGCAACCCTCCTCCATGGCCGTCGACATCTACCAATTCAGGGATTGAAGCACCTGTTGAGGAACTCTGATCCTGCACAGTGAGTTGCTGCGCCCTGACCTCTGACTGGGGAGAAGAAGCCACTGCAAGGGCCTGGTGTGTAAACAGGCCCAGGGAACTATTGCTAAGCAGGAAATCATTTTCCCTAACAGTTGGGAAAGAAGCAATAGGGGCACTGAAACTGATGCCTGAACCTGTTTCACCAAGTCCCTTATACTGTCCTGTCATTCTTGAGACAGGAACACCTGAGATAACTGAGTGTCTATCACCGCCCCCAGGAGTAAGCCTGGTGGACAGTGTCAGACAGCTTTTCTCCCAATTGACTGAGAAACTGTGATCCTGCAGTGACTGGATCGTGAGTTGAAGATCTAGTTCTGCCTGCCTGAGAGACGATGGCTGGATCAGCACATCATCCAGATAACACTGTAGGCGGATGGGATGTGACCTCAGATGTGCTGCTACCACGTCTAGTAATTTGGTGAAGGTACGTGGGGCTGAGGATAGGCCAAAGGGAAGTGCCCGATATTGCCAGTGGTGGCCTGCAAATGCAAATCTGAGGAACCTCCTGTGAGATACCCATATGGGGACATGGAGGTAAGCCTCCTTGAGATCTATCGATGTTAGATAATCTTGTTTGAGGCAACCCAGAATTGAATAAAGTGATTTTGAACCTCTTGTATCTTATGTGAACATTGGGGTCCTTTAGATTCAATATTGCCCTTTGGCCTCCCGAGCTCTTGGGAACTAGAAAGAGTACGGAGTAAAACCCCAAACTTCTTTGTCCAATTGGTACCAGTTTGATGGCCTTGATGTCCAGCAAATGCTGAATCTCGGACTCCATCATGGCTTTTTTGGTGGGTTCCCTGGATACCAGACACTGAATGAATCGATGAGGGGGTTTGGAACAAAATTCTAAGGCCAGTCCGAGAGTTAGTGTTTGTAATACCCACACATCTGTGGTGGTATCCCTCCACTGGTCAGCAAACATTTTTAGCTTGCCGCCAATCGGGATCTGAGTCCATGAGTCATTTGGAACGGCAGTAGGGGCGTCCCCCTGAACCCCTGTAAGGCCACCTGGACTGTGATTGTCGAGATCTGTCTTGAAATCCTGAGCTGTCCTGTGATCTGTCTCCCCCCCCCCATGGGAATACTGTCTATGGAATTGGGAGGCAGAGAAACCCGCCTCAGTGTTCCAAAAGGGCTGCCTGCAGTAATAAGGGGTAGGTCTTCTGTCAGGTCTCCTAGTCAGCTGTGGAAGAACTTTCCTCTTATCCTTCCCTTCCACTAGGATGGGATCTAGTGCTTCTCCAAACAGCTGACGTCCCTTAAAGGGGGCTGCAGCCAAGCACCACTTGGATCTTGCGACTGCTTACCACTGGCACAGCCATAACAAGTGCCTGGATGCTACATTAGACACTAGAGCCCTAGAGGCAAATTTATCCACGTTAATAGTAGTGTACTCTGTGTTGCAGCTATTAGCTTACTGATGTCTTGTTGAAGACGTACATCCTCTGGGGAGGTCCTGGCCTGCATCTGTTTTAACCATATAAGTGATGATGTTCGAGAAATGAATGAAGCTGCTGTAGCAGACCTAATTGCCCAAGCCGCTGACTGGTGGGTTTTGTGTGCAGCCAAATCCACCTTCCTATCCTCAGTCTTCAATCCCCCTGCTTTATCAAAAGGAAGAATGGCTGTTGAAGCCAAATTAGTCAAGGGAGAATCAACTGTGGGAATCTGGAAGAGCTCCTCAAGCTCCTTTTCCACAGTATACATCTTTTTGCCCATTCCACTAGGCATTGGAATTGAGATAGGTTGTTCCCATTGTCTCTGAATTACATCTACAAAAAATTTTGGGGAGGGAAAAACTTCCTGAGTAGTAACCTGCTCCGTAAAGAGACTAGCACAAAGATCCTGGGAGTCCTTAGGGTCTGCAGTAGATCTCTCCATTTGACCCATATTAGCAGTCATTTAAGCTTTGAGTAATAATGTCTTTAAAAGATGGGGACCGAATAAGCCAGTGTAAGCAGGTTTGTCCTGTGCAAGCCCTTCGTCCCCAGACATTTCAAATTCACCTAATTCCTCCTCTCCTTCTAGAGAAGCCTCGCTGTGAAGTGATGGAGATGCATGACGTGATCCCTCCCTATAGTCTCTGTGCCTATGTGAATGTTGATGCATAGGATCTGATCTTGAAGGCTCTGGATGTAAGGGAGCCAACAATCCCCTTTGTACCACCACCTCATCAATACCTTGAGTAATGGTTTGCACAATGGCATAACGTAACTCTGAGGATAAACTTTGTTGTGTCACCTCTAGGGGGTGCAGCCCTGCTGCTGTAGGCATAAACATGGCTGATGGTGCAGAATGCTTCCTGCCAGGCACCTGAGAGGAATCAGAAAGGGGCTGAGGAGGGTCAGGGACAAATCCTTCTTGAAAAGGAACTGCATGAAATCCATGTGATTCCTGAGGTACAATGGGAGACCAGTTAGGCTGATCCTCCTGCACTTCCTGTAGCTGTGAGTCTGAAGTTAAGGTATTAGAAGGTTCACCCAGATCCTTAAAATCCTCAGGGGATTTAGAAACTGCAGCCTGTTGCTGGGCCTTTGCAAAGTGCTTTTCTAAGGCTTTTTGTCTCCTCAGTGCATCTTTCTCAGCAGCTACAGATGAAGATTTAGAAGATTTGGCTTGAGTGCTAGAAGAATTCTTGCTAGATCTCAATCTGGGCTTTTTAATTACAGGACAATCAGCCCGATGATGGGAGGGTGAAGACTCTTCAGAATCACTACTATTTGCCATATCTAACCCAGAAGACACGGTTCAGAATCCCCAATAATAATTAGAAGCTGAAAGATTTACTCACTGCGCAGTTCAGAGTTCAAAACACGCCAAACCGGCAAAACGGTTTATTAGCATGTAATTATAGGCAGCAGCAGCAATGACCAGGCAGCTCAGGTGTTAGCAGGGCTTGATCCCAGTAACGTGGCAGCCAAACACCCCAAACAACACTTTATAAAACGGCAAAACGGTTTTCACTTGTGTGGCCATGATTCCCTGCCATGATCAGATCTCCAAAGAAGATCCCTTGCTCCAATAACTGTCCAGCTGCTCAAACGACTGCACAAACTGTCAAACTGCTCAACTGTCCAGCTGCTCAAACGATTTGCTGCATTGTGGGCTACAACAAAATGATCACCGCCAGCAAAATGGCTGCTAATGGCTGAGCGGTCAGCACGCTTTTCCTCCGATCTGCTGCTCCCCAGAGGCCAGAAAGGAAGGAGAACCGAAGCCTCGGTCCTCCCCAACACCAACAATGCCTGCCTGCTGGGTCTGTGCGATCTCCGGCACGATCGGGAGCCACGCGGCAAGTTTGCAGAATTTGCAGCGCTCATCACTCTCTGTGCTCCATTTTCATCACTCCAAGCTAAATCCCTGAGGCTCTAATTTTATTGTTTGTAAGAATTTAGTTATTGTTTGAAATAGCCAATTTTCCTAATTTTATTAATTTTTATTCAATTTAATTTGAAGAACCAACTCAAATAAGTCTTTCTGACGGACTGAGTTGAAAAAGCTGAGGATCGGCCGGAAGAGAAAGATGTGGCCAAAGAAATTCCAACTCAGTGATATTAGAACAGACTGAAATTAACCTATGCTTGGACTCTCCAAGCAATGCACAGGATAAGTTTTGTATATAATTACATGGATTGTGTGTATATGTTTACTTCTATTTGTCAATATTCCCATCATATACTAAATAATAATAAT
The DNA here is from genome assembly GCF_029215685.1 of Pituophis catenifer annectens. Taxonomy (NCBI): domain Eukaryota; kingdom Metazoa; phylum Chordata; class Lepidosauria; order Squamata; family Colubridae; genus Pituophis; species Pituophis catenifer. The sequence continues at coordinate 43,420,070 of NW_027256884.1, forward strand.
AAAAAAAAAACAGGATAGTTAACTTAGCTCTTCATTCATCTCCTAGTTGTTCAGGTGTTTTATCCTACTTTTGAACAACTTCCCATCAGCTTTAATTTTCATTGATGAGGATATTGACTGGCCATCAGATCTTTTTACACTTGCACTAGCCTAAATTGCTTATTGGAGTCTGCTATTTTTTTTTAAACAAAAGTTTTTTATTTTTTATATTCAAACAACCAAACACTACAAAATCAATTATCATACATCATTTTATCCACACGCAACCCCCCTCCCCAATTCCCCCCCAGACTTCCCAGAGCAAAAACAGGATATAGCATTTAACAAACATAAGCTAAAATATGCTAACTATTACAGAATTCAAAACTCTCTCACACTTGTTAACTCCCCTTTTAAAAATTATACTTCAACCTTCCTTTTATAAATTCTCTTATCACATTTCACATTTGTAAAAAAAAAAGAAAGAAAAAAAACCCATCTTATTTTAAACATTTTAAAATCTCTTAATACATTAGCAGAACATTCTCCAAAATATAAGTTTCAAAACTTTCAAAAAGTTATCCATTAAATTTTAAGTTATCCACCTTTAAACTTCAATACTTTAAAACTACAGTAAAATTCAAAAAGTTATCCAACTTTAATTAAATCTTTTAACATCATGAGACAATCTCCAAAATATTACCAGTCTTTCTTTCTTTCTATATTTTTTCCAGTCCTTCTTCAATAATACTTTCTTCTTCGGCATTGCTCCTCCCCCTGCTTTTATTTTCAAAAAATTTTGGGTTTGAAATTGTAGTTGGTGTGTCTTTGGAATTCGTTCTCTTCTTGGGGTTGTTTCCTTTAATTTGAAGCCCCCATTTCGACTCTTCCTGTATTTGTAATCCATCAGTTCGTTCCTTAAATATTGATTCTGTCTATAGAGCCAAAACTTGTCAAAATATTTATCAACCTGCAGTAAAGAGTCTTCTTGCTGTTTCTCAATTAGTTGAATGGAAGCCTCTTCCAGAACCTCTGTTTTCGGTATAATAACCTCCATTTTAGCCCCAACAGTGTCTCTTTTATCCTCCAAAGTCACATTATCCTGATTAATTTCTTCCTCTTTTCCAGCCAGCAAGTCATTATTATTCCCCAATTTAAAATCTTGAATAGTTCTTTTAATTAGCTGTCTTATCTCAACAGTAAAAGATTTTAAAAAGTCTTTTAAATCCTTCGCAGTCACCACTTGTGAGTTTGCTGACTCATATAATCCATCTTTAATTTCAGCCATTTTTCAATTGTCTCTTTATGTTTGTATTAATTCGGCTATCAGGACATTAAATCCAATTATTTTCCACGCAAATTAAAAATGTAAGTTAGTTAAAATCAGTACCACAGTCTTTTCCATTCCACTTCCACTTTAAATCTTTTTCTTGAATAGCCCGATAGCTTTAACAATGTTACTGATGTTAACAAGGACTTTCACTTATAAGTTTTGTTTTCACACCCTAAGGCGCCATCTTTCCCTTTTTAAACGGAGTTAACATACAATACTTGCATTTTTAGTCTCCTGGATTAACTCTGCCAGCATCCAAAATCCAGAATCCAAATTCTTTATAATTTTTCTAGTTGCTTTGCTGGTGTGGTCGCGATGCTTTGGTCTGCTTATTTTTAAGCAGACTCATCCCGGTTCCGGAGCTCTAAAGTGCTTTTAGGGAGCTCTCACCCTGCAAACCCCAGGCTTAAAAAAAAAAAAGTCTGCTATTTTAATGATTCTTCCACAAGAGCAACAAGGCAAGACATTGGAACTGTCAACCTGATTTTTATGATATGTACTAATTGCTATTTAAACAACAGTAACCATCATAAAAAGGGTGATCACAGGATGAATGAGCCAGAAATGTCCATAAACTCTAATTATGATTCTAGCATAGATTAAAAATAACAAACAAAAATTTGGAATTTTAAGTCTTATCCCTTCAGTGACAAGCTACATTCACTCAAGCACTACAGAAACAGTAACACTATATGGAAGAAAGATGCTTGAATAATTCTGTTTATCTCAGTTTATTTTTCATGCTCACTTGAATAAATAGTCTTACTAGAACAAGAGGACAATGACACATTTCTAATAATACATTGCTTTTTGTCACATTGGGGGGAAACAGTGTGATTGACTGTGGATTCCTCTCAGCAGTTTGTCCTAGAATTGAGGTTATAAGAAGGGATGTTTATAATAAAATTTTGAGTCAATAGTTCTATACAATTGATGTCCTATGGCTAGAAATTCTAAACTGCCATAAGTCTGCTGGACATTGCCCAGCTTTGAATATTGCAACAATTGTGTTATTTCTCAGACTGCACTGATTTATGCCTTTCCATTACAAAATTAGACTATTTAGAATTGGAGGTTAAGAAATGCATTGCAGCTTATCCAGTGGTGGGATTCAAATTTTTTAACAACCAGTTCTGTGGGCGTGGCTTGGTGGTCATGGCTGGGTGGTCATGTGATTGGGTGGGCATGGCCAGGTGGTCATGTGACTGGGTGGGCATGGCCAACTCAACATCAATCATGTCAAGGGGCGCTTTGCCCAGCCCCTCCCCTCCCAGCCACTCCTTGTCACCCCCGGCCTCAACGTATCTATAGTTCTGTAAAATGTTGTTCACTTTTTTCAACTTTATTATCTGCATCTACATACTATAGATGTACTTTCATGGGCCACTGAAAGGAGGAAATGGCTCACATGCTTTGCCCAAGAGTGTGACAGGCTTTTAAGGGGCTGCCACAAAGAAGGTGGGGGCAATGTATTTTCCAAAGCGGCAGAAGGCAAAACAAGGAAGCAATAGATGGAAACTGAACAAAGACAGAAGCAACCTAAAACTAAGGAGAAATTTCCTGACAGTGAGAACAATTAACAAATGGAACTGCTTGTCTTCAGAAGTTCTGGGCGCTCCAATGCTGGAGGTTTTCAAGAAGAGACTGGACAGCCATTTCTCTGAAATGGTATAGGGTCCCCTCCAAGGTCACTTCTAACTATTATTCTGACACCTTTCCCAGGCCCTCCACTCAGATTTGGCATCCTCAGTTTTCCTGCCTGAACAGGGGGTTGGACTAGAACAGAGGTCTTCAAACTTGGCAGCTTTAAGACTTGTGGACTTCAACTCCCAGAATTCTTCAGCCAGCTTAAAGCTGCCAAGTTTGGGGGCCCCTGGACTAGAAGACCTCCAAAGTCCCTTTAAGCTCTGTTATTCTGTTATTCCTAAGATAAATAGCTAAAACCAGTGGTGGGTTGCTACCGGTTCTCCCGACTTCGGAGAGATTGTGCTCAAAGCGCATGCACAAAGTGAACCAGTGGTAATACCGTTAGAACCCACCACTGGGAGGGTGGGACCCTATCTCTTTTGCTCCCTCTGGACTAATGAGTTAAAGAGCTGCCTCTAGACATTCCTTTTAATAAGATTTTTAGAAACCTGAAGTTCAAAGTTCATGTCTCCTTACCCTGAAGACCCAATTTCATTTGGAATTTAATCCCAAACTGATAGCTCTTTTAGCATTTCTCTTGACACTTCTCCAAAATGCACCCTCAAGAAACCACATCTCTCTCCCTCTCCCTCTCCTTCTCCTTCTCCCTCTCCCTCACACACACAGAGGTTGGATTGGATATATCTCTCCCACCCTCCTTCCCTCTCTGCTTTAGGCGTAGAAAGTCTGCCAGTGCTGCTCCTCATTTGGCAATGCTTAAGGAGAATTAGGGGCTTGAGACAGTTGACATTCTGATCTCTGCTACAGGTGAGGCTCTCAGAAAGACTTTTTGGCAGGCACGCAATGCCTTCTCCTCAGCCTCTCAGTACTAATGAGAGATGCAGCTCTACTGCCCAGGGGAGGCAAAGCATCTCATTTTGTACAAACCATCTGCTGCTGGCGGATACACGCTATGGGTGACATGGGCGGGTCCATCCAGGGCACAGAAGTTCTGCCGCTAGCCTGGCAGCCCAGCTCAAGCCATGGGTTTTTTTAAAAAAGTATTTTCTCTATGGGGGAAGACTCTCCACCCCGCAAAAAACCAATGGCTTGAAAGCGGCTCCTCTGCCCCCCCATTCTCCTGCTGCCTTCCCCAAACACCTCCCCCCATTGCAAATGCGGCATGCCATTTGGGTGGGAAATGTCTGGAATACAATAAAGTCCACCAATTCACCTCCTGCTGGCAGGCTGGCTAATGGGTAAGGAGAGGCGGGGGAGCCGATCGGAGCCCTCCGAAAGAAGGGGGCTGAGGAAAAGTGCATGTGTACAGCATGCTGCAGATGCCCTTGCTCACCCATGCCTGGCTTCCCTCCTCCTGCTGTCTCCTCAGTGTTTGCTCGTGTTCCCCCTCCCCACTCTAGCTTGATTGCAGACGGAGCCATGTTGCCTTTTGCAAGCCTGCTGTCAGAGAAGCTGTGTGCCGGTGAGAGCTGGCTTTTTGTCTAGCTTTGTCCAGCTGTCGGGGAGGCATGGCTTCCTCCCTAGGCCCCTGTCCATTTCCCCCCAGACAGCTGGACAAAGCTAAGCAAAAAGCCAGCCCTCACCAGCATCCAGCTACACCGACAGCAGGCTTGGAAACGGCAATGTGAACTTCTACCTGCATCAACCTAGACTGGGGAGGGTGAGAGCGTGAGCGAGCCAGAGGCCCTTCCCTCCAGCCTTTGCCCAAAGCCCCGCGCCGCACCAGGAGGCTGAAGTTTGCATTTCTTCCCCACTCTGACCCACGCGTACCTTGGCAATGGGACTGTTTCTCTCCACCCCTTTTTCCAGCTGCTGGATCAGAGAGACGAACCTAGCTTTGCTGCCCATTGCAGACAGGAATCTCAAAGCCGAGAATGAACATTTGTGCTACAACCAGCCCCTAGATCAGCCTCCTGCAAACTCCGTCTCTCAAGGAGCCCGGCCGAACTTTTGCGCACCACTCGCTGAGGCGGAGGCTGGGGCTGGAGCTAATAGGTAGCCAAACTAAGTGCCCAAAGGATCCCATCCCGTCATCAGGAGTCCTGGTGCCTCAGCGAGTGAAACTTTGGCCGGGCCACGGAGTTTGCAGGCCACCTGCCTAGCTAGCACCCAAATTGGCTGCAACACAAGTATTCATTCTCGACTTTATTTGAGATTCTTAGCTGCGATGGATAGCAAAGCTAGGACTGACCACAGCCAGCTTTCTCATTTAGGAAACCTCTGCTGATTGGGAGGGCCGTGCGGCAAGAGAAAAGGCATTACATATCAGCTTCATCTGAGGTGACTGGCTGGGAGGGGCAAGGGGCGTGGCCAGACATGGTTAGCTACCAGTTCGGGCGAACCGGTGCGAACTGGCTGAATCCCACCACTAAGCTTATCACTTGCTACAGTAGCCAGGAAGAGTTTGATGATGATACTCAGATGCTGGGATAGATCTATATCTACAAGGATGAGAATCATGCAGTAAATGGTTTTTCCCTGTGATGTATGGAAGCAAATATTTTTAAACAGGCAGTATAGAAAGAATATTAATAGCCAGGTAAGCAAACAAATGAATCATCAGACAAATTAACATTGAGTTCTCATTTTAGGTACAACTAATCAGGCTCAAATTATCATATTTTAGACACATTATAAAGTGGAGTGGAATGTGTGTGTTATTTGCATATCCATACAATATGCAGAGACATATACAAAATATATTAAAAGTTATATATCTGAAGTATAATCTTCCAAACTAATAGAGGCTTTGTGTTTAACATTCCAGTCTTCAACACCATTATAGTTTGCATTTTACAGTGGAAAACTATGTGTATGATTTCAATAAAGCCATACTAGGTTTTTTTAAAAAAATAAATGGCTAAATATATTTCAATGAAACTACCCAAGCAACTTCTAATCTTGAATATGTAGTGATCGGGGTGTGTGATAGTTTTGTTGGTGTACATGTGGTGCCAAAATAGATATCTGGGCTTGTTATAGCATTGGGTTGCCAGTTAGCATCATTATTCTGTTGCTTTTTCTGTATGTTTCAGGAAGAACCATTGTTGGTATGCATGTATAAGCCTACTGTCTAGAGTCTGAGAAAATGCAATGCCACTTTTCAGGAAGGGTTGTAGCTTATGAATAATGCATTTAAGTTGCTTGGGTTGTGAATTTTTAGATGACAAACAGTTGTGTTCTGTTGATTTATTTTTGAAGTGTAGTTGAGTTCTCTCTGGAATACATTTGACTATATTGATTTTTGTTTATAAATCTCATTGGATGGATATAGGCACCGTCATAGTTTCTTCCTCTAATGTGATATAAGCCATTATCTGCCAATATGAATTCTATAAACAGACCAAATTCAAAAATTAATGGGCACAAATTTTGACATCAGCATTCAGAACAAGGACAAAGTAGTATCAGACCAAGACCCACTCATATCAAAACATTCTTACAAGGTCTCCACAACCACAATAGATTTTTAACAATCATCTTATCTTCCATCCCTTTCTACCCCCTCATGTCAATTTAAATCCCGCATAAATTCAGTCACATCATAAATCTGATAACATGAACTACAGATCACAAAAGCTTGTGCCTCTTAATAAAATCTGTGGATCTCAAAAGTTGGTATCAGGCTGATGTGGATGTTTAGTTTCCATAGACTTACATGACTGCATTTCTACAATGTCTTTAATGAAAATTCATGAAACATGAAACTCTAATTAAAATTTTGCATACCATTCTCCCAGTCATAGACCTGATGGAATAAACATACACAGCTCAGGTTGTTAACTAGCAGTGATTTTCGTACAGCTTAAATAAAGGACAGTTTCGTTTAGACAAAAATCTAGTAGTATAGAAAGAAAATGATACGTAAGTATTTCAACTTTAATAACTAGTGGATTAAAATGGCAAAACAAGCTTTTTAAATTTCTCTTGGAATGCAATTATTTCATGCACAGTGTCTCTCATGTACACATTTTTTAATGTTCACATCTATACAACTATTTAAAAACCATTTAAAGCCATAATAGATTGCTTTTCTTCCTTTTTCTGCGAAATACATTACATTATCCATTACATCATCCATAAGGAAATCAGATACTACATTTACTATTGATTCTTGACTAATGTATCTTTTCTTTTATATACACTGAGAGCGTATGCACCAAGACAAATTCCTTGTGTGTCCAATCACACTTGGCCAATAAAGAATTCTGTTCTGTTCTGTTCTGTTCTGTTCTGTTCTATTCTATTCTATTCTATTCTATTCTATTCTATTCTATTCTATTCTATTCTATTCTATTCTATTCTATTCTATTCTATTCTATTCTATTCTATTCTATTCTATTCTATTCTATTCTATTGTAAGGACAATTAGAGTGACAAAACCAATGGGAAGTAAGTAGATAGTATTACCATTACAGTGAAGAACAACTCTGCTCTGAGCCTAAAAGGCTAGAACTGTTTTGTAAATCATAAATCTTTCACAGGTATTTCAGCCAAACCTAAGAAAATGTAGGGTAGTTCGCTTTAGGAAAAGAAGATGGAAGAACAGCTTAAGGGCAAACTATTTCATGTTTTAAAATTTCAGTCTTTAAAGACAAGACTTAAAGAAAATGATAAAGATGGTAAAAGAGAATATGGGCATCTGCCAGGGGGCATGTACACATTGTGTATATTTTGACAACATAATGCAAATGACATGAATTACAGAGTTCAAACCATTTGTATGATGGTATCATGATATATATTTTTCCCAATGCCTGTGAAAGACAGCGTCAGGGAGAGTGTCTGCTCTGGATTTCCTCCTCTTCTTAAAATTTTAAACGTTCCTTGCTTTAAATATTTTTTACTATTTATGCATTCCATTATTCTTATTCACTATATGCAATTTTTTCACAGCAATTTTTTCATTTTGTAATTTTAAATAAAATCATCTTTTTTATTCTTTCCATTAACAGTGTGCTATTGGATGAGTTCCACTGCCATATGAATGCATGAATAAATTTATGCTTAAACTCTGCATTCAAAACTGTCTTTCTTTAGCAAATACTAACACACACACACACACACACACACACACTCATTCTTGAGTTATATAATCATATTTTTTCTGCCTTCTATTTATGTCACATAACAAAACAACATTTTCCATGGATTTCATTCATTCATTGATTGTGTATGTTTTCCTCCAAAACCCATCCGTTTCTTTCATTATCACTGTGCATTGGAATATAGTTTGCAATTCTCATCAAGTTATGAATTCTTACATCCATAGTATCCTCAATAATGTAAGTACATTATAGTGTAACTTGGTACTCATCAATTTGTTCTGGGAGGCACGATGAGTAACAAAACCAATGAGTACCAAACGAATTTTTCCCATAAGGAATAATGTAGTGAATCACAAGGTAGACAATATTGTTGAAAACCAAACAAATGATGAAAATTTTCACATGAAATTGCTTTGAGTACCAAATTTGATGAGTTTCAAAGCATTTGAGTACCAACATTCCAGTGTAGTTCATATTCTAACATATATTAAGATTTTCCATTCATAAATAATCCTACACTTTCACAAACATGAAAGTTGATTAATGTATTTATCAACTCACCCCAATATAAACTTTCTCTTCTCTTAGTTCTATAAACTATAACAATTATTTTTCCCTTTTTTCACTGTATTATTAATGCACTGTTTACAATACACCTCTCACATTTCATGTAGCAAATTTCTGCAGCTATTTCAGTAGCCCATTTATATTATTATCTATTAAAACATTATGCACATTACTCATAAAAGAATTCAGAGTTGAAGAAACAATACAAATGTTCATGTTCTAGTATCTTAGAAAGTAAAGACACCAGAAAATAGTAATCCAAGAAAATTGCTTTTTCTGAAATTAGCCAAGGAAAAGAAAATAGTAACAAACTTCTTAATTCCAACATATTATTATGGCTCCTATGGTAACTGCTCTTCTGATTTAAACTGCTTTAAGGGCATTTAGAACTCGTTAAAGCATGTCACAGTGACAGCTCTTTCTTGACTGAAATCTTTCTTTTAATCTATCAGATATAAAGGCAATGAAAATTCACCTGTTTCAGTCCTGACACAGGATACGATCTTGCCTCTTACTACTGTGAAGTTTCATATAAAATATAGCTCATGTATAGAAGTTGTACTGGAAATAGCAAAAGAATTATTGTTCATCACTTAAGCATAGGAAGCCTAAGACTAAGAATGTCTAAAAAGCCTACTTCATGACAGATAATATATTTTTGTTTCTCCACCAGGAGGTGGGGAAGGAATTTAAGCTAATGTGAATTTAATTTTTACCATTAAAATATATTTTGGGATTTGGGATTCTTTGGTTCATGGAGAATTGCCACCTTTGGTCTTGGATGGGGTGGCACTATCCCAAGCAGACCAAATGCATTATCTGGGGATTCTCCTGGACTTGCTACTCCTGCTCAAAGAGAAGGTGGCAGTCATGATCAGGTGGGTCTTTGTGCAACTATGGGTTGTGCACCAGTTATGCCCTTTCCTGGACCAGCAATTCCTACTCACAGTCACCTATGCCCTAGTCACCTCCCATCTTGACTACTGCAATGCACTCTACATGGGACTGCCCTTGAAAAGCATCCAGAAGCTCCAGTTGGCTCGAAATGCAGTGGCCAACATGGTTTTGTGCAAACCTTGATGTGTCTATGTGTCGCCTCTACTGTGGGAGCTGCACTAGTTGCCATTTTGCTTCCAGATGCAATTCAAGGTGCTAGTTATCACCTATAAAGCCCTTCATGGCTTGAGACCAGGTTATCTGAGGGACTATCTCTTGCCAAACACATACACCCGGCCCACTAAAGCAGAGAGGCAAGGAATGTTGTGGATCCTGTCCCCTAAAGAGGTAAATCTGATGGGATCCAGAAAAAGGATTTTCTCCATGGTGGCTCCCTCTCTCTGGAACTTCTCTCCAGAAATTAGACTGGCCCCCACTTGAACATGTGGCTTTTCCAGTGAGCTTGGGGAACCCAGAGTGGAATGGAATCCATTAAATGGCTGGAATGAGTGTTTGTTATTCCTGTGGGGCAGGGTGGAGGTTATTTTTTTATTATTTATTATTTTTATTCCTTCTACATTCTGTTTTTATCTTCTATAAACCGCCTAGAGTTGGTGTGAGCAAGTAGGCAGCTATATAAATTTTCCTAAACAAACAAACAAACAAACAAATAAATAAATTTTGTATAACTGGTATTGGGAAACCAGATTTGGGTTATGACTATAAACAAAGATATGTATTTTGAAAGGAGTAAAAATTACTGTTGATCATTTCATCTTTAAATCATAAACTGATACCATCATAATATGAGCTTAATTTTCTGTCAAATGGAAAATAGGCACAAATCACCACAAAACTTTTGCTTAAATAGTTTATATTTAATGTAAAATCCAATAAAATCTAAGGAGCCTCAAGGCAATGTCAGAACATCTAGAGCAGAGGTCATGGAGACATCACGTGATGTATCAGGGCTTTCCCTCCCCCCCCCCTTCGCTAAACCGGACATGGGCATAGCCAGAGTGTGACACATTCAGCCTGCAGGCGGCGAGTTTGATGGCCCTGATCTAGAGTATGGCTGTGGCAGACCAAAAAGATCTATAGAAAGCTCTTTTTTTGTAAGAGCTTGTGTAAAGACCTCTTCAAAGCTTGTGACATCTGAAAATTTGAAACACACCTCATTTATAACATGGCAAGTTGTCAGATGGACAGGATACCCTGAAATGATGAAAATAATCCAAATGTTAAGGAAAATGCAAGTTGGGTTGTACCAAGAAAACCCCAGAACTTTAAGATTAAGAAAAGATTTAACTCATAAATGAATGGAACAAAGTAAGAATCCCAGTCAGGCAGGATTCAAAGGTAATGATGTAACATTATTAAGTATGAGAGATACCAGCACAGACTTTGCTTTCCATTGAGGTAAAATTTAGATTATAATATGAAAGCATGTCCATAGGTAGAGAGTCAGACAATACCATCATGAAGTAGCAGAGCAGTATAAGAGAAATAAGCTAAAACACTTTAAAAAGAAATAATATGTAGTAGATATCCTAGCATAGCACACTTACTCTTCATATGTTGTAAAATGTGTGATTTACAAAATAAATACAAGTGGTTCAGTGGTGGGTTGCTACCAGTTCCCCCTGGATCGGGCGAACCAGTAGCTGTGGTGGCAGGAGGCTCCACCCAATGGCCCAGAAATCTCTGTGCATGTGCAGAAGCATCATGTATGCATGCGTGTACCCATGAGCAAACCAGTAGCGAATGAAATTGAAACCTACTACTGAAGTGGTTTTAGTAAGATTTAAGTATCTTCATAATCTAGAAGGTTAGAAAGCTCTTCTATTGGCCTAACAGGTATTTTTGTTTGTTTGTTTGGTTGGTTGGTTGGATTTGTTTTGTTTTGATGCCCTGGAGTCCCTTTTTGACTTCTGTTTATACCCTGGACTAGTAATATTATAGTTTTCCTGGCAAAATTTTGGAAATGGTTTGTCCTGGTCTTCTTCCTAAAGCTGAGAGAGAGAGACTGGCCCAAAGTCACCCAGCTGATTTTGTGTTTAAGGAAGAAATAGAACTCATGCTCTCATGCTTTCCAGTGGGGTCCCTTAACTATTACACTAAGCTAACTCTTAATAAAACAGATACAGAATACAAAATTCACTAGATTTTTTTAATCAAAACAAATTTAAATTAGGTAGAAAAACTATAGTATTTTATGATCCAGAGTAAAATTTAAGCATTCATTCTGTAAAGATATCAGAAAAAGTTTAATCTAAGTAAGATTCTATGGCATAATAGATGTCCTCAAGGAATAGGGAAGCGCTGCAACACAGATCAATGGCCAGATATTGAATTCTGGCTGGTTCAGTCTCTTATATACACACAATGCTGCTCCTCTTTTTTTCAGCACCTAACAAGAATTGGATGTGAGGATAAAGGATAAAGGATAAAGTGGACCAGTAATTTTGAAAGATCATATTTTGGTGAAAATGCTTTTGAAAATATTGGAACTAAACAGACAAGCAGACCTAACTTTGTGAGAATAGACAATTTACAAAGGAAAGATAAATGTAATATGGACTAGATTGTAACAGTGATTGTAACAAAGTATTTCATGTCATTTCAGATGAAAGTAATTAGGACACAAAGAAAAAATAAGGGAAAGTGGGGGGAGCCTGCCTTTTACTTTCCTTCTTGTAATTGATACACTTTCACTTTTGGATTACAATATTAGAATGGAAATTACCAGAGAAGTAAAAATGAAAAGATAGGAGAGCATAATAGAGCAACCTGCAGAAAGAACATTCACTTTAGAGCTCCTTCAGGCACTGTATGAATAGTTGGGGGAAAAGATGTCTGAATCAGTTAATATTAAATTAACAGCTTTTGAAGACAGAATGGATGAAAAACTTATAAAGATGAAAAAGGATATGAAAGAAAGGGTTAAGATAGAAAACTCTATAAATAAAGTGTCTGGAGTTGTAAAACAAATGAACAACAAAATAGAAATTTTGGAAAGTAAGACAGATATTATAAATAGACAAATGGAAAAACATGTAAATAGTGTGGCATTTTGAAGTTGAGAGAGAAAGAATTTTGCTTGAGATTAAAAGCAATGTGACATGATTCTGGTGAAGACGTTAGAGAAGACAGAACTTTTGAGAAAAATATTAAAATTAAATAAGATAAATTACCAAAAAATGTGATGGACAATTTAGAGTTTATTAATGCATAGAAACATAAAATGGCAATTCAAGGGAGTATACTTATTTTCTGAAATTTATAAATTTTTTTCAAGAAGAGACATGGTTTGGATTTCAAAGAATTTGACTACCAAGATTCATAAAATAGTGATATTTACCAAAGAGCATAATCCAGGGGGTTTGGTTTTTAAAGTAAAACCCAGTTCTTTTAGATGGATTATATTTGAAATGGTGTTATAAAAAGAAGCAATAGTAGAAGACTATAAAAAGAAATTGATGGGTTTTTTTAAAAAAAAGTCTTAATAAAATTACTGACATAAGAATGATTTGGGACACAAGCAAAGCTTTCATGAGCAATTACTTTAATAGTGAGCTTAAAAGAAAGAGGCAAAAGAAAACACAAGTTATTTTTCATGAGATAGAAAGAGGATTAAAAAAGACAAAACAAATATTACTCAACAAATTAAGCTTCTACAGCAACAATTATCTATGTTCAAGTAGGAGAAATGGAAATACAAATGAATTATGCAAAATAAAAAATTAGTCTACAAATAAACCAGTGGTTGACATACAAATTATGAAAAGAAAAAGAAAAGAAAAGAAAAGAAAAGAAAAGAAAAGAAAAGAAAAGAAAAGAAAAGAAAAGAAAGTGATATTGAAATTACAAGAAGGAGATATTGTAATACCAGATAAAGTGGCTATGAAAATCTATTTCATCGGTTATTCCAATTTATATAAAGAGCAAGAAATTTCCCTGGAGAAAGTAGCTGAATATTTAAATATTCAACTATTTAATATTTAAATTAACCAAAGATTACAGAGAAACCAAGAGAGATTATGAATGCACCTATAATAATAAGGAAAGTTTGCAAAGCTATTAAAAAAAAAAAGGAAAACAGGAAAGCTGTCTGGACCAGATGGGCTACCAGCTTCTTACTATAAATGTTTTGAAGATGAACGTTTACAATCTTTACAAAAAAATGACAATTTTTCTTTTACAAAGGGGGAAAATGCTGAAAAGTGGGAAAGAGGCTAATGTAGCATTAACACTTAAAAAGAGACAAGATTTGACTTTAACAAGAAACTACTGATATTATTATTGAATAACAACTATAAATTGGTGACAATAATTTTGGCTCAGAAGTTGAAAATATTTTTGCAAGAATTTATATATAATGATCAATGTGGGCTTTTACATAAAAGACAATAAAAGGATAACATAAGAAATGTGTTGGACCTGTTGGAATACTTGTATAAACATAATGAAAAACTGCAAGCCACTTTGATTTTTCTCAGATGCAGAGAAAGCCTTTGACAATTTGAATTGGTGCCTCCTATTTGACGTTTTGGAATATATGATTTTGGAGAGAATTTTATTAAGTGGGTAAGTTTGATTTATTCTTTATAGAAAGCATAACTGTTTGTTACTGGTGATGTAACAAAACACTGTGTGATATACAAAATGAACAAGTTAGAGATGCTCATTGTCTTCTCTCCTGCTTATTCTAGTTCTTGAAATATTACATAAAGATACAAGATGAAACAATTTAATAAATATTTTAAAAAGGAATTTATAAGTTAAGGACATTGACTGATGACTTGTTGTTGGTTCTGGAGGATCCACTAGAGGAAATAGAATTATTGATGAAAAAATTAAAAGAATTTGATGCTAGCAGATTTTAAAATTAATAATCAGAAAGCAAGATTGTTAATAGAAACATGAAAATAGAGGCTGAAACAGAATTGATGAAAGAAACAAGATTTAAGATTGAGAAAAAGGTAAAGAAAAATGTTGATCGCTTAGACTACTTGCTAGAGCAGAGTTCCCAACATTTCCGGCTTTGTGGACCATGGGGAGGGAGGGGATGGTTTGTACAAGCAGTCAACAAGCACATGTGCTCCCAGCTCCATTTGCACAAGTGGCGTGCACGCTGCCTGCCACTCACGCAAATGGAATGTGTACACACATGCTTGCCCGCTGCTTTCACAAGTGACCATGTGCACACACATGCTCACCAACTATTTTTACAGCCCAGTTGCAAACCTTTCATGGTCCACAGGTTGGGGACTCCTGTGCTAGAGTACAGAAATGGTGTATAAAATAGATTGAATATAATCAATTTAGAGGTTCCAGAGATTACCTTAAGCAAAACTTATCATTTATTGTAGGACAATACAAAATGTTTTTTTTTTTCCAACTGGGCATAACATTTTATAAGCACAAAAAGTATTATCATATCTCATGTCCTAAAATAGAGTGCTGTAATTCAAAATAACTTAGTACAATTCTGTGATATTTTTAAAAAATTGGGATATTTTATTGATTTAGTTATTAAATTTATATGCCACCCATCTCACTGTCAAATGACTTCGGGCAGCTGGGTGGATAGATTCAATATTTTATATCTTAATTGTAGAAACATTTCATTTGTGCCTTCTTCTTTAGAAAAAGTTTTGCTTCTTTTATGACTCCATTACATGCAATAGTAAGTAGAACAACATGTAAAATTGTTAAAAAGGTGTCATATGTAAATTAGGATGTGTGACAAATATTTCAAATGCAAATTTTTAATTACAATTAATTGCTTAAATTTAAAACTGTGAACGATGTAGAGATATTCATTTGAATATTCAAGAGAACACTGATGGGAAGGCTGAATTAATTTGAACAAAGAAACTAGACTTCCTAGCTCCCCTCAGCTCAAAATGAGACGATGGGGCAAACAAGTGTGAAAATTCCTGATTTTTTCATGCTGAAAATTATTATTCAGTTTTCAATTATGAAAAGGTTTCAAGGACTAGTATTAAGTACAGTATGTGGAAGCAACTCATCACAATCAGCTGGGTTAGTAAACCCCTAATCCTCATCAGAATTATAAAACAGGTTAGCATCCACTCCCCAACTGATTTATAGGGTATTTAGAGAAAGTGATAGCAGCTTATCATATCCTGCAAACCCTGATGAGTGGTTTATTCTGTATATAAAACCCCACTACTAGTAAATTAAAGACAAAAACTTAAAACTTATGTTAACTAGAGTATCGACAATATAGAATTTCACAGCACATTTTAAATGATTTTCTAATGAAAACATGTTTGATTTATTGGCAGCATTAACATGCTATTTGAGAAATGATTTTGTATTATTTCTCATGCAAAAATAACATGCATAAGATAAAATAAAATAATCACAAATTACCTTATTCAGTCAATCCATGAATACATGTAGTAACATTACAGCAGGGCTGTCAAATCATGGCCTGTGGGCCAGATGCATCATGTGCTGGCCATGCCTGATTTAGTGAAGGGGAAAAAGTCATGATACATCACGTAAAGATGCCGTGATGATGTGAGTTTGACACCCCTGCATTACAGTGCAAGCAAAAAAATGGTATTTGCTACAGTCTAGTGGATTGCTGGATGATTTGCAGTCAATTGAAAGATTGACTTCATTCTAATTTTTGGATAGCAACAACTGACAGGCTTACCTGTTCCCAAACTGGAAGAATATCTAATATGTAATAATTCAAATATTATTTTGTATTTATTGTATTTAATCATGTCAATATATGGCTTACTGTTCAAGGAGATAACAGCAGCTGGCTCCTATTCAGATATTACTTTATATCTGGCTGCCATATCTAAATCTCACCTGAAACAAATGAGATTTTATAATCTTGAATCTTGTGTAAATCTGATGGAAGAAAAACAAATTGGACCTGTCATTATTATCAATTCATAAATATAGTGTTCTCACATATAGCTATTCTGTCCTTCATTATCAAAATAATCTTTTCTTAAAGCTGATTTTGTAGTTGTACAAAAAATTATCTAACGCATAAAGTTTATGCCTAGTTTATTCATAAATACATTCTTGTGTGTGATTGAGAAGCAGGAATTTGATTTTGAATTATATAGCGTTAATTATAATTCTGAAATGTCAGTGCGAGATTTCAAGGCTTTTTTCACAGAATTTTTTAGAGTGTAATAAACATAGTCAAGAAGATAACAGCCCTTTTTCCATTAATATGTTCATCCTTATTATCTGAAAAAAAAAGAGCTACAAACCCAGCTGAATGAATGGAGAGTTTTTTTTCTACACATTCCAGGACTCTGAATAAACAGATTTCTCATACTTTGACAAAAGAGGGATTGGCACACACAGTTGTACCAGCCAGAATGTTTAAAAAAAAAACAAAAAAACTTAATATTCATCTCATTATAGGGAAAAACCTGCTGATGTGATGTTCCTATATGCCTATCAACTCTATTTGAATTTACTGTATAAACTTTAGAAATTGGCTAATGTTTCTCATTCTTTTTTGTTTTTCTGACTATCCAAAATATTCTCAGGAATATTTTACAATACATTATTGTATTATTAATGTTTCTATTCTGCTTTTTTAATGTCCAACTTTTACCTCCATAAATTGGGAAATTGCCTGCAGAATTTTGGTTTTTGTAGGTATACAGGTAATCTTCAATATGACTGTAATGGAATTTTCCCATTACAGTCATAAGCCGTGATAGTTATAAAATGATTTTACACTTTTACATTTCAATCATTAAGTGAATACTATGGTTGTTAAGCAAATGTCATAGCAAATGTAGAAGTGCCAGTTTTTGGCAAATCCATTATAAAATGCTGCTGTAAATGCAGCCGTGTTGCCAAGTGCCTGTAGTTGATTCACATGACCACAAAGGGGGTCAGACCATTTGCAACTTTGACTCTGTTTGATCATCACTTCAAATGATCATTAAGCAACTGGTCACAATACTATCTGTAGATATGTAACAGTGTCTAAATACCTTCCCCAGGACTTCATTGCTAACCCAACATATGCTTCTTTAATGTCCAACTTTCACTCCATAGATTAGTTTTTTATGAGACTGGGAAGCCCTTTTTATGAGTCTTTTTTTTTTTTTACTGTTGATAGCAAAACTATCCACTATTTCAATATCTTCATCGCCAATTTTAAGGTTTTTTATTATAGTTGTTGCATTTATATTTAATTTCAATCCCATTTTTTTCACTGTGTATCTTGACTTTTAATGCTAGATCATTTATATTTTATATTTTAACTCCCAGAGCAGTACCATCAACATAGCACAGATTATTGATGTGTCTTCCTCCAATATTACCATCTAGCTCTGAATGATTTGTTTTTGTGCTATCTAAAATCATCTCAATTTTCTGTAACACTACATTTCAGTGGCAATAACATCTAAGTCACATGCCCATTTGTAAAAGTTTGTTTAATGAAGATTCTTTCTAATGAAAATGTATTCATATTTTTCAGGGATCCTAACAAAAATTAAGCTCTATTTTTTTTTAATTAAAATTGGTGAAAAAACAAATGAAGTTGCCTTTTAGTAAATGCTTTGCCTCCATTTTCTTCAATTGCTCTGGTCCATCACTAGGTTATTATTCAATCAGATAAAATATTTTAAAGCAAAGCTGGGGAATGCAATTCTGTTGTTATTATTTAGTATTAGCCATGGACAGCATTGCCAATTGCCAGGGAAGATGAGGTTTGAAATTCAACCATCATCAGATCAAGAAAACTCCTACATAAGTGTTTTGTTTGTAGCATTGCCTGGTGGGATAATTGTGATATTTTCATATAGCACAGCGATAACATAGCCTTATTTTCTGTTCTTCACTACATACAATTTTACTTGTTTGAATCTGATACTGCCTTTCAACACAGAACCTTTAGTTTATATGGCCAAATGAGAACATAAGAGCTGACCTTCTCAGTGCTTACAGTGTGAAATTAGTAATCATGTTTTGAAAAGACTGATCCAGTGACCTTAGTAGCTGACTGAATCACATATGCCCATGATGGTGAACTGTGGCACACAGAGCTCTCTCTGTGGACACCTGAGCCATCACCACAGCTCAGTTCCATCGCGCATGCGTGCATGCCTCCCGCCAGCCAGCTGATTTTCAGGTCTTTGCTGCGCATGTGCGGGATGCTGGGAACATGCGGGTGACACACACACATGTGCGGGGGGTCACGTGCACATGTGCAGGGCAGTGGGGAGCACGGGGGTCATGTGTACATGTGCAGGGGAAGGGAAGGGCAGGGGGGTTATGTGCACATGCATGCATGGGCATTCAACACGCAACAAAAAGGTTAGCGATCACTGACATATTCCTTTGCCCTTGGAATTCCACAAGAGATATTAGAAACTTTAAAGTATTTATTTTAGAGAACAGAATAGATGCTGGAGAATTTGCAAGAGATAGCTTCCAATTCTTTCTTTCTATGCAAAGCTTCTCATTTGTGATTCCAAACCTGTTGCTGCAATGGAGACAAAACCTTGAAATCTATGCTAAGGCAAAAGCAGCATTGGTAGCAATGTACAACTATTATAGCCAAGTTATATAATGATATGAGTTAGAGTGCACTTAAAGGAAAGCAAATTTGACAAGCACTGGCTAGAACATCCTAAGCAATGCATTACTCTGTTAGAAAAAGAAACTTTAAGATTATTGATATGGTTTTAAAATTATATCATTAATGCTGCTGTGAAATGCTGTTCTTATCTTCAGTTAGAGAAGATGTGGTCAGATCTGTATTAGAACAAGGCTGGGAAATGTAAATTTTGTGAGGGTTGCTTCTTTCAAATCTAATTTCATGGTCTATCTCCACGAAAACATTGCTAATTTCTGACAGTCAGAAACCATATAATGTAGTATAATGTATTCATTCTGAATTCTTGGGACACCATGAAAAAGCTATTTTTCTTTGAATTTAAAGAACTTTTTTAATCTGTTAAATTAGGGGTGTCAAACTCGATTTCATTGAGGGCCACATCAGAGTTGTGGTTGACCTTGGGGGGGTCGGGTTGTGTATGGCCAGAGTGGGCATTGCTGGGTGTGGGGCCAGATCAACATCACTTGTGTTGGGGAACATCTCTGGTGACCTGGGTAGGGCTGGGGAGATCCATTGTCTCCAGGGGAGGAAAACTAGAGCAGGGCGAGCACCAAACCTTTGTACACCAGTGGAGACTCGTTGTCTGTCTCAGGCCATGCGGAGGAACCTCGTATGGCAGCACAGAGGGTAAGCACCCAGTTAGCCATCAAGCTCCCAGGGCACTGGGACCCCACAGCCCAGCCCAGCCCCTTCCCCAAGGGGGTGCCTGGCTGCACTTACCTCCTCCTCAAGGCTACTGCTGCTGTGCTCGCTCTCCTTGGCTAGTTGCTCATGATGTGTGTAGGAGGGCAAAGTGTGTGGGTCAGAGGGAGGCCCAGTTTTGTAACCAAAGCATCCTTAGCAATAGAATGGGAGATCACCAGGAAAGGTCAGGAGGAGGGGACAAGGGGATGGTGAAAGGGCAGTAGATCTGCTAGTGGCCAAGTGCTAAGGCAGAACTTCCCTTGGACCCTCCCTCCCTCTCATTATAATCTCCCTCCCTCCCTCCCTCCCTTCTTCCCTCCCTCCCTCCTTCCTTCCTTCCTACCTTTTCCCTTTTTCTTCTTTTTCCTTCCTTGCTCTTCCCCTCTTTCCTTCATTTTCTTTGTCTTTCCTCTTTCCCTTTCTCCTTTCCTGTCCCTTCTTGGATGCTCAAATGCAAAAAGGGAAACATTTCTCGATGCCTCCTTGCCTTGTGATCAAATGTCACTTTTGCTAGTAGTTTGTGGCTACTTAAAAGACTGAGAACAAACCAGGCTCAGTTTATCCCATGCTTGCATTTAGTGGGGGCATCCACAGACAACAGTACAGCAAAACTGTCAAAATGGTGGCTGTGATAGTTGATCATAGCTTCTTTCTTTTTTATGTGCAACAGCTTTAGCACTTAGGAACAGAGGTAAGTCAGTTGCTTTTCTATTAATACATAATCCTTAAAAGAACTCTCCTCTAGGGACCCTGTCATGCTCTAATTCAGACTGGAAATACAGCAAAGGAAAATATTTTTTCCCACTCTGCTTTGTCCTATTTTCCCTACTGGAAATGGCTGTTTGCAACACACAAGGAGGGGATACTTTCCTAAGAACTCACAATTTAAGAATATCAACGTACATGCATTTGCTAATCTAATGCATCTTTCATTAAGTGCACCCTGAGGTATCTAAGGGTGGGAAAGGCCATGGGGGGGGTAGTGATGGAATAGGCCCCCAAAGCTTCCCCGGCCCACTAAGATGCATTATGCTTCTCCATCCCTTCCTGCCACACTGGACTCACTTACCTTGCAAAGATCTGTCTCTTCTCTGCCACTGTTTCTTTGCCTTTGGGGGAAGGAGAGGAGAGTTGGCTTGGAAATGCTTTTCGCGCTGAGAATGGGTGCTTCTTGGTGCCATAATATCATGTGGGTTCAGGCACCATCCCCTTTTGCAGAGAATCAGGGACCCAGAAACTTTCATTCTCCGCATGAAAAGTGTTTGTGGTGCCTGTCTCCTGCTCCTCATCAACTCCTTTCTGCCACTGCTGTGGTAGGGACTCAAACAGTAAGGTAGCCATTGAATCAGAATTGGCCATGCACAGGAACTAATGATATCCATGGCCTGGGTGCGTTGTTCGCTTGCATGTGCCAGACTTATTGTTTGAATGCAGGAATGAAGCCTTCAACTGAGGGAGGAGGCACTGCGGGGCCAGGCTTCTCACATGCACGTCCAGCCTGCTGGAGCTCACCACACCACGGGAGCAATGAGACACCCCGTTGTCCTATGGAGCCCCCTGCCACTCAAGCAGGGAGGATGAGGAGGATAAGAGCAACAAGGCTTTGTGCTGGCTGGCTGGCCAGGCAAGGAGTAGGTAAGGCAGGGCTGACTGGCTGGCTGGGGAGGGGGGAATCATGGCTGCTCAGGTGGCTTCCGCCACCACTGCCAGGAGCTTGGATGCCCTGGCTATGTCCGAACTGAAGAAAGCAGAGACGCAGCAGCAGGATTGCACTCAAAGATCACTCCATTTCCAAATGCCCATTTGCACACAGATGCCCCATTTGAATGCTAGCAGGCTCTGTGGAACAACGGGATCTCATTCCTCCCCTGGCGTAGCAAACTCTTGGCGACCTGGATATAGTTGTGAGGGGCCTGGTCCTGTGGTGCCTCCTTGCTCAGCTGAAGGCTTAATTCCTGCCTTCAAACAGTAAGGCCTGAGCACGTGAGCGAGCAGCACACCCTAGCCACGGATGTTGTTTGTTCCTGCACCTGGCCTTAGATCCGACATGCACGGCCACTCTGGAGCCAGTGAGGGACCACCCAGCTGCCTTGGTCCCACTCTCTAGGCATACAAACAAGAGATGGCAAGGGAGATGCTCAGAACACAATCACAAGCCTGTGGGAAAAGATAGTCCCCAGGGATGCCAGACCCCATATGCGCTTGCTGTTTCTTGTCTGTGCCCCTAGGGGGCTGGGCAGGGGCAGCCCCTTGCTGTTTCCAGGGCAGCCCCATGGATCTAAGGCTGACTCATTCTGGTCTGAATGGCCACTACTGGGTTGTGGGTCAGGGCCCGTTGGCCTGGGCTGGGCCAAGGCGCTGTGGGCCGGTCCTTCACTGTTACCAGGGTGGCTCCGTGGGCCAGATCTAACCAAATTATGGGTTGATCCCAGCTTGCAGGTCTTGATTTTGACACCCCTGTGTTAAATTAGTAAAGGTTTAATTTCTAGTAGTCTACCTGGATATATTGATTGACAACCAGAGAATTAAGTAATAAATACTATTAGGATAATAACTATGTTAAAGAACCTATTAATAGTGGAAAGATCTAGAATTTGGGGGAGAATAAGAAATCAATGGTAAATGTAAAGGAGTCCCTGTGGACTCTGTTAGTCATTGCTGACTATAGAGGTCAGTGCTTATCTCTATTTCAAGGCCATTGAGCCAGCACTGTCTGAACATATTTCCATGGTCATGTGGCCAGCATGATGTCATGGAGTGCTATTAACTTTCCACTGAAATACAGGTAATCTCCAAGTTATGACAGTTCACTTAGCAACCTTTCAAAGTTATGACCTAATTCCCCCCAAGTACTTATGACATGGTCCCGAAAGTATGAATATTGCAGCACCACAGCAGTCATTCACACTCATGAATGAATACAGAAGTTCTGCAACATTCGCCTATTCCCCCTCTCCCCAGCTGGGTCTCTACAGGCTCTAGGCTTGCGGATACTCACCTTTCGAAGATCTAGGGAGCTCTTCAGTGCTTCAGGCCTTTGGTGTGTTTGGAGAGAATGAAGGCCTAAAGTAAAGCAAGATCACACGAGATCAATAGCACGAGATCTCACCTGATCTCACGGTACTTAGGTCTCTGTTCTCTGCAAATGCAGCGAAAGGCTTTGCAAAGAGGACAGGCCTGAAGCACCTAAACCTTCCCTCCATTTGCAAAGCCTTTTGCTGTACTTGTAAAACCCTTTGCTGACAAGAATGGAGGGACATGTGCATCCCTCCGGGCCTCTGTACTCATTGGAGAAGGCTTCCTCAACCCCTTTGCCAATGAGAACGGAGCCCTGGAGGGACGCATGTCGCCATCCCGGCCTCCGTTCCTATCAGCAAAGGGCTTGAGGAGGCCTTGGCCAATGAGAATGGAGGCCCAGAGGGATGCACATGGCCATCCAGGGCTCCGTTCTCATCAGCAAAGGGCTTGAGGAAGCCTTTGCCAATGAGAATGGAGGCCCAGGGGAACATATATAACTGTCCTAGGCTTCATTCTTGTCAGCAAAGACTTTTTGCAAAAATGACAGGAGCCTATAGGCCTGCAATCTCTCATCCCTGTAGGCCTAGGCGAAACTGCGGCGACAGGCTGGATAGGAAACAGGTCCATTGATCATCAAGATCTACATAAGGTAAGTGACCCGGTCGGGCAAAATGGGGGGGAGGAGCATAAGATAGCTCAGTGGGTGGAGGAAATCACTAGGCCCTCCATGGCCTTTCCTACCCTGAGATACCTCATGTTCAGTTAACAACTCAAACATTCTATTAGCGCAGTGTTTCCCAAAGTGTGGTACACGTACCCCCAGGGGTACGGGAAGAGTTTGGTGGGAGTACGCGTTGCACCGGAGTTTGGTGGGGATCACGTGGGAATATCCACTGCACCGTGCTTAGCTGCGCCCACAGAACAAGGAAAGAAATAGGCGCGTATCGCAGTTTTTGCACGGGAACTGGGGCCATCGTACATCGTATCGCAACTCATTATGGCGGGAACTTCTGCACATCCTTCACGCAGCTCGGGTTTGGCCATTTTTAAACTGCGGGAACATTAACAGTTGACGTTGAGCCGCGGAGCTGTTTAAACGCCAGAGAATTGCAGTGTTATCTAACCGTTAGAGTTAAAGCATATGTTTTTTATGAGGGGTACTCAGCGTTACGAAAATTATAGAAGGGGTACACATATGTCAAAAGTTTGGGAAACACTGTATTAGCGAATGCATGGACAAAAGCAGGGAGAGATCACTTTAAGTTACATGATTCACTCCTACCAATCCTAGGGTTATGAATCCTAGGGTGGGACCAGAAGTTGGCAAATGGGCCATTTTCGGCCTCCAGAGGGACTCCGGGGGAGTGGGGAAGGCCGTTTTTGTCCTCCCCAGACTCCTAGAAAGGCTCTGGAGCCTGTGGAGAGAGAAAAATGGGCCCACCGGGCCATCACGTGCCAGGAGCAGGGGGTTCACGCACGCATGCATGGGGGGGGCATATAGAATTATGGGAGTGGGCACATGCGTGCAACCCCCACCCATGCTCCTCCCACTCCTGGCATGTGATGGCAAAAAGGTTAGCCATCACTGCTCTAAACCATCTTCCAAACTGATTTTATCAAACATATATAGAACAGGAAATGTTCTTTATAGAAAAACCACAGATCCGATATAAACAATGTCCATAATACTTAAATAAACCACACTCTATAAACCAATGGATACTTAACACAATCTATAGATTTGATTGATTGATTGATTGATTGATTGATTGGTTGGTTGATTGGATTTCTATGCTGCCCATCACACTGATGGGCAAGTTTACAATGCAATAAAAATTAAAAGTGCAAAAACAGCTATAATAGAACAAAAAGTTAAAATTAAAATTAAAAACCAAGATGTTTGGTAGCTTTATTTTAATTTTACCTTTTTGTTAAAATTGGAGGTGAGCATCTTCTGCCATCACTACACTTAGCCATCCCCAATATAGCAGGGTCCTGTTAGGACCCCAGGACAGGCAGGGCCAATATTTTAGGCTTTTCCAGAAGGCCAGGAGTGTGGGAGTGAATTTCACTTCTGACAGAAGAATATTCCAGAGAGCAGGAGCCAAAGCAGAAAAGGTTCTACTCCTGAACCCCACCAGCTGAAATTCTTTGGCCGATGGGATCTAAATTAGGCCCTAGAATGAGTTGGGCATTTTTACTTCCTCACATGGTTAGAATAGTACTTTTCAGTTCAATTTTCTTCATGTTCAAAAACGTACTGCTTTCACATGGCCTGAGTTTTATAATAATATTTTCAAAGAACTCAATATTTATAACATCAGCATTGGTTCTTTTGTTTGACTGGTTACCTGAATAAGCACCTGTAATTTCTTTCTTTCTTTTTTATAAATGTGCATTTCTTTGGGATAGAAAAAGAATGAACTGTCCCCTTTGTGGATTTCTAGTTTATCACTGAGAAATGTCTACATGGTATCACTAGGTGCCACTATAGTGCATTATCTAATGAAATAAGGCCTAATGTTTGAATACAGTAGCCAGAATAGCTTCTCCTGCTATTACTTTCATGGTTGAATATAATAAATATTACATATCCAAAGGAAAAATAATCCAAAAAGAATATGTAGCTGGTTGAAAACTGAAAATTTTCCAAACCATCACACAAGGAGGAAAACCATCACACAAGGAGGAAAACAAGTCATTATGCAGAGTTATGAACAAGTGATCATGCATCTATGTGAAATAGAGAAAATGAAAATAATCAATTTTCTTTTTAGGTACTAAACAGAAAAAAATGAACAAATGTATCAGAAAGCCCAGGTGAAACTATTTGTCCATTGTTCATAAATAGGCAGTGAATACTAAGCTATTCCAAATAGTTGAGTGAAAAAGACTAACACTAAGTCATTTAAACTGCTTAGCATGGTTGCTTTGAAGGCATCCCATGCCATTTATGCTTATGCATTTATTTCTGCAAAGATTGCTACTAGTAGTACATGGGGTGGTGAAGGGTAAGAAGTGTCAGAATGATGAATGTATTGGCACACCCTATCAGCAAGAGAATGATCTTCGACATTCTCTGAACAGGCATGTGCCCCAAGCCTGCTGGCTCAGATCTAAGAACAACTTTGTGGCAAGAACAAACATTCTTGAGGCTACAAAAGAACAAAATCAAATTAAAAGATGGATGAAGCAGACCATCCAGCAGGGAATAACATTAAAGGAGGATATGGCTAAAGGATCTAATTTCCCTTAAACTACTTGGAGCATCCTGAAGAGGGTTGAAAGTTGGAGCGCCTAAATGTAAAACCAATATGCTCAAGTGGAGGATCTTAGCAGATAATAAAATGGTATGTGAATGTGGAAAGACACAAAGCCCAGACCATCTGCTGGTATGGCAGTTACTATCAGAAACATTTATTGATAATGACAATAAATTTATTTTTGACAAAACCAAGGTGACTTCATTCTGGCAGTTTAAAGTTTGATCTAGATATGGAAGAAGAAAAACTCTGTCAACACGACTGCTACCCCTTCTGTATGTGCATGCATATCCCAAATGAGTGAAGCTTGCAGAAACAGTTGTGCAATACTGCTTTCATCATGTCACACACCCACACATGTACCTGATCCAAGGAAAAAAATATCCACAGTGCATTCAGAAAGTATTCAGACCTCCTAAGTGACTTTTGACAAATTTGTTATGATGCAGCCTGATTCTATAGTAGTTGAAATTCATTTTTTTCCCATTAATCTACACTCAGTACCCCATAATGACAAAGTGAAAACAGAATTTTAGAAATGTCTGTAAATTTATTAAAAAGAAAAAAACTGAAATATCACATCGGCATAAGTATTCAGTATTTTGTTGAAGCACCTTTGGCAGCTATTATAGCCTTGAGTCTTTTGGGGAATGACATGACAAGCTTTGCACATCTTCATTGGGGAATTTTCTGCCATTCTTCCTTGCAAATCCTCTCAAGCTCAGTCAGATTGGATGGCGATCATCAGTTGACAGCCATTTTCAGGTCCCTCCAGAGATGTTCAATATAGTTCAAGACAGGGCTCTGGCTGGGCCATACTAGGACATACACAGAATTGTCCATAAGCCCAGTCTGAGGTCCTGAGCACTGTGGAACAGGTTTTCATTGAGGATATCCCTGTACTTTGCTCCATTCAGCTTTCCTTCAACCCAGATCACTCTCCCAGTCCCTGCTGCTTAAAAAATACCCCCACCACCATGCTTCACTGTTGGGATGGTATTGGGCAGGTGATGAGCGGTATCTGGTTTCCTCCAGACATAACATTTAGAATTGAGGCCAAACAGTTCAATTGTGGTTTCATCAGACCAGAAAATCTTGTTCCTCATAGTCTGAAGTACTTCAGGTGCTTTTTTGCAAAGTCCAAATGGACTTTCATGTGTTTTGCACTGAGGGTAAGATTCTGTCTAGCCACACTGCCATAAAACCCAGATCAGTGAAGGGCTGCAGTGATGGTTATTCTTCTGGTAGTCTGTCCCATTTCCACACAGGATCTCACAGGTCACTCAGTCAGAGTGATCATAAGCTTCTTGGTCATCTCTCTTATTAAGGCCCTTCTTCTCCGATTGCTCAGTTTGACTGGGCAAACAGCTCTTTAAAAAGACCTGATTGTGTCAAATTTCTTCTATTTGGGAATTATGGAGGCCACTGTACTTTTAGGAACCTTCAGTGCAGCAGAAATTTTATTGGAGCCTTCTCCAGATCTGGCATTGCAATAATCCTATCTCTGAGCTCTGCAGGCAGTTCCTTTGACCTCGTGGCTTTTGCTCTGCTACAGTATGCATTGTCAGCTGTGAGATACATGTGTGTCTTTCCTAATCATATCCAATCAATTTAATTTACCACAGGTAGACTCCAATCAAGGTGTAGAAACGTATCAGCAACGACCAAAAGAAATGGGAGGCATCAGAGCTAAATTTTATGTTTTATTACAAAGGGTCTGAATACTTATGCCAATATTATATTTCAGTTTTTTATTTTTAATAATTTTACAGACATTTCTAAAATTCTGTTTTCACTTTGTCATTATGGGATTGCGTTAGATTAATGAGAAAAAAATGAATTTCAACAACTGTAGAATCAGGCTGCAGCATAACAAAATTGACAAAAGTGAAGAGGGTCTGAATACTTTCTGAATGTACTGCATATATAATGTGACTAGATGATATAAAAACCAACTCGGTATTTTTGCTTACCCACTCTGACTGCTAAATTATGAATGTTAAAATTTTATTTAACATCTGGAGATAATGTCTAATTACTCTAGTAGCCTTCAGAAAGATATTATCGCTTATTACCAAACACTTACTTGATTTAAACTAAATATTGTTATTGTTGATTTATTTTAACATATATATTTAAGATGGGAAAAATAATAATTGTTTGGTTAGAACTATAAACAAAGATATCATTGTTCAAATACTTAGGCACCTGACTAGCAGATAATTGAAATATTTAGAAACTAAGAAGAAGGAATTGTTTTTGTTTTTAAAATGTATGCACCAATAATGAAAAAATGAAAACTAAACACTGAGAAAGGGATCTTTTCTCTCTCTTTTGAAAGCAGCTGTAATGTTTTTATGAAAATGTTTGAATTAGAGTTATAGAAATAGGCTTTATTTTAAATGTAGACATTTTAATAAATGAAAATGCCAATTACATTGCTAAATTAATTTGCTTGACAGTGTTTGGAAACACTAGTTTTCTTTTTCAAAGTATCATTTTTAATGCAAATCTCTGGTAATTTCTCATGATTAATGTTTACCTAGTTTGACATAGGAATGTGCCCGAGTTCCGATAAAATGTAAAGGTAGAAGCCATGATACAAACCAGAACCTCTTATGATTTAATAACTCAGATAAAAGAAGTAGATGCTCTCCATTTCAGAACAGTGCTAAGAAAAGATGAAATGCTTTCCTTTTCTTCCTTTTTGCCCTATGGGAGGTTAACATTTTTGTTTTGGGCTGGGTTCTTCTGCAAAAGCTAGTAACAACTCACTTATTTTATCATTATTTATAGTACATAAAGTCCCAGCTTATAACAATATTCTCAAATAACTTAGGGCTAAATTAGGCCTTCATTAACTGGATTTAGCAGATAAAACATTGTTTTGATGAGAACAACAAACTATCTCTCTCTCTCTCTTCTTTCTTTCTTTCTTTCTTTCTTTCTTTCTTTCTTTCTTTCTTTCTTTCTTTCTTTCTTTCTTCTTTCTTTCTTTCCTGTGCTTGTTCTTGAGTGCATTCATTTTAGATCCATTACAAATCTGTTTACTCTTTCCAGGCTGCCCAAGGCCTGCATCTCCTGAGCTACTTCTTGCAGGAGAATACTTCAAGCAATACACCAAGCAGTTTGGATAAATAATGCTGTTATTCATTGTAAAAAAAAAAAAAAAACCTTTAAAAGTCCCCTTATAATTAAATGAAGGATGAAAGGATAGATGGATCTAAGCAGTGTCCTGTGCTTAGAGGCAGATTTGAGAGAGAAGGGACAGGATCATATTAACTGTGGATGCATGCTGAGGTGAAATACTGTAGTATGCTTTCATTGCTAGCAAGGGATGAGAGAAGAGAAACTGGAATCAGTTGCTGCCTAATTTAAGTAAACCCCCCTAGTCTCCAATAATTTGCTATGGGAGGGTGGTTTCAAATTAACTCCTTAAACATGATTAGGGATGAGCCATTTATAGATTGTTCCTTTTCATTTGGAGAAGAACTAGAATGGGTAATCAAAAGAGGAAAGAGTTCAGCCTCCTAGATTTCAAATTATTCTGTGGTAAGAAGACTCTGAAAAGCTCTGAAAAGAAGTCATACGGTGAGGCAATGTTCTTCTAGGTGCAGAATAGAGGAAGCAATAGTTATACAGTTTCTGAATTGGGTTAAGAAAAAAATGTTCCAGAAACAACTGGTACTGAGTACTTATGTAGCAATGAAAGACTATGTAAATATTAGGGACCACAAATAAGATCCTTTAACAGAAACATTGTGTAATTAACACTTCAACTTTCTATTAAAAAGGCATATTCTCTTGTTTCAAAAATTCTCAAATAAACACCAAAAGTATTTAGGAGGTCATCTCTAGCAAGTAATTTCCCCATGCCCATGCAGGAAAGTTGGGATTTGTCTTCATCAGGCAGTTCATACTAAGGATGAAATAATGTCATTAAAATATTGTTAGAAATGTTTATGAATATGCTGAACAAATTTCTACACATTAGAATTGTAAAGGCCACAATAGAAGCAAGAGGAGGAAGTTATTATGCTATTACGGGAGGGTATTGGTTATGGACCAGATTCCACTGGGGTTTTTCCAGAAGCATAAGAACCAAGTTTAGGACTGTTATATTGGAGTTGCAAAGTTCTGGATAATTATCAGATGGCAGCAATGAAATTCAGTTTTATGCATAAATCAGTAGTCCTAAACAAACTTCTTTGTTTGTTTAATAAAATAAAATATAATATATTTTATTTTTCTTTCTTTCTTTTTTTTATTGAAAAGTTTTATAAGAAATACAAACATTTTCTCCCTCCCGCCCTTCCCCCCTCAGCCCTTCCCTCCCCCCTTCCCCTCCCCCCTTCCCCTCCCCCCCATCCCCCTCCCTTGACTTCCCAGAACAAGCACAGGGTATAGCATCCACAAACATAAAACTGAAATATGCTAACAAATTGTTGACTTCAAATTCTTTCTAGGTCTTTAACTCCTTATAACTCAAAACACTATAAACATAAGCTAAAAGTTAAAAATGTTTCACTCATAAACTATATGAATCTTCTTAGTCTGATACTTGTTTTGAATATAGTCAATCCATCTTCTCCATTCCGTTATGTATCTTTCATTTGAATGATCTTTAAGATATGCTGAAATTTTTGCCATCTCTGCCAAATTCACGACTTTTAGTGTCCATTCCTCAATAGTAGGTGGATCTTCCTTCTTCCAATACTGTGCCACCAGTAACCTGGCAGCTGTTATTAAATTCAAAACCAACTTAGTTTCTATTACAGTACAATCCGTAACTATTCCCAACAAAAAAACTGTGGTGTAAATTTAATCTTTTTCTTTAAAATATTTTGCATAATCCACCATATTTTTATCCAAAAAGCCTTAATTTTTTTACATGTCCACCATATATGAAAATACGTAGCATCTTCACATCCACATCGCCAACACTTAGGTTGTAAGTTTGGATACATACAGGCTAGTTTTTTTGGATCTAAATGCCATCTATAAAACATTTTATAAAAGTTCTCTCTTAAGTTTTGAGCTTGTGTAAATCTTACATTTCTAACCCATATCTTTTCCCATGTTTCCATCATTATTGGTTCTCCTACATTTTGTGCCCATTTTATCATACAGTCCTTGACTAGCTCTGTTTCTGAATCTATTTCCACTAACACATTATACAACCTTTTTATATGCATTTGACTTTTGTCTCTTATTTGTTTTATCAAATTCTCATCCTGTTACGAAATACCAATTTTTTGATCTTCTCTCCATCTGGCCTGCAGCTGCCCATATTGAAACCAAGTTCTAATTATTCCTTCTTCTCTTAATTGCTCCATAGGTTTTAATTGTAGTCTGACTCCTTTATAAAGGAGTTCTTTGTATGTAGTCTTATCTTGCTTTTGCTCCAAATTTATATTGTCTATCGCGTGTCTGGGTACTGTCCATATTGGTAACTTATCATTTAATTTATATTTATACTTTTTCCAGACACGTAATAGAGCATTTCTTAATATATGACTTTTAAAAGTCTTATCTACTTTCTTATCATACAATAAATAAGCATGCCAGCCGTAGACCGGACCATATCCTTCAATATTTAATATCCTTTCCTCCGTTAAATTTATCCAATCAATAATTGCTGAGAGGGCAGCGGCTTCGTAGTACAATCTTAAAATTGGGCATTTTAAGACCTCCTCTTTCTCGTGTATCTTGCATTATCTTTTGATTTACTCACGGTTTTTTCCCTGCCCAAACAAATTTATTTATGCCCTTCTGCCATTCCTTCAAATTTTCATCTTTTTTAAGTATAGGTATCATTTGAAAAAGAAATAAAAACCTTGGTAAAACATTCATTTTTACTGCGGCTATCCTTCCCAGCAAAGACAGTTGTAGTTTTTTCCAATTTTCCATCTCTTTCTGTATTTTTTGCCATAACAGTTCATAGTTGTGCTGATATAATTTCGTATTTGTGGTCATAATATAAACCCCTAAATATTTAACCTTCTTAACTATCTCAAATCCTGTTACCCATTCTATCTCTTCTTTTTGGCTTCTAGTCATATATTTTAGCTATTATCTTTGTTTTAGCTGTATTTATTTTAAAACCAGATACTTGTCCATATAAGTTAATTATATCCATCAAGGCTGTAATTGATTGTACTGGTTGGGCTAAGGTAACAACCAGGTCATCCGCAAATGCCCGTAGCTTATACTCATGCTATCTAATTTTAATTCCCTTTATTGTATCCGTCCCACATATTTTACTCAGTAAAATTTCCAGCGTCAAAATAAACAATAATGGAGACAGGGGAAAACCTTGCCTTGTTCCTTATTCTATATTAAAAATATCTGTTAAACCACCATTGATTATTATTTGCGCTGTTTGTTTTTGATATATTGCCTTAATAGATTGTATAAAATGTTCTCCAAGTTGCATCCTTTCTATTAATTTTAATAAAAAAATGCCAATTCAATCTATCAAAGGCTTTCTCAGCATCCAAAAATACTAGCACTGCGGGGACCTGGTTGTTCCTTCCCAAATACTCTAGTAAGTTAACAACTTGCCTTACATTTCTTATCCTTTTTTACGTCCAAAACACCATTCCAGTCACTCAATAGGATACAAGTCTTGTATCCCCATTGTATCAACTTTGAATGTAGAAGATTATAAATTTTTTTCCTGTTGTTGGTTCGGGGCATATACTCCAATTACCAGTAACTTTTCTCCTTTTATTAAAAGTTCAATCGCTAAAAATCTTCCTTGTTCATCTGCTTCAATTAATTTGGCAATTAAGTCTCTTTTCAAATATATGACTATACCGTTTTTCTTCTCTGGTGCTGCTGCTACATAATGTGTACCTAATCTTGTATTTGTCAAATATTTTTGATCTTGTATCCTAATATGAGTCTCTTGTAAACAAATTACATCATTCTTAAATTGTTTAAGATAGTGAAATATTTTCCTCCTCTTCTGTGGCGAATTCAAACCGTTGACATTCCAGGTTAAAAATCTAGTTCCCATCTCTGGGCCTCTGAAGCTTCTGGAGAACTTTCTGATGGTCTTGCCTCATTTGAGTTTCTTGAGTTGCCATCTGAAGTTGTTGCTGCCTTAATTCTTCCCTGCGTTTAGCTGTTGCTGCTCTAGTCTGTCTTTGATCCTTCAGTTCTTCTGATATATCAATTAAATCCAAATCTTGAACAGCAATCTGTAACAATTCTTCTTGACTCGTTGAAACTCCCCCCTGGACTACTGTCATCAGCTCTTTTCTCTCTTTCCATTACTTCCTTCTTTCTTTTTCCTTCTGGTGATTTGGATGTCCCAGCCTTTAACACATTGACATAAAAATCTCTTGCTTTCCATATTGTATTAAGGCGATATCTCTCTCCCGAATATGTCACCACTAAGCCAGCTGGCACTTCCCATCTATACTGTATCTCACGCTTTTTCAGTTCATCCACCAGAAAGGCATAATCCCTTCTAGCTCTCAACATTTTGGGAGGAATTTCTTTCCTTGTCATCACCCCCTGGCCTTCCACCTGAAGCTTGTTTTTGAAGGTAGCCTGTAAAATTTCATTGCGTAATCTCCTTGTAGTAAAATATATTACAATGTCTCTTGGTAGATGTTTCTGTCTGGCCACCCACAAATTGACACGATATATCTTGTCAATCTGCCAGCCTAACTCCACTTTCTTCTCCCCTAACATCTCTGCCAATGCCTCTGACATCATTTCTTTCAAATTCTCTTGTTTATTTTCCTTCACCCCTCTTATTCTTAAAGCAAATTCCATATCCCTGTATTGAATCATGATTACATCAGCTTCAGCCCTTTCAATTCTATTCTGAGTCTCTGCTACTTTATTATCCAAAATTTCTGTAGATTGCTTAATTTCTTCAACTTTGTCATCCAATATTTCAATATTGCCTGCCAGACCTTTAAATGCCAATAATATATCTTCCCTAATTTCCTGATTCCGAATTGAAATGTCCTCTGAAACAGCCTGTATTTTTTCATTAGTTTCATTAATTTTTTCGTTAATCACAGTGGCAAGTTTAGTCTGTGTAGCTATTAGGGCTTCTTGAATCATTTCAATCGTTAAAGTCTGTGGGTCTGTTGGGGGTGCAGAGGCTTGCATTTTAAAAGTGTGAGCTGGGGAACTTCCAGCACTCCCAGTTCCTTTAGTGGAAACAGTCTTTACAGGTTTTGAGGCCATTCTCAGTTTAGGTTAAATTAATCTTTATATTTTAGTCAGAAGCCAAAAGGAAAAGTTCATCAAAGTCAAAAGTTTTCCCCAATCTTAAATTGATGTCTTAAAATCCTCCTTCTCTCATTACAAAAGCTCTTTTCAGGCAAGAGGCTTCCAGCGAAACGAAACTTTTCTTTAACTTTCACTTTCCATGCCCTTTTCAAGCTTCAATCGCCATTTTGTTGCAAATTTACTAAATTGTTACTTCCGAAGGAGGCAATAAACATTGGAATTAAGTTAAATACTTGCAGTCTGACTTTTCCTGGCTTGTTCTTCCTTCAGCAATTCAGGATGTTGTAGTTCCCCTCATTTGTATTTAGCAGAATTGGTCGCAGCTTCTTGCTCCGCTAATTAGCAGAGTCGACCCAGGTCCGGAGCGGATTGACAGGCTTCTAGGTAGCTCTCGCCCTTCGCGCCCCAGAATTTCTCCTAGGGCACTTGGCGGACTCTACCTCCGTCTGTCGGCTCTCCTCTCTCCCCTTTGCCCGGGGAGAGGGTTTCCAGCCTCCAGACAGCTGTTTTTTTGCTGTTCTGGAGGCTTTTACAGTGCCGGGGATCGGGCGCTCACGGAGGAGCGTCTCGAAGCGCGCGGAGCCAACCGGAAGTCCAAATATAATATATTTTAGAAGTAGTAATTAAAGATGTAATCAATGTTTAATTATCTAATTGTAAGGTATATATATCACTTTTATTTAGAGATTTAGGTTTGTGGCAGGTCTGACGCTATCCATCCATCCATCCATCCACCTATCCATCTATCTCAATTAGATTTTTATTTTGCCTTTGTTACTTTGTAAGTGCATACAAAATGCTCCTTCCTCCTCCTATTTTCCTAACAACAACCCTGTGGTTTTGGCCAGGGGTAGTGTGCTCCTGGTTCGGACCGGATCGCCCAATCCGGTAGTGATGGAGGCGGGTGGTTTGGAGAACTGGTAGCAAAAATCCCTGCCCCCCCCCCATGCCCAGCTGAGCCGCACAATCATCAGGCTTTTTTTTACTTTTAAAAGCATTTTTTCTACAACCTCTTCGGGCAAAAAATGCTTTTAAAAGTAAAAAAAAAAAGGCTCTGATGATCGCGCAGCTCAGCTGGGATTGTCAAAGGCTTTTAAAAGAAAAAAAACCTCTTTTTCTTTTAAATGCCTCTGACGATCCAAGCTGAGTTGCCTGATCGGCAGAGGCTTTTTAAAAAAACCTCTGCCGATCAGGCAATTCGCTGGGATCGTCAGAGGCATTTAAAAGAAAAAATGGTTTTAAAAGTTAAAAAAAAATGGCCACATCCACCCAGTCACATTACCACCACCACCACCCCACCAAGCCATGTCCACAGAACCGGTAGTAACAAATTTTAGATTTCACCACTGGTTTTGGCTGAAAGAGAGTAACTAGCCCAAATTCACCTAGATTACTTCTATGTCTAAAATAGGATTAGAATTCACAGTCTCCTGGTTTCTAGGCCAGCACTTGAACCACTACACCAAACTGGATCTTGGTTCAGAATTTGAATTCTGGAACCCATATTTAGTAGTTCTAAACAAACTTCTTTAAATATAATATATTTTAGAAGTAGTAATTAAAAATGTAATAAATGTTTAATAATCTAATTGTGAGATATATCTGATAACTTTATTCAGTGGCATGGCAGGGGACTCTGTTGCCAGAAACTTTGTTGTTTCTTTGTTGTCTCCCTTATGTGACTAAATGGGGGAAAAACACCTACCCATACTGTTCTCTCCATCCTTGTTTTGTACAATCACATTACAGAGATTTTTTCACATTTCTTAGTATTCACCAGATGTTTTCTTAGTTTTTTAGCACCAGATGAGCAAAGTAAACTCTAAGGAATTATTTGTTACCCTTTCAAATGAAGTGTTGGGGAAAAAATAGCATCTGCACCTCACTGTCATGTTCACAATCAGAATGATTTTGATGTAGCTCTAGCTGTGCTTTTTAAAAAAACAAAACTGAACTGTGACTATAAAAAAATGTATTCATTTTTTAAATTAATCCTCCGGAGTCTAAGAGCCAAAATAATAACAAAGACTCAGTTTGCATACATTTCCAAATTCATCTCCCAAATATTGAAAAATTGTGCTAAGGAAGCTTATTATTTGAACTGTTTTTTACAGACAGATTCTTCATTATCTAGAAGAGAGGGAGTAGCATCATTTAATGTCACTGAAATCTCAAACTAATATTTTTCTGGAGGAAGAGGAGGAGGAAGAGGAGGAAGAAAAGCAAAACAAGGGCAATAAGAACAAAAACTGGTGAACTAAAACCTAGGAAACTGGAGCAATTAACTTTTAAATTCTGAACAGAATTTAGGGTCTGAAACAGGACCATAATTGTGAAGTTCACAAGAACATTGCTGATTCTGCATTGTGCAGCAGAGTGCAGAGTGACCAAGTGCCAGTCTGTTTGTTACTCTGATAGCCAGCAATTCCTTCCTCTCATTTCAGAAAGCTATAGGTTCTTTTGAAAGATCTTTCCATCTTCCAGAAAGATGTGAATATTTGACTGACTTCTGAACAAGGACCATAAAAGCCATAATATAGAGACAGTACTATAATAACAGTAATAGTAGTAATAATTATACGGGAAGTAGTCTACTCAGGAGACATAAAGAGATAGAAATGACCATAGAAGGTCATTTAGTTCAATCCAATATTTAGTGCAAATCCACTGGGCACCTCTGAAGATGATCATTCCATCCTGGGTTAAAATACTTTCAGTATTTTAGTCCATACCTAGTCCATTTATTAGCCACTAAGTTCTTCCTAATATTTAGCCTGAGCCTTTTTATTGAAGTTTTAAACAACTTCAATAAAAAGCCTGAGTGGCGTAGGAGGTTAATGCCTCCTACTAAGGCAGCATTTAACATCCAGCTGCCTGCAATTACTGCGAGTTCAATTCTCACCAGGCTCAAGGTCGACTCAGCCTTCCATCCTTTCTAAGGTGGGTAAAATGAGGACCCAGTTTGTGGGGGCAATAAGCTGACTTTGTATAAAATATACAAAAGTATGAAGGCTATTGCTTAATGCATTGTAAGCCGCCCTGAGTCTCCGGAGAAGGGCGGCATATAAAAATAAATTTTTTAAAAAAACTGTCTCATTCCTACTTTTTGAAGCTAGAAAGATAGAAACTAGGTTCACTGCATCTTCTATGCAGACTCCCTTCTGACTTTTAGAAATTGTTACTGTATTTCCCACAGGCTAAACCCTCCTAGAACATTTAACCATTTCTCACAGAGATATGAGACTCTCTTCATCTTGAACATCTTATAGAATTGTTCAAGCTTCTCACTGTACTTTTTGATGAGTAGTGTCCAGACTGGATATAGTATGGCAAATGTAATCTGACAATACATAGTAGAGTAGCATAATTAGTTCTCTTGATTGGGAATTATCTGTATTCACAAGAAAGCTAATGTTGATCATTAAATCAATCATTATAATCAAATATGTGATTGGGAGAGATCAAGAGTTTCCAGGATAAAATGAGCTCATTAAAATCCTGAAATATGTTTTGGATGGTCTACCTGTATTTTTTACCTTCAACTTTGTTTTCATTATTTATATAAACTAACTTTGGAGAACAGGTGACACAGTGTTGAAATTAGTCTCTTTAAAGCATGGTTACATTTTCATATACAAACATTGCCGGAGTAGCTTGTGTTTATGCTTAAAGCAATAGCACTTAGATTTACTGTATATACTACTTCATAGTGCTTTACAGCTCTCTCTAAGTGGTTTACAGAGTCAGCAGTCAGCACCTAACAATCTGGTTCCTCATTTTACCAACCTCAGAAGGATGGAAGGCTGAGTCAACCTTGAGTTGATCAGGATCGAACCAATAACTTTAACATGACATTTAATGTTCCAATGATATATTAAATAGAAATCACCTCTTCCTATACTGGTTCTCTGCAAGCTTGAATCTTCTTTTATAAATTTAACTGTCTATTTTTCAGCCATACCAGATAGGGTCACTAAAAACATCCATATAGCCATTCCATGGAAACAAAATTTGGACTTTTGATTTTTTTCTATAATTATACCTAAAGTAGGCACCTATTTTAGACAAATGTATTCTATAATTAATGTTTTCTATTATTGTTGGAGGATTCTTTCAATCTGAATTATTTCAAATCCTAACAGTTTATCCAGAATGGGCCTACTACTAGAACAGATTGGTATTTCACATCTACCACATGGACAAACCGAGTTATATTGTAATGTTTATAAATTCAAACCTTTTTTTTTTCAGTGGTGACTACCGTTGACTGCCTGAATAAGTCCCTGAAATTTCCTTGTCAGGTTTTTTTGGGGGAAGTGGTTTGCCATTATCTCTTTCCTAGAATTGAGAGAAAGTGAGTAGCTCAGATTCACTAGAACTTACAGTCTCCTGGTTCCTATCCTGAGGCCTTAACCACTACATTAAACTGGCTCTCCATCTAATGTTCCATTCATTAATTGCATTCTGAATTTTAGTTTTTAGATTACAGTATGCTCATCAGTGGTGGGTTTCAAAATGTTTTACTATTGGTTCTGTGGGTGTGGCTTGGTGGGTGTGATATGGCTTAGTGGGCGTGGCAGGGGAAGGATATTGTAAAATCTCCATTCCCAC
The DNA here is from genome assembly GCF_029215685.1 of Pituophis catenifer annectens. Lineage (NCBI taxonomy): Eukaryota > Metazoa > Chordata > Lepidosauria > Squamata > Colubridae > Pituophis > Pituophis catenifer. The sequence goes on from NW_027256884.1 coordinate 43,459,058, forward strand.
CCCACTCCAGGGGAAGGATACTGTAAAATGCCCATTCCCTCCCCAATCCAGGGGAAGGTTACTGCAAAATCCCCATTTCCTCCCGATCATCTGGGACTTGGGAGGCAAGAGAATAGATGGGGGCAGGGCCAGTCAGAATTTTTACTATCAGTTCTCCGAACTACTCAAAATTTCCGCTACCGGTTCTCCAGAACTGGTCAGAACCTGCTGAAACCCACTTCTGATACTCATACTATGAATAGTGAGAACCATCATTAATTATGATGGTTGCTCTCTTGGTTTGCTTCAACAGTCAAATGACACTTGCCAGAGAAGAGAATACCAGAAACTAAAAAACCCTAAATCCCAAATTGCATGAGGTGAAAGTAATAAAAGCAAAATTTATTCCCAAACTAAGGAAAATATCTGAGCTACCATATAATACAGATCACAGTATAAACAAACTCGGGCAATTCACCAAACTGAGAAAACTGTAAAATGTTCTAGGACAGTGAAAAATAAATATTCTAGAACTCCCAAAATGGAGACAATTCAAAATGTAGTTTAAAAATATGAAAATGTCTTTACTTGTAGACAAACCTTCATCCCCAGAAAAAGCAATCAATGTTCACCTGAATTTCAATACTGTATAGATTTTAAAAAGCTAACTATAAAAATGTATGGGTTCATCAGATGTGAATCCTGAAACCAAAAGAATGTCATGATCTTCATTAATATCATATTGGATCTCAACTACTGGTTTAAAATGTCTAGACTTGTATAACTTTGTCTTTGCTCATAGATTGCAGTAACTTTCATCTATAAGAAGTATAGTCTTGTCCAGTTGAATCCTGCTGATGTCATCAACCACCATTGTTGACAAAATGAATTTATTACATCATATCCTTGACTGTTCTTATAATTGGCAAGCCCAAGAGTATCTTTTTCTCTTCTCAATTAGGAGTTTTCTCACTTTTTTATCCTATATAAATGCATATTTTGTATTATATAATTTCATGTATAACAATTGGCACGATCAAGAGAACTCTGCTGAACTATTGTCTGAGGCATCTTGGCTCAATCAACGTAGTCCTGTCTCACCATCAATAACTGACATTTCCCCAATCTTGACAATCCCTTCTTGAAGGTGTGTTTCTTGATGTATTGTAAGAACAACTTCAACTGCATAATTATCCAGTGTTTTCCATATGAAAAAAAATAAGACAGGAAGACAGACCAAGAAAAATGCTGCCCTGTCCTCACCAGTATTGATGATACCTCAAATAAATTCCCAGAAAACAATTATCCAAAAAAAAAAAAAATCTTAGAAAACAAATTTCAAATATCTCCCTCCCTCTTAGTATTTTTGTGCAACTCCAATACATGCCTAGCAAAATAAAAACAATTAGGATCTTTTAGTTTTCAGGCGGCAATTTCAATGGGGATTTGTAAACTAATGCTTTAGAAAGCTTTCCAAGCTTCTGAACCACTTGAGGCAATTTCCCTCAGTGATATAGCATCCGCATAGCATCACCCACTCATCACTTAAATGGGATCGCCTTATATACTATTACTTTGGCGCAGTGATGTTTAGATAACTCTCCAAAAATATATAAGTGAAATTTTTTTCAATGCTCTCCTTTTCTATAAAATAAGTATCAGAGACAAAATTGAATTGAATTGATTACTTTTTTTGGCCAAGTGTGATTATACATGTAAGGCTTTTGTCTCCAGTGCAGAAGCTCTCATGAAAGTAGAATGCCATGAAAGTAGGCTCTAGCACAAAAATTCTGGCAATTACAGTACATTCCATAAATTCATGCCAGAGATCATAAATTTCCAAAAATTAGACGAATTTGATATCAACCACTTCAAGTTAGAGACAAAATAAATAAATTCTTTCTATAATCTTTTCTTCCTCTGGATTATTTTTAATTATCTATAAATTAGCTGATTTTATATTAATATTTATATAAAGTGAGTCCCTTAATCTTGGTATCAAAATGATAGTGAAAATAGAAGATTCCCCTAGATTAAATTAAACAAACAGTATTTTTAGTCTGAACTTCTTGAACAGCTTGAATGCACGCAGGTTTCATTTGCTTTGTGCATCTGTATGAGATAGGAGATACACCTTCGGCTTATTTTTCTTGCATGAAATGCAGTAAATTGAAAAAAAGGCTGTTTATAAAAACTCTTCATGTTCAAGAACAAGCTGGTAAAATTGCCTCTGTTTTTTTGTACAAAATAAAAAAGGAAATTGGAGTCTGACTGAAAGTGTTTTATTTTCCTTTATATAATGTCACAACTGAACTCTTCCTTTCTTTATTTATGCAGCACCATAGCTCTCCATTAAAATCATGCCAGTTTGCTCTTCTTTTCACTTGCTGTGAAATGATCGGTCATACTTCTCCATAATCCATCTTGAATCAATCTTGGCCAATAAGTTCTTTTCCATCAACAAGAGGAACATCACTTAGCAAGGACCTTGGAAAGACTGAACCACTAACTCCTTCAGATGAAACAGAGAAAAATAAATGGATGCATTGTAATATGCTAATGGGAATAGGGATGGAAAAGGTGCTAAGACTTCATAGCTTAAGTGGGTTGTTTTTTTTTACATTATTGGTAGGAGTAGCAGCAGTAGTAATAGTAATGTTTCATTTTCCTTTTTTAAAGCTATGAAGTAAGAATTAATTATACTAGCAGCACTGCCAACAACAGAATCTTAAATAAAAGCACATATCAAAGCAAAAAAGCAAAGCAAAACAAAACAAAACCATAATAGTGATACTCAGAGGCCTCAAGTGCTTTGCTATATTAAATAAACAAATTATGCAGGGTACATAGATGGTGATAAATCTATAGTTATGAACAAAAGTGAATTGAAATGATCCGTTTTAAATATTTTACTAATACACATCTAAAGGACAATTTTATATTATTCTGTATAATACAGCCAAAAAGCTATGTGCTATGTAAATCACTATCTTTGGGTAAGGAATAAAGATCAAAACTAAGGCTATTGCTAAGAATGTTAATGAGGGATTATTCACAATTATAATCATATGAAAAAATATAAATATTTGTAATAGAAATAATCCATAGAAAAATAATTAGGGAAGGATATTTATTTGAAACAATTAATAACTCCTGGCTATTTTGTTATAGTTATTGATTGGCTTATTTGCAATTGTCTGAAATAAGAATTATATATCTATATCTATAGCTATCTATCTATCTATCTATCTACCTATCTATCTATCTATCTATCTATACACATACACAGTGAGAGCTACTAAAATTCTGACAGCTTAAAAATCAAAATATTGTTATGCCATATAGATATATTATTTATTCTAAATAAATAATAAAAAGTCAGGCACTTCTAAAAAGTCAATGATCATTAAAAAGTTTTCTATTAAAATAAACTATAGACATTTTTGTTCTTTTTAAGGCTTACATATTATATTACTATAGACTCTTAAAATATTACAATTTACTTATTTTTTTTTGTTTAAATAGTCACAAAACTATATTTTTTTAATTGTATATCTTGACTTTTTCTCTATCAACAACCAGACATTGACATAATGCACTCTTTGAAAGGAAAATTGGGCTGTGATCATAAATGCATGAACAAGTAATACAGGCTATTCTTATAATGTTTTTAATCTAATAAGAACCAATAACTTTTTTATTGTTCATCACACAGATCACTGAAGAATTCCTACAACATACGCTGCAATAAATTGTGCAAACTGGCCAACTGGCCGGTTCATGGTTAGTGAATGTACTTACCATCCTCAGTTGGTACGTAGATGTTCAGATAAAGGCAGTCTTCATTCTGATCTTGCACATAGGTCATTACAGTATCCAAGTTGGCAGTAAACCAAACTGGTAGCATATCATTAAGCAGTGATCTCTCATCCAGATACTGTGGGCAAACAGCAGCAAATTGTGTGGCATTCCGTATACCAGTCCATGAAGAAGGAGGTTCTGGGGGTTGGAAACGTCTCTCTCCAGTTGGAGGAGAAGCGTAAGGGACTCCCAAATACTGTTCCACAGGACCAAGGATTTCATTGGGCAAAGGTGTTCTTACACCACGGATTTTGCCATAATTTGTAGTTACAATTGGGTATTGTGCTTGTCCCTCAATAAGTGTAAAACGTATTGCTAGGGCAGTTATCCAGAGGAGGAAATTAGAATTCAGCATGACACAAATAGGAGTAAAAATCAAAGACAGCCATAAGAGTCCCACTGGCTTTGACATGGTTTCACATCAGCATTAGCAGGTCCTGAAGACGTTCACAGCCAGGCAGAAAAACAAATTTTGCAGAAAAAGACAGAAACAACAGTGAAAATTAAAAAAGTGTATGAGGTGTATGAGGAAAAGAATAATTTACTAACAAAAATGTAAAGTATTCTTGGTCAAGCAGAGAAAACCCAATTTAAATGTGGTAGGTATCTCAGCAGATTAAACATAGACAGTTCCCAGGAACACAAACAGCAATTGACTTCTTCTGGCTGCAGCCCATCCCTTGATTCTTGTATTCAATGCTGATATCACTTATCCAAGAAGATAAGATGCCCAGATACTTAGAGCCTACTATGCAAATCCATTTGAGTTAATTCCATCTTGATGGAGAACCCTGTCAGGGAAGAAATGGAGAGAAACAAAGAATTATATTTTACTAAAATAGTTCTTTAAAAAAATACAGTTGTATTATTTTGCCACAATTTTATTCCCTCTATCAATTACTGTGAAATAAGCATCAGGATGCAAGAATAGCTCATTCATGAATCATATTGGAATACTCTATCCCTCTCCAGTAGGTCACTAGCAGCCATGCTTTAATAATCATACTAAACATAAGCTACCATGTCCGTTGGAAAAGAAATGCCATGTAGAAAACCTAAATCTAATAATGAAACCCAATGTCATTACCAATTTACTTAAATTTAAAGAAAAGTTGGAAGGAATTCAACAAAACCAAATTTATATAATTAATCTGAGGCATTTTGAATTTGCAGTGAACCTGTAAGGTAGAGTATTTACTCTTTTGTAGTTGAAGGAGTATATGAATACAAACTATACTCCTTGAGCATTTAAAAAAAAAACCTGAACGTCTTTAGGATAAAGATTATGCATAAGCATGTATTCTCATAAGCAGAAAAATAAGTACAAAATATTTTTCTATATTTAAACTGACTGTGTCTTTTATTCTGGAAAATCAAACACATAGTTGAACAGTTTTCAGAAATATTGAATATGAGTCTTCTTTACTTGAAAACATATCAGGATAAGGAGACTTTCCTTTTTTGTGAAATGCATTATTTAATGTTTAACAGGAGCATAGAAACTCTCTTATACCAGCTGTATACAGATGGTCCTTGACTTACAATAGTTCATTTAGTGACTGTCCAAAGTTACAATGGCAGTGAAAAAGTGACCTATAACTATTTTTCATACTTATGACTGTTGCAGCATCTCCATGGTAATGGTTTACCATTATAACAGTTGCAGTGTCCCAGGGTCATGTTATCATCTTTTATAATCTTCTGACAAGCAAAGTCAAAGAGGAAAGCCAGATTCACTTAACAACTATGTTACTAACTTAACAACTGCAGTGATTCACTTAACAACTGTGGGAAGAAAGGTTGTAAAATGGGGCAAAACTCACTTAACAATTGTCTCACTTAGCAACAGAAATGTGGGGCTCAATTGCGGTCAAAAGTCAAGAACTACTTATAGTTCAGTATGCTAATGAAGCTCTGACAAATATGTAGTCCAGTAACTTAGACTCCTGTTTGTACCATATAGAGTGGATGGGAGTTGCAATGCAAAAGATCTCAAGAACTGTCTATATCAGTCATGGACTCTATGAATCCTAATGAAATGAGCCACAGTCCATGAAATGACTTTATGATTTTAAATAAAATCTTCTAGTCAGATAAGGGTGCTTCCAGACTCCTCCTCATTTTATACCATTCTAGACTAATGGAACAGCTCTCCTCCTACAAAATCTATAAAAATCTAGCTTGTCTTCTAATAGCTTATTTCCAAAATTCAGGTAAAGAATCTTTGCAACCCAGTACAACAGTTCAAGGATTAACCTGAAGATTTTTGTATACTTAACATCCTCTCTGCCAGCAGTTATTCTATTACTTCTGGGCATCTTATCACTTTTATTGATCCAATGCACATTTTTATATATTGCTCATCCCTCAGCCTGCTATATCTAAAAGTAATTTGAGCCTAATCTTTGCCTGTAAGCAAAATACTGATCTTTTTAATTATACTCTATTTGCAGTAAGAATAAGAAGTGTCAGTCCAAGTAATTTTCTACATCAGAACCTAAACATACAGCAAATGAAATTTCCAGGGGATCTTGAGGAAATAAACACTAAATGTTATCAGGCTAGGTATTTCCAGTTTGTCCTGAGGGTATAGTCTATTTTTAACATGGCTCTTTATATTCACCATTAGCTAGTGGTTTCCAGAGAATCCTGATTCGTAGCAAGTAAGCAGAATCAAATTTGCCTTTATTAAGGTTGGATAGGGAAAGAACAAACAAAAATTACATGTGAATTTTCATTCATGAAAATATTATTCTTCCTTGCAAACAAAATAAAAATAGACTCATTTATACCAAGCCACAGTCCCCCTTCTCATTTCCATTAACCATATTTAAGAGTAGAGCTATAACGACTGTACAAGCTTCAAAAAATGACTCAGAAGTAAATAAACCCAATACGTATTTAATGTGGTTTCAAAGCAACTGTAGTTTTTTTTTTGTTAGCTTATAATCATGTGAGGACCAAATCATTTGTTTCAAACTATTTTCAAAATATGAAAGGCACCAATAATTAATAAGTGTTAATTTATTTCTGCAGAATATATTTTGACATCTGTAAAATGTTTTGACTTTCCAAAGATGAGGGAAGTGGAGCAATCTACCTAATATTGCTTCTAGTCCCACCTACTACTACTATGTCATTCTCAACAACAGATTATACCCCAGCTACTCCCTAGGAAAGAATGACCCTTGACTCCATAAGTGTTAGAGAAAAGCTACTTTTACTAGTAGTGTGTTGGGTGAGTGGGTCTTCGATCTGCTTACGCGAGGCCATCATGAATCGGTCTAAGCTTCAGTGTCTGTACATCATCATTGTGGAGAGAGACCATCCACTTTGCAGTGGTGCCTTCCAGGACCATGGTCATGCACCAGACCTGAGCTGCTTTGGTGGCCATGTCTATTCTGTACTCCTACTTATAATTCCACACCTGGGTGAGGAAAAATCTCAGTTGTTTTGGTTCTCCTGCATATTTCAAGGCCAGGGCAGGAAATCTAGTCTTAGCATCCCTCATCTGGGAAGACAGCCCCCCTCGAGGAAGGGGCTGCACTGCCTGAACAGCTGGTGGCCCAACTGCCTGGGCCAGGCTAGGTCCAGGTGAGACTGCTGCTCCCCCCATTATGGCCACCTGTGCTGCAATGCCATCTCCTGCCAGCCCTGGTGGGAGTCAAGGGTCTGCTAGATGGGCAAATAGTTCTTTGGTCTACCAGTTCCCAAAGGCATGTCTCAACACCCTTCACACTTGCTCCACCAGGTCTTTTTGTTCATCCAGTTCCCTTGGGAGCTCGTCTTTGCCCTGATCTCCATCAAGCTCCCATCTCCTGGCTCCGCGGTGTACGTTACACTGAGGATTTTCTCTTCCATATCTTCCTCCTTCCCGCTCAGTGTGAGCAACTACCAGGGCTTCGGGGCCTCCTCACAGATGCTCACATTCCCCAGCCATTCGAGCTCCTCTTTGAGGTGATGCAGTTTGGTGGGGGGGGGAACTCCACAAGCTCCAGCCTCCTCCAGGCCACTTTCATAGCTTGTCTTCTTTTACTCAGTTCCCTCAGTAGACATCGGTCTCCTGTTTGACTGCTACAGCAGAGCTTCCCTATTGTGAGACTGGCCCCAGCTATTCCCTAAGAAAGAATGATCCTCAACTCCATAGGTGTTAGAAAAAAGGTATTTTACTAGAGATGTTGAGTGCAGCATGGATGAAGCAAGCTCGAGGAAAAACTGCATGAAAACCATATATTAAAAGCAATCCCCAATGTCCAAAATCCTCCCTCCGGTGAGAGTAGTCCAATCAGGTCTCATTCCAATGTTTTGGGAACTCAGTGCCTCAGGTGCCAGTGAAAATTTCTTTCCCAGGACTGACGCCCTTGAAGGTTGGCAGATGGCTCAGTTTGGCATCTATGGTTCCTGTTATATCCATACTCCCCAATAGCATTCTTTCATAACTCCAGCATGTTTCCCCTCACAGATGCCCCCAACCCCCTGGTGATGGCAGTTGCTTGCAAGCTTCAAAGAAAGTGAAGATGAGCAGCTGACAGCTGGAACAGTTGACTGGACTGAAGCAAAACTAAAAGCTCTATATAAAGAAAGACCAGAAAAAGGATAAAATGAATCATACCTTTCATCGATGCACTGGCATTGACAGCTTCTATGTATCAAGGACCATAGGTAGGTATGGAATGTTACAAGTATATCAAACAGATGAAAAAGAAAGGCATCGGAAGAATATCTGAAGAATAATGAAGATGCACTGAAGCTAGTATATCATGAAGACTTATTAAATACATTTGCTCTTCCTTGGCCTACAAGGAAGAGCAAATGAATAATAGAAAAGAAACATGGCAGGGCAAACTATTACATGACCAATGCATTAAAAAAAAAATAGGCAAAGTAGATAACAAGACATGGCAATGGCTAAGAGCAGGAAAGTTGAAAAAAGAGACAAAGGAGCTAATTCTGCCAGCACAAGACCAACCCTTAAGAACAAATGCATGCAAAGCCAGAATTGAGAAGGCAGCAACAGATAACAAATTCCACTTCTGTAAAGAAGCTAAAGAGACAGTGGACCACACCTTGTTAGCTGCTGCAAGAAGTAACATAGACTGATTACCAACAACAGTGTGATAAAGTAGCAACAATGGCACACAGGAAAATGAAGAAGAAATATCAATTGCCTGCAAGTAAGAACTAGTGGGACCACAAAATAGACAGAAAATGAAGAACTAATGTGCTCTGGACTTTAGAATTCAAACAGATAGGCACTTGCCTCAGCTATTGTTTCATTGTAATCTAGAATCTCAACAATTCTAGGCACCAGCAAAATTTCAAAATTTATGAAGACAGAAAGCATATTCTTTTTTCTAACACCAAAAAGCTTTTGACTATGTTAACTAAGATGATGAATTGCATTCAAAGTGCTTTATCCAATGTGGCTTTCACAACTAGATAAGTGTTAATCCCATGGAAAAGTAATACTTTCAATAAAATAGTGGTTTTGAAGCATTCCTTCACATTTCCCTTCAGTAGTTTATTTCACAAGGGAAAAGGGAGGAGAAGAAAATAATGGTTTGCTGTTTTTGTTGTTATTTAGATGGCCTGCAATGGCTGGCAATATTTTAAATGTGACTCAGACAGACTTTTATAATTCTTCCTGGAAATGCCTAAAAACTCTGGCACATGTGAAATAAGTAATTTGTCACTGAACTTTTACTCTTTTTGTGATACAATCATTCAGCTGAAGCTTCTAAAAAGAGGCTCCAGGATTCAGATTTATTGCCATCGGTTGACTTTGAGTACAAGGTGTCTAAGTCATCTCCAACAATCTGTGAATATATCAAGCTTTTGTAGCTGTATTGTGGTATTTATTTACTTTACATTATGGTAACAAACCATACTAAAACTACTTTGAAATGTTTTATAGTCAGGCTATAAAATTTGAAATGAAAACATTGACTTTGTGTAAGTAATTTTGCAGACAATAATTTTCTGATTGGCATATGGAGAAGGAAGAATGCTTTGGAATAACATGAAGGAATAATCTTGGGAGACAGGAGGAAGCGCTGCAGACTGAACAATCATCATAAAAAAAGAAATCTCAGCCCACAGAAGGAAAAGAGGCATGAGAAGCCTCTTAGAGAGGGACTCATCATAGTTTTATGGAAAGTAAAAATAATGGAAGGGAGAAATGCTTTCAGACTTGCAACTTTCTGTTACTGTAACCTTAACAGCATGCTCAGTGTTAGTACTCATGACTTGTGCTTCTTTTCATGACTATCTTGAAGAACTGACATGGATAAATATCTACAGTATCTTCTACACTTGCCTCAACTGTTAATACTTTATGAAATGCCACAGAACCTGTGTCTTTGCCAATGCTTTTTTTTTTCTGCGTGCTGATCCCAAACCTATGAAGAAAATAATCAGAGGTGATTATTGATCAGAGAAACAATCAGAATTTGTCTCAACTTGTACTCAACATTTTAATTACCATGTACAAATTTCAGGAACACTGTTGAACTCTTCATCCAATAATTAAAAGTAGTTTATCAGCAACACTAAAATTTACATTGGAGACAGAAGCTCATGATAAATTTAGGACAAACTTTATTCTACCTAATGGCCAAATGGAAGCTCAAATATTCATGGTGGCCACAAATGTTTGGCCATTTATAATTTTTTATGGACATGGTAGCCTTTTATCAAGCTATCTATATGGCCATTTACAGATGAAATGGCTTTCTCTAAAGTGATTTGTGCAGGGATGGTTTGAAAATTGATTTGAAAGGTGATTTCACTTAGATGAATTCACTTAATATAAAATATGACTGTTGTTAATATTCCTTAGATCTCACACAGTTGGATATATTAGTGGGCCATATATTTCCAGGGTCAGTTTAATGTATTAGCCTTGGCTTTTAAAGATTCCAATAGTTTATATTTGTGTTATTTAAAAAGACAGCACCATCCATGTCAATTTGCCCATCTATTACAGGGACTCAATTTTTAAAGCAATTAAGGCATTATGAATGAAATAGCTTGAGATTCTATTTCATACAATATCTTCACCTCTATAATGAACCTTTAATCATGCCATGAAGTTATCCTGCTTATTTTTGATCATCTGCTTTTAACACAGATTTATTAACTAGCAATTTGATTTGATGTCTTTGAATTTTGCGATAGGAAATACAAAACAATAAAAAATATAAAAATAAAATATACAAAATATAAATTCAGAAGTGATAATTTGGTATCTGAGAAATGGCTGTTACGATCAAACTTTACGAGTACTGTTAAGAAGTTAAAAAAAAAGAAACCACCTAAGAGCATGCCTCACCAGAAGACTGCAAATATTGTAAGGGATTTAATGTACTAATGATAACAGCAATAAAATAATAAAAAAATTATCCCCCAATAAGGCACCATCTTCATGTGGCTGTGGCGCTTGTGTCTTCTGAGCAAGATGAGATGTTAGAGTTCAACCGTACTGTACAGTTTTCATCAGAGGTGTTGTGACCCCGACTCCCGAGCCTGTCCTAACAGAGGAAGAGGACTCAGAAGGTGACGGGGAGGAACTGACAAGGCCTCCCTCTCCAGGACCCTCCTTTCTGGCAATGCCTCAGGTTCCATCCAAAGACCAGGAGGAACAGCCTGGGATGTGCCAGGAGGAAGGCCTATCGGAGCACCAATTGATAGGGAGCAAGGATGATGAATCCTGGCTTGATCCCAGGCAGCGTCGGAGGGAGAAGCATGCGCAGCAACGGAAGAGGCTTGGGAGGGCCAGAGATTGAGCTGAGTCACGGAGCCACACCCCACCAGGAATAAAAATGGGTGGGATTGCTCTTCAGGCTTTGTGATGGACAAAGTTAAACCCTGAAAGTCACATCGTGATCTCTGAAATTTGGCTTGGATATATTTTGGACTGAACATTGACTAAACTCTTGTCCCATGGATAATTTGTTGCTCCTGGAACGGACTGAAGATAAGTCCTCTTCTGCTTTATGGGAGTGAAAACGGTCTTGGCAGGCATTCGGCAGTTTGCTGCCAAAACCTTGGTCTGCCAAGAATTCTAATCTGTTTACCTAATAAAATATTGGCAGGCATGCTTGGTATTACATTTGCCTGTGTGAGGAAGGGAGACAGAACAAGAGGAGCCAGGCAAAGAGTGTCTGTCCCATAAAAAATATGGTGAGATATAAATGACAGAAACCCATACTGGCTCGGTTGTTGCCCAGGTCAACAAAGGACCATGCTGGGTATTGAAGTTCCTGGAAATCTGATGAAAAATAGGCAGACTCAGGACTGTTGGCTGAATAACCAGAACCAGCAGCTACAGAACTACTGGAGGAAAGGTGTTTACCTGTCACCGATACATAATGATTGAAAACGAAGAAAAAAATATCTCTTATTCTATATCAAGTCCAACAAGAGGATATTTGAAATGAATGCACCAGTTCTGGAAAGAACAACATCCAGAATCAGAAATAATTGAGAACCAGTAGTAGTGGTAAGTAGAACCCACCCCTGGTATGTGTGTGTCATACATGCAACTTTGCATTTATTAAATTATTTATTAAATTAAAAGTGATTAAGATAATTCCTTTTGAAGCACCAAATTACATATGGCTTCACAGCATATGTTAGAAAAAGTATGACATTTCAGCTGGTCTTACTATAAAAAAGGCTAAAACTTGCTGCTTGCAAAAATCTGTTTCCTTTTCCAAAATCCTCTTGAAATGGCATGACAATGCAAAATGTTAGTTTGTTCATTTTAATTCTGAAAAGTATACAACAGATTATATCCAAAATTGTTGCAAGTCACAGCAGGGAATGGGGTGCATGGCCAGTGCATATAACAGGGCAACAATGGTGGCACATTTGAGAAGCAGAGCGGATGGAGGTCAATTTTTTTTTTTTTTTTGCTGCAACAAGACTGCAGCCGCCATCTCTTTTTTGGCACAAGAAGCATCCAGCCACAGGGCTTCCGGTCTGGCTTCCATCACCGCCAGACGGTCCTCTGAGACTGCCAGCCCCGTGGCCTGTAAAGAGCCGCCTTTACATCTGAAAGGCGGCCCGAAAAACTCCATTTCCTGAAGGAAATGTGAGACAGAGCAGGCGAGGGCAGGTAGAGCCCTCTGCGAAGTCCCCAGAGTTCTTTTTTTACTCTTGGGGACGAGCAGGTTGTGGCTCCCTATTTCCGCTCGCCGCTGCTCCGGGCTTCGGGAGAACTCTGCCTTTTTGCAGAGCCAGGCGCTGGGACCGGACCAATTAACGAAATTAGCAGATGGTTTAATTAAAGAGGACGAGATCTGGACTTGGGACCCTAAATTGCAAGTATTTTTTATGATTTTACAAGCGTTTTTAAGTGAAGGAAAAAAAAGTTTAAAATGGCGACTGCTGAGGCTTGAGAAGAAGAAGAAAGCCGAAAGCGAAAGTCCTTCCGTAACAAGCTACAAAGTAGCGGAATAAACAGTGCTGGCTAGAATCTAGAAGAAAAATATCTATTTTAAGTTTCTTTTCTCTTGGAGATTTGTACTTGATCTTGCTTGGGGAAAAGTTTTCTTTCTTTAAAAAGAGTTTGTTTGTGTGGCAGGATGGCGTTAAAACTAATAAAGCCTGACAAACAAGCAGCGGGGGGGGTGTTCCCCCATTTACAATTATGTGAACAAGTTCTGAGCTTACAGACTCAGCAGAATGGCTTTAACTTAAAAGAATTTGTCCTGGAGGAAATGGCAAGATATCACGAGACTGTGAACCAGAAACTTGAAAAATTTAGGCAGGAAATTAAAGAAATGATACAATTAAAGTATGATAATCTGCAAGGAAAGATTGTAACAGTGACTAATGCTTTTTCAGAAATTGTTATAAAGATGGATACAAATATCAAGTTATTAGAGTCTAAAGTGGAGGAAGTTGATGATAAGATTTATAATTTGGACAATAAAATACAAAGAATTGAAAATGATTTGATAAATATTCAAGACAATAGTTTAGAAGTAAAGTCTAAAAAGGAAGCTGGTCATGAGACTTACAATGCAGAAGATATAAAGCAAGGGATTGAAAAAGTAGTTACAATGATGCAATACAGGCTCACGGAATTTGCGGTTAGAATGAGAGGGTTAAAGGAAAATAATAGAGATGATTTAAGAAAAATATCTGCTCAAGTTCTGGCCGGGATTTTAAAGGTTCATCCTGAGGAGGTATCTTGTAAGATTGACAAATTCTTGGATTGCAAAGCAAAGGCAATTGCCTAGAGATGTGGTGATTTACTTCACAGATAAAGAAATAAGAAATGATATTGTGCAAAAATCCTTTAATTCTACTCTACAATTGTATGGAAGAAAGATCTGGATATATAAAGAGTTGCCGCCTAAGATGCTAAAAGATAGAAAGAAATTTGGATTTTTGGTGACTGAGCTAAAGAAACAAAACATCTCATTCAGGTGGGACGTTCCAGTTGGAATAATATTGAGATATCAAGGAGAAAGATATCAGCTAAATACTGTTGAAAAAGCGGAAGAATTTTACTACAAGGTTCTCAAAAAGCAAAATCAACAAGAGATAGAAATTCAAGATAAGCAGAAGGAGGTGGAAGTAATGGAAAAACAACAAGTTACAGAGGTCTTTGTAGATGAGCCGCTTCTGGATTCTCCTTCAGAGGTCTCAGCTGGACTATTTATAAACACAAGAGAGGTGGCTCTGGATTCTAATGTGATGACTTATCAAGTTACAGACCAGCATGGAAATCAATCAGTTGATATACAACTCATAGAACCAGAATGGAGATTTAAGCCACAAAAGCAAAACCAACAAGATCAAGTTATAGATCAGCATGAAAACCAAACAGTTAATATACAATTTATAGAAAGGAAATCAGGATGGAGATCTAACCCACAAAAAGTCAAGAAAAGAAGAAGCAGGTCTCACAAAAACAAAAACTTTTAAACTAAACAACAGCGTAATGCCAGTTATTTAAGAGATGATTGAATATATGAAAAGATAATTGAGGCAAAGTATTGGTTTATATTATCCTGAGGAGAGTGACAGACCTCTGCAGTGATGTATTTTTGTGATGTGAAAAGGGCCTTAAACTGAATGGATTGGACCTATCTTTTTTTTGGATTCTTTGATAAATGTACTACGTTTATGCTGAGCTACAAGGCGAGAGAGCTATGGAATTGGGGCACACAGATGATCTGGCTATTACCCTATTACGGTGGTTGGAATTAATAATTTGGATGAAAGACACCACTATAGACACTATATGGAATACAAATATAAAGTCACTCGGGTGGTTGGTTTTTTTTTTTTTTTTAGAAGATATTTGTTATTGATGGGGGCAGATGGTAATTGAAGATACCGAACATACTGTTGGAATTAGGATGTGATGTTACCCTAACATGGGTGATGGAGTTAACAATCCAGCTGAAAGACATTACAGAAGATATTATATGGATTACAAGCTTAAAGTCTTTTTTAAGAGGATTTTATTTACATAAGGGAATATTTTTTAGTGGTGTGGGCAGAATAATAAAGATATTAAGAATTATTAAGTATGGTAGTCTTGTAGGAAAGTGGGTGGAGACAGGTTAGCTTATTGATTGTTTAGTTTAAGAAAAGGGATATTATGTTTAGATATGAATATATGTAAAAGATTTGAGTTAAGAGATATATCGATGGGGTGGAGGAAATGGGTAGGCTATGAATTGAATAAATGTTAAATTAGGATTTATTATATAGTCTTATAGTGGAAGGTTGCTTTGAAATGTTATATTAATATACATAAAAGATTTGATTTAAGAGATATATGTATGGGGGGGCAGAAAAAGGGTAGATTATGAGCAGAAATTGCTAAACTGGGAGATATAATAATATTATTATGCTAAATTAGGAGTTATTATATAATGTTATAGTAGAATGTTATTTTGAAATGTATAGTATAAGGGGGATATAATAATATTATTAGAAAGAAAGAGTCAGCATATGGGGGATGGAGTAAGGGGATGGTAAAGTACTATACAATCTGTTATGAATTTGGATTTTATTTTGAAGAAGCCACAGGGGGAGGGGAGGGGGAGGGGGGGTTAGGGAGGAGGGGGGGGAAAAAGGGGGAAAAATTTGTATTTGAAAAACTTTTTCAATAAAAAAAAAAAAGAAGAAGCATCCAGCCACACCGAAAAAAAGAGGTGGAGGCTGCAGGCATCTCGCAACAAGGGACAAGATGCGGGCTGGCGGAGAGCCCAGCGGTGACGGCTCAGTCCTGGCTTGCCTACCCCTCTGCCTGCCATCAGCCACCATGGGAGGAAGGTAAGCCCAAAGAAAGAGGCAGCCGTAGGGGAGGAAGCAGGGCTAAGGCCGGGGCCTCTGAAGGAAGGGAAACAGAACTGGCAAAGGGAGAGCAGGAGGCCTTTAACAAATTAGGCCAGGCCTGGGCAGAAAATAGGTAGGTAGAAATTTATTCAGGGTTCTGTGGGCATGGCTTGGTGGGGGGTCATTTGACTGAGTGGGTGTGGGCATGAGTGACATCGAGTTGGCCACACCCACTCAGTCACAGGAACCCACCCCCCTTGCAACCAAGCCACGCACACAGAACCCGTAGGGAAAAAAACTGAATGTCCCCACTGGTCTAAACATTTGGCTGACTGTGGGACAAATGACAATAATAATATTTTCCCTTGTGATATATTTAGCACAAAATAGCAAAAATAAAACACTGTATAAATGCTATTTAATTAGATAAATAGAGACCTAAAATCTTTATACCCTTGCAGGAAAGGAATACCGATAATGAAGAAAAGAAACAGAATATTTTATTATTCATGGCAAGTCCCTGGTAAGAAAACATGCTGTCTCAGTGCTTTTCTGTAATAACAGAGCAAAACCTGTTAAAATGATTTGCTTGACAGCCCTTATCATCCAGCCAAACACATAAAATTTAAAAATGTCACCCCGTGTTTAATTACATTTTGTACATCAGTGAACTTTCAAAAATTTTAACTCAATTCAGCATCTTTGTTCCAGGAGAAGAGAGACTCAAGAAACAAAAACAAAAAAAATAATTTTAGTAGAATATATATTATTTCCCACCTCACACACATTATTCTCTTTGCTGAATGTTTTCAACTATTATAAAACATTGTTAAGGCAATGTGCTAAAAGTGCTATTAGGCAGACAGTTTGTAATGCTACTATCCTGA
Organism: Pituophis catenifer annectens; assembly: GCF_029215685.1. Lineage (NCBI taxonomy): Eukaryota > Metazoa > Chordata > Lepidosauria > Squamata > Colubridae > Pituophis > Pituophis catenifer. The sequence continues at coordinate 43,476,088 of NW_027256884.1, forward strand.
GCACTTTTACTAAGGGAATCAGTATACAACACTATCAAATGTTTTTATCGTATTGATATATTCTGTGTTTCCTCCCCCATATTCCAAATCATAAACATCTGGAGTTAAAGCCAAGCCACCTAATAGCCTTTAGGTATACTTACTAATAATCCAAAACATATGACAGTGACTGCAATGTCTTTGTTTCCAGCATAAAATTTGTATATATAGTGTGTGTATTTTATTGCTATTGTTGTTCTCTGGCATGCGTTGAGCCACATCTACTGGCTATGGACAAAACTTTCAATCTTTAGAACATTGGTTTGGTAAATTTTTTGACCTCCTACTGAGGAGGACCCTTACGTCCTGAGAAGCCAGACTCCATTTTGTGACATTCTGAGATAACAGAGGAATCCAATGTGGTCTGTGACACCTGTTCTTCTGAAGACAAAATCTATATCCCATATCCAGCAGCACTGTTTTTCCTTACCCTGTTCTTTAATAAGGTATCAAGATTTACATTTTCTGTCTGATTTATTAAAGGATAGGAGGATTTAGCTGCATGACGAGCTTCAAACAGGCTAACGTGTAGTGAGGATGGAACAATGGCCAATAAAACAAAGTGATTCTATTATACAAGTCTGGCAAGTGTTCCAATTTAAAATCAGAATGATATTTCTAAAGACTTGATTTTTCTCCCTATTTCAACATTTTTACCATTTTATACAATAAATATGGTGTATTTTCCATGCTAGAAACAAGCCCGGTTTTATATTATAATACATGTGTTGCAATGCTGAAAATTTAACCAATAATTGAAAATCCTATGCACATTTCCAAACTTCTTAAGGATTGTAAATTGCATTTCCTTTGAAGAAAAAATATTACAGAAGTGCTCTTTTTGAACTACAACACTCCATTGAAAAGGTGTAACCTAAACTCCTAAACACCATAACAATTGTAAGAAAAAAGCCCACACATTAACTCTCCTGACCATCAATATGCCATTAGTACCATCATTGCTATTATTATATACTTTATGTTAAGCTTAATACTGCAAAAATATTTTAACAAAGAGATATATTGTGAAGACTATCAATAATGAAAATTAGAGGGACTTGCATTTATATTCTTAAAATAAACAAGCCCACAACATGTTGCTACTCGGGTCACTGATTTTATATATTATGGTTCGTTGCAGAGTCAGCCAGATGTTGACTGGATTTTATCCCCCAATTGAGTCCTTTCCAATGACCTGTAATAGGCAGATGTTCATATTTAATGGTGTCAGAAGTATCCTTGCAGGATGTAAACTGTTCTGAGTAAAGCGGCCTTTTGCAATTGACTGATGGTGAATTTCTCAATGCTGATGATGTTTAAATAGCACTCCATTTGTTTTGGGATTGAAGCCAGGGCACCTATTACTATTGGTACTACCTTTGCTTTCTTTTGCCATAGTCATTTTATTTCTATTTGCAGGTATCTGTGTTTTATTATTATATAGATTAAAATGTATATTTAATTTTTTAAAAAATATATAATCACCTTAATAGTTTTATAGAAAATTATATTATATGTTCATTATGTATTATATGTAATATAAACATTATAATTTAAATAATTTATACCATATATATTATATACCAGACACACACAGTGTGGAAAACCATCCGTTACTGAGTCTTTCATGCTGACAAGTATTCAGAAGGGAATAAGAAGACAAGCTTTACTGTAACTTTAAAGAGACTGCTTTGTTGTGTCCACATGAATTGCCAACTCTGAATAAGTCTCTTAGGGCACAAGGAAATCCACACCATGCAAACAATAGCTCAATAGCTTATGCTATTTTCTTTTTATTTGTATGGTTATTATTTTCCTGGAAGAAATAGTAAAAGAAGACTGCTTTGTTTTGTGTTTTGTCTAACTAGTAGTTTATAGTTTTCTTACTGGAGTCAAGAGGAAAGATCAAAAAGTGCCCTTTTTTAACCCTCCATCTCTAGTTGGGACTTCACAACAGGTTTTGGATTGGGTTAAACCTGAAGGCATTCTGCTAGGAGATCAGCTCCTCACTCAGGATCAGCTTTAGGGTTAAAATTGGAACTATGTATAGTATGAGTAGCCCGTTTGCTAACCTGGTTATATTACAATGTAAGTTTTGTTAGCATTATTTCTGAAACGCCTCAGCATGTTTCATCTTGTTCTCCTAATATTATTTGACTTTCAATAATGGAACCAATAGACACTTATCAGGAAATGGTTGATTGGTTGGTTCATTGATTGGTTAAGACAGGGGAAGGGATGGATGAAGAGGGAGATGGGAGAGAGAGAAATCTTTCCTGTGACCTTTAAATAATCTCTGAGGTTGGTCATTTTTCACTTTCACTACTAAATTTCCTATCTCTGTCAGCCCCCTGGTGTTATTTTTGAAAGTATTACTCCATATTTTATTTTCCCTGAAGCAGAGTCATATTTTCACTTCACAGGGTTATCAGTTCATTTTCACCTCCGAAACTGAAGTCTTTGTTCAAATACAGCTTTCAGTTCTGCAGAAAAAAGTAACTGTGCTTTGTCTTACTGTCCTGAACACATATCCATAGTTATTTTTAAGGATAACCATTCTTATGCAGAATGAACTATGAAATGTTCCTTTCAAGGTCAAGTCTGACCACATGCATGAAAAGTAATGATCACATGTAGAAAAACTAAATATATATTACTAAAACTCTTAAGTATGTTTATTTGTCACCTTCAACTGGGCAAAATTAGAAGGTATAAAGCAACAATTACTGAATCAAGGTAACTCAAATGGACTAAGTTGCAGAATATTGGGACCCTTGATTCTTGTGGGAGTAAAATTTTGGAAAGTTATGATCACTTCATTTCCAACATGTCTTCCTATTATACTTCCCAGAAACATATAAGTTTGTATGGTACAAGAAAAGATGGTACAGTCATATTCTTGTCCTCTTTCCCACCTTCTTCTGACCCCTGCAGCCAATCAAGCTGGTGGAAAGGCCTGAGAGATGCACAGTGATTGGCTGCTTTCGAACAAAAGCTGAAATTTTAAATTTCTTAACAGCAGTGGAAAGCAAGGGAAGCATGAAATTTGCATGCCTATATGTGAAATAGAACTGGCTGGGGAAGTGCTGGCAGTCAACAGGTGAACCTTCTTCCTTCTTTCCTGGAAGGGACCCTTGGAAACACACCAGGATGGAAAGTGAAGATGCAGTTTCCCTCACATTAAGTGGCTCCTTGTTTCCCTTCCCCTCAGCACAGTGGCAGGCAGTTCCAAAGGGGGGAGGAGGAAGCTCCCTGCCAGTTTCCCACAAACCACATCAATGAGGAAGCTGGCAAGAAATTGGAAGTTTATTTATTTATTTATTATATTTCTATACCGCCTTTCTCCCGTAGGACTCAAGGCGGTGTACAGTCAAGAAAAATATAGATACACAAACATCATAAAATTGCTAATTAAAAAGGAATTTTAATTATGAGGAAGTTGCTCCCTCATCCATTTTTTTGTTTTGTTTTGTAGTCATTTGCTTGTCTATTTACGTAAGGGAACATCTCTGAAAGGATGACCCAATAGGTCACTGGATGCCTAGTTCCTTTATACATCCATATCAATAGATTTTTCTTTTCATCTTTCTCTTTTACTTTTAAGATATGGTCAGCTAAATCTGATAATTACATATTTACATATTAATATTTTCTCTCAAAAAGGTATATAACCTGATGTTCAAATTTGCTCCTAAACATCAGAATTTATATTATTGATCAATTATGTTAAACCCTTATGGAAAACCTAAAAACCAGAGATCTAAACATGCTATTCATATTGCTAGTGAGTTTAAGGAATTGTTTTTTTTTATACATATCACCACTACAATACTTTGGACATTCAGATGAAAGCTTATTCAGTTGTATGTTGCCATTATTCTGTCAGATATTAGATACGAGAATTTCTGGAATGCCTAACATCTAAGTAGCCTTTAATTTTATCTCTTTTAAAAAGACTTGAGAACAAAACCAATATTCAGACACAAAATATTGCATAGTTCATGAAAGTAAATGTTCTGCTAATAATCTTATGATTGCATGTTCCAAGAACATAACATGAACATGAGGAAGAGGTGAAATCAAGACTATTCCCTATCTCTAGAATGTGTGTTCAGATTTTGAGGGAAAGATTTAAAATTCAACCAGTGATTCAGACAGCTATGATAAACAACAATGTCTTCATATCCACACACTTACAAAGAAATAATAATAAAAATAATAAAAGAACTACAGTAAACAGAACTGATTCTTTGGAAAAGAAGGAGTTCAGAACCTGAAATACATTATGCACTAGAGGGAAGATCACAGCCATACAATAAAATCCAGATAATTGCATTAAAAGTACTTTCCCAGGCTAAACTAATATCCACCAGTTGATCTGCTTCCACTGGCAATGCCTATTCTGTTACAGAACATCCAAATAATGTCTTTATTTATAGGGTATGGGTGTTATTTAACTTATTTTGTTTTCTTCTCTTCCAACCAGTTCAGCAGCTGGTAGGAAAAAAAACCACCATTCATTGTCCAGAAGCAATATTTGACAGATAACTAGACCCATGTTCACCTTTTAAAGACATGAAATGGATGTTGGCTTACCTGAACATCCCTTTTCGTTGCAATGCATAGCAATTCAAGCGTGGGTTTTCTCTCGTCTGCTTGCTAGGGACTGAGTGTAGTATTTCTTTAAATCTGTTGTGACCATGCCTCCTCTGCTCTGCTGAACCTCAGTTGTTTTGCGAAGGCGTCGTCCACCAACGTGTCCTACGAAGCAAACAGAAAACAACCCTCCCTGGGCCAGAACAGACCAGATAGCCTGACAGGCGGGTTGAATTGCCACACATCGCAACGAAAAGGGACATTCAGGTAAGCCAAAGTCCATTTTCCATTGCACCGCTTAGGCAATTCAAGTGTGGGATATACCCAAGCTCAAACTAAGTGGGAGGGAGGCTGGCTGGGTCCCGGGGTCCTAGATGAGTGGACACTCTGTAACACCCTATACCCAAATGATGCCTCAGCCGAGGCATAGCTATCCAACCTATAATGCCTCATAAATGGTGTTAATGATATCCACATGGCTGCTCTATAAATGTCAACTACTGAGGCCTGGGTGGCCCAGGCCACAGACGTAGCCGTAATCCATGTAGAGTGGGCCAACATCCTCCCAGATAAAGGCTTATCCTTGCTGCTGTATGCTAATGAAATGCATGCCTTAATCCAGCGAGCTATAGTTGTGGATGAAACTTTCTTCCCCATGGAAGATGGGTGAAAGGAGACCAAAAGTGCCTCCATTTTCCAAAATGAGGCAGTCCTTGCAATGTACCTACGGAGGACCCTCCTGACATCTAATGTGTGCCACTCTACTTCTAACGGATGTTTGGGCACCAGACAAAAATCAGGCAACATTATTTCTTGGGCACAGTGAAAACTAGAATTCACCTTTAGCAGGAAAGAGGGATCCATCCACAGGACTACGGTGTTTGGATGGAATAAGTCACTTCTGATGGACAAGGCTGCCAGTTCAGATATTCTCCTTGCCGAAGTAATAGCTAGGAGAAAGGCCATTTTAAATGACAAAAGGCATAGACTAATGGATGCCAGCGGTTCAAATGGAGAAGCCATTTAAGGGCTTGAAGGACTAAGGGCAGATCCCACATAGGATATCGATGTATCATAGGAGGCCTGAGATTGGTGGCCCCCTGAAGGAACCCCGTGATCCTCAGATGTTGTGCAAGAGAGTGGGGAATGTCGTGGGCTAGCACTGTCGACAAGGCTGCAACCTGTCGTCGTAGCGTAGCTGGGGCCAACCCTTTCTCCAGTACTGACTGTAAAAAGTCTAAAATGTCAGAATTAGACGCCGTCGTTGGATCCACATGATGTTGCAAACACCAAAGACAGAAGGTCCTCCACGATGCGTCATAAATCCTGGTAGTAGAAGGCCGCCTAGTGGCCTGGATGGTGTTTATCACCTTCCCTGAAAGACTGCCTTTCCTCAGGAAGATCCTCTCAAATGCCATATGGTTAACTGGAGCCATTGGGGGTCTGGATGAAGCATGACCCCCTGGCTGAGAGAGATCCTGTCCTGAGTAATTCTCCAAGGATGGGACACTGAGAGGCTCATGAGGTTGGCATACCAGGAGCACCTTGGCCAATGAGGGGCAACTAGAAGTAGTTCTGCCTGTTCTGTTAACAGTTTTCAAATTATCCTCGGGATGAGGGGAATTGGAGGGAAAGCATAAAGAAGATCTGGAGGCCACGTGCATCATAGAGCATTGCAATCCAGAGCCCCCTGGCAAGGATACTGGGAAACAAACTTTGGAAGCTGCGCGATTTCTGGCTGGGCAAATAGATCAACGGTTGGCTGACCGAACCTGCAAACCAGTTCCTGAAACAAGTCTGGATGAAGTCTCCATTCCGACGGATCCAGCTTCGTCCTGCTCAGCCAGTCCGCACAGAGGTTGGATGTTCTGGAGATGTGCTCCGCTTTCAGTGACAATGTGTGAGTCTCCGCCCAGCTCATCAAACTCTCTGTCTCTGTCATCAGAGATCGAGAGTGAGTGTCCCCTTCCCAATTTATGTGGGCTTTTGTGGCTATATTGTCGGTCGAGACAAGGACATGATGTAAAAGAGTGGGCTGAAAATGGCGAAGGGCCAGGTGTACAGCTCTCAACTCCCAACCAATTGATGCTGTTTTTGCACTCTGCCTGGACCATTATCCTTGGACCACTTGGGTTCCCAGGTGAGCTCCGCATCTGAAAAGGCTCGCATCTGTTGTTACCACGATGCAATTGGGGTCCTGAAACACATACCCTTTCAGAATGGCCCCTGAGGCCCACCAATTGAGGGAAACATGAACCTTGGTTGAAAGAGCTATCTTGGATCGGGAGTTGCTCTGCCCGATCCTCTGGAATGGAAGCAGGAACCATTGGAGTGGCCTCGCATGTCTGCGTGCCCAGGGCACGATGGAAATACATGAGATAAATTTTCCTAACAACTGAGACAAGCTGTTACTTGTCTCTGTGCCAATATGCGAGCCACCGTGTCCCTGATGTCCCTCTGTCAGTCGGATGACAAAAAAATTTGACCCTTCACTGAGTCTATCAACGCCCCCAGATGGTTGATACACGTGGTAGGTTGTAGATGACTTTTTTTTAGGTTGATAGAAAAGCCTTGAAGGTTGAGCATGTGGCAAACAGTGTTCAAGTCCTGCCTGGCCTGCTGATGGGAGGTTGAGAGAATTAAGACATTGTCCAGATAGCATAAAATGCGTACTGGAACCAATCTGATGGATGCCGCCACCACTGCCAACAAGTTGGTGAATGTTCTTGGAGCTGATGAGAAGCCGAACAGCATAGCCCGATATTGATAATGACGGTTGGCATAAGAGAATCGAAGGAACTTTCAATGTGCTGGATGGATTGAAACATGGAGGTACACCTCCTGTAGGTCTACTGATGTCATTACATCGCCATCCCGTATCCATCCCAAGATAATCCTGAGGGATTGCATCTTGAACCATCGGTGTTAGACAAAGTTGTTGAGGGATTTGAGGTTCAAAATCCCCCTCCAGCCCCCTGAAGACTTGGGCACCAGAAAAAGAATTGAGTACACCCCTGTTCTTTCCTGCCCTGGAGGAACAGGCTCTAAGGCCTGTATGTCTAACAAATGTTGGATTTCTGCATCTATAAATTGACTTTTCTCTGCTGACGGGAAATTGGACATTGGATATAATGGTCTGGAGGACTGGACTGAAATTCTAGGGTGAGTCCCTGCCCCACCGTTCGAAGAACCCAAGCGTCGGACAATGTGACTTCCCATTGGCCTAGGAAATGACTTAAACGACTGCCAATGGGAAGATGTGACAGAGAGTCATTTACCCCTTTTAGTGGGCCTTTGCCCAGCTCCTCTATATGGTCTCTTGGCAGAAGGGTTGTATCTGCCCGTCTCAAATCCCTGGGAATAAGGCCTGTTCGAGTAGGACTCACTGAGTCCAGTCTCCTGCCGAAAGGGCTGCCATTGGGAATATGGAGAGAATCTACGGTCCGGCCTCCTATAAGAAGTAGGCAGCACCTTCCTCTTGTCCTTTCCTTCTACTAAAATTGGGTCAAGGGCTGGCCCAAAAAGGTCAGATCCCTTATAAGGGGCTGAAGCCAACTTCCATTTAGACTTTAAATCCGCCCTCCAAGGGCGCAGCCAAAGAAGCCTATGGGAAGTTACAGTAGAAGCCAAAGCACGAGATGCAAATTTGGCCACATCTAAACAGACGTCAGCTGACTACTCGGTGGCCACCACCATCTTATTAATATCCTGCTGGATCCTGGCATCCTCTGGAGGAAGATGTTCCCTCAACTATTGTAGCCAAATCAGAGTGGCATGTTTGAAAAAGGAGGCCGCTGTCACAGCTTTTGTCTACAGGTGGGTCAACTGTGGGGAGATTGAGCAGGATGTCCAATACAGGATCAGCACAATATAACTTTTTATCATGACCACGGATAAAGCACCCGGCTGATCCCACTGTCTCTTGATAACTGCTGAAAGCAATTCTGGGCAAGGAATAAATTCCTGATCTGGAGTAGGGATTGCAAACAACTCTTCATGAGGTCTAACTGTTTCAGAGACCTGATCCTTTGGATTAATAATAGTACCCATATTAGTGGCCATCTTGGCTTTCCTAAGTAAGGTTTAAACACTGAAGAACGAAAGAGCGTGGTGAAAGCCGGTTTGTCTGGCAACACCCCTTCATCCTTTGAAAACTCAGGATCCCTGCTATCTTCCTCCATCCAAGTTTCCTCCCTACAGATAGATTCCTGCTGTACAGGTGACACCGGTCTAGGAACAGATTGGACCTGAGGCTGTGGTTGCCACCCTGACACTACTGCCTGCATATGGGCCCCTTGGTGTAAATCAGAAGCCAGAGCCTGAGCTAAGGCGTTAGTGAACAAGGTTTGAAAATCCAAAGATTGGGCAGATCCCTGCTCCCCCTACAACCCCGCTGCTGTTGGGGTAAATGTAGCTTCTGGAGCCAATCGCCCTGAAGCCTATCCCACCTGTATCCCTCCTGGGTTAACCTTGTGGGAATCTGAAGAAGAATCCTGAACCTCAGGGATTGGCAAATCTGCCCTGGGCTGAGACAGGGGTACATTGGACTGAACAGAAGAGTCCAGAACTTCTGGCTAAAAGGAAACAATAGCACTGGAAGATTGTGCCTTCTGCTGTGCTCTAGCAAAATGTTTTTCCAAAGCATCATGTTTCCTTTGGGCATCCTTGTTCCCAACGGAGGATTTCGATAAAGACAGGGGTGTAGTTGGTCTGTTGTCCCCCGATTCCTTCCTGCACAATGGAGCAGAGCTTTCAGATTTACTTTTGGAAGTAAATCTATTTCTTGTAGCTCTGGGGTTGGGGGTAATAGGCTGCTCTATATCCGAAGAGAATTCCTGATCCCCCATAGTAATTTTAAACTAGCTGAATTGGTCACAAAACAAGCAATTATATCACCACACAGGTTGCAGATTTACAGAAACAATCCCAGGACCTCTCCAGCCATTGCAAAATGGTGTGGAAGTACAATATCAGGCAGCTCCTCCACACTCCAAAAAAGGCATGAGGACCAGCTTCTTCCCAGCACCCCTGCTCGCTGCTGAGTAAATTGGGCTTTGGAAGAGGTTTTTACCTTCCAAGTAGCCGTCTCGCTGAACAGCCCGTCAGAACGAATGGGTGGAGATTCAAATCTCTGCACCCCCAGCCTGCTCGCAAACCTCACAAAAATGGCGCGACACCGATCTCCAAGCCTCTGATGCTCCTCCGCGGCAATCTGGACCTTCCGGCAACTCTCCTTCTTGCCGTCCACAAAGGCTGTCTTCCATTGCGCCAGAGTGAAGAAAAACCATTCTGAAAAGGCGCTGCGCGGCCAGAAATCCTCAGAGCCTGCTTCAGCATGCCAAGCAGAGACTCTGGAGCCGTCCGACAACGTGGGAGCAATGGCGGAGGCGGTTATGCCGGCAGAGCGGGTAACCAACTCAACCACCGGTGGCAAATTCCAGGGCAGTAGTAGCCCAACGGGTATGCCCACAAAGGACAAAACCCCGTCTGTTGCAAATTAATTCTCTCCGTGGGCAGTTGACCTGGAGCCCCAGAGACGATCTGCCCACTCTGCAGCAAAGGCAAACCAGCTGCAGCTGCAAGCTGGTCCCTGCAACAACTCTTCTTCTACTCCCTCCTAAACAACTCTTAAAGGAAAAAGTTTTTGGTTTTGAAAAATTAAAGAAAACCAATTAACTACACTAGCTGCAAGAGCAGTTTTACACATGTCCTTATTGCTAGACTGAGCGAAACAACTGAGGCTCAGCAGAGCAGAGGAGGCATGGTCACAACAGATTTAAAGAAATACTACACTCAGTCCCTAGCAAGCAGATGAGAGAAAACCCACACTTGAATTACCTAAACAGCGGAATGGAAAAAACAAATTTCCTTTGAATGCAGCTGTCTAAAACCCTAGTTTCAAACATCAAGCTGCTGTTGGACCTGAGTTTAACCCTATTCAAGAACAACTCTAAACCTATGTTCAAAATACTGCAATGCTCTCTACATGGGGCTCCCCTTGAGGAGCACTCGGAAGCTCCAGCTGGTCCAGAATGCGGCTGCGCGGGTAATTATGGGGGCGACATGGTGCTCCCATGTGACACCTTGGCTGCGCGAGCTGAACTGGCTTCCGGTGGTCTTCCGGGTGCGCTTCAAGGTATTGGTTCTCACCTTTAAAGCGCTCCATGGCTTAGGGCCCGGTTATTTATGAGACCACCTTCTGCCACCGATAACCTCCCACCGGCCAACTCGGTCCCACAGAGAGGGCCTCCTTAGGGTGCCGTCGATCAAGCAATGTCGACTAATGACCCCCAGGGGGAGAGCCTTCTCTGTGGGGGCACTCACCCTCTGGAACGAGCTACCCCCAGGAATACGACTAATCCCGGACCTCCGGACCTTCCGTCGAGCTTTGAAGACCTTCCTATTTCAGCAAGCTGGGCTGGCTTGAAATTTTTAATGAGTTATTTTAAGGGTAATGGGTTTTAATTTTTGGGAAGCCAATTTTGATTTAATTTTGCTTTTAAATTATTTTAAATTTTATATTGTATGTATTTTAATTTTGGCTGTTCACCACCCTGAGTCCTTCGGGAGAAGGGCGATATACAAATTTAAATAATAAATAAATAAATAAATAAATAAATAAATAAATAAATAAATAAATAATAAAAACAACACAAAGAATTAACAGTCACAGGAAGAAGCCTTTCTGTTACATTGGTTAAATGACATTCAAGTCAATCCAGACCTGTCAGCTAGAAAGCAGTTTAAAGATATGATGGGCACACAAGGAAACTCCAGATTGAAACATGAATTTTTAAACTGTCTCAAACAGAATGGCTCTGGAACTAATGCCTAGGGGCTGGATGGAAGAAGCACGCCTGCTACAGCTTAAAGTGGCTAAGACAGGGGTATCAAACTTGTGGCCCATTGGCCAGATGCATCATGAGCTGGCTATGCCCACCCCCATTTTAGCAAAGGGGACAAAATCACAATACGTCATGTGATAACAATGTGACACCTCTGCGCTAAGCAGTACCAGACTAACCTCACCCTCGGGGATACTTGACATCAACTAAATTGTTAATGAAGTAAATTAAGCTGAAATGACTTGACATATGCTTACAGGAATATTGATTGATTGAATATGTGCCATCAAGTTGCTTTCAGCTCCTAATGACCACCTAGATACTGATTTAAGTATCCATGATTAAGACAAGGAATAAGTATTGCTTAAAAACTGTAACTGTAGCTTGGGATGGTGGTTGTTTCTCCATCCTGGTCCTACTTGACCTCTCAGTGGCTTTTGATACCATCGACCATGGTATCCTACTGCAGCAACTTGTGAGGTTGGGGGTGGGAGGCACTGTTTTACAGTGGTTCTCCTCCTACCTCTCAGGTTGCTTGCAGTTTGTATGGGTGGGGGGGGCAGAGGTCCACCCCGAGGCCCCTAAATTGTGGGGTGCCCCAGGGGTCGGTTCTCTCCCCCCTGCTCTTTAACATCTATATGAAGCCACTGGGTGAGATCATTCGTAGCTTCGGGGTGAGATATCATCAATATGCTGATGATACCCAGTTATATATCACCACCCCTGAGATACCCTTTCCATGATGTCCCGTTGCCTGGAGGTGGTGCGGGCCTGGATGGGTAGAAACAGACTCAGACTCAACCCCTCCAAGACTGAGTAGCTGTGGATGCCGGCATCTCCGGTTTCAGAGACCCCATCACTTTTGATGAGTGGGGAAAAACTTGTCCCCGTTGATAGGGCTTGCAACTTGGGTGTCCTCCTGGATGCTCGGCTGTCCCTAGAAGACCACCTGATGGCCGTGACCAGGGGGCCCTTCGCACAGGTTCGCCTGGTGCACCAGTTGCGCCCTTTCCTGGACCGAGATGATCTTCGCACTGTTACTCATGCCCTGGTTACTTCCCGCTTGGATTACTGCAATTCCCTCTATATGGGCCTGCCCCTGAGATGCACCCGGAGACTCCAGGTGATCCAGAATGCAGCCGCACGGGTTGTTACGGGAGCCCCTCATTACTCCCATATAACACCTCTCCTGCGTGAGCTGCACTGGTTACCAGTGGTTCTCTGGGTCCGCTTCAAGGTGCTGGTTCTCACCTATAAGGCCCTACATGACTTAGGTCCGGGATATTTGCAGGACCTTCTCCTGCCTGCCTCTCACCGTCCTGTTTGCTCACATAGGGCTGCTCTCCTCAAGGTTCCGAAGGCGAGCCAATGTCGTCTGGCGGCGCCCAGGGGTAGGGTGTTCTCTGTGGGTGCTCCCACCCTCTAGAATGAGTTGCCTACTGAGCTCCGGACGGCTCCTGATCTCCACTCCTTCCGTCGGGACCTGAAGACTTGGCTGTTCAAGCAAATAGGCTGACACTGATTCTGGGTTTTATTATTTATTATTTATTAGTTAATTTGGTTTAAAATGGGATTTTGTTGTACATGTTTTTAACTTGTGTTCGTCGCCCTGAGTCCTTCTGGAGAAGGGTGGCATACAAATACATGAAATAAATAAATAAATAAATAAACAGCTAAGAATGATTTTGAGATTGAGGATGGGATGAGGCAATATGTTAAGGAAATGGCAGAAAAAAAATGAAGCTGCTGGGCCATGTTTTTACCATGGTTAGTATAATTGGGGCAAGGTATTAAATTGGGTGTGGTAAATTAATAGGTAGTCCTTGACTTCCAATATACATTTAGTAATCATTCAAAATTACAACAGCACTGAAAAAAAGTGATTTATGATCATAGTTTACACTTATGATCACTGCAGCATATCCAAAGTCATGTGACCAAAATTCACAAGCCAGAATCACTTAATCATGTTATTAACTTAACAACTGTAGTTATTTACTTATCAAGGGTGGCAAGAAAGGTCATAAAATGAGCAAAAACTCACTTAACAAATGTCTCACTTATTGCGGTTGTAAGTCAAGGGCTATCTGCATTTCTTTTGCCTATTGGCTCTGAATCCAAAAATCTTGTCCATGTTATTATCTTGGAATCCTTCACAAGGATCCAACATCCTTATGGTGTTTTGATAAGCTGTCTACACCTTTTTTCCTGAGCTGTGATTGATTTGGATAAAATAAGACTCAATAGAGCATAACAGTTAAATTCCCATTGCCCCCAGTCCTATTAATATTTTATTCCTTTTATGTTTAAATGTTATCAAGTATCGATTAAAAATACATGCACAAATAAACCTAAGACTTCTTTTAAACCATGGTCACATGCCTAGACTTTCACCTCTAACATTTTGGATAAATGAATTCATGTTGACAGGTATATTCTGATTATACAAAATGTTATTCTTAACCTTTCATTTACGCAAGCAGAATGCAGGTAAAATGATCAATAGCTGTTATATGGAATAAATGAATTTTAAGGATGTACGGAACAAAAGCAGTTTGTGCATTGTTGTAAGCTACCAAACCAAATATGTTAGGCATTTAATAGACGTGACAATCACATCAATATATTTGGTGCATTACAACACCATCATGCAAGTGATTTTGTATATTTAGAGAAAAGTTACGACTTATTTAGTGAAACTGTTTTACAGAGGTTCATAAAGTTAAATATGAAAGATTTGTAAATACTTTGGAACTGAATTTTCTATTGTTAGTTTGCATACAATATTGATCTATCCTACTTGTTCCAAGGTCTCACAACTTCCTCATTTTAGATGTACTATGTATAGTCACTGCGGCCACATAACCACAGAAGTATCTTCAGACCAACCTGGCTCCCTAGAATAGGCAACAGAGATGAGGATTGCCCCCTAGAGTCAGACACAACTGGACAGGGAAACATTTACCATTATAGTCTTGTTAATTTGTTGAGCCAAAAACAGTAAATAGACCATAATCATCTAATAAACAATGGGCATTTAAACTCAGGTCTCCCATTCCAAATATACCCACCATATCATATCCCTATGCTTATTAATATTAGCAGAATACAACTTGGTCTTCCTTCAGGGATGGGTACAAATAAAAATTATCTAAGAAAACTTTCTGCCTGAGTAAGATAGCACACAAGAGTTTCAAGCATCACTGGGTAGAATACAAATGAGCTACAGGAAAACAATATAGCCCCAAGGATAACTGCAATAACATTTTATTGTTCTAATTGCTTTTCTTTGAACTACTCTTCTCTAAAGGGCAAGACAATCCTGTTTTGTGACACAATCAAAACAAATTGATGTCACATAAGGTAAATACAGTATGTGTGATAACTATATAACCAAGCATCGGCAGATTTAATCAGTCAATAAAAGCACACTTAGTAAATAACAATGAAGTATGAGAAATCTGAGTCCAAGTCTACATCTTTTTGGCAGAATCATGTCTTATTTCTTCTTTCCTAATAAAGGCAGAAAGCTATTAAAAGCTACTGCCAAAATAGGTGCACAAAGTATAGGAGTAATTCAGGCACAAGCTTAAAAACCAATTCTATGCTGCCTGCTATCAGTTTAAAGTACAAATAATAATGTCAAGAATAAGAAGTTTCCTTTAATTTTGGGAGTAATATAAGGATTTGCTAAGACATCATCATCCAAGGGTGTTTATCAGCTCTGGTAGCAGTAGGTAATCTGTGTTATCAGCTAGCAGCCAGATTCCTGCGCTAAAGAGAAGACAGATGCTTATACTAAAGCATGCATTTGAGACCAAGCTTGATGTGTGCCATCATGCAAATGAATGGCTATATCATGCAAATGGAATGATGAACCATTCAGCTGAGTTCTGGTCCTGCACTGTCTCTCAACAGTGGATTGTGAAACAGAGATGGAGGGAGACAGCATCTGGTCAGACTCCACCTATCCCAATATATCAATCTACCTCAACCAATCACAGCTCCACTAATCTGCCCTTTTCAAGTGGCTGCCACACCATGTGACCAATGACTATTTTTTTTAAAAAAAATGATATATATTTTTTGCAAGAAGACTACTTAATAGCAATCAGCATGAACAGGCACAGTATCCTTGTGGCCTATAAAGAGAAAAAGAGAACAAATTTATTCTGGGTACTTATTGTTTCCACTGGCTAGAACATTAGAAATGTTTAAAAAATTTTACAAGAACATTTTTTTTAGTCAGAACAAAATATTTCAACTGTGGGAGCTGCTTTGTTCTGAACTGCAAACTAAATAATATTTTCCATTATACATACTATTATTTAAATATCTTTCCCAAGTGTATACTTTATTAATTCAGTTGTTAATATATTGTATTTTATTTTATAAGATTCTAGCTTGTCTGAGAGCCTATGCTGAAAAGCAACATATAAATTCTATTTCAATAATAAAATTAAAGAGCAAATTCTGGTTATAATTTCCATCTTATGTTCCTCCAATTTTTATGCTAATAGTTTGGAAAATTACACAAATAGATAAAAGACAATTATTTAAACATAGTGAATATAGATGGTCAGAGTAACCAAGAACATAAAATATATTCAATACATAATAGAAACAATGAATTTTTGGTGTCAAAATATGAACCATAATTTGGTCTTTTAAAAAATTGTGTGCACAACAGATTTCCTTCTGGCAAGAATATTCTGAAATTTATTCTACTGAAAAGAAAAATATCTCTACTTTGCTAATTTACTAAACAGCTGTATCATTTTCTTCTAGGGCACCAATTAGCATAATTGAGGTGGATTGCTTACATTTGGCATGGAAATACACTGATACAGTTATGTTTCATCAGTTAAAAATCCTTTTATTTCACCACTCCGTTCTAGCAGCACCCAAGTTTTGAAATCAAAGAACAATTTGTCAAACATGATGTAACAAATCAATGTTTCTGAACATCGTAAGTATATTGAAGGTTACATTATTCTTATTATTCCCCTCAACCAATACTATTTTCATAAAAGAAAATTTGGTTATTATAAACAATTTTTTTCCTAATGGGATCTTGAAAAGGAGGTAAAATATAAACATGCATACCAATGCTCATGCTTTTCAAATCTTTAAAAACTTGCTTCAAAAGTCAGTGTACTAATGCATGTCTGTGTATTTTGGTAATTTATACAGAAATTTTAAAAAGTCCTATTAATATAAATTCACAATTTGTTCTGTGGGAACAGCAATATATATTTTTTCACAATTATTCATGCTTTTGTAGAAAGAGTTCATGATTTAAGTCCCAGTCTGATTGTTTAATAACCAAGTAGAGGTGGCAACACCTGACTTTCCTTGAGCTCAGAACATGGAACTTGTTAATATTTGGGTGGAAGATTTCCAGGAAATATTATGGCTGTAGACGATGCAGGAAAGCTGAAGAAAGTTCAAAAAAGGGCAGTAACAAATCTAACTGCTGCCAAGAAAATTACATGGGTATTTCTATGTAGTTTCCAGGACTCAAAATCTATTTGAAGATACAGTATATCTTTTCCCTCACCTTTTAAATATATAATTAAGCTTCCAACTATCTTTTCACTTAGATATGATAATTTCATGTTCACGCCCTTGAGCCATTACATTTTTTAAAGGAAACATTGTGAGTAGCAGTAAAAACTGCTATATTTTAGGAAAGATAACTCCCATTTGTGTCTTCTACCTACAAAGCTATCAAAATTAAAGTTACATTCACAACTGCATCCAAGTGCTAATTCTAACATTCTTACAGCTATTCTTTTAGGTTCATTCAACTTATGATAAGTAAAAATATTTCATTTGTCTGTTCCCCGTGAAAAGTCTAAAAAAGGCTACAATATAACGAATCATATAAAGAGAAAGATTTGGAAGAGTTAATGGAAAACTAAGGAAAAATTCATTTTCTCAACATTTTTCATATTTAAATGAAAACAACCCATATTTAAATAAAAACAACCCAAAATATAAAAAAGGCTAAGATGATTTTATTGCCAAATTCCAGTATTTAGCATACAATTTTCAATAAATTGCTCTGTATTGTTATTTTGAGGATAGTTTTTGGCAGATTTTTGTTAAATAGAATTCTTAAATAGAAACAAAAATGAAAGAGAATCTGTATACAGATAGTCCTCAACTTACGACCACAATTGAGCCCAAAATTTCTGTTGTTGAGACATTTGTTAAATGAATTTTGCCCCATTTTACGATCTTTCTTGCCACAGTTGTTAAGTGAATCAATGCAGTTGATAAATCAATAATCTGGTTATTAAGTGGATGTGGCTTCCCCATTGACAGAAGGCTTGTCAGAAGATTGCAAGAGGTGATCACATGACCTTGAGACACAGCAATGGTCATACAGTAAATATGAACCAGTTGCCAAGCAATTGAATTCTGATCGCATAATCATGCGGATGCGGCAATTTATTTAAAAACAAATTTTAAAAGAAGGACATCTTCACACAATGTTATTTTGTATTTTGTATGAAATCAATATTAAATTTTGCTGCATGTAATGATAAAAAATATTGCAGTTTCAGAATCTTTCAAATTTTTGGGATGAAGACTGCATGAAAAAAATCATATGTTAAACTTATACAACTTGTACAACTGAAGGTACAAATTACAAATACAAACACAGTACAAATACAACCAGTATTTCAAATGTAGGTCACAAAACCTGTTTTATTTAGTTTATATAAAATGCTTGCAGACTCAGAGTTTGTGGGCATGATCCTTAGACTTACTTGTTTTTCTTTGCTGCTGCCATTCTTTCAATCCCTAGGGTGAGAAGTTTTATATCCAAATAAATTTTATTTTTTATACTATTTCCATCTTTCCTTAAATATTAACAGAATCCACAATGATCTCAATCAGTGTCTCCATGTTAATCAAATTAGCAAACGTCCTCAAACCCTGAAATAAGTTACTCAGACCTAATCCACATATCAAAAGATAAGGTCTGCAAACACAAATAGAGTTAATTAAATTAAGTCTCCCAGCAGAACTGTATGTTCATAAGAACACACATATACACACACCTTAGCACATAGACACTTTTCACCCCGGGGCAAACTGTTTTGCTTACAGGAATAAATATTTCTTCATTCCTCACAGCTGTCTGGATCCCATTTTTATTTATTCTTGTGCAACCCCAACTCGAGTTGGAACCCCAAATTTTGATACTAAAAAAATTTAGACACAGTTAGTACAGCAAAGGAAGAAGCCTCTTTTATTCTTCTCCCTATTTAATGACAATATAGCTAATCTCCATTAGTCATAGCTCTTTGTTGTGTCCATTCAAAGAGCATTCCATTAGCATTCTACAATCTGAAAAACAGTTACTTTTGTCTTCCACAAAACAAATCCCAGTGCATGAAAATGGAATATTCATATTCTTGAAAGGTTAGTACAAGGTAATTTAACCAGATCCAATGCAGAGAATTATTGGGTATCACTAATCCTGCTGATTACAAATGACTGTTTAAGAATACTTGTTTTTAAAAACTACAACAAGCAGTAGGTTTAGTCAGCTATAGCTTTCAGGAAGGCATTATTGTTTTTCCAGTAGATTATCTCCAAGCATAATATGATCCTGTATTCTCAACATCTTCCTCTTGGCTAGACAATTTTTTTACTTCCAAGCATTATTTGCAGGTGGTAGTCAAGATGCATTTTAGGACATCTAATAGCAACATTTCTTCTGGCTTAGAGCTACAGGAAGATCAATGTTTGACAATCATGCTCACACCAAAATTTCCTATGGCAAAATCAATTGGACCAATCAGCATTTTTTTTTATTTAGCAACAACAGTACATAAGTGACCTGGGGGAGAAGAAAACAACATGAAATCCATTTATGGTGGACTTAAAAGGTCTTTTGGGCAGAACTCAATGCCACATTGACCAGAACTCTTCAAAGGCAGTGTTGAAAAGTCCTGATCTCTCATTACAAACCATGCAGATAAAAACATCTTCCATTGTTGTTCTTTTTATCCTACCAGGATCACCAGCCTCTGAAAGATAGGAAGGAGCCACTTTCAACTGGAGTGGGACCTGATTACTCCTAAAGAACAAGGCAACCACTAAAAAACAGCTAAGAAGAACCTTATATTGAAAGCAAATTAGAGATTTCATTCCTATCATCTTGTCTTCACCCTTCATAGGACTGTATCTACAAAAACAGTCAACAGTCAGTCTGTTTTGGGGTGGGTCAGTCACACAAAGTTCTACAAAAATAGCAGATTGCACAATAAGTGAAGCTCCACCAACTATAAGATTTCACTATAATATCATCCCATTATTTAAAAAAGAAAAATGAAATAGCAAAGAAAAACAAGGTAACATTCTTTTATCTCATAATTTTTTACAATTTGTATATTACTGTACTTTTTAAAAAAAGTTATACATTATTATTATACATTATTCTGATGTAATGAGCTTTATAAAATAATACTTTTACCTGTGCTATTAATTCATTAATGTTAGTGTATGTTAATTGGCCTTATTATTTTTTAAAAAAGAAAGCCAGGGTAAGGTATCAGGATAGAAACTGGGAGACCAAGAATTCTAGTCCTGCCCTGGGCACAAATCCAGCTGGTTGACTTTAGGCCAGTCACTCTCAGCCTAGAAAGGCAGCAATGGCAAACAACTTCTGATAAACATTGCCAAGAAAACTGGAGGGACTTATTGAGGCAGTCTCCAAGAATCTAAAATGATTGAATGGGAAAAAAAATTAAATACCTTTGTAGGTCATTCTTTGCTACTTCTGCTGCCTGCCAACTGCCTCCAATTTGGCACTCCAAATCTCACCAGGCTCAAGGTTGACTCAGCCCTCCCAATCCTTTCAAGGTGGGTAAAATGAGGACCCAAATTGTTGGGGGCAATATGCTGACTCTGTAAACCGCTTAGAGAGGCTGTAAAGCACTCTAAAGCAGTATATAAATCTAAGTGCTCTTGCTCTTGCTATTTATATTGCAAATAACAAATAAACATAAACTACTCTCAGAATTATTTTAGTGTCTAATTCTAGTTAACCCAGTTTAAAAGAAAACTTTAAATATTAAACTTTTGATTTAATTAAGCTTTTAAATTAATGTTATCTCAATTTCTTGCATATTTTGCTTTAAACAGCATTTCATTTAACAGAAGAAAAAATGTAAATACTTTATATCCCTGTTGGATTGCTGTGGAATTTTGAAAGTTGAAGTCTACTCGTCTTAAAGTTGCTAAGGTTGAGAAATAATGTTTTAAATTAATTGTCTGGATTAAAATTATAAGTAGGAAGAAATCAAATGGAATTATATTATCTTCATCATCTCAAATTAAGTAGAATGAAGAAAAATATCTAGGGAAGTTACATCATTTAGGAAAGTTAAATAACTTGTCCTATTAGATTCATCAACTGCATGATTTTTAACTTCGTATCTCTTAAACAAATATAATCTTTTACATTACAAATTCTTTTAGATTATGTCAATATAATTACTTAATGAAAAATTGTAATATCCCTGTTAGTTGATATTACAGAAGTACTAAAAGCCATGCCCCATAGATAATTATATAAATTACATTAGACAGAAAAATTGGTTGCCATTTTTTTTCCTAGAGATAGACAAAGTTTGAACAATCCTATGTACTGCAAATTTTTTATGAAAAAAACCCCAATAAAACATAATGTGATTGACCCATGGATCATGATTTTTGATATACACACCAACACACATACTGCTTATAATCAAATTTATGCATCTGAGTACTCACTTTCTACTAAAATTTTAAACTATTGTGATATTTTTTAATGCTCTCAGGTTGGCAACCAAGGATGATGTTTTGTACAATGCTAAACTATTTCAGCATATTTTGGGAGATTCTCATTATCTAATACTGAACACAAACATCAGTTGATGTCTATTTATACCTGGCTTATAGTTAATTTACTTATAAACAGAAACAAATAAGATAAGAAAATTCACACAGTCATATGTGTGAAGTCTTGAAATTTCCATAACCAAAGTCTTGAAATTTCCTGTAAACAAAAGGATTTCAGTTCTCACAGGGAGTATTATGGTTAATGATGCACCATTAGTTTTCCAGCCTCAAAATTATCAGCACAAACTACTACTATACTATTTCAATTTGTGTAGAAACATGCCACTTTCTTATCTTAACATTGTTATAATTGGGTTTTTATCAAAGTTCAAAATGGATTGCTCCAACTTTACAGGAAGTATTCTTCTGTTTGTTTCAACATTCTAGAAGTGTTCTGATATTGAAACAGTCCTGTTTTTGAATATAAAACTTTGATCCCAGAATTGAGCTATACCAAGAAGGTGTCAAAATAGTTGCTTTGGGATAGAAATAGTTTGAATTAGATATGGAATGGTTGGATATGGAATTGATTGAGCTTTATATTGTTATTGTATGATCTCTCAATTAATTCTAAGAATTGCTATAGAAAGGAAGAAACATGGGGTCATTGTAAATATTATTCAGGGCATGGAATGATATGTTAGTGTAAAATGTCAACTTTATTTGAAGAGAAAATGATTGAAACAGCTGTGCCCTTTCTCCTTCCAATATACTTTCAATTCACAAAAGCTTGGATAAATTACCTGCGGTCCTTTTTAATATACACGTTGATGCTGAATATCATCCTGGTAATTGGGAAGAAATGTATTATTATTGATCTGCTCCTGAACCTTACAGCTTCAGAACTATTGTTATCTCAAAAATCAAGATCTATCAAGTTAAGTCTAATATTTCTATTGCATAGCAAAAGACAGAGTTTAAAACAGAAATAGTCTTTGACCACAGTAGTGTTTATTCTCAGGCCTATGTATACAAGCAACATTAAAAACAAATCCAACTACTATCTTCAACATAAGCGCTTTATAGTAATAGCGAGTAATACTGAACTCAACACACAAATTAGATGGGACTATTTCATGGTCTGCAATGAAACCTCTAAACACAGTTTTGCTGGTTTATGTTATTCCTGGATATTTCACAAATAAATTTATATAATCCTATTTAATTGTGTACCTCATAGTTTATGAACTATTTTAAGTATAGATTATATATATTACATTTATTAGTTTGTTTTTAACACACAACTTTTATATTTAAGCACAAATAGTGCTTAAATTTCTTTATAAAGTAGATGTAATTGCAGCATATATTTTAGTCCAGTTATGAACCTTCACTACAGAATTTCTTAAATCCCTACAAAATGAACAAATGTTTTAAGTTCTCTGTAAAATTGTAAAAAAAAAAAAAAAAAACAACTATTTCCAGCTCATTCCTTGATACTTGACTGCTTATTTGCAGACATTTTATTACCCAATGAGATAATATCATTAGGACTAGTGAGGGTGGAGTTCGCTTGCATATTGTTTATATACAGTAATTTGCCCTCACAGTTGGAGGTGTGACTCCCTTCCCTTCCCTTCCCTCTATTTGATATACAAAACCATTTGTTAACAAATGGAGGAATTGGATCTCTTAACCTTCATTGCTCCAGTCAATTTGATAGACAGATTGGCAAAGGCTAGTATAGTCAACACTGAATGAGATGAATGAACTGATATAAAGCAACATACTATATCCTTTGAGATGAAGCTATCTCTAATAGTCCAATATACCTATGGACCACTCTTTCTTGGCACTTATCTAGTTCTATCCCCACAAAAACACTTTTATAAAATGTAATACAATTATAGATCAAAAAGCAAAAAACAAAAGAAACCCCACAAACACAATATGTATTCAAATATTAGCTTGCATTAAATTGCCTAATATGAGTAAATTAATTTGTTCTGACATAATTATTTGACAGGCAGCATAATGGCATGTCTCTCTTCAAAGACATATTCAATATGATTAAGACTTGTTTTTGTTTTTATCTTGATACAATATTTCATCTGATGGATTATATTTGCTTAGGACTTACTGTTAGGAGGTGGGAAACGTCTATTATACACTCTAGGCAGGGTTAATTTAGCCCACAGTCTGATCATTAAAAGCTTTCAACTATAATAGTTTTATGTCATTTATCTACTCCAAAGGTGAACCAGAATGATGTAAACAAGAGAAAAGAGGTAAGTAAGAGATCTCCATATAACCACAATTATCCCTAATTACCACTGATATATCTTACGGGAAGTTCAATAGTGAGATCTATCATTCTTCCTGATAGAATATAAAGCACTTTATTCCAACATTGGTGTCAACAGAATACATGACTTCCTATGCCAGAAAATGCAGCTTTGTTCCAAACCACAAACTCTGAACAACAATGTGGATAAGAAATTCTATAAAAAGAGATGATGACAGGAACATCGATGTGGGTTGATAAAAGTCAAGACTGTGGGCGCATCTATGTGATAGCAATTCCACTTTTTTTACTTGTGACATTCATAAACACATGTTTAAAAAGGAGAGGAGTTTTGATTACACAGTTGCCCACCGAATCTTGACATTTTTTGACCCCCCTTCCCTAAACATCTCTAAAACATGATTAATATAAAAACACTGCTATATATATATATAATCTCATATAATTTATTATCAAATGTGGTGTTTGAATATTCAGAACAATATTTTTATTTATTTATATCCAGCCTTTATTATTTTTATAAATAACTCAAGGCAGTGAATATATTCAACACATCTTCCACCTCCTATTTTCTCCACAACAAAACCCTTTGAGGTAGATTGAGCTGCGAGAGAATGACTGACACAAGGTCACCCATACCTATGGCACGATTGGAACTCACAGTCTCCCATTTTGTAGTCTGGTACCCTAACCACTAGATCAAACTGGCTCTCAGATTTCTATATCTATATCTCACATCCATAGCTATCTGCTTACACACTTATACTGTATATAGTATATGTATATGAGTGTATATACACACAAACCATACATAAAAGTATAGGACCAAGAAATTTTACTTTGTTTGCCATATTAGTGCTGAGACTGGGTTACTGTATCCCAGTTATGATTTTCAGTGTTACTGACATGTTAACAGCCAGAGGTCTGTACATTCAAAGAACAAGAAAAGGCAGGAGTGGATAGCAATGTTCCTCATCTACTGCAAAATCTGCTGTAGATTCTTTAAGGTCAATCACCAAATAATTTTTAAGTTTCAATTGCTTAATAGTAGAACCAAAAAAAGTGTCATCCTGACTATTTTATACTACTATACTGAAGGGTAGAAAGCTGAGAGATGGAATGATTTGGATATTTATTTGATTTTGGGGTAGATTGTCATGGAGAAAATCTATCTACATGGTTGCTGAAATGAAATAGCTATAAAGCTTGAGTCAATCCTTCAAATTTGGGGTATTTTTTAAAAGAACTTAAAATTACACCTTATACATATATTATACTATATATTGTACAGTGCTATTTACTAAATTAAAATTCTGAGAAACCTAAGGTCTTTCCAACATAATAAATAAGCATTTTTATATCATAGATTAGTTTTTCCCAACATTTCAAATAATTATTTATGTTCTTCTAATTTGATTTTTCAACTAATCTTCCATCAGCTTTTTCCAAAGACCTCCTTTTCAGCTCATTACTGTAGAGTTTTGACTTTGCCTTTCCCTATATCTATTAAGCATATCATCCTTGCTTTTAATGTCTGGCATAATTTGATTCCTTGACTGATTCTTTCTGGATGATGAATTATGACATGAAGACTGATTCATTCATCAGTTTCATTATTATCTAATTTATATCAACTAAATCTATCTAATAGTCCTCATCCTGCAAAGGGGTGTACATGGAATCATGATGAATGAATTATGATTGAATCATGTAAAAAAATACAAAAACAACCTAAACCTGATATTGGGTCAACCAGTGATAGATTACATAAATGCTCCAGAAGTTCCTATCCTTTCAAATATATTATTGCTTTATGTTCCAGGTCATCCTCTCCTATTATTTTTAAATCCCGCAATGCAAAAATTTATTGCCAATAACTTTTGATTGTTATGTGTGGGATAAACAGTCCCAAAACAAGTATTTCATAGAGTTCCTTAGTACCCAGAATCTTTCCAGTTATATTTAATAATGTTTCCCTTATGGCAATTTTATTCCAAGAATATAAAATCAAATCTGCTTTGGATGGTATATAAATAACACATTAATATATATCAATAGCACATAGACTTATATACCACTTCATAGTGCTTTACAGGCCTTTCTAAGTGATTTACAGAGTCAGCATATTGCCCCCAACAATCTGGGTCATTTTACCAACTTCAGAAGGATGAAAAGCTGAGTCAACCTAGAGCCGGTCAGAATCTAACTGCTGGAATCTAACTGCAGGCAGAATTAGCCTGCAGTACTGCATTTTAACCACTGTGTACCACGGCTCCTATATACGACCTAAGCATATCATTTTAACAATTTACATTTTCCTATATTTATCATTCCAGTACATTACAAATGCTCTATTTTCCATTTCCTATCAGTTGCACTTCAGTGTGCCTCTCTTATGCTATTACCAAACCCTGAAAACCTCTCATTCCATTTCAAAAAAAAGTGGTGTGTTTTTTTAAAAAAGTCATTTTAATAATGACTGCATTTTTCTCATCCTTCACCCTAGTCATTTAATCAGCTCATTGTGAGATTTTCTATAATGTGCTTCTAATGAAAGCTCCATTAATTTCCAAAGCTTGGCTCTCTTAAAAGTTTCAACACCTCTGTCAAGTAGAAGAGTGTCCTGAAAATGAAATGTGAAAGAGAAAGGTAGAAAATGCTACTACATTACTTAAATGAAGCTACCTTAATGTGCGTACATTAAAAGCAGAGGTGGAGCAGATGTATGTTATAGCAAAAATGCATAGATGATCTCAGATGTGAAGAGTTTTTATAGAAACAATGTATGATTTCTGAAGTTATCTTCATACACAATAAGAATAAATGGATAAGAAGCTGCCCAGGATTTCAAGTTAGGAAAAAGAGGATTCTGCTTCTAATTCATAGTTCTCACCTCTATGGAAATAGGCATTTATCCTTCAAAAATCATGCAATGCCTGATTTTATGTGCTTTTCCATTCTTGGCAGTTTCCTTAGTCTATCTATTCCTTTAATATAGTGATTCTGCCTATATAGTGAATATAGGCAAATGCCTATATTCCACTCTTTATTTTTATCATTTTCTGACTTAACTTACATTGTCAAGTCCTTTCCATGCCTTTTAATGGAATCTAGCTTCTTCATATGATATGCCAACATTTTCTAAATGCAGTGTTTTCTAATCTTATGCATTTTCTTTCCAACCTGTGTTTTAACCACCAGAAATACCAACTCATATATTTATTTTTCCTCTACCATTTCTGGCTGGCAATTTTTCTTGTTACACATTTATTTACTTGTTGTAATCCACCTGTAATCCTTTTTAAAGATAATATGTCCTCCTAAAGGAGATCCTTAAACAGTTACCTTATCAGTGAGATAAGTGGCATATAAATTTAATAAGTAAATAAATAACTTCATTATTTTATTAAAAAGTTCAATTTGCTTCTTTCATCTATGTATATCTACTGTATGTATGTATATATTAAAGGATGTGTGTGTGTGTGTATTACATATGTGTGTGTGTATATATATATATCAAATTTATATTTCTGTGATAAAGAAATAAAGGGAGACTAGTATAGATCTATTTCAAGCTATTTAGCTCTCATCAGCTAGCCGTACGCTTACTTGGATTCGAACTTGGGCTGCCTGCATGTTAGGCAGCTGTATTAACCTCTGAGCCACAAGTTCTCCTCCCTTCATTAGCTTGAGCCAGGGGAGAGATTAAGTGTTTTTCTATCGAGGCACCTGGTCTATCCCAGCATGTGGGAGGGAGCATATTGCATCCTTTTCAAAAGGGATGCAGTATGCTCCCTCCCACATGCTGGGGTAGACCAGCCTCAATAGAAAAACACTATATATATGAAAATATATGAAATACTTCCATGTCTTGCAAAGATAGTGAAAAACCTACATCATCCATGTTTTCACTCATTCAATTGGCACTCTGTTGCCTAGCTTTCCCACCGCATTCCTTATATCTGCTTTGCAGAATTCTCATATGTGGCCTACTGCTCTTCAGTACTTTAGCTCTTTATTAAAATTGAGTCTGCCCCACTCTATTTTATAATCAATGAAAAATTAAATTATAAGAAAAACTAATTGTTAAAAAATGAAAATGCACATTTACAAGATTTCAATTTACAATTTACAATTTACAGCTGATTTCAAGGAGACAGTAGTTACTGCTTTTATTTGCCTGTATGTATTACTTTTGTTTTCCTTTTTTAAAAAAACTGCTATTTATTATTTTATATGTGTAATTAAACAAAGCACTGGAGTTAAGAATGCTTTATTTGGAAATTACTTCTTCTTCCTTCTTCTTTATCTATTATTTCCAGAACTGCCAATGAAATCTCATTTCCATCAGACAACAAGGTTTTTTTTTCTGTTGCAATTCAGGCAAGGGAACTACTAAAATAAACAGAATAAAGCTCATCAAAAGGTTGGGAGGCAGAATGCAAAGCCCTCTCAGATTCAGATATCAAAATGGCTCATAATATCCGTGCTTTACAAACAGACCTTGAGTACACCTGAGTTGCATAGTGATAGAAGAAAGCTTTAGTCTGAATTTAAATTTCATTGTGGGCTTCAATGGCTTGATGTAAGCCCTGTGTTTAAGATCCAGGTTTCTAATATCGTCAGGGGAAAAACCTGATTATGAGCATAGCTGCACTTAATAACAATTGAACAGACAGCACACCACAAGAAGTCTTGCTTTAGGATTCAGAGGTTTATTAGCATTTAAAGCATGATAAATATAAAACACTTACATTGATCACATTGCAATGAGGGTCAATCTGACAAGCAGTCAAGGACAACCTCCTTGACTGCTTGACAACCTCCCACCAATCATCCTAGTCCTTTTATACCTGAAAACCACAAAACCACATCACTTTCTGGAATTTGCCACTCTGCCATAGCAACAGGGGCAGTTGCTAGCTCCTTCAGCCTAAATGTCACAACATAACTATTTTTATATATGTGACCAACTTAAGTTCCTCTTTTCCCACATCTTAGCCCACCACATTGTGCAGCTAAGCATCTGTCCTGCTTGCAAACCACAATTCCCACATACTCAAGGGCACAAGCTCACCACACAGGCATCAGTGATTTTTCATAATTTAATCAATGCTGACCAGTGTGCTGGGTCTGCGACCCCCAGACCCTCACAAATGTTTATCTTTTGATTACAAGCACTATAATGTAGACAAAGCATCTTTCATTATTCTTTTGAGTACTGCAGGCAGGTATATTCATCTTGATGCTGGACCCAGCCCAGGTCCCCCGAGGTAACTTGCAACTCCAGGAACTAGATAGATGCAGCATCAATAGCAGAAATTTTGTAGGCTTCCCACAATATTACTTTTTATTATTGTTTTTTTTAATGTATTTAATGTAAAGCATAAATCCTCCTTCCTTCCTTCCTTCCTTCCTTCCCTTCCCTTCCCTTCCTTCTTGACCATACAATGGCTCAAAGACAATGATACTGTCCCACACAGGTGACTATATTACACACAATAAACAATTCAACTAATCAAAAACATTCTTCTCTTTTAATGTGGTCATTCTGTTGAGAATCCATCAGAACCAGGCACTGTACTTCTATAGCAACAGATAATGTGAAAAAATAAATCCTATCCTGAAGAGGATTCAAACAGTACTTCCTTCTGCTTCGCAGCTGAACATGAACTGTCTATGCACATTTTAAGATTCCTTTTTTGAGAAACCTTTCATCATGAAGCCAGCCAATAAAAGATTACTGTAGTCTTATTGATCTTTTTCATTTTGTCCTAAAGCAAAATAATGATCAGCCAGTTTATTTCAGATGATAATAAAATGAGGTCACAATTATGCAGAAATAATGACCTTAATTTTATCTACCCTAAACTCAGTTTTAATTTACATTATTTCAGTTTTATATTACTAATGAGAACAAAGCACTTAACTTATACAGGTCATTTAGGAGCTGAAATTCTGACCAAATTCAATATATGGAGGTAGCTATTTACAATGAAATGAAGTGCTAACTTTCCTTTTGGAGATACACTATATCCTTGAACTATATTGTATTTTAACTACATTACAAAATAACAAATATTTTTGGAGAGAAGTAGTATGAAACAATAGTACCTCATACAATCATGATCCACTAAATAAAATTTAAAAACAAAAGAATTTTTTTGCTGGGTAATTTTTATCAAGCATAAGATTCTACTTATTGCTATTTGTGTTGTATTGCTATTTGTGTTGTTGTATTGTCAAATTACTTGTGCTGATGCAATTACTGCCACATAAAGCATGCAACTCTTGTATAAGAATCTCTATAATTCTAACTAAAAATGTACATTTCTCTTCCAGAATAACCGGTGAATCTCTGCTAAAGACACACACACAGAGAGAGAGACACACACACACCAAAGGGAGTAGCATAACTGGATAGAAACAATATTACAATAATATAAAAATGAATGATACAATCCACCATATTCTACTCCACTAATACCAAGAGAGTAGTTTGTACCCATTTCATGCAAGAAATATATTTCTGCCTTCTATTAATCTGAATTTCAAATTTTTAGTAAATGGATTCCTGAAAATTATAGGAAAAAAGCAATTTTCATATGACAGTTTTGCCATCAAATGTGATTTTTAAAGCCATCAAATGTGATCTTTTAAAGCTTTACCTTCTGTACCTTCCCACATGTATGCCCCACCTTATGTACAAGTTCAAAAGATTTCTTTATTTCAGAAACACCCTTTCTTCTTTTCTTACTCATAATAGTATTTTCAGCAAAATCATCTTCTGACAATGTTTATCAATTGATTGATTTATATAAACACCAAATAAGTTTACTGCAATCCTGTCAATAACACAGAATAAAACATGAATTTGATCAAAAACAACCAGTGTAGTGGATTCAACAGATACATCAATCTTTGTCTCTCATTATTAGACCTATAGACTTTTACAGTTCAGTCTTCTCTGGGGATGTACACTATAACAAAGCACGGGCTCTCTTTTCTTCATTCTGCTGCATATCCGTTGACATAATTGTTATATCTTGTTCCAAGCAAGCCAAATCCTACACTTCCTGCAATTCTCATACATGAACTTTGAAATCTCAGAAGGCCTCCTATTTCCCAAGAAGACATAACTGATGGGTAGGAAAGCAGGCCTAGATGAATATACCACAATTTGCAAAACAATCCTGCTTTTGTTGTATGCAGAACAGACATACAATGGGTCTTTTAAGATACAAGAAGAAATAGAGGGGAAAAAAACATTCAAGCAATTGAGGAAATCTCCCCCCAAAATAAATAAAATGCACATCATTAAGAAGTATCCACACTACCACCTTGTGGAATTTTCTTGCAAGAACACCTGCTTTTTCCCATCACCTCCCCCCACCCAAAAGTAGAAAAGTTTCTATTACATATAGTATTTTCCTGTTTTTCTACATAGTATTTTCTTAATTTCATACACATACACCACACACTATACATAGATGTCCATAGTACCTGAGAAGACAAAATCTCATGTAGGCTCTCAGAATTTTATACATGCCTACAGGTCAGACAATTAATGGGGCCTTTTGTTGAAATACCTAACTTCTCCAACCCTAAGTATTGAAAGTTAAAATTAACCAGGCACTGAACATAACCACTTTCCAAATAATTTCTCCCAGCAGTCCAAAAATCTTTCTAGCAAAACAAAATTCAGGAAAGAACATCTCTAGTGAACTAGCAACTGAGCAGCAACTCAAGATTAGAATGGTAAGAACAAGAATTCAGAAGAATTTTTACCTCATACCTTCATAATATTGCTTAATCTCCTATTCAAAGCCTAAAATAGATATTCTTAACTTTCAGGTATCTTGCAGCTAGCTCAGGTTAAAATTCAGGTGAAGTCTATCAAGCAGGGCCGTAACTATTGTGATAAAAAGGTACCAATGGACTGGGGAATGAGTTCAATTGAGTTTATCCTTAGGCCATAGCTTCAACATTGACAGCTGTGATTACCAGGGAAATGGTTGCAAATTGTGGTTAAGTAATTGGAAAATCAACTTGGGGGGGTGACATTTTGTAAAGTGGAAACACTAAAATTGGGAATTTGGACATTGGTGAAGGATAAAGAATACTGTCAATCATTGGAAGAACTAGATAATTTTACCTGACAAGTTGGACCTGGTATGGTGTGAGGGACAAGACAGCTGCAGCTGCTCAACCTTTCCAGAGCATCTGAGTGCCAAAGAGTTAGCAGCCTGTACTGGAGACCTGGAAGCATCTGGAACTTTCAAGCCCCTGCAGTGATTTGGGGGTGGGGAAAGGACATGAAGCCACCTCTCTTTCTCTCTCTCCTCTTCCCCCCCTCCCAATTAGAATCATCCTTTCCTTAAACATCCTCTTAGACCTGGAAAGCTGAGGGCGAAAAGGGGCTGAGGGCAAGATGGCAATTTTGCAAAGGATGAGAGAGGGAGGAGACTAACATGTTAGGCTGCCGATCTTACGACCCCCTTCACGGGTGGCTGCAGAAGGGACAGTTCATCATTCACAACGCCCTGCAGACCAAAAGGGAGGGGTGCATAGGAAAAGGAAGGCAGCTGCAGTGCAGTGAAGGAAGAGGTGGATGAAAAGGGTAGAAGCAGCCCTGATGTGCTGTTCGATCACTTGAGTCTTAGTTCTAGGTTTGCTAACTTTCCACTGGAGAGTCGAGCCTTAGGAACGTCAATCAACCATTCCAGCCCAAAGCGGAGTTTTCTTCCTCCCCCTCCCCACCACGAGAAGGTACAGAGAATTCAAGGGGAGAAAGACCCACTTTGGGGCATACGGCGGATCTAGCAATCCTATTGTCGTCGTCGTACCCCCCACCTCCACCCCCGCAAAGACGCTCCAGTTTTCCCTCCCGCTCCCCTTTTCAAAGCTATTTCCGCTGTTCTTCCCATTTAATTCAGCTTCTCTTTTCAGATAAACAAGTAATAAATAAGGAGGAAACCCACCCCGAATGCCAGTCCGTAAATCACGTGTGTTTTCTCATCTATTAAAAAGAAAAAGAACACCAAGCAGCCTCTGGAGATGGGGGGGAGGAGGAGGAGGAGGAGGAGGACCCGCTTAATGGTTCCAGAGAGCCCCTAACCCCTCCCCATTCTAGCGGGGGAGGTCTAAAGCAACGCTCCGGCCGCCTGTTTTGCATTTCTCCCCACCTCCATTCCCGCTCGGTTCCCAAGAACCACCCCTGAGGTCCAGCTTCCCTGCATAATCTCCGTGAAGCGGCGGCACTTCTCTCCCCCCTCCTTCTCTCTGCCCTCCGTACTGCAGATATCACCCCCCCACACACACACACAGGCTTTATTTCTCCGAAAGGCAGAACTACTTTGTAAACATCTCACATAGAGCCCCGAGCTTCGCCAAAGAGCTGACTGCAGCAAAGTGGTCCCCACCTTCCAAATCAGGGTCCAGGATGTGTGGATGCCCAAGTGTGGGCGATTGTGAGTGTGTGCGTGAGTGCAAAGAGAGGGCGGTGTGTGTGTGTGGGGGGGTGAAATCCTCTAACGGTGGTGGCGGTGGTAGGAAGAGGAGGAGGGCGAGAGAAGAGGAGGAAAAGAAAAGAGAAAGTCTTTGCCCTCCAACCCAACCCCCCCCCCCCACGAAGGTGGCAAAGCGGCGGGAAACGGGGAGGGGGGGCCGAGCGCAAAAATGACTGCAGCAAAGCAATACCTCTAGTCTATGGAGTATCGGCTGCAAACCAAAAACAAGAAGGGAGAGAGAAAGGAAAGACTTCCAGATGCACCTACCTTTACCGAAAGAACTGCTGTTCTAGACGGAACAGGACCTTCCAGCGGATTTCTCTCCGGCGAAAGAAATTTGGTCGGAATCTCACACCGCTGGAATGAGCGGAGTTCGGCGTCTCTCCCCCCCACCCATCCCCTTTCCGTGTCCGTGAAATCCAATCCGAAGGATCGTTCTCGTCCGGAGGAATGCAACAGCCCCCTCGGAAGCAGGGAAGGGGGGGTGGGGGGGGAAGAACGGCGATCAAACAAACAACAACGCGCACCCACGCACCCCGCAAAACCTGGCCTCCACACTAGGCTTGAAATAACCCGTAGCTCCTCGCTGCCAATGACCTACATTCAAAGGAGAAAATTCAGCACAAGCCGCGCGGGAAGAAGGCGAGTTGGGTCTCTGAGTAAAGAGCTCGGATCGCCGATGCGGGGAGACAGCGGTAGGGAGGAGGGAGGGAGAGCGCGCGAGAGACTGCTCGGCTAGGAGAAGCGAGATTGAGCAGGGAGAGGGTCCAGGCTGTACCAGTCTCTCTCCTTCTGCTATTGGACCAAACTGAATGAAATTTACAAAGCCAGCAGCCAATAGATCTCCTCAGTCTGGCCCATCGCTACAGAAACCAGATCGACATCTACAAGCCAAGGCGAAGAGCCTCTCATCCTCAACCCAAACCGGCTGGAAGAGAATTAGCCGGGGTTAATGTCTGGAGGGCTGAACAGGTGGGCATTTGTACACATGTTGAAACAGAAAGGTAAAGAAAAGCACCTGTTACTGCCCCGGAACATCTCTGGCTTCACTCGCGCGCACATACACACCCTTAACCCATTAGGGCTACTTCAAAAATGGTCTCTTCCACAGCAGCAATGTGTACCGGCTAATAAACTTGCTCAAATAGTAAAGCCATTCTTGAACTGGGGAACAGAATTTAAAAAGATGCTGCTGCTCCAGGAGCAGCATTCCAGGAGCAGTTCCAGTATTTCAAGGAGGTATTGTTGGAATTGCTGAAGGTTGATTGTGGGACTATAAAACAGGTGCATTATCATTGATCTGTGTCCCCATTCATTGCTTTGATATTGTGTCTTTCTTTTCTCTATGCCACACCTCATAAATGGGAAGTACAAAAGTGGTTTCCATAAGTCCCAAAAAGTGGTGGCTTTCCACATGCTTGTTCTGCAATGTGACCAAAGTTTCATTCTGAAAAGCAAGTAGAAAACCTGATTTCTTTGAAATGCTGGAGTAAGTTACACAAAAAGCAATTAAATAAAGGCTGCAAATCAATAAACCTTGTTTGTTTTGTTCCATTGTTTGCACCAACAGAACTACAGCATGGGTTATAGTAATCCTACATGGAATTTACTCCTTGCTGTGGCAAGGGAAAAAACTGCCAGTATAATTTGTCCTACTCATTATCATTACTCACCTCTGTGTTTTGCTGCCAGCTGGTGTTTTGCAGTACAGAAAAGAGCAGGATAAGGATGCTTAAATCATGGCCTGTGTCATGGATATAATCAATAAAATTGGGGTTGCCAAGCTACTCTAACATTCTGTGTGTGTGTGTGTGTGTGTGTATTTTGTGTGTGTGTATTTTGTTTAGGTCTCTTCTAAAACCAGATCTTTGACTTACTCTTCATATCACTGGAGCTTCTTTATCACTTTAAAAGTATCTAAAATTGATCAAGAAATATGCTGTGACAATGGGTAGCTATGCATCAGGTTCCACATAGCTTGAGACATCTGTCATGAGCATGGCTATTAAGTGGAACATTACAGATAATTATCAAAGGTGCAAGCCTTTGGACGTTGCCTTGATGGTTTGGAAAGAATAGGAACCGCAGTTCTGAAGTTTATGTAAGAGATCCAGGATAATTGATTCTTGTTTCTTGTGAGGAAACATGAAACAGAAAACTGTTTTAATGTAGGAATCCCCAGAAAATATGACACACATGGGAAGAAAAAGGATGTTGTGTAGAGTTCAGAGTTTTTTAATATTCATTTGCGTCTACCTATTTATTTCACACTGCAAAGCTATATAAAAATTATGTATGCCAAATCACATCAAACACAGATTTCAGAAAAATTCAATAGGTGAAATTATTCAATTATTTTCCAAAGATATCATTTTCAAGATGGAGCAAATTCAAAATTCATAATAGACCTATCATGACTATTCTGCAATGGATTTTGAATTTGCTCCATCTTGAAAATGATATCTTTGGAAAATAATTGAATAATTTCACCTATTGAATTTTTCTGAAATCACTAGTAACATCTAGGGCTGTGATGGCAAACCTATGGCACTCATGCCAGAGGTGGCATGCAGAGCTCACTCTGTGGGCATGTGTCACTGTGCCCCGAGACATTAGCCCAACCTGGCTGTGGCCGATGCCAACCTCGCTAACATGAGGGCTGGCATGGTGGAAATCGGATCCGGGAGGAGGGTATGATGGAAAGGGGGACAGGCCCGCAGCTTAGGAGTGAGCACAAACTGTGGCGGCAGCTTCCTCCTCCTCCTCATGCGACCCCCTGGCCGGCTGTTGTGGAGCTAGGAGGGCACGCACAAGCAGGGATTCTCTCAAGTGAGTGGAAAAAGAAGGGAAGGAAAGAAGGAAGGAAATTATAATGAGGGAGAGTGAGAGTCTGAGGTAAACCCTGCCTTAGCACTTGACCACCAGCAGCCCTGCTGCCTTTTGCCATCACCTTGTCCCATCCTCCTGACCTCTCCTGGTGGTCTCCCATCCTATCACTAATGATACTTTGGTTACAAAGCCAGGACTCCTCATAAGGAGAGGGAGTGGGCCTCCCTCTGATCCACATACTTTGCCCTCCCACACACACCATGAGCAACCTGGCCAAGGAGAGCGAGCACAGCAGCAGTGGGAGCTGGCCACGCCCACGCCAGCCCCTGAAGTCAATCACAATCCTGATGCGGCCCTCATTGAAATTGAGTTTGACACTCTGGACTAACAGATGACCTGAGTGCCACATGTGTTGCTTGCAAACTTACAATGTATAAGCCAAGGTTAGAAAAATTATCAGCATGCATACAACACCAAAAGTCACGTTAATCAAAAGCATGCCAAATGCAAACTTACCTTTCAATAAAAAGTTGTTTGATTCATTGAAACCTCTGTTATTGTGTGTTTTTTTCCAGAGAAAAGACGTTAAATCAAAAACAACCTATGAGTTGTTTTTTCTAAACGAAAACCTTATTATTCAGGTTAAATTGCCGTGTTGGCACTTCACGATAAATAAGTGGGTTTTGGGTTGTAGTTTGGGCACTCGGTCTCTAAAAGGTTTGCCATCGCTGATCTAGGATAATATAAAAAAGAGGAAGTTAGGGGTTTTTAAAAAAAAATCATTTTTTTTACACAGATGTGAGACAAGCAATTTCATTGGTACCATGCACTTTCACAATCTCAATCTTTCTCCAGTCTCATACGTCCTTATCTTATCGCGACCTATGAGTGAAACAACCTTAAATCATCATGAAATGTACTAAAGTAAATTGTACTCAAGAAGCCAAATGCAAAACCATAAAATAATGAGGGATACAGATGGTTATTTCTTATTTTGTCAGTTTTCCCATATTTGTCGATTTCAAATTGACAAATTCAAAGTTCAGTTTCAAAATATTTCTCAGTTCAGTAGCAGATCAAGTTGCATAACAACTAATCAATTTTACTTATTCTGCTGTATAGCATCTAGATAGTGGCATGACTCTTCAGTGTTCCTCTTCTCTGGGGCTATTTTTTCCATATGTATCTTTATATCGCTTTATTTTAATCTAGTGATTGAAGATGAGAGGAGAGGAAGTTAAAGCAGTTTAGAGAAGCCCAGGAAAAGTCCCAGAATCAGATTCATCCAAATCACGCCGCAGTGCCCTGTAAGTGAATGTTTTACTTACTGGCTGGCGATATCTTGAAAGGAGCAACAGTAAAGCCAGAGGAAATCACCTTGTCTATAATATTTGGCAGTGACTTGGAATAGATACAATAGAAGCAGAACAATGATATATGAATGATATATGATGAAATGTAGTACATTTTGCACTGACTCAAGGTTGGATGTATGCACTTCAATTCAATAGGACAAAAAAAAAATCCAAAAATGAAAATTATGTTCAAAGAGCCTAAATTATGTTAAAAGGGTTTGTCACCTACTGACTAATTGTTGCATATTGCTTGGTACTTTCCTGCTTATTTTATCAAATATACCTTCATTTACTCTAAGCTTCAGAGACAACCTAGAAGTTATAGTTTTCTTCTGTTGTGAAGACACATGGACACATAGCCATATGTCCTAGAATTTTCTTTAATGGTGCTGCTGCTAAAACCCCAGCAATGAATGAAACACGCTCATATTGTGGTTGTTCCTCCTGGCCCATTAGGAATAGATTGATCAGCTTTGTATGGGAAGAGTATCAGATACCAAATAAATGATTTATGTGAGAAGAGGGCCATTAGTCTTACAAGCTTCTTCGTGTTGCAGTTGAGAAATCTTAGAACAAAGAAATATGTTTATTGAAGACAGAAGCCATGTTGTAATAAATATTGTAGATTATTCCTTTTTAAAAAGAAATCTCCAAAATAAAAATAAAATAAAATCGCAAACTTGGAGTAAAGAAATTTGACATCAAAAACCCAGTGTTAACTTTAGAAATCCGTGCTATTTATTTATTTAACTTATATGGCCATTCATCTCACATAGGTAATTCCACATGGTTTACGATAAAATGGATAAAACACCTAATTTTTTAAAAAACCTAAAAACCCACAGCAGAATCATAAAAAAATTACAATTAACTTAAACAAGAGTTTATGTCTACCAGGCCTCAGACGTAGGCACAAAACCAAGTTTTCAAGGGCTTCCAAGAGGCCATGAGGCTCAGGGATAACCTGATCACCAGAGGGATGATTTCTCAAGCAATACAGAAATCAATTATCATAGGGAAATTTTATTATTATTTTTTTACAAAGAAGCAAATTAAAATATTAAATCCTTTCTCTCTGGTCTATTATTTCTATAAAAAAAAAAGAGAGAGAGAAAGACAGTCAGGTCTGCCATCTTTGGTTTGGTGCCTCACTGGCATCCTGCCGTCAAAGGCTAGTGGGGAGGGGGCATGGGGCAAAGGAATGAACAAATGGGCTATAAACCTGTGTCATTATGTTATGGGAAATAGGGATTGGAGGAAATGACAGTTCAATGAAGTGTGATTTGACACACAAGGAATCTGTCTCCAGTGAAAAAGCTCTCTGTGTACATGTATCCAATAGGAATTACTTGGCCTATTGCATTGGTACCCAACACTTAATAATATAATTAGATGGCTTGTGTCTTTGGTCTCTTGTCCTGATGAACCACGGCCGTCATCCAGCCACTTGCCCTGCTGCCCTGTCCTGGTAAAAGACTGACTGGCTTTACGTTGCATCCTTAATAGATATATATATAAGATGAGTAAGCCATATGAGAGGTGTTTTTCATCCCCCAGCGGGCCTGTCACACTTTTTCGTTGCGTCAATATGCCAAGTTTCTGGATCATGAACATGGATTATTGGCTTTAATTCTTGTTACTGAATAATTATGTTCCACTATTGTTAGGTGAATCTTAATAACAATATTCACAACATTATAAAATGTAAGTAGTGGAGCATAAATTGAGATCTGTTCTATATTTCTGAAAGTGTCATCCTAATTATATTCCTATTGCAAAATAACAAATATTTTATGCAGTTCATTTAAAAAGGAATGCTCCCAGTTGTGATATTAATCTTTCAGGATATTGCACTGTACCAAAAACTCAAGAAGCATTCAGTAGGATTAATTCCTAAAATTGCTTCTACCTTTTCTGGATCTGTTTTCAATGATTGTCAATGATCATTTTACGTAATGTCCAAGATGCATATTTGTTTCAGGCTTAAGAGGCTTTTGCTTTTATTCAGTTTTACATTTAAAGCCTTGGTTGCTAGAAATTTAGATAATCTCTAACCAGATTTATCTTCATCCACAGTAAGATTATAAACCAAGATTTTCAGTGAAACAACTTCCAGCGGAATGAGTGTAGACATTTTTCTTTGAAACAAATTAAGCACCCCAGAAATTCAAAAAGCTAATCTTAAAAAACAAAACAAAACGAATGGTATATAATAAGGTGACTAAGTGGCACCATGTGAGTCTGACTGGACCAGCCAAAAGTGTCTGTCTGTACCCAATAGCATGAATAATCAAGCAAGTGATAGAAAACTGTTATCTGTAGCAATAGGAGAAGGAGGTGCCTTTGTCTTTTCATGGCTTTATTTAGCCATAGGATAACTTTCTTCATACACATATGGAAACTGTACCATTTTCCTTGTTTACTTATACCACTGGGACACATTGGCTCAGAGCTTATTTCAGTCACATTGTTTCTGGCACCTGGTCTCTGTTTTTATTTATTTTTCTTTGGGAAATGGTGGGACTGTAATCATTCTGACTTCACACAAAACAACTCTTTTCTTAAGCATTATTTTTATTGGAAACATTTTCAAGTTTCCTGTTTTCAGGTGAGTCTTTCTGGTTAATTCTTTTACACGATGTGGAAACACTTCTTGAAGCAGAAGATTGTTTATTTGAGAATGCAGTTATACTTGAAGTTCTCTAACTCTGTACTGTGATTTAGCTATAAAGTAACCTTGACCATGTAATATGTTCTTGTCAAGTCTTGTAGGGAATGCATTTAGCTGCTGGAATCAGGAAAGCTCTGGAAGCTTTTGTAAACCTTAAAGCTTTTGCTTCAAGGTGTTGGTTACCACCTTTAAAGCGCTCCATGGCATAGGACCTGGGTATTTGAAGGACCGCCTTCTGCCGCCGATAGCCTCCCACCGACCAGTACGCTCCCACAGAGAGGGACTCCTCAGGGTGCCGTCAGCCAGGCAATGTCGGCTGGCGATCCCCAGGGGGAGGGCCTTCTCTGTGGCAGCTCCCACTCTCTGGAACGATTTGCCCCCGGAGATAAGAAGGATATCGGATCTCCGGGTCTTTCGCCGTGCCCTGAAAACTTTTCTTTTCCATCAAGCAGGGCTGGCGTGAAACCCCTCCCCCCCCTTTTTAGTTTTTTAGTTGTTTAGCTTTTAATTTGTCAATGGGTTTTAATTCGAATTGTTTTAAAATTGGGCCAAAGTATATAATTCTTTTAATAATTTTAAATTTTGTATTGTTATGTGTTTTAGTTTTGGCTGTGCACCGCCCTGAGTCCACTAGGAGAAGGGCGGTATACAAATTGAATAAAATAAATAAATAAATAAATAATAAACAATACTGTAAACAGTTGCATCAGCTCCTCTATCCATTTTAAAATATTGTTTTGCAAAGATGCTTCCCATGAAGGTTTTTTGACTTTGTCTGTTTCCCAGTATGACAAATGTCTGCAAAATGATCCGCTTTCCTACATTTATGCCAACCAGCTATCCTAGTAGAACATTCTGCCCTCTCTACACTGAATATAATATACATAGTACATAAAATTATTTGCCACAATGTCATACCTGTCAATGACTATTTCAGCTTTAACCACAACAATACACAAGCACACAATATATACAAACTCAAGGTAAACCTCTCCAAACTCGATTGCAGAAAATAATGCCTGGAATGCACTCCCTGTAGTTTCTTCCCCAAACTCCCAAAACTTTAATCTTAAACTGTCTACTGTTGACCTCACCCCATTCCTAAGAGGTCTGTAAGGGGCGTGCATAAGTGCACCAGCGTGCCTACCGTCCCTGTCCTAATATTCCTTTTTACTTACTCTTTTCATGTATTCAAATTATGTTTATACTTTTACCTGTTATTTTATATATGCTTGACAAAATAAATAAAATAAAAATAAATATATATATGAGATACTCCAGCTGGGTTGAAGCTGATTGCTTTAATCATTGGGCAAAGTTTATCTAGCTTGGCTTTCTGCCTGCTTTCCCTCTCTAGATTTGTTTGACTGGCAGGGACTTTTAGCAACTGTCTGCACTGCAGTCCCATTAAGCTGGTTTGGTCTAGGGCTTGGAACTTGATTGGTTCAGAGTTTCTTATCACTGCCATACTTGCACCTAAAGTTAAAGTAGTTTCCTCTTCTAGCTTTTAAGATAATGCTTTGTTCAGTGTGCACTAGCCTAAACATTGCTGCAGTCTCCAAACTCATATGGTTTCTCATTGATTTCTTATAGGAGCTTTAACAGGTTCCTTCTTTGTTGAATTGATGCATTCAGGTCACTTCTTGGATTAGGTTTGTCTTAAGGACAATAAATCCATCATTTTTTCCCCCCTAAAATGAGAAAAAAATCAACAACATAATGTAGGACAGAAACAAAGGTAGTAATTAACCTACTTACCAATTAGTTAATTAATTAATTGTTATTTTTGTAGTCTGGTGACATAAATAGGGACTTGTACAGGGATAGGGGGTACATTTAGGGGGAAATTTCTAGGCCTTCTATCTGCAGCACTATCTGCAGGCCTTAG
The DNA here is from genome assembly GCF_029215685.1 of Pituophis catenifer annectens. Lineage (NCBI taxonomy): Eukaryota > Metazoa > Chordata > Lepidosauria > Squamata > Colubridae > Pituophis > Pituophis catenifer. Next base: position 43,517,968 of record NW_027256884.1, read on the forward strand.
AAATGAGTTCTACTCCATGTTTGTTCTTTGTAAAATGACTTTTCAGCTGAACAATAATAAACTACTTATAAAATCTAAAATATATAAACTGCATATAGTTTTTAAAGGAGATTCCCAGCTATCTCTTTCCTAGTTTCTTTCTTGTTATATAATGCATTCCTCCTATTTAATGATTAGGAACTATTCTAACCACTATTTCTACTAGAATATTAAAACTATACATTTTCTTTCTCTCTTTCAATACCAAATGTACATTATATATGTGTGTGTGTTATGAGAAATTGTTGAACATTCTAGTTCTCCCCATCAAATATATTTTATTAAAATTTCTGGTTCTGAAGACTGAAAAATTCAGAACCAAGTTACAATATTTTAAAAAAAGAATGGAAGAATAAGTATATAGAAATAGATTGTTCCCAAGGTTGAGTATAAGACACATTCTTAATGCTTTTTTCTTAAATAGCCACCAGAACTCAGGATTTGCACATAAAAATTGAACTGAAAGTTAACAGAAAGAAACAAAAGGTGAGGAGGTCTTTTACAAAGGCACTGAGAAAACATACTCAAATTTATTTTAGCTCAGGGCATAAGAAGGCCATCAGTAACTGAGTGTTAGAGGGGAATATTTGTTCCCTTGCTAACTGTATATGAAATTGGGGTGAAATAATAATATTACTTTGAGAATAACATTTTATCACTTTTATCATAACCTTAAGAAAAATGTTTATTGGCAATTTAATAGAGAGGAAGGAGCTTGTTGAACATTTATCTTGCCAACTACTCTGAGGAACTCACTTGGAAGATATTACTAGACTGGATGTGATTTTTTTCACCTTTTGTTTACTACAATATATACTAATACATTATTTTCCCATAAGTTACCAAGTGGGCTATCGCTATCATTATTAAAATAAAATCTGTTTTGAAAAAATACTCAGTTGACAATGACATTTGTTATAGAGGTTAAAATCTCACTTAGATTGAAAACTTTTTTCAACAAAAAAATGACTAGTATCAGGAAGAGACTGGCAAAGCCAGGGGAAGGAGCCAAGTGGGGAATTAGTTTTGAATCCTTACATGGGCACAAAACAACAAGATTTGACATGCCCTTGCCCCTTGAAAGCCATTGAATGCCATTGAACCTTATTTAGTCTGGCTCAGGTGGGGATTGCTACTCGGGGAAGATTCATGTGAAGTGGGAATGACCAATAAAGTAGCTAATTGAATTCAAGTGTGGATAGCAATAGCAATAGCACTTAGATTTATATACCGCTTCACGGTGCTTTACAGCCCTCTCTATGTGGTTTACAGAGTCAGCCTATTGCCCCAACAATCTGGGTCCTCATTTTACTGACCTTGGAAGGATGGGAGGCTGAGTCAACCTTGAGCCTAGTGAGATTCAATCTGACAAATTGCTGGCACCCGGTGATCAGCAGAAGTAACCTGGAATACTGCACTCTAACCACTGCGCTACCTGCTCTCATGGAACTGGTTGTTTGTGCCTAACAACTATACATCAAATACATGTCTTTTAAAGTAAGCAAAGGTAAGAAGATTGGATTTAGACTTTTGTAGCAATTAGAATTAACGTACCCCCAGAATTATTTTATTCAATAATTTTCTCCAAATACCATTTTTCAGACTGGCCCTAGCTACTCCCTAGGAAAGAATGACCCTTGACTCTATAGGTTTTAGAGAAATATACTTTTACTAGAGATGCTGAGTGGAACTTGGATAAGCCAAGCTCTGAGGAAAAACTGCATGAAAGTCTTATATTGAAAGCAATCCCCAATGTCCAAAACCCTCCCCCCGGGGGAACAATCAGGTCTCATTCCAATGTTTTGGGAACTTGTGCCTCAAGCACCGGTGTCACTTCCTTTCCTAGGACTGGCGTCCTTGAAGCTCGATTGGCACCTCTGGTTCCTGTTAGTGTCCGTACTCCCCAATTTCCCTTAGCATTCTTTCACACCTCCAGCACGCTTCTCCTCCCAGATGCCACCTCCCCCTGGTTATTTATTTGTTTGTTTGTTTGTTTGTTTATTTATTTATTTATTTATTTATTTATTTATTTATTTATTAGTTCGGTTTATATTCCGCCCTTCTCCAGAAACTCAGGGCAGCTTACAATGCGTTAAGCAGTAGCCTCCATACTTTTGTATATACCTGCTTAGTAGGGCTTTTGGGCCCCCCAAGCGGTTTATACAAAGTCAGTTTATGGCCCCCACAATCCGGGTCCTCATTTTACCTACCTCGAAAGGATGGAAGGCTGAGTCAACCTTGAGCTGGTGAGATTTGAACTTGCAGTAATTGCAGGCAGCTGGCAACTAAGTGCTACTTTAACAGCACTTAGTCCACTGCGCCACCAGGCAGTTGCTAGCAGGCTTCAAAGAAAGCAAAGATGAGCAGCTAAACACCTTTACTGTGTCTCATCACTGATACCAGTTCATTCAATGAGAACACACCATTACTTTATTCTCTTCTTTTAAGTTGATCTAGAGTTGCTTTTACTGTGTTACTACTTTAGTACCTAGCTAATATAAATAGGCATATTTATAAATATAAAGCTCTAGAATATTTTCCTGGTGACTTCAGATTGAAGGGTTCAATAGCAATCACAGTTTCACTTTTATTTAATATCATCATACTTAATAAACCTTAAGATAACTAAACAAATTTTACACTACCATAGGGAGTATGGCTAAGCAAACCAGACAGAATAGTGGCAAAGAACCAGAAGTGAAATGATTTAAAAAAAGTACTTTTGATTTGTAGATCTAAATATTTGATCTACAAATATTTCTATAAAACAAAGTGACCATATTTTCTTAGGAATGGAATCTGAAAAGGGAACAAATCTGAAAGATGTTCGTAAGGATAAAAATAGTTTATGTTTATAACATTATTTTAGAAAAGAAATTTAACAGCAAACATAGGTAGTCCTCGACTTACAACAGTTCATTTAGTGACCATTTGAAGTTTACAACAGCACTTTAAAAAGTGATTTATGACCATTTTTCACAGTTATGTCTGTTGCAGCATCCCCATGGTCATATGATCAAAATTCACTTGGCATATTTATGACGGTTGCAATGTCCTGGGGTCATGATCTTCTGATAAGCAAAGTCAATGGGGAAGCCAGATTCACTTAACAATCGTGTTACTAACTTAACAACTGCAGTGATTCACTTAACAACTGTGGCAAGAAAGGTTGTAAAATGGGGCAAAACTCACTTAACAAATGTCTCGCTTAGCTACCTAAATTTTGGGCTCAACTGTGGTTGTAAGTTGAGGACCACCTGTAATTACATGAAATAATTCTAAAGAACAACTTTCTGAATTAAAGGACACTTCTTTATATTACTTTATAATAAAGAATGTATAGAAATTGTATGTATAAAGTATGAATGGATGCTTCACAGTGCATGTATGTTCAGATTTTTATCTTCAAACTACTTAATAACCACTAATAATGTTACAGAATACTGATGTGCTCTGTTTTCCTGTACATATAAAAAAGCAATCATATATGCAAAGATAAATTATATAAATAAAAATCTCATTTTCCTTTGGAAATGACTGTAACTTAGATTAGCTCAAAGCACCAGCCAGCACCAGTCAATAAGTTAGTTCAGCTAAATTATATTATTATTTAATGTCAATATAATAAAAAGCACCATTTGTCAATAGACAAACCCATAAAACGTACTGCTTATGATGACAGAGCTAGAAATTAAAAATGTCTCTCCTGCACCTGCTGTTTTCTAAGATAACCTACCCAAGTGCTCCTGAAAAGCAGGAGGCTTAGTTTCAGGCAGAATTATTTATTGATCTGTTTCAAATTAAATCAACAACCTCAGTCAATCCTAAATAAGCAGACTTTGCATAGAAGTCTGCTCCCACCCACCCCCCCCCCAAAAAAATGAATTGTCATGCCTTGAATCCAAACCCATATTTAAGGACAGAGAAACTGCCAGGGTGCTCCCTCTTTCCTTCAGAAACAATATGGAATAAAAAATAATGTAAAATAGCCAAAATACCGGGATATTTTAAAACTAGTGTCTAAACATATATCATATTTGATAACAGTCTCAATTTGGCTGGGACTGTCCCATTTTTGAAAGCATAATCTGTTATAAAAATCATATTGTGATAAATCCTGGCAATCAGCTATTTCAGCTGTTGTAACTGTATAGTAACTGTATAGTAACCAGCTTCTGAATTGCTTTACAATCTGATTAAGATCAGAAAAAATCCTCTGTTTTTTTTCTTCAATCACAAACCCTAAACTGGCTGGGCGATCATATTGCTTCAGTTGTAGAAGCAAGAAATGCATTTTGAAATCTTCTAAACCCCAGAGGGGAAAAAGAGGCTATTAGGAGTCTAGGAATTTCCTAGAAATTGTTCTAGGAATATCTCTGTTTCTTGCCACAATATACTTAGGAAGTCTGGGAGTGAAGAAAGAGGAGGTATAAAAGAACCTTCTTGTCCATGAAACCCTGTAAGGTGATGTAGAGAGGTGAGAGGGAGGTATTTTAATTTTTTTACAAACTTTTGAGAAGACCTGATTGTCAATGAAGACTTTACTTTCTGTTTCACTTTAACCAAGTTTTGATATTATTTTTAAATAATGGATGAACTCAGCAACATAAAAATTTTCACCTATCTATTCATTTTGAAGCAGAGACTCAGCAGCAAGTGCAATGACAAAAGGCAAATTGCAATGTCATGATCCAAGTATGTCCACTCCTTATGTACTTGACTGTAATATCATGACTCAAGTAGAAAAGTGGCTGAGTTTGTGTCACAAGCATTTGCCTTCTCTCCTTCACCCTTTGCAATATTCCATGGAAGTCTTTACAATGTAAAGGAGCATGTAACATTATTCTATCAAGCATATATTAAATGTAGAAAGAGTTGAAAATCTCCTCATGTACTGATGTGCTGTTAGTCCAATCTGCTGAACACAATGAGAGATAGAACAGTAAATATAAAATTACCTTTTCAGCATTCTTTGCTGCAATATAAATGTCTATAAATAAATAAAATGGTAGTGAATTTTTTTAGATAATGAAATACCTTAGAAATATGTATATGAACACATTTAATTCATATAGTGGAAGAGAGAGTTCAGTACTATCCAAAAACAATTATCACAAATTCTAGTATTTATTATATGTCCACAGATTTATATTCACACACTTTTTAATTGAGTACAGAAATCAGTCTTAACTAGACTGATAACTTGATCCTATGATTTATCACCTGTTAAAATTATTTTTTAATGAGGATTTACTTTCTAAATAAGGTCAAATATTTTCCTATTTTAGAATTCAGTCTAGAGAATTATATGGTTTTGTAATAATTGGTAAATAGAATAGTATTCTGAAACTGCTCCAGAAAAAAAAAAAAAAAGTACTGGGAAAATTTATGGTATTGGCTGTGCACACCATTTCAAGAAAATAGTCTCTGCCCTATATTTGTCTTCAAAGTATGCCATTTAACATACTTTGCAGCAAAATATTGAGCAAAGGCTATTGCCTCTGATCCATGTAATTTTCTGATGAATATATATTATCTCTTTAAAAAGTGTCAAGAGAAAATAACTTCTCAAAGAAGACATTTCATTTTGTAATGAAAGAGTCAAAAAGTGCTTAGATATATTGTAAGTTGATGTTAAATATATCTAATACTCTTGAAAGAGACCTAAATATTTAGGATAGCCTTAAAGATTGTTTTATGATTCAGAATAGTGATTATAATACTCCTCTTTTATCAAAGCTCAAAATTGGAGAAACAAATAAAAACATCTGGAATAAGAAGACTAAAAATACAGTTAATGATTTAATTTATAATGTTTATAGTAAGATAACACAGGAAAAGATGGTAAAGTGGTTGGGTCGCCCTTGTCAAAAACTTGGCTTTGCTCTATCGTAGATGATTAGGGAGCAATATCTTGATGGATCATCTGACATTACCTAGTATGGGCTGAAACAAGGAGATTTTATTGTAGTAGTGTAGGAAGTTAGCACCCACCCCTCTCCTAGAAAAATGAAATAATTAGGAAATATTAAAAAGGCAGAATATTTCCCCTAAAAGAGAAATAGAAATCTTAAGACAGAAACTCAGCCCCAGCTCCCTGCCCCTAGCAGATACTTTGGCTACCTACAAGTCAAAGGCCGTGCCAGCTTATCTACAACACAAAAGATATGACCCTCAGGACATGATAGGATTAACCCTCACTCAAGATCCAAACCAGGACAAAGCCATTAAGCCATAATAGGAATTGCCCAAAGCCCCTTCATTACATCATCGCCCAGCAAGCTTCAACCAGGCCTGGGACACAGACCCCCAGAGTTAGCTAAGACCCCCGCCCCCTGGAGTCTGACAGCCAATGGGATACATTTCTTGTACAGAAACAGGAAATTCTAAGGGAGGACCCAAGAGAGTGTATAAATATAACCTTCTCTCCATTCTATGTGCTCTTTTTTGCCCAGGACCCAAAAAACCCATGTGGTCCTGTCCACCATTAAACCATCTTTCCAAGCGGTCTCCATGTTTCCAGTGTCTTTCTCCTCATTTGGAACTGAACCCAGATAGACATTTCTTCCAAGAGTAGTAAATCAAGTCTTCTTTGAGTCAAGAAAATTGCTCTGTTCATACTCTTCACATTTGAGACTAATGTGCATTTGGGTGTGATTGTATTCTGGCCTTTATTTTTATTATTATTAAAAGTTTGATTTTTCTGCCTTATGTCTACCAGAATATAGACTGCAGGCTGAAAGCAAGGAGACCAAAGTGAAAGACCACTAGATACTTCTTTTTAGATTGGAAATTGCTTATATCTCATGAATGAAGGCAAATTTGAGATTTGTATCTCAATGGCTTTTTATGGGCCCAGGCTCAGAAATGCTTTATGTGAAGTTAGAATAAACAATTCATTGTTAAAAATTCTTGAGGAAGTGAAGAGAAGGACATATATTAGCTATCATATATGTAAAATATGCAGATATTTAAAAGCTATAATTATTATTTATAAGTAATGTTATAGTACATAGTCATTAATCACTTATCTAATGCATCAAATAAATTCTAAATTTCAGAGCAAAGAATATTTTTTGTAAGAGTTTGAATGGACTGAGACAAGGTTTAGTGAGAAGAATTATTTCAGACACAATTACACACACACACACACACACACACACACACACACACACGCCGATGAGCAAAGGAACAAACAATATTCTGAATTAACACTGCAATAATATGTATGCCTGTTTTGATTCTGTATGTTGGGAGTTATACACACATGCACAATCCTCTTTAGCAATATCAGAAAGATTACAAGATTGATTGTCATTTTAGGGTCAGCCACTGATGAAACTTCCTGTGACTTAAAATTTGTATGCTATCTTCTTCATTAAAACTTAATTTGTAATCCAGTTGTTTTTTGTATGCCAACTGTTTAGCAATCTGGCTGATTTATGTGAGGGAAGGCTGTAGACTAGAAACTGCATGAAGTTCAGTTTAATGCTTATTACTAGCCACTAACCTTTGAAATAAAGTAACTCATGGACACTTTATATGGTCAGCTCTCTGACCATGTGTTAGATGCTTTCAAACAAGACTGTATGCCCAAGGATATCCAGGGTTCCAACATGCATTCAGTACATCCTAATCAGTGGTGGGTTGCTCCCGGTTCGGTCTGATTCTTGCGAACTGGTAGTAATGGTGGCGGGAGGCTCCGCCCACCCACCCAGATATCATCATGGATGATCTGCGCATGCGCAGAAATGCACATGTGTGCGCAGAAGCGCACAGCTCCTGTTGTGAATTGGTAGTAAAGGAAAGTGGAACCTACCCCTGATCTTAATGTTGAGAATTGGGTCATTTTATAATGGAAGAAAAGCTTAAATTTTCTATATCTGAAGCCTACAACGATCATTCCTTGCACAAGAAAACCACTAATTTAGAATGATAGGATTTCTTTGGATATATAGGTCCCTATTGTCAGTTCTGCTGCTGCTGCAAAAAAGTATGGTTTTCCATTAGATATAGAACCTTATGATGTGAGTACATGCTATTTAATTTTGTGACATGTTTGCTTTGTAATGTGGTTTCTCTTTTGTTTTTGAAAAATATTCAACACATATATCATTATTATATTATTTTATATTCAATCTTTTGCTGTGAAACTCAGAATGGCATATGCTGGGTTCATAAACATATTTCAAGCTTCTCACCCAAGAAATAACCAAACTCAGGCTTCCCAATAGGCAACATGCAACATGCAACATGCAAATACTATATAAGTTGCTGTACATTCTAAAAAAAAATATTATTAGCTGTATATGCTTTAGACAAGCAGGATTAGTATTCCAAATAAATGAAATAAAACATTTGCATCAGTGGTGGGTTTCAAATTTTTTTATTACTGGTTCTGTGGGTGAGGCTTGGTGGGCATGGCTTGGTGGGTGTGGCAGGGGAAGGATACTGTAAAATCTCCATTCCCACCCCACTCCAGGGGGAGGTTATTGCAAAATCCCCATTTCCTCCCAATCAGCTGGGACTTGGGAGGCAGAGAATAGTTAGGTGGGGCCAGTCAGAATTTTTACTACTGGTTCTCCAAACTACTCAAAATTTCTGCTACCTGTTCTCCAGAACTGGTCAGAATCTGCTAAAACCCACCTCTGATTTGCATGAAGGTGTCTTACTAAAGTTTTCTTTTTCCTGAAACTAAAATAATTTTAGTTTCATGTAAAAGAAACATCTCATAATGTTAAGAGTAATCAAGAATAGCTCTCCTTGTGTTTGGGAAAGTTCTCTTTCTCCACATCCATCAAAGTGTTTGCATAATGGGACTTCTGCCATAAATGTGGTAAACAAAATGGTGTCATTTATAATCACAGTGTTTATCTGTACCTTTGCTTCCTGGTAATACATAATGTAGACTGAAAGGGATTTCTCTTTATAAGTTTTGCAGTATTTACATTTAAATAGGGATTCATTGTGTGATCATTGGAGAGACCATGAATGCCAAGCTGATTTTAAATAGGCTTACAGGGGATTATGTTCAGTGGGGGATAGGTGCATTCATGCTCAAATTGACTAAGTATTGGAGTATCATCAACTGCCTTAGTTACTCTGATGGCCCACAGAAAAAGCGCTATTATTTTATTTATTTATCCATCCATCCATCTACCCATCCATCTATTGCGGGAACAAGGAGGAGAAAAAGGTTGTTACAGCCAACTAACTCAGATGAGATAAGCACAGGGATCTTGGAAAGAAATACAAATTTCCTGGCCAATGCAAGATATTTATCTCATAGTTATGCCAGCTATCCTAGAGTGCGGAGAGGTTGGTGTCAACAATTGGGTCAGGGTTGGAAGTGATTATGGGAATGAAATGATAGAAGAAAATTCCAGAGGCAAAATGGCTGAGGTAAAGTGGTTGATTATTTGAAGGGAGAGGGCATGTCTGCATCTCCCAAGACTCCTAAACACACTTCTGATTATACAACAGGTCCAAGGTTGGTATCTCATACTAAGGTAACATGTGATAAAGCTTTAAAGACCTGGATTTCTGCCCATGTGTTGGGAGATTAAATTATGATATCTTTGTGTGGATTGGTACTAAGTTTTTTGTTTTATTGTTTTTTAATGTTTTATGTTTTAATTGAGTATGTTTTACAGTTTTTAATATTTATTGGAGCCGCCCAGAATTGTCTGAAAGATGATTGACTACATAAATGTTTTAAATAAATAAACAAATATTCCAGTTTTTATCAACCTTGAAGATGTAGCTGGTTCTATGCAGGGGTGGGTTCTAATTTTTTTTACTATTGGTTCTGTGGGCGTGGCTTATTTTGTGGGCATGGCTTGGTGGGGGATAATGTGACTGGGTGGGAATGGCCAACTTCTTTTTTTTTTACTTATAAAAGCATTTTTTCTACAACCTTAAGAGGTTGCAGAAAAAAATACTTTGAAAAGCCTCTGCCGATCAGGCAACTAAACTGGGATCGTCAGAGGCTTTTCAAAACATTTTTCTTACCACCTCTTCACCTGAAGAGGTTGCAGAAAACAATGCTTTGAAAAGCCTCTGACGATCCCAGCTGAGCCGCGGGATCATCACAGGCTTTTTTTTTTTACTTTTAAAAGCATTTTTTCGGCCGAAGAGGTTGTAGAAAAAATGCTTTTAAAAGTTAAAAAAAAAAACCTTCTGATGAGGTGGGCAGGGTAAGCGAGTGGTGACCGGGCCAGGGACCAGTTCGGGGGCGTGGCCAGCCAATGTTATTACCAGTTCTCGGAACTACTACAATTTTTTTACTACCGATTCTGGCAAACCAGTGTGAACCGGGAGCAACCCACCACTGGTTCTATGACACTTCTAAACCTAGATACATAATGAATTCTTTTACTTATAACCTGGGGACATAGTGAGGGAAGGAAATGTTCTGAGTTAAGAGATAGGATTGAGGGTGCCAGGCAGTGGTTGGTTGCTCCTGGTTTGGTCCGATTCTTGCAAACCGGTACTAATGGTGGCGGGAGACTCTGCCCACTCACCCGGACGTCATTATGGATGATCTGTGCATGCGCAGAAGCGCGCACAAACCGGTAGTAAAGGTAAGTGGAACCCACCCCTGGTGCTAGGCATGATTGTGCAATGTTGAAGTATAACTGAAGACAGTACTTAAGTGGAAAATGTAGAAATCTTGTTAGGAGACATGTACTTAAACTTCACTTTTTAAACTCACTTAAAAGTACTTAGGTCAAATTGATTTATACCCGTGATTTATATTTTGTGGTTAACAGAAATATATTTATATTTATGGGTTTGTTGTTTCAACCCAGCCTTATTTAAAACATTTGTATTATATGCATTTTCATTACAGTATGGGATTCTACAAAACTCCTAATTATATTCATCTTCTCTACCCCAGAGATTGTTACTGTAAATATTTTGTGTCAAGCAAACTGCAGGTGCTGCATTTTGCATATGATTTGCAATGTTGTACATCAATGTATCCAAATTCAGATTTATGCTTTTATTTCAATTAAGCATAGGTTAATCTAGCATGAGGAAGAGACAGAGAAAGAGATGCAAAAAACATTTTTTTAAAATTACAAAATGAGTGTGCCTTGATGTTCTAGGTACATTAAATGATCTAGTAGCAAAATATTCATAAGCCATTTTATTACATAGTAGTTTCCTTTCCACCCCTAAATATAAACTGGGTGAATCTCTCTGTCTGCAAGTAACATCAGGGTGTTATCATTAAGCTATATTCAGAAATAAACAGTGGTCAAAAAATTAAAAATGTATGGTTATTTTGCATCAAAAATAATAACTCTAGTAAAAAACATAAGTGTTTAATTTCTAATAAATTCAATTACTTTTCAGGGTATGCACTTAAGAGTTTTTAGTTTATTGATCTTTAAGGTATATTCATGCCCCAGAAAAAAATAAATAAAGCAGGGGGTTTAGGTAGAACAGCAGACACAGGATAATTGTTGTAGGAAATGAAGTGTGCTACGTATCTACAGTCTCAGAAGAAGCTTCGAGTTCTAATTAATTTTTACTTGTTACTAATTGTTTTGAATAATTTTACATTTCAAAGGGCCAAAATACAAAAAAAAAAAAAAAAAAGCATAGAGGCACTGATGGTATTGTTTTCTAGTCTATCTAGGGGAAAAAATCCTACTACCTTTAGATCATGACTTTAAAAAATGAATAAATTTGTGATACAGAATGTAAAGAATATACATTCATTTCTTGGTAAACAGAACATTCTGTACAGGCAGAGTAACTCATATATGTAGAGAAAAGTGTTAACATTTCTAGGAGAGTCCACTGGGAAAAAAAAAACCCTATTTTTTCTTTTCCTGTAGAGTGCTTGACTTTTTTTTTAACTTGAGACAGAACTTTCAGCAGCTCAAGGCCAGGGATTTTTTTCTCTTGTTTTCCACATTTCAAGTCATCAAGAAGAGAACACAGTCAAGATTACCTTCAAATGTCTTTGAGTATTTATAAAACTAGAAGTGTGGAAATTAGCCCTGATTAGATTCAGGCATTCAAATCAATTAAAAAAAATCAATCTATTTAATTCAGACATCAGAGTCAATTCAAAGTGAATCAAGGCCAATTAAATTTCAACATTACAATGCATGTGCATTTTAACTCAGTGCAGACATGTTTAATTCAATGAATCAGATCAATCTGCTGATTCAATTCACCACTGTAAAACAGTTTGACAGTCCAAATCAGTGCAGATCCATGTGAATAATTTCCAAATCTGAAATATAAGCAGTCCTCGACTTATGACCAGAATTGAGCCCCAAATTTCTGTTGCTAAGTGAGACATTTTTTGAGTGAGTTTTGCCCCATTTTATGACCTTTCTTGCGAAAGTTGTTAAGTTGAATCTGGCTTCCCCATTGACTTTGTTTGGCAGAAAGTGGAAAAACAGCATCACATGACCCTGGATGCTGCAGTTATTATAAATATGAGTCAGTTGCCAAGCATCTGAATTTTGATCACGTGATGCTGCAGTGGTTGGAAGTGTAAAAATGGTCTTAAGTCACTTTTTTCAGTATAATTTAAAACAGTCGCTAAATGAACTGTTGTAAATCGAAGACTACCTTGTATGCATATAAGGCTAATGAAAACATGGACTATGAGGAAGTATGTTTACTCTCCCCTTGCCTTAAACGCTTATGGCCTGAAGGAGGAGATAATTCAGGTGAAGGCACATAATCTGCTAAATCAAAAGTTAGAATCAAATATTGATTCTCAAATCCTTTTCCTCATCCTCAGATACTTAAACTTTAATTGGCTAGTAAAGAAGTAGTTGCAGCCCACCATACATAGGAAGAGAGCAGAAAAGTTTAAAGTTAAAAAGGCCCAGTTTTTAATTTAACCCAATGCTGCCACAATGAAATGTTTCAACAATATATGTTGCTTTTCCTAAGGCTTCAGTAAGAACATTCTTAGTGTTGGGCTACATGGAGACGTGTGATTTTCATATTGCCCTAACACTGTGATGGCGAACCTATGGCACACGTGCCACAGTTGGCACGCAGAGCCATATCTGTGGGCACGCAAGCATTGCCCTAGCTCAGCTCCAGCGTGCATGCACACGCCAGCCAGCATGCATATGATTTTTGGGCCTTCCGAACCCACCGGAAGTTGGGAAATGGGCCGCTTCTGGCCTCTGGAGGGCCTCCAGGGGGAGGGAGACGCTGTTTTCTCCCTCCCCAGGCTCCAAGAAACCTTCTGGAGCCTGGGGAGAGCAAAAAACAGGCCTACCAGACCCACCGGTAATCTTTTTGCCGTCGTATGCCAAAAGCGGGGGGGGCACAGGGGGGGTCATGTGTCCATGCACGGGGGGGCAGGGTATGTGGGGCATTGAATTATGGGTGTGGGCACGCACGTGTGCAACCCCCCGCACTCCTCCCGCTTTTGGCACGCGATGGCAAAAAGGTTAGCCATCTCTGCCCTAACAGAATACAAGGCAGAAATGGGATCTAGGCTTCAAACTATCAAGATTATCTTTGAATCAATTTTTTTTGCTGCTAGCCAGCTAATTAATACATTAGATATTTAAATAATATCCCAGATTACCCTGGTGGCACAGTGGTTGGAATGCAGTATTGCAGGCCAACTCTGCCCACAGTCTGGAGTTGGATCCTGATGGGCTCAAGGTTGATTCAGCCTTCTATCCTTCCAAGACTGGTAGAATGAGAACCCAGATTGTTGGGACAATATGCTGAGATTGTAAACCACTCAGAGGGTGCTGTAAGTGTATAAATCTAAGCGTTATTGCTATTGATAGCTTACTGTAGGTGAGTCTTGAAGAGATTGGAAGATGGCACAGAAGTGGCAAGACAAAAGCAATAACGATAATAATGAAAGTAGTTAATCAGTCAACAACCACTTTACAATACTACTAATATTAAACAACTGTCAGGGTCTTCATTTTACTGACCTCAGAAGGATGGAAGGCTGAATCAACCTTGAGCCCTGGCAGGATCGAACTCCAGACTATGGGCAGAGTTTACCTGCAGTACTGCATTCCAACCTCTGTGTCACCAGGGCTTCTACAGCAATATTAAAGGCAGTTCCCAAGTTGTGCACAAGTTATATTATTTTTATATGCCTTTTCAAGATGCACCCAAAAATGGTAGGTACTGCCCTCTTGTGTAATATCAGAATTACTTAGATCAGGATGTACAGAATGTGATCTGGAGATAAATTACTTACTTTTCTGTAGTCTAATAGCTCCAAAGCATGGTTATCTACAACTTTTAAAAATAATTTATAGCAATTTTATCTCCTTACTACAACCATCACTTTGAGAAAAATGCATACAGAATAATATGAATTTTCTATTAATTATATGGCACACTTGGAATAGATTTAAATGTGTTTCAATTAAGATAGAAATTATTATTTCCAAAATAAGATATAATTTGCTTACACGGATATAAAGTCAACTGCTATAGATTTTACTTTTAATATACATTTAGATTACAAAAGAAAAGAAAACAGATTATTTATTAAATCCACTCACTGCAAGTGGAACATAATATTACTTTTAATACTATAACAAACAGATAGATCAAGTTGAAAATTTTAAAATTTGATTTCCAAATAAGGACAAAAAGGACCATAAAATGGCAAAAAGGGGACTCTGTTATATGCCAGGAATATTGCAGCACTAGTGAAATAGTGGACTATATGGGGGAATTGTTTTGGAGAGAAAAGTAAATGAAAATTTGCATAATTATAATGAAAAAGTCCAATCACTTCTGGACTGAATATAGAAATGCTATGCACATAATCAAATTAGCTACCCACCAATTTCCAGGATTTGGCTGTGAATGTTAAAAAGGAAAAGATTCTCAATTTGTATAACTTTGAGAATACTATTGCTTCTTCAAGAGATAGATCTGATTAAAGTTGTAATCTAAATGGAAACTCACTATTATTAAGCTGCCACACTTCGGTTTAAAAATATAATTAAGAATGCTGCCTAATTGTATTCAGCTGAAGACTATTGTGGTATCTTTCCAAAAGCTCTAAATGTCTGATCCTTACAACTATGGATTTCAAAACTAGAACTGTGTGTGAAGCATTATGGAAGCATTAAAAAGTAGAAAGAGATAGACAGCCCACATATATTTTGACAATCTAGACAAAAAATCAGGGCAGGAAAATAGCGTCCAGATTTATGAACACTTATAAAATACAAGATTATATTATATATATTATATAACTGCAGAAAAAACAATTGCTACCTACCTGCCTTCCATTGAGCACCTGTATACTGCATGAGTCAAAAAGGCTGTGAAACTATTTAAAGACCCCTCATATCCTGGACATAAACTGTTTCAACTCCTACCCTCAAAATGACGCTATAGAGCACTGCACACCAGAACAATTAGACACAAGAACAGTTTTTTCCCGAACACCATCACTCTGCTAAATAAATAATTCCCTCAAACTACAGTATTTACTAAGTCAGCAATACTATTAATCTTCTCATCATTTCCATCACCCATTTTCTTCCACTTATGACTGTATGACTGTAACTTTGTTGCTTGTATCCTTATGATTTATATTGATAGTTTCCTGATTGCTTATTTGTAACCTATAATTATCATTAAATGTTGTACCTTATGATTCTTGATGAACGTATCTTTTCTTTTATGTACACTGAGAGCATATGCACCAAGACAAATTCCTTGTGTGTTCAATCACATTTGGCCAATAAAGAATTCTATTCTATTCTATTCTAATCCCATGAGTACATATTCAGGAAAGAAAGAGCAATCTTTCTATATCAGACTAGGGGTGAGTTCTACTTACCTTTACTACCTTCTCGCAACGGGGCCACGCGCATGCGCGAGTGAAGCCAGCACAAGCACTCTCTCTTCTGTTCATGTGCAGAAGACTGCACATCTTCTCATTGATGACCCATTGATGGGTCGGTGGGCGGAGCCTCCCGCCAGTTTTATTACCGGTTCTATAGAACCGGTGTGAACCGGGGGCAACTCACCACTATATCAGACCCTTCCACCTAGGCACTTTAGATATTCGGAGTCCAATTCTCAGAGGTTACAAGCAAAAAGATGGATATAATTGAAAGCACACAGACTGGGAAAGGCTGAATTATACATATCAAATTATGTTACAAATATTAAAAAGAAACTGGATCATCCCTGTACCTATTTATTGTTCGAACAACAACCATTTTCAAGAAACACTAGTCCCATTCTATCTAAACTACTTCACAAGACTTATCTAAATATTCTATCTTGACAATGTTCAATCTTCTTTCTGGATTCTGATCATTCTACATCTAACCCTTAATATATTTTTTTTAATATTTCTACAAACCTTCAGATTTCCTCAAGTTGCTACATATATCATTTGGAACTACAGAAAACAAGTCACATATGTAAAACTCAAATATCTTCAGCCAGAAAATGGAAGGGCAATTGTAAAAAAAACCCAGTAAGATTGTATATTTAAGGGGGAAAAGATAGAATTATATAATCTTTAAGGAAATATCTACTCTTTTAGGAACAATTGTTAACAAGAAATCTAGTTGAGGGAAAAAACCACACATCCTTGCCATAGTAATACTTAACCTTTAATTTTTACAGTACTGAATCATATGTTATAGTTTTCTGATTTTATATTGGAGTTATGCTGTATGATCACTTAACTTTAGGAGGCAATGGAAGGATAAATATTGCTGTGAAGAATGTGCTTTTCATGTTAAAATTCAGCAAGCAGCAACAGTGCAGCAATTGGCAGCCAGCTTGAAAATGTTAAATTTCCAGACAATAAAGACATTACTATTTATTGGTTCATAACTAAAAAACACAAACAAAAAACAAACAAAGCAAAGCAAAAAAACCCTACACAGCTTGTAGAGCCTTTTTTTTTTTTTTAAAGTATCAATTAGTGAATAGCCTCATTTAATAAAAATCAATTATTATTACAAAGCTATAAGAAAAGGGAAGCAAATTCATTCTGGTGAGATTTTGTTTAAGATGTTCATAATGTTTCTCATTATGTTTTAATTGTATGTCAAAGAAAAAAGGTAAATATGGATTAAGGGTAAACTTGCTACTAAAAGTGGTTTGAATCAATAAATATATGTATTATGCATAAATATGTGTAAACATCTATTGGTATGAAATGAATTTTGTTTTAAGAGTCTCTTCCAAATAGGCAATTGGACTATTAAAATTAGACTAAATTTTGATCATATTCATCAGTAAATGAAAATATTTCAAAATTTGAAAAAGGGAGCAACAGTCTTCAGGTTGAATTTTTTTCAACAGCAGTTCCAAAGTTATTAACTTTGTCATGCAAAAAATGCTATGTGGTCTGGCAACCTTTCTCCACAAAATGACAATTGGCTTGCTTGATATGACACCATAAATCCTTGTGGCTCTGGTGCCTGATACCATCACAGTAAACAGAATCGAGGCATTCCATTTCACTCATGGAAATGGTCATGATCTGCCTACTCTTTTCTATTACCCCAAAAGTAATAATAATAAGAGATAATCACCAATTAATCATCAATGCCTCTTTTTCAATAGAGCAATAGGTCTGTGTTGCTGATTTCAATTTTTTGACTGATTACTGTCTGTTCTGGCAATATTTTGAGACTAAAGTAGATAGAAGCCAGTGATGGGTCGCTCCCGGTTCGCACCAGTTCGCAAGAACTGGTAGTAAAAAATTTTAGTAGTTCGGAGAACTGGTACTAACATTGGCTGACCACGCCCCCAAACCAGTCCCCGGCCCAGTCACTGCTCTCTTACCCTGCCCACCTCATCAGAGGCTTTTTTTTTTTTACTTTTAAAAGCATTTTTTCTACAACCTCTTCAGCTGAAAAAATGCTTTTTAAAGTTAAAAAAAAAAGCCTCTGATGATCGCACGGTTCAGCTGGGATCTCAGAAGCTTCTAAAAGCATTTTTTTTCTGCAATCTCTTCAGCCGAAGAGGTTATAGGGAAAAAAATGCCTTTAAAAGCCTCTGGCGATCCCAGCTGACTTGCCTGATCGTCAGAAGGTTCTAAAAGCATTTTTTTCTGCAACCTCTTCAGCCAAAAAGGTTGTAGGAAAAAAAATGCCTTTAAAAGAGTCTGGCAAACCCAGCTGACTTGCCTGATCATCAGAGGCTTCTAAAAGTATTTTTTTTCTGCAACCTCTTAAGGTTGTAGAAAAAATGCTTTTAAAAGTAAAAAAAAAAAAGTTGACCACGCCCACCCAGTCACATTACCCCCAAGCCACACCCACAAAATAAGCCACACCCACAGAACAGGTAGTAAAAAAATTTAGAACCCACCCTTGATAGAAGCATATTTGAAGCATCCACATTAAGTTGGTAAGGTGTACTGGCATGAAAAATATATCATGAAATGTTGCACATTCAATCACTAGAAAACTTTCATTTTAAATTATCCATTAGCTTGAATGGGAGTGATATTTCTCAATTTATCTATAACAGGAATAGCCCACAGAGTAAGGTAAGAAAGGAATAATTGATAATGTTCTATAATCCCATTTATTGTCATATTTGCCATTTTATTTGGGGCAGTGGCCAGCCCACTAGTGCTGATACTTCTTCATCCATGGGATGACTAAATTCCTTTTCTCAGCCATGACTTAAATAGGCAACACCTCAAGTTTTAATAAAGCATAATTCTCCTTTAATTTACAATAATGCCAGTTGGCTGGAAACTAGGATCTTCTTCCAACTTTGACTGAAAATTACAAATATCTAAATGCCCACTATGGGTACTAAATATGGTGCTAGTCCACTAGTCTTAGAAGGTAGCAGAATAATCAGACAGGTCAAATGGCATCCAGCAAAATTGAAAGAATCAGGGGATATAATAAAAGCAAACCAATTCCTTTGTTTGAAAGTAAGTAATTAGGGTTATGTATTAGTATTGAGCTTTCATAGCTTCTAATAATTTTGTGACTTGTGGCATCAGATACACTTCAAATGCTGATACCTGAAGGGCTGAAATTGGCAAGACAGGAACCAGCACTACTCAAGCCATACAAAATTCTTGTGTAAACTTTAAGCAAGCAAATCCCAAACTTAAAGATGTCAAAGTCTTCTGCTTCCATAGATTAGAAGGAGAAGGCTTCAAATTTAAAATTTGAGATTCTGTTTCAGTATCTGTCTCTCTCTCATGCACACCAACCCACCCACCCACCCACGTGTTTGTGATTTCCAACAGGCAGCCCTTGTTGATATATGTAACTTACTTAATATATCTATTCCAATCTAGGGATGATAAGGAAATTTTCTTATATAACACACACACAGAAACACACACACACAGATACCAGTTCGTGTCCAGTTTGACAGCAGTGCTAAGAAATCCATTTCCATTCTCTAGTTAGCAAACTCCATATAAGGTCTTCAATTCCCATCCTTTCGGCCCCTTGAGAGGATTTCCATTTGTAAGGATTTTGAACACATCTTCTCAGCTGCAGACCTAGCAGAAATAACCAATGTCATAATTACCCATGAAAAGGAGCCAGAACATTGAAGAAGAAGGGGTGAAATCCTATTTTCAAGCTGAAGGCTAGTTCCTTAAGCAGGAATCTCAAGGTTGTTGACATTATGCTTAATTATGCAACAAAAGTTACCCAATGTGGAAGCTTTTGCACTTCAACTGAGCCAAAACTCATCTTGGTCTTTATAAATAACGAGGCTTCATTATTTCTATATACAGTTTTCTTCGGGATCAGAATAATATACAGATGGTCCCAGATTGCCCCTCAATATTCTTGAGACCCTCATTATGAGGAAATAGAAGAGCTTTACATTACTTTTCTATGTTCATTCTCATTCTTCTTACTGAGTCCAGTTACAATTTTAGATTAATTGTTCATCTTATGTTGCAGCTGCTCAATATTTCAATTCAATTCAATACTTTATTAGTTATTGGCTTAATACTGATCTATCAGTGGCACAATAAAATGGAATTTAAAAAAGATTCTTGCTATTTAATTTGCCAAAAATTTGTCTCCTTAGAACTGCTTTGACCTACATTTTATTGAAATGGAGGGAAAAATCAAGGTATGTTAAAATAAAACCATAATTTCTTCCACATACACTCCACATTTCAGTCAGCTGTTCATTTGCTATATACTCATTGAGACCATAATTATTTATGTGGAGAAAAATAATACATTAAGGTTTTTTTTTAACAAATGCCAGCTGCCATTTTACTTCTTTGTGAAAGTCAAATATTTTAAAAATCTATTTTTTTAATGATTTCAATCATTGAAGCAATGCACTTTTAAAAAGTAACAATTTTCCACCTCATAACCATTAACAGTTTTCAATAAGGGTTCAAATTCACATTTCAACTGGACAAGCACTTTATTAGTTTTTAAATTCAGTTTCCTGATCTTCACAGTATAATCAGATCCAGGCAGAAAAATAATACAAGGAAACAGGCTTTCATAAATTTCTTCAAGCATTAACAGTTTGGCTTGATTTTTATCCTTATCCTACACTGACTTCTCCAAGTCTCTCAACTGTAATTTGACCATATTTTCATTCCATTTTCTGAGTAGACAAAGGCCTTGATAGATGTTTTCTCTAGGTATCCTGTTATAATCAGGAATCTTAACAGCAGGAGAAAATAGTTCTTAGAGTTTTGACTAATAAGCAAATTATATTCCCTCCCAAACATGGAAATTATATTCCTATCTTTAATGGTAAAGGTATAAAGAAAATCCATGTTTTTGGAGGAAATTGCATTCTTGGAGAATGGGGGCAAAGCAGATGAAACAAATCTTTGCTACTTTAACTGAAAAATAAATGTTTATTGCAGAAAATATATGGAATATGTTGAAGGGTCATGGTGATAGTTTAACCCCTAAGTAGTACCTTCTATCAAACAGATTTGCTTGGGAAGACAATGGCAAAAATTCCTGAAAATAACTCATATCCAAACAGTAGGCATACAGAGAATTAACAGAGAGATTCTAGAAATTGTTAAATCTATATCCATGCCTGACTGCCTCTTCTAGTCAGTAAATCTTGAAGTGCTGAAGCATCAATGCAATTAAAGTCATACTTCCAACATATTTATCTACATCATCCATGTTAGTCAATTTCAAAATATTTCATAGAAAGGAATCCTCTAAGTTACTGATGCCAGGTATCTGGAAGCCTTTCTTATTCACCACTAGTTTCACATGGCTTTCATTTGTGTTATCTATCTAATAACCTGAAGTATAAATAATTCCAAAAAATGCTGTCTTCCTGTCTCATGTGCTATATTATTCTGTGGCTTTTTGATAGTCATAATTCTGCTTGCATTTTTGCAGTCTAGTTTTAAACATCAAATAGAGCAGATATTTAGAGAAAAAGATCATTACTAGAATTCTGGTAGCTGTTTGCATGTCTTCAGCTGTCATTACTAAAATATCCTCTTCTGAGAAATTAGAAAATGCAAAATGGCTTTTTATGACATCCTCTGCTAAATGTTTCTGGAACTCAGGCTTGGCAAATGGACATGTTTTATCCACTAGTCTTAGTTCTGAATGAAATATGCATGGCCTTTTCCAAATGAATATATTTTAAATTTTGCAATATATGTAATAGCTTTGGCATTTCCAACAAAGCCCTGTATATTTTATTAACTCTTGGGAGAGGATGGATAATTTTCAGCTCATTCTGTGGCTAAATTCATGTAATGTCAATTTGGGACTTTTTTTTTTTTAAACATTGTATTGATATATAACATTAATGGAATTAGAATCTGAATCTCTCACTTATGTCATATTGTACATCAATATAGTAATTACACTCACATCTGAAACTTTTTGTAAGTAAATATGGCTTGCTTACCCACAGTGCTCATCCATTATTTAAAATATAGATGGATATTATTAATGCTTTAATGAGAAGATATTAAAAATAAGCTGAAGACTTGCTTGGTCTCTTTTACTTTGAGCATTTACAAAAGTTAAGATATGGATGTTCAAATATGCAACATGGATTAGTACATCCATAAATGGTTTCAGTCCTGTGATCTTATCCCAGAGCTGCTACACCAGACATTATGACCATATGGAAAGCTCAGGGGTACATAAACATAAGCTCACTTAAACCTCCTCATGAAATAAAAATCTCCAAAAGATCAAGATAAATGCTCTTACAGCATCCAAAGTATTATCATTTTGCAATGAAATTTTGCATTTGGGAATCCAGATTATCTTTCTGTCTTGGAAAACAAATGTTTACCTTGTATGAAATGCCTGGTTAATTTTCAGCAGCAAAGCAAAGGGCAAAAGAGAAAGGAATTTTCCTCCCCTGAAAATCCTATCCCAATTCTTATTCTAGATATGAATTGTCTTAAAAAGGGAATGCATGAGAAAAGAAGGTTGCTATGATGAACATTGGGCAGAAAAGAGCTAAGAATCATCTCATACAGAAAATTCTTCTTCATGTTATGCTCCCAGCAGATATTAGAAGTACCTTTTTTAAAGACAAAAAACAAAATAAGAATACAGAGTTATCAGAAGACACTTTGCAATAAAATATCTATAAATTAACATGGATTTCACAATACCAACATAAAAGGTTGTCATTTTAAATGAACGGATGGTACTATTTGCTGGAAAAAACAAGTGTTTCCTGAAAATATTTTTTAAAAGCTTTGCAGTATTAATATGCTAATGATACAGTTTTTCATTAAAAAGAAATGAGTAAGGATTTTCTTCTTTCACCTTGAGAAATCAAATTTTTGTAAATGTTCCGCATTGACCTGAGATATTGAGATTTTGCAAAAGTTTTTTTAATTTAATTTTAGATCAGATGCAATAATTGCCAATGGCAAAGCACTATAGAAAAACTAATATTGTTTGTTATTATATTAGCAAACAAACCTATCTTAGGTCTTAATCTGAGCACCAATATTTATACAATGAAGATTATATTAAGAAATAGGATCAAAGTTTGACCGGTGCACAAATCTAGGATTCCAGTTGCAAGCAAATGTTGATAGAATGACTGACAATATTGTAGTAACATATAGAAAGAGAAAATATTAGCTATGCCTCTCCATGTTTCCATATCAAGGAGTACAGATATAGTAAAACAAGCTGACTAATAACCTGATAAAGGTCATCCATCTATTTGGATACTGCCATCTAGCTCACATGCACCCATCATAAAACATAAAAAGTGTATAGACTTTGTAAAGTAAAGCAATAAAGACAAAAAGCAGACTGAGAGGCTGAAATCTCAATTGCCTTCAATACAATAACAATGTATAAAGACTCCCACCTTGGACAAGAGGTTGGATTAGAAGATCTTTAAGATGCCTTCGAGTCCTATGATACTGTAATTCTTTCTGTATCTATGTCCTATTCAGCAATTCATATGTCATCTTCATGTTTTGTCATGAAAATCTCTTCAGAATAAGAGTCTTTTATTTTTCTGATTGTCCACTTACATTATACTCTATAGTTTGCACAATAACAAAGCACTGGGTTTTTCTGTGTAACCTTTTGGATGCCATGTTCTGTCTATGCATTCAATGCAGTGCAATATTTCCACATTTTCATGTGAAAATAGAATCACTTTCTGTGGATGAAAATTAACTGTAGTAGCAGATGCTGATGAGAAGGAGAACTCTCTTTCCACATGAGTACTGCTTGAATGCTTAATTCCCCAAATAGACTTACCTGTTTATTTGGCGTAATTTTCTGCAGCTGTGACTGAGCATGAAATGATAGCTATCACTGCTGCTTTTCATGACATGTCACATAACAGAACCAAAGCCACACTGTGAAGCATCTCAAGTCACCCTCACTGGTGAGAATATACAGTGCATTCAGAAAGTATTCAGACCCCATTCACTTTTGTCAATTTTGTAATGCTGCAGCCTGATTCTACAGTTGTTGAAATTCATTTTTTTCCTTACTAATCTATACTCATTACCCCATAATGATAAAGTGAAAACAGAATTTTAGAAATGTCTGTAAATTTATTAAAAGAAAAAGCTGAAATATAATATTGGTATAAGTATTCAGACCCTTATACCAATATTATATTTCAGCTTTTTTAAAAATATTTAATAATATTGGTATAAGTATTCAGATCCTTGTAGGGATGTAGTGGCTCAGTGGCTAAGATACTAAGGTTGTTGATTGAAAGGTTGGCAGTTCAGCAGTTCAAATCCCTAGTGTCATGTAGTGCTGGCTCATCAGCTTTGAAATGGAGATGAGCACCGCCCCCTAGAGTTGGGAATGGCTAGCACATATGAGCGAGGGGAACCTTTACCTTTACCTTATTCAGACTCTTCACTCAATCCTTTGTTAAAGTACCTTTGGCAGCAATTACAGCCTCAAATCTTTTTGTGTATGACACAACAAGCTTTGCACGCTTGGATTGGGGGATATTCTGCCATACTTCCTTGCAAGTCCTCTCAAGTTCAGTCAGGTTGGATAGTGACCGTTGGCGTACAGCCATTTCCAGGTCTCTCCAGAGATGTTCAATAGGGTTCAAGTCAGGACTCTGGCTGGATCACTCAAGGACATTCATATAGTTGTCCCTAAGCCACACCTGTGTTATACTGACTGTGTGTTTAGGTCGTTGTCACGTTGTAACCTTTCAGCCCAGTCTGAGGTCCTGACTGCTGTGAAACAGATTTTCATTGAGGATAGCCTTGCACTTTGCGGCATGTAGCTTTCCCTCAACTTCGACCAGTCTCCCAATCCCCGCTGCTGAAAAATACCCCCACAGCATGATGCTTCACTATTGGGATAATATTGGGCAGGTGATAAGAGGTGCCTGGTTTCCTCCAGACATAATATTTAGAATTAAGTTCAAACAGTTCAGTCTTGGTTTTATCAGACCAGAAAATCTTGTTCCTCATAGTCCAAGAGAACTTCAGGTGCTTTTTTGCAAACTCCAAGCAGGCTTTCATGTGTTTTGCACTGAGGAGAGACTTCTGTAAAGCCCAGATCAGTGGAGGGCTGCAGTGATGGCTGTTCTTCTGGCACTCTGTCCCATCTCGACACAGAATCTCTGGAGCTCAGTCAGAGTGACCATTGAATTCTTGGTCACCTCTCTTCTTCACTGATTGCCCAGTTTGCCTGGGCAACCAACTCTTAGAAGAGTCCTGGTTGTGCCAAACTTTTTCCATTTGAGAATTATGGAGGCCACTGACTGTACTCTTAGGAACCTTCAGTGCATCAGAAACTTTATTGTAGCCTTCCACATGTATGCCTTGCAATAATCATGTCCCTGAACTCTTCAGGCAGTCCCTTTTGACCTCATGGCTTTTGCTCTGCTACAGTACACATGGTCAGCTGTGAGGCCTTCTATAGACATGTGCCTTTCCCAATCATGTACAATCAATTTAATATACCACAGGTCAACTCCAATCAAGATGTAGAAACATGGCAGCAAAGTTCAAGAGAAATGGGAGGCACAGGAACTAAATTTAAAGTATTCTTGCCAGGGGTCTGACTACTTATACCAATATTATATTTCAGCTTTTTCTTTTTAATAAGTGTATAGACATTTCTAAAATTCTGCTTTCATTTTGTCATTATGGGGTACTGTGTAGATTAATGAGAAAAAATATGAATTTCAACAACTCTAGAATCAGCTTTAAAAAATTGACAAAAGTGAAGGGGCCTGAATATTTTCTGAATGTACTGTATTTCCATGGCCTCTGTGAAAGCTTCTTGCAGACCACACATAATAGAGTATTAAAAAGGTACACCATGGTTGTTCAATTGGACAAGAATCTGCTCTAATTATACTGTAATTAACAAATCAAAAAGGGACCATTGTTGCAACACATCTTGTAGGCAGTCATAACTCCACTGATGGTGTTAAAGCAATAGGCAACATTGGAATAAATAACTCACATGTGAGTTATTAGAAGTCCATAGTCTGCCAATCTCTGCAAAACTGCCTTGGTATCAATGATAAACCTTGTCATTTTCTTCTAATAGTAATGATGTCATATCAGTAGCACTAGTTGCCTGGATAGCCTTGTGGCACTTAGTTCAAAGCTCATTGGTAAACAGCTAGTGCTATATTATTAGAAAATGTGTTTTACATCATAAAAGTTGTTTCTGTTTACAGGTAGAAACACTTTGAAACCTTCCTTTCTTTTTATCTGTAAGTAAGTTGCCACCAAGTCCATTTTCCCAGTAAAATTGACAAAATTGTTCTTAAATCTGGATAAGAGAAATTGACTGATAGTAGTGAATTATTGGTAATTTTAAAATCACTGCAGGAAGTTTCATTCATTTAATTCCTAGAGACAGAACCAAAATCAATGGGATTTGATCAGTTTTTGAAGGAATTCCCTCAACTTTAACTGATCCAGTTCAGTTTCTATCTTTTTCATGTCACATCAAAGTGAGCACAGTTTATGAAACTATGTTGTGGTAAGTTTCTATTTCATTTTTTATATGATAAGGATGTGGAGATCATCTCTGAACACAGGAGCAGTAGCATCCAGTAGCTTTTTGAACTTATTCTTGGGGAACTTGGCAATAGAAAACATGATGTGCTGGTGGGTTGATGGAATCCAGTGGAAGCTTCCTCAAAGAATCATGACCCAGTGTTTGTCCATCTGTTCTTGCATCATTTACATCCAACATATTTTTCTATTTTATGGCTGTAGGTGGAGGAACGGAGGGCTGTATTGGACTTTGGGAGCCCGCCCCCGCTATCTTTGAGCGGTGGTGCGCTCTGACCCTCCTAGTTCTATCCGACCTCTTGGGGGTTTGAGGGATTGGGTCCCTGGGCTTAGGCTGGTCTATTTTAATGCTAGGTCTGTGGTCAATAAAGCTCCCCTCATTCAAGATTTGATTGAGGAGGAAACCGCAGACCTGGCATGCATTACGGAAACCTGGTTGGGTTCAGAGGGGGGTGTCCCTCTGACTGAATTGTGCCCACCAGGTTTCCAGGTGCTGCACCAGCCAAGGGCCCAGGGCAGGGGAGGGGGGGTGGCGGTGGTTATTAGGGAGATCCTTAGTCCACGGGAGGTCACTGCTCCCAAGATTGACGGATGTGAGGCCCTCCTCATGAGGTGGGACCAGTATGGTCAGTTGGGTCTGTTGATTGTGTACCTGTCTCCCAGCTGCGTTTCAACAGCCCTGCCCGCGCTGCTCGACGCCCTCTCGGGGCTGGTGGTGGAGTTTCCCAGACTTATTGTTCTGGGGGACTTCAATCTGCCGTCCTTGGGTGTGGCATGGGGTGTGGCTCGGGAGTTCATGGCTTCCATGGTAGCTATGGACCTGACTCAGATTATCCAAGGCCCAACTCATGGGGGGGGGGGCACACGCCCGATCTGGTTTTCGTCTCCGAGCAGTGGCGAGATGAGTTCAGTGGGGGATCTCCTACTATTTATCCCCTGTCATGGACCGACCATTATCTCCTTCGGCTAGGCTTCCATTATGCCGCCCCTCCTCACTGGGAGGCGGAACCGACCATCTGGTTCCGCCCCAGGCACCTGATGGACCCTGAGAGGTTCCAGAAGGAGCTTGGGATGATCCCTCTCTCTCTCTTCCACGCCCCGGTCACAACCCTGGTGGAGGCCTGGGAAGAGGCTGCTGCTGGGGCTCTGGACCGGGTCGTTCCTTTGCGGCCTCTGACTTGTTGCAGACCCCAATTGGCTCCCTGGTTTACCGAGGAGCTCCGGGGGATGAAGCGGCATAGACGAGGCCTAGAGAGCTGTTGGAGAGCCAGCCGTTCCGAATCTGACCGATTTCAATTAAGATCGGCCACACGGGCCTACCTGGTGGAGTTGGCGGCAAAGCACCGCTACTTCGCCGATGTCATCGCGTCTGCAAGTTTGTTGACATTTTCCCTTATGCCTGGCTAGAGTTCTATAATATCTTCTGCTTTCCCTGGAGATAACAATTTCAGATGTACTCTTAAATGTTAATTCTGTCTTTGTTAAGAGTCTTTTTTGAATGCTTTATTTCAGAATTCCATGAAATAGCCAGTGTTTCAATACATTGTGCTGAGAGAACAGCTGCAATATCCAGACAGTTTTCAGCTGCATTTGCCACAAAGGATTTTCCTGCTTTATTATTTGCAATTATAAAAGACCCTGCAGTCAGAATAATAAGCTGGATGTTTTGCATTCTACATTTAATAAAACAGGCAACTTTTTTCTACAACTATATAATCTTAGTTCAACAACTTTCTCAGATCTCTCTGTGTATAATGCCCAATCAGTTGCTGACTGGTGGTATAAGGCATTAATCTTTCCAATAAAACTAGCTGTCTGATGTATTCTTTTTCTTTATCTTGGTGTGGTTTTTCTATTTCTTTGTTTTGCTACTGGATGCCTTCAGTTGCCTACCCAATTGTCCCCAGTCCTACCCCAGACATCTGGTGATACTTAAATAGTTTGTCTCCCACTCTCAGGATCCAATTCTGTTACCCAGGTTGCATGTTTTCTACTGATCAAACCAAAAACACTAGAATCAGGAGTAAGATTTTCTGGTGTTTGCTTTACTGAAAGTTCTAGGAGAAACTGACTTCAAGAATCATTATTTATTTATTTATTAATTTATTTATTTATTAAATTAATTAATTGTTTGTCAACAAGTACAAAGAAACAAGTATCCGTATAGACATAGACATGGACACATGAAAAAAATGGCACAAATAAATGGATATAAATAGGCAAAACATAGCCATAAAACATAAAACGATTACATATAAATGGGGACAGTAGAACAGGGATGGTAGGCACACTGGTGCACTTATGCATGCCCCCTTAGGGACCTCTTAAGAAATGTGTAAGGTCTACAGTAGACAGTTTAAGGTAAAAGGTATGGGAGTTAGAGAAACTAACAACAGGATCAGGGAGTGTTCCAGACATTTACTACTCTATTGCTGAAGTCTTATTTTCTGCAATCAAGATTAGAGCGAATTACATTTAGTATGTATCTATTGATAGCCCTTGTGTTATTGCAGTTGAAGTTAAAGTAGTCATTAACAGGTAGGACGTTAAGGTAGATAATCTAGTGTACTAAGTTTAGGTCGGAATGTAGACGGCGTAGTTCAATCCAGGCCTAAAATTTCAAGCCTGGTGATATAAGGAATTTTATTGCCAGCAGAGGAGTTGAGTACTGTTCTTACCACTGGACTCTCTCTAATGTATTAATGTCCGAAATACAGTGTGGGTTCAAGGCAGGTGAGCAGTATTCAAGGATAGGTCTGGCAAAGGTTTTGTATGTCCTAGTTAGAAGTATAGCATTACCAGAGAGAAAACTGTAAAATAAGGTTGACAACTCTTAATGCCTTTTTAGCAATGTTGTTACAGTGAGCTCTGGGGCTTAGATCTTTTGAAATGAGTACGCCTAGGTCTTGACAGAGTGTGGGTCATCTTTTAGATCATTTCCGCCCAGCTTGTAGTTGATGTTCTGATTTTTATTGCCAATGTGCAGGACTGAGCATTTGTTAGCAGAGATTTGGAGTTGCCAATTGTTTGACCATTCAGATACATAATCTAGGTCATTTTGTAGGGTAGTAGAATTGTCTGTGGTGTTAAATAGTTTTACATCAATATAGACAGGCAGGCCAAGATAAAAGAATAACAGTACTAGATCACAGATACGTTTACTCAGCCATAATAAATACAATAATAATGCAAATTATGACACTGCCTTCTTTTGAAGTACTAAAGAATAGGCATTATTCCAAAATCAACTGCTCTAGTGGTAAGAGATTAGGTCAATGGAAGCTCCATAGAGGCCCAGTAATCACATCATTTACATATAATTATTTTTGTTTTAATATTTATTAAAGTTAATTATTTTTAGTTTTTATTCCAGCTCCACAAATTTCCTTTTCTGACCAGTTTTGGATTGCATATGAGTTCTCCTTCCCCACTTTTGCTAAAGATTATGTTCCACTGCTTTAGTTCAAGTAACCACTATTCATTTAGCTGTGATAGATTTTATTCCCTGAAATAACAGCAATACATTCCTCCCACCACACACAGGCCTGGAATTCAAAAGCCATCCAATCAAAGACAGACTCTTGGAAGACATTGATTACAGCAAAAAAGGGATATAAAACATGACTGGCTGAATAGTGCTCCTGAAAGCCTTTTCCATCTTCAGACATTTCTTTCCCCTTGTTCCTACCCCCATATTAACTCTTTATCATCATCATTGTCATGGTTTGAGTACTCACAACCCTCCCCCCCCAACATAAGTAGGGTATTGATTTTTGAAATGAAAAGATTGATTTTCCTCCACCTCTTTTATTACAAAGCTCAAGGCTTTTAATAAATGAATTTGTGGCCTTTCAGTGAATTAATGGAGCTTCCTCCACTGGACCCACTCTTAAGATATCATCTAGATATATTAAACATCTTATTTCTAAGGTTGTTAGAATTGACCCTGCAACTCTTAATAACATTGTGAATGATCCCAGGGCTGTGAAAAGACATAGCCAGATGATGTAAGATTGTGCTTTCATGCAGTTTGTGCATTTCTACATCATAGACAATGTTGGAATCCTTCAGAGGTTTTTTTTTTCCTCCCTTACCACTACTATTACTATCATAGATACTGGAATAGTAAATTAGCATAGTGATTTAATATGTTTTATATGGGTATAATACAAAGAGAATGGACTTTGGCTACTCTCTTTACAGGATCACCTCTATCTAAGACCTATTCTTTTTCCAACAGTTATTTGAACAAACACAAAGGCTGCCTTTTTATTAATGTGTGGTCTGTAAATAGATCATTATCTGTTTTGATTACCTAAATGTAGACACCATGGTCAAATTCATGTTTGCCATCTCTATATTACTGTGTGCTATTATTGGTCTCTTAAAAAATAATTTTGATGGTGGAATAATGATCTTCCATTTAGATGTGTGAGGTATATATACACAAGTCTTGGAAAATCACTATGTTTCCATATGTTGAAAGATAAGTTTGATGAAACATAAATTTAATTCCTTTCTCCTCAAAGGCCTATAATTTTCAATTTCCTATGAGGTCTTGTTTTTATTTATTTGTTTTTGGTGTTGTGTTTTGGGATGGGAAAGCCCATATGAATAGATAAATCTAAAATAAAACATGCTGCAGCTAGAAACACCTTCCTAAATAAGCTAATACTGATTTTCACCCAAGAACTTGAAAAACATTTTAAAAATACTATTTTAAAACCCAAATTTTTACAGTTTTAAAATGTATATGTATGTATTTATTTCTAGGCAGTTACATTTTAAAAGCAAGAAAATCAGACTTGAGAAAAATATCACAGATATTCAGAGTAGAATCCAAACACAACACAAAAAACCCCACAACTTATTAGGACTCAGAGGCCACCTAACCTAAATCCTAGGAGAGCAACCAACTGGCAGGATTATACAATAGTTGATCGATGCAGGCTTCCGGTTTGGCTTCCCTCGTCGCTAGACGGTCTTTTGGGACCGCCACCCCCCGCCGCCCGTAAAGAGCCGCCTTTACAGCTGAGAGGCGGCTCGAAAAAATCAATTTCTTTAAGGAAATGTGAGGAGAACCGGCGAGAGCAGGTAGAGCCCTCTGCGAAGTCCCCAGAGTTTTTTTTTTTACTCTTGAGGAGGAAGCAGGATGAGGCTCCCTATCCAGCTTGCCGCTGCTCCGGGCTTCGGGAGAACTCTGCGCTTTGCAGAGCTAGACGATGTGACCAACCTAATCAGCGAAAACTAACATTGCTTGAATAAGCAGGATGAAATCCAGATTTGGGACTCTAAATCGCAAGTATTTGTAACAACCCTATGATTGATTTTAAGAATGAAGAAAAAGGGAAAAGGGAAAAAAAGTTTAAAATGGCGGCTGGCTGAGGCTTGAGAAGAAAGCTGAAAGCGAAAGTCTTTCTGTTTGAATGGCTTAATATGTTACAAAGTATTTGAAGCAATAGCGCTGGCTACAAGAGAAGAGAAAAATTTCTGTTTCATGCTTCTTCCTTCTTAGAGACTTGATATTGATATTGTGTGGAGAGAAGATTTTTTCTTTAAAAAGAGTCTGTTTGTGTGGTAGGATGGCGTTAAAACTGACAAAGCCAGACAATCATGCTTTGGGGGGGGGCTCCCCCATTTATAAATCACAAGAGCAATTTTCGAGCTTGCAGATGCAGAAGAATGGTTTTAAAGATTTAAAGGAATTTGTTGTGGAGGAGTTGGCAAGACATGATGAGATTATGAACCAGAATCTTGAAAAATTTAGACAGGAAATTAAAGAGTTGGTTCAACAAAAGTATGATAACCTGAAGTGCTATATTGTAACAGCTTTGAAAAGCTTTTCAGAAGTAATTGTACAGATGGATAAAGATATCAATTTAGAAATAGAGTCTAAAATGAAGGAAGCTGATTATAAGATTCATAATCTGGATAATAAAATACAAAGAATTGAAAGTGATTTGACAACGATTCAAGAAAATAGCTCAGAAGTAGAGTCTAAAATAAAGGAAGCTGATCACAAGATTTACAATGTAGATAATATAAAGCAAAGGTTTGAAAATGAAGTTACAATGATGCAATTCAGATCCATGAAATTTGCAATCAGAATGAGGGGAATACAGGAAAATAACAGAGAGGACTTGAGAAAGATGTCTGCTGAAGTTCTGGCTGTGATTTTAAAGGTCAGCTCTGAAGAAGTATTCTGTAAGATTGATAAGGTCTACAGAGTAAATTCTTGGGTGGCAAAGCAAAGACAATTGCCTAGAGATGTGGTGATTTATTTTACTGATAAAGGAATAAGAAATGATATTGTGCAAAAGTCTTTTAACTCCACTCTTGAAATGAATGGGATGAAGATCTGGATATATAAAGAGCTGCCGTCCAAGATGTTAAAAGATAGAAAGGACTTTGGATTTTTGGTGACTGAGCTAAAGAAACAAAACATCCCATTTAGGTGGGATGCTTCAGTTGGTATAATATTGAGATATCAAGGAGAAAGATATCAATTAAACACCGTTGAAAAAGCGGAAGAATTTTACTACAAGGTTTTTAAAATGGGCCCAACATCTCCACGTATGTCATCAGTGTCAGGAATACAGGAGGGGGATAAAGAAAAGCAAAATGAACAAGAGATTGAAACTCAGGCTAAGCAGATGGAGATGGAGGTAATGGAAAAATGACAAGTTATAGAGGGCTTTTTGGATGAGCCGCTTTTGGATTCTCCTTCAGAGGTTATAGCTGGATCACCTATAAATACAAGAGAGATAGCTTTGGATCTCGATTTGATGTCTTATCAAGTTAAAAACCAGCATGTAATTCAATCAGCTGATATACAAGTCCTAGAAAGACAACCAGGGTGGAGATCTAAACCACAACAAGTTAAGAAAAGAAGAAGCAGGTTCTACAAAACTAAAAATTTTTAAACTACAATTCTTTTTTAGCCAACAGATTAATGCCAGTTATTTAAGAGACGATTAAATATAATAAGCGGGATTTATAGAAGGCTGATGCATGAAAATATAGCTGAGACAAATTACAGACTTATACTATTTTGAGAAGAATAACAGATCTCTGCAGTGCTGGTGTTTTTGGGATGTGGAAGATGGCCTGTGATTGAGTGGATTGGAACTTTCTATTTTGGACTCTCTGAAAAACGGATTACGTATATGTTGAGCTATAAGGCAAGAGAACTATGGAATTGGGGCATGCAGATGATCTGGCTGTTACCCTAATGTGGTTGTAGGAATTAACTATCTAGACAAAAGACATTACAGAAGATACCATATGGAATATAAATATAAAGTCACTCAGGTTTTTTTTATATATACAGAAATACTTATTAATGATGGGGGCAGATGGTAATTGAAGTTACTGAATATACTGTTGGAAGCAGGACTTGATGTTACCCTAACATGGTCGATGGAATTAACAATCTAGTTGAAAGACATTACAGAAGATACTATATGGAATACAAATTTAAAGTCATTTGAGGGTTTTATTTATATATGGAAATATCTTTTAGTGATACGGGCAGAAGAATAAAGATATTAAATATATTATGTATGGTGGACCTGTAGGAATGTGGGTGAAACAAAATTGATATGGTACAAGGTGATAGGTAACGTTACTGATTGCTTAGTTTAGGAAAAGGGATGTTATGTTTAGATATTAATATATTTAAAAGATTTGAATTAAGAGATATATGTATGGGGGTGGAGGAAATGGGTAGATTATGAGTAGAATAAATGCCAAATTAGGATCTATTATATAGTTTTATAGCCGAATGCTGTTTTGAAATGTATAGTATACGGGGGACATAATAATAATGTTAGAAAGAAATGTTTAGCACATAGGGAGTGGTATAAAAGGGTGGTAAAGTATTATATAATGTGATATTAATTCGGATTTCATCTTGCAGAAGCCATGGGGTGAAGGGGGGTGAGGGGGGGTTAGGGAGGGGGGGAAAGGGGAAAAAATTTGTATTTGAAAAACTTTTTCAATAAAAAAAAAAAGTTGATCGATGCAGAGTTTCTTGCACAATTACAGCCTTCTAACTAAAGGCAAAATTAGGGTTAAAATGATGTACATACTGGGCATACTTCCATGACATACTTAATCAAGTCAATTAAAGAATAAAAAAGTGAACATACCATGCAAACCTAGAAACCTGATCATCTTTCAGTTAAATGAGAATCAGAGCACCCACAGGAGTGCCTAATTTATTTGTTCAATGATTGACCTGATTCAAGCAAATCTTTAAAAGAAAGTGAATCTTAGGATTGCTAAAATTTCTTTTTACTACTGGCACAAAGAAAAAAAACCTGAAGAATGCAGATAAAGGAGAATATTCCAACTCCTACGTTTGTCTCTACTTTGTTACCCTCCCAGGGAATACCCAAAGGAGATGAAATAATACACAAAGGGAGTTTTTTCTTCATTTCATCAAGTGCTCTAATTTTTGAAGCTCAGAAAGATAATGTACCATATATGTTGAAGAGCACTGAAATAAGTTCTTCTCTCCAATAGATTCCTTCCCAATTTGCACAAATTTGATGACTATGCTTTAACTAGTGACTGGAGAAAATTGGTTGCCAGACAAATAGTTCATGGGATGGCAAATGAAACCCACAAACAGCAGGGAGCTTGGCAATTTTACACATTAATAGCAATAAACTCAGGTGTATTGCCAGTCAAAAAGCAATTACTGTGTCAGATGGATGTACCTGCATAATACACATGTTTACAAATGTTTTTCTATCAAACATCAGATTATCTTGATACACCTTTATGCAAAACTGAATACAACCTTTGAGCTCTCACATCTAAAGAAAATAATGAAACCATCTGGGAACAGTTTCCTGTTAAAAAGGAAAACAAGAGAAGGAAACCCCTTTTTACATTTCTTCTAAGCATGAATTTTTTTCAATTATTAAAAGGAAATTTGTCTTTTCTTTACAGCCAAAGCAGAATTTAGGCTATTTTTTCCTGAGGAAATGAAATACACTATAAGAAATCCATATTAAATTGATGAAATACACAAGTGTGACTCATTCTTGTCATGTAGAAATGCAGATTGTTTACAAGTGCAGATCAAGTCAATCATAGTATGTATTTAGCATATGCATATTTCCTTGGGTAAGTATGACTTATTCATATTTTTATACATATTGTTCTTTCAGCTTCTCATTTGTTTATCTTTCTTACAATAAAAATACCTTTCTTTTTCTAGATAATCTGATATGTCATATAGGGAATAGATTCATGATGTGTTTTTATCATTTTCATTTTGTTGCCAAATAACCAAAGAGCAAATGTTAATATTCATGTTTTTCATCAGAAATGTTTTTCTTTGGGGTAAAAATGTTTTTATTAGCAATCAAATGCTAAAAGCATTCTTTGAGATAACTGAATTAGATATTTTAAACAATGGAATTTCTGCCATGCACATTTCTTACCCAGAGTAGCTGAAAAGAGAGGATACATAAAAAACATCAGTTGAATTATATCACCTTGTTTTCTGCTGTAATAAAGTAGGACCAGAAGTATCTCCATAGTTTTTAAAGATCTACCTATGCTTTAAGGATCAGGAATTGCTAGCATCTCCTCAGCTATTATTTCTCGACAGCAACAAATTAATTTCAGACCTACAGTGTAGCTTTTCATTCTGTCAAATGATGCCTTATTGTCTTTCTGGAGATTGCAGAAAGAGGGAGAAAGAGGAAGAAGAACAGAGTGAAAGAAACAAAGAAAGAAGGGCCCAGATGGTAGCAGAGTTGTAGTATTTATCTTATAAGCAATATTTTCTCATACATTATGCATCTAATAATGTGTATCCCTGATCCCTGGAATTGCAATAGTTTTTCTAATTCTTCAAAATGTCATATGTGGGGAAGAGAGTTATGTTGCTGGATCATGATCAATAGTTTATGAACTATCAAAATAAAAGATAACAGCATATAATTATCTGGCAGAATAAATAACACAGTTGGTATACAAATAAACCAATTACGGGGCCATCATCATAAAAGAAAAATTACTTGCTTCTATCACTCCTCTGAAGGTGAAAGTTTTCATTTCAGAAGCTTCAGTGAAGAGATGACCCCTATGGTCTGCATACTTGTTGTATATTTATTCCAACAAAGAACAGTACAATTTAGCACAAACACCTGCTGTTTCTCTTTTAACTAATGATCTTCAGTAACTCTCCTGATGTGCATCTTATTCACCATAAAAGAACTCTGAAATCTACCCATGTGAATGAGAGTTCTGGCTTAGCTGCAAAGTAGCTAAATATAACTTTGATTCAGTTAAAACACAAAACCAATTTAATCAGTAATTTTCCATAAGACTGGATATTTATTTGTAACATTCTTATATTGCATACGATGCAGAACATTTAGATTTTTTAAAAAAATCCTTTCTTCCAATCATGGGGCACAAAACAATTATCAAATGATAAGTTCATGACTGGATATTCTGAATCTTTCAGAAAATACTATTATATACAAGTAAAGAACATTATTACTATTACTATTATGTATATGTAAAAAAAAACAGACAATACATTATTTACTAAATACTTAAATACTATATGTTAAAGAAAAATGTATAAATAAAAATTTAAAAAAGGAAAAGGAAAAAGAGAAGATTGAGGTGCAAAAATAAAAAGAAAATGCTCTTCTTTGCACTCGTCTCAACATCCTTTTTATATCGCGGCGACCAAAACTGAATGCAGTATTCCAAGTGTGGCCTTACCAAGTGTTACATACCAAATAAGGAGTGAGCTACAGGCTTCACTCAGGTCTGCTAAAATGGCGGGAAAATACTGAAAGCCCATTGGTTGAGCCGTCTGACAGCTCCCTATAAAAGGGCAAGCTGTCAGACGAGCAGGTTGTTGGGTTGTACTGGTCCACTAATAAAGAGCTGTTGTTACTGAAGCACTGTGTCCGTCTCTTCCACCTCCCGATCTAACACCAAGGCATTATAAAGTATTAACAATTCATGTGATCTTGATTCTATCCCTCTGATTCTATCTCATATTTAAATGATTGTCAACTAGGACTCCAAGGTCCCTCTCACAGTTACTACTATTGAGCAAGGTATCACATATACTGTACCTGTGCATTTTGTTTTTCTTGCCTAAATGTAGAACCTTATTTTTTACACCACTGCATTTCATTTTGTTAGATAGCGCCCTATGTTCAAGTCTGTCAAGATCCTTCTGTACCTTAAATCTATCTTCTGGAGTGTTGGCTATTCCTGCCAGCTTGAAAATTTGATGAGTTCCTCATCTATCCCCTTGTCCAAAACATTGATGAAGATGTTGAAGAGTATGGGGCCTAGAACAGAGCCTTGGGGTACCCCACTGCATAGGTCCCTCCATGTAAATGCAGTTCCATTGAGGACTACACATTGAGTGTGGTTGGTCAGCCAGTTATGAGTCCATCTGGTGATGCTGTCTAACCCATATTTTTCTATCCTATTAAGTAGTAGGTTGTAGTCTACTTTATCAAATCCCTTACTGAAGTCCAAATAAATTATATCCACAGCATTCCTCTGGTCCATTAATTTTCTCACTTTGTCACAGAATACTGTAAGATTTGTCTGGCATGATCTGTTTTTGACAAACCCCTGTTGGCTTTTGGTTATGACTTTGTTTGCCTCTAGGTGTTCACTGATTTGTTGTTTGATTATCTACAGATAGGTCTGTAGTTTCCTGGACCTTTTTTTTTTTAATTTTTTTGAAGATGGGAACTACACCAGCTCTTTTCCAGTCCTCTGGTAGTTTCCTAGTGTTCCAGGATCTTTGAAAGATATAGTTCAGTGGTTCTGAGATCATAGCTGCCAGTTCCTTCAGAACCTTGGGGTGTAATCCATCTGGTCCTGGATTTGAACTTGTCTAGGGTGGACAGGTGCTCACTTATCATATTCTTGCCTATTTTAATTTGTGTTCCTAATCTGTTTTTTTGATAGGTTGAAATGTTTTTTCCCTTGTGTAAAGATGGATGCAAAAAATGAGTTAAGTATTTCTGCTTTCTCCCTGTTGCTTGTCACCTTCTTGCCATTTTCTCCCACTAATGGACTAATCATTTCCTTGACTTTGTTCTATTGCTTCTGCTTGCATGTTGTTGAATTCCAATATTGCATGATCACTTTCTCCCAAGATTCCTGTAACTTCAACACTTTGTATCATTTCATCTCTGTCAGTGAGAATCAAATCCAATATGGCTGATCCCCGAGTTACCTTCTCTACTTTTTGGGACACAAAGTTGTCTGCTATGTTTATCAGGAATCTATTTGATCTTCCACTTGGTGCAGAGTTTATCTCCCAGTTGATATCAGGAAAATTAAAGTCCCCCATTACTATTGTGATGTGCTTCCTACATACCTTAGTTAACTGACTAGCAAAAAGGTCATCTTTTTCCTCTGTTTGGTTGGGTATATACACCTATGTAATATACAACTATGGCAATGTCATTTTTTCCCCTTTTATATTGACCCAAATGCATTCAAGACAATTTTGATCATTGTGCTCTATTTCTGTACAGATGTAGTTATTTCTGATATATAGTGCAACTCCACCTCCTCTTTTATTTGGACTGTTTCTTTTAAATAATTTAAATCCCTCTAGCTGTATGTTCCATTTGTGGGTTTCATCCCACCAAGTTTCTGTAATGGAAACAATATGGGCTCATTTACTTGAACTTCTAATTCAACCTGTTTATTCCTCATACCCTGTACGTTGGTATCTATTATGTCAGTCAGCTATATGACTGAAATAAGAAATGAAAATAAATATGTTAAAAAGAAATACTACTCTATTTTCTTGAAATAATACATTTCTTGCCTCTGCCACTGAGCATTTTGTCTGGATCTATCATAGCCATTGTCCCAAGTAGTGGACGTCTATGTATTTCATGGTTATAGACCAGTGATGGCTAACCTTTTTGCCATCGCGTGCCAAAAGCAGGGGGGAGCGCTGGTGCCCACATCCATAATTTTATGCGCCTCCCCCTCCCATGTTCCCCCTGTTTTTGGCACGCAATGGCACGGTGGGCCCGGTAGGCCCATTTTTCGTTCTCATCAGGCTCCAGAGCCTTTCTAGGAGCCTGGGGAGGGCAAAAACGGCCTTCCCTACCCCCTCAGAGGCCCTCTGGAGGCTGGAAACAGTGTGATTCCAGACTTCTGGTGGGCCCAAAAGGCCTGAAAAACAACTAGCTGGCGCACGCATGCATGCTGGAACTGAGCTCGCGTGCCCACCAATATGGCTCCATGTGCCATCTGTGGCACCCGTGCCATAGGTTTGCCATCACGGTTATAAACAAAGTTCTTATGAACTTTTGAGCCTTGAGATATAAAACCTGTTACTTGTTCTGCTTCTCCATCTAGTTATTTTGGATTGGCTTTGGTTGACATTTTTCTCTAACTCTCTTTGTTTCTTTGTTTCTGTTAATATTAAATAGAAGGTTGTCTTTCACTCTCAGCTTTCATCAAAATATTCCTTAAGACTTCCTGATTTGCAATAATCAAAGTTCATCCTGTCCTTCCTTCCTTCCTTCCTTCCTTCCTTCCTTCCTTCCTTCCTTCCTTCTTGTCTTTCTTTCTCTTTCTCTCTTTCTCTTTCTTTCTTTCATCTTCCACCCACCCACCCGTCAATATGTTTACAGACAAGAGAGAGAGAAAGAGGGAGAATGAGAGAGGGACAAAGTGAGGAGGGAGAGAGATGTCTTTTGGATGTTAAATGTGTGCGCCAATAAAAAAAAAAAATAACATGAATCAAAAGGTTCCTGATGATGGCTGGATTTGATTAAAAATATCAACATCATTGTCTCGGATTGATGTACAGATCCATAATTAGACACAGCATGGTAATTGATCTTTTAAGCTGGTACACTGGCACCCATAATCTAGTACTAACCATTCAACTCACACATACTTGACTTTGCTATCTAATAGGAAATTACAGGGCATTATAAAATGCTGGTGGAACTCTATCTCTGTTTGTTCTCTGTAACTATTTCTGAACTGCATTCAGAGGTACTTGCTTGTAACATTATTGTTACAATTAACAACATTAGTGTTGCATTTATATTCTTGTAGCAGGGGTGGGCAATTAATTTTCCCAAGGGGCCACATACAAAACTGGGCCTGTTGTAGAGGGCTGAACCAATAGGGCTAATCCTGCTGCTGCCACCCCGTCACTACTGCAAGTCAGATGGGTACAGCCAAAGGGTCAGATGTGATCTATAGATCATAGAATACCCAGGTATATATATTTTTATTATTGTTTATTAATACTTATTACATCTTTTCTTTTTAATTTTTTTGTTCATCTGAAGGATAAATGATATAGACTATTCCTTGAATGTTTCATTTTGTTTTCTCCCCCATTCCTTGATTCAACAAAGGCTTCTTTGAGATTTGATAGTAGCGATTGTAATAGATCTTTCCTGTATTTTCCTTTTCCTGTTTCCCAATTGTATTTTATTTCCAGAAGACTTATGGCTGATTTAATATAACTTCTGATCACTGTACTAAACAAGCTACTGCATGCAACACATGTTCACATTCAACTTGTCATCAAGTTCCACCCTTGAACATCATAATTAGAATATATATATCTCTCACATGTGATTTTGAGCACATTTGTAGGTTGTAGATTTTGAATAGTTTTAAATTGCAATTAAATTCCATTAGCAAATTGTTATTAATGGGATTATGAAATCCAACTTTGTTTCTGAAAAATGAGAATTTTAATTTATATGTTGTGTATGCTTATTGTAACATGTATAATTTTATTACCATTTTTATATAAATCATTGTATCAGTCAAAAGCATTAAACATATGACTATGTCAGCAGTGAAATGCACTTACCTTTGCTACCGGTTCGGAAATGTGAGCACGCGAGGCTCTTCTGTGTACGTGCAGAGCCTTCTGTGCATGCGCAGAGGGTAAAAAACAGGATGTAATGACATCCCAGTGGGTGGGTGGAGCCTCCCACTGCCAGCCCTACCGGTTCGCACGAATCAGATAGATCCTGTTAGATTTCACCACTGGTCTATGTATTCCAAACATTTGTGTGCAATAAAAACTTCCTAAGGCATGTTTGTTGCACAACATATATACATAGATATATACTTTAATTACACATGTGTATGTATAGAAAGTTTTTATTGCTCACAAATCTTTGGAATACATGAGTGGGATATAACTTGAAAAGGAAGATCATTTTAGTGCTAAAGTTTGAAAGAAGAAGAGGAAATAATAATAATAATAATAATAATAATAATAATAATAATAATAATAATAATAATAATAATAATAATAATAATAATAATTTTATTTCTATACCGCCCTTCTCCCGAAGGACTCAGGGCGGTGTACAGCCAATTTAAAAACACAAGACACAACAATAATTAAAAATTAAAATAATTAAATAGATTTGGCCGATTTAAAACCCCAAAAATTTAAAATACCCCAATTTAAAATTATTAAGTTGATAGCCCGGCCTGGCGGAACAACAGGGTCTTCAATGCGCAACGAAACACCCGGAGGTCGGAGATCTTGCGTATTTCCGGGGGCAGTTCATTCCACAGGGCTGAAAAAATATCAAGAAGAAGAAGAATAGCTAATCTCTTAATGAAGATCTATCATACACTGATAAAATATAAAACATCCTAGCATTACAAATAAATGCACACAACGATAGTGGTGTATATACTGAAAAGAAATTGAGCTAATGATCCAGCAAGAGCAAACACCTACTCTGACATAATGACATTACTACAAGGGACCCAATCTCCAACAAAGCCGAAGACCTGGAAGAAACGTAAGCTTTTAAGAATTCATTTGAATGAGGTCAGGGTAGGAGCAATACAGATCTCTGAAAATATGCCATTCCAAAGGGCATCTGCTATGACAAAGAAAGCTTGCTTTCTGAATCCCACTGATGGCACTGTTTATTGAAAGGGTTCAAGGCATGCCAACTTTGTTGGATTAAACAGGAGAGCTGGACACTGTGGGAAACAGATGAGTATCTCAGGCAGGTCCTATACAATGAAGTATTTATAGGTGACAATTGCAATTTCCAAGTAGTATTCAAGAGTAAACAAAAATCCTTGTCAATGTAGGATTGGCAATTCAGTTGAAACCAATTCTGAAGATTTTTCCCCACCCTATCTTTCAGCAATGTTTTTGTGTGATCTAATTGTGTGTGTGTGTGTGCACATGCTCATGTGCATTCATGTGTTTACTTCCCAGAAACTGCAATCCAGGCATATTAACTGAGCTATTTATTAATTAAAATGTGTAGTCTCTAAAATAAGGTGCCTCATTTCAAAAATTGATTGCTCGTCTGTATAGACCAGCTATTTTCTCTCACACCATTGACCACTGTCCCACAGAAAACTGCAGAAGTACACACTTATTCCTTCTTTCCAGTGGGGGTAGGGGGATGGGGAGAAACATTAAATAGTAGAAGGATCAAAAATATTAGCAGTTTGGATGATAGGAATACAGAGCTCTATTGGAATGGAAGGAAAGAGAAAAGATGACACACTTTGAAAGGAGTTGAAGCAGTGGGAAGAAACAATTGGACAGGAAAGAGGAGGAAAATAGAAAAGAAACCCAATTTAGGAATTAAAAAATGATTAGTTTCAGTAGGCAAGCAACTCTTCCAAAGGAACAGCTAACATGCAAGTTACTATATAAAGACACCTGTGTTTTTGAACGATTTTGTCACAGCAGTTATTTATCTCTCTTTGACCTATTTATCTGTTTTCAACATCACTTTGTATAGGGTATTTCAGCAGAGAAAAACAAATATTCAGTTCACAGGTAATTATTTGGAGGGGGGGAGAACTGTTCCTCCTTTAGGATAAAAACGCTAATTGGGGTGGGGCAGTGGTGAAATCCAATTTTTTTTTACTACTGGTTCTGTGGGTGTGGCTTGGTGGGCATGTCAGGGGAAGGATACTGAAAACTCTCCATTCCCATCCCACCCCTGCTGTGCATAACCTCCATTCCCACCCCACTCTGCGGCCAGCCAGAGGTGGTATTTGCAGGTTCTCTGAACTGCTCAAAATTTCTGCTACCCGGTTCTCCAGAACCTGTCAGAACCGGCTGGATTTCACCCCTGGGGTGGGGGGTTTGTAAGAAAGATCCTCACAGTCAATGCTTAGTAGTACAGAGAAGACCAATTCCCATATCCACAATCCAAAATAGAAGTATTGTCTTCTGTTAAAGCCAATAAATTATTCTATTTTAACAAAATGATTGAATACAAAATATTTTAATGTAAATGACAGTCAGTGGTATTTTATTCATTTCACTTGGGTTTACATCAGTTAATAGTTAAATGCAGTTTAAGCTTCCTGCTGATCCAGAATTGCAATAAC
Organism: Pituophis catenifer annectens; assembly: GCF_029215685.1. Taxonomy (NCBI): domain Eukaryota; kingdom Metazoa; phylum Chordata; class Lepidosauria; order Squamata; family Colubridae; genus Pituophis; species Pituophis catenifer. The sequence goes on from NW_027256884.1 coordinate 43,561,865, forward strand.
AACAAGAACCCCAGGCAATGCGTATATTTTCTCTTTTATAGTATTTGAAGGTCCATCACTACTTTGCAATATGATAGATGCATTACGGTTTTATACCATCTATTTTTGTTCATTCTATTACTCACATTACTGTCATAAAAAGAGTTATGTATAAGGATGTTAATTAGATTGCTCATCCATCATGTGTTCCTGACAATTTGGAAAAGCAAGTCACATTTGATTCCAAAAGCAGGATATACTTTACTCCGTAAGCAATTAGACTTATTTATCAAGAAGTCACCCTAGAAGGAAACATTTCATAACAAAAATAGCAACTTTTCTGCAAAATAATATGCTATTTACTTAGAACCAATTTATTGATTACTTTTCATTATTATAATAAATAAGAGCAGCTAATCAGAAAAGCATACAATGAAGAGAAACAGATGCTATAATAACTTTACGTCTGCAATATATTGTTCCCTATGCCACAACATTCTTTCTGCTGATTTGATACTATTTTTATATATTACTTCACTTTTTATTCTATGCTTATTGTGTACAATTTACAGAATTCATGATATGATGGTATAAAATATAATAAAAGTATGAACATAATTTATGTTTATATTAAGCATACTTTATTCATAGACCAGCATACTGGAGAGAGGGGGGGGGGAGATGGAGAGGGAGAGGGAGAGGGTGAGGGAGAGATAGCTATAGAGATAGGTATAGGTATAGGTATAGGTATAAGTATAGGTATAGGTAAAGGTATAGATAGATTCATTGGATTAAAAAAACTACTTAGAAGAGTAAGAATATGCAGTCATGAAAGAGCAAATTAAATGGGATGGGAAGTAGAGTATACATAGGCAAGTTTGAGTTCTGATGTGAAATTCCCTTACCTTAATACAATCTGCTTTGCCAAGTTCTATTCATACTATAGCTTCCTGACTTTGTATAGGTTTTACTTGAATACAATGAGATGTTATGAGAATTCCATTTCTATAAGAATATTTATCAAAGAAGAAAATGAGAATTTTAGTTTCTTTTTGAACATCAAAAAGACAGGTCATGAGCACTGCAAGGAATGAAAAGAGACCTGGCCATAGAATTGCCAAACATTATCTTGACTAAATAGATAGCATCATCATTATCATTCACTGATATGTTTACTTTGTATGGGCTTTGTGACTTTTTGGTCTTTATTTTTTTCCTGTCAGTTTTTCTTTCTTCCAACTTGCCAGTTTGATAATACTACAAAGCAACTTCTTCTCTGATAGCTCTTTTCCACTGTCCCACTGCATTTGTTCACTTCTTTTTTGGTATTCTTTGGTATTCTTTGGCTGTCTCATTTATTCAATATGCATCAGTGACAAACACTACAGTTTAAATAATTAGTATCTCTCAACATAAAAAGTTGGAATTTCCATCATTATATCTATAGCTGACCTGACAAATTTGATGCATGGTTTTAAACTTTCATTTCCATTACGTTTACAGAAAAATAGATTTTCAACCATAATTACATTCTCTTAACCATAGAACTTATTCAGCTAATATAGAAAGTTGATACTTCTCTCCATCCTACAATCTATTTGTTTGTGAAGTGTTCAATTTATGAAGTATTCATGTTTGATCTAACAATATGAACATCTTTTCATAGGTGGAACAATTGATAGATGTTTCAATTCCATTGACGTGCAAACCCTAATTTTGTATTTCAGGAATAGTCTTCAGTGCTGTAAGCCAACAGAACGATTCATCTATGCCTGCATACCCCAGAGATGTAATAAATAAAGTTGTGCTTTCAAGATGTTTACAAATGAATGCAAATTGTTCAATTCAAGTAAAGTTGGAAAATGAAAAAGACCCTTCTACTTGCCTCTTAACAATACCACCAGACACTTATAAACATTTTTCACCAGGAATGTATGTCTAGCAGCACATAGAAAAGGATCTTACTGGAAGCTGGAAGTAGAGCTGATAAGTATTACTTAGGGACAGTGGAAAAGTGCTATCAGAGAAGAAGTTGCTTTGTAGGGTTATCAAACTGGCAAGCTGGAAGAAAGAAAAACTGACAGGAAAAAAATAAAGACCAAAAAGTCACAAAGCCCATACAAAGTAAACATATCAACACTCAGAAGAGGTTCCAAAGGATAGATGATGAAAAGAGATAGCTGTTGAAACTATGGCTATGAATAGACAACAGGGAATGGACAATTGCAGACCAAAACATCAGAAATTCCAGATAAAGTTGACTGACTAAACAAGACTGGAAAGAAGGGATAGACTTTGGTTTTCCAAAAAACTTTTGTTAAGACTGATGATGGCTGCCAGGAAACAGAAGAGCCAGAAAGCAACTTTGTGGAATCCCAGGGCTGGGAGAAGGCTGGAAAAAGAGATTTGTGCTTTCAGTCAAGGAGAATATCCACAGCAATAATTGGGAGAAAGGTAAATGTTGAGGGAGAGGAATGATATTGCATCAAGAGGAGACAAGTGATTACTGTGCCTATTGAGAACCACTCAGACCCAAATGCATGAAAGAAGAAGCTGACAGAAATATAAGTAACTCAGGAAAAAGAGGAAAGGGGGGGAAAGGGAAAAAAAGATAGTGAAAGCAATTCAAGTGTAAAACATAAGCTATAAAAGAATTGAAAAGTCAACAAAGTGTTAACAGAGATAAATAATCAAGGAGTAGTGGAGGAGTGAGAATGGGAGAGATGATGTAAAGAACTTTGTGTTCAAGCAGAGAAGCCAGTATATTTTATATATAATGCATCATTATATAAAATTAAAGCTTGTTTGTAATAATAGCTTGATTTTGTGCCAGGTTACTATCATTCACCATAAAAGAACCTACAACAGTTCCATTTTTAGTACCGTGCAAAGTTGCAAAACAAAATGTAGAGCTGCATTAAAAAGTTCATTGTTCAGAGTATTTATTGAAATATTGTAGAACCTTTCTTATCTCAGAAACCTTAGCAGGTCCTTCTGAGCCAGAAGATACATGGCATGACAAGACTTTGCTATTCATGTTCATGATTTCTGCACCTTGCCAAATCTCTAGCAAATAAGAAGGTGTGATTCATAGGCACAGATGATACCATCAACAGACCTAATCTCATGGGATCAGAGAAAATGACTCTTCCATAATTGCAATTAATAATAAGTGATTCAACAAAAATCCTGGCTTTTATTTCACATGGAAGTCAGGCAATATTCTGGTCCAGTGAGTTTTTCTATAGAATACAACTGAACCATTTATTTTTACAGTATGTATGAACATATGGCACCATTGCATCCATCTTTTTGTAGGTTTGCAGGAGTTAATATAAATTACATCAGAACTTTATTTAAAAATGAATTTATGCTACTTTCTTTAGCCGGTGCAGTTTTTCTAATTGAAATTTAAATATACTTTCAATTATTATCACTATTTGTGCAGTATTCAAAATAAGCCTACTTTTAGTAGACTTTATTCACGAAAGGTAAACCCTAGACATAAATAATGACCTTTGACCTTTGAGAACATCCTTTGTGATGCTCTGAAAACCATTAAGAGTACTTAGAGAAAATGTGAAATTGAACTGAGTACAAATGATGTAATTGCTAGAAATATATATACTTTTATTGTTTGTTGTTTAACTACAGCAGAGGAATGATTGGTGAAGATGGCAGAATTAACTCTCTCCCCCCTCCCCCAGTTTTTTCTTCACTTTCTTCCATCTTCTCACATCTATCAGAACTCCCAATAGTTCATTGCTTACCTCCCTCAATGGGGCAGAGCCTCCCCTTCCCACAGAATTGTGGATAGAAATTCAAATAGAAGGTCTTTCAGTGATGGATACAGGAACAGGAATTTGGAGAATCACAGAGGTTCCTCATTTGTCCCCAGTCACATTACTTATCCACATCCAGCAGGCATTGACTATTCCTTGCCAGCAACACCTGTTGAAGGTTGACAAAGAATTCACTCATTGCTCATTTGGATTCAGAGGGATTTATTTTGTTCAAGGAAGAAGAGAAAGATGAAGACAAAAGCCATAACATGTCACAGACCAAGAAAGTCAAAAGGAAAGACGTCGTGGTATAAAACTGGGAAATATGGTTCCCCGGTAAGCAGTTCACTCAATTTCATTGGCTCTGAGTTTTTTTAAAAAAACAAAAACAAACAAAAACAAAAAGCATGACCAATACGTACCGGCCAATACGCTCCCACAGGGCGGGGCTCCTCGGGGTGCCATCGGTCAGACAATGTCGACTGGCGACCCCCCGGAGAAGAGCCTTCTCAGTGGGGGCTCCTGCCCTCTGGAACGAGCTGCCCCCGGAGGTACGAAGGATCCCGGACTTGCGCACCTTCCGCTGTGCCCTGAAGACTTTGTTATTCCAGCAAGCCGGGCTAGCCTAATTTTAACGGTTTTAAATTTTAAATTGGATTTTAATGGGATTTTTTTAATTGTGGACCAAAGTATTTAATCTGGTTTTAAATTGTTTTTAATTTTTATATTTATGTATTTGATCATGGCTGTTCACCGCCCTGAGTCCTTCGGGAGAAGTGTGGTATATAAATATAATTAATACAATACAATACAATATGCTGGAAGAAAGGGGGCTAGTGGTATTTGTCATTTCTATTCTTACAAGTTGAAGTTAATAATTTTCTTTTTTATTATTATTATAAATGCTTTAATACCATTTCATTCATTTTAACTCTAAGTGGGTTCAAAATTCTACTATCAGATGAAAGAAGACACCAAGATATTAGCTGTATATTAAAGCTGCACTAGTAATGAATTTACTTCTTTTCTTGCCATCTACAATATTAGTATATCAAGAGATTGAAGAAAATTAGTAGAGGTACTGCATTAAACATCTATTCTTCAAAATAGTATGCTTAAGTCTGCTATATCTCATTAAAGAGGTATCTATGTTGGCTTTTACAACACAATACTGTAATAAAATTATACAGTATACTGTAGTAATACAAGGCATTTTGCTTTGTCAAAGCCAATGTTCGCCAAAGAAAAATAACTTCATTTTAACAACAATGATATTTGGTAGATTTAATTTCTATTCATTCGTCCTTACCATTTAGTGCTTTATTGTGAGATATTCATTTTATTGTGAGAGAAAAAGGGTTCCTCATTACATTCTTTTAGTGCTCTTCACAAAAGGAAACATTATACTTCAACAATTTTCTAAGGCTCTTTTGGTGATTCTCACTTTCTTTATAGGAAATCCACAAAATGACACTTAATACATTGTTCATAGGGTAGTTCAAGTGCCAGTGTTCGTTTATTTGCATTTTGTGGTGTTTGCTCAAGAGATGATGTGGCATTTATAAATTATGGCATGGAAGAAGAGGAAAATAAAAAGCTGAGAGGTAACAGGGACTTACAATAGAAGAAATTAATTGCTTGACACAGTAAACAAGTTGAGTTGAAGTTGGGAATATGGCTAAATGGATAGATAGCTGTCATGGAAACTATATTATGCTGGAAAAGTGATGTAAATGTTGTAGACTTGAATGGTAATACTATGGTAATACTATGAATGGTAATCAGATGAACCCAAAGGCTGGAACTTGATGGATACTTGATGTCTCACCTGTGGTTAAGAGGGCTCAGGAGACCCATTGAACTCACCACTGAGACTGCTGGTTAAAATCTGCCTGAAACCTAGAACCCATTTAGGAGTGATGTGCAAAGCAAGGCTGGCCATTGTGTCATCTGATAAAGGTAGTCCTTAACTTACAACCATTTGTTCAATAACCATTTGTAGTTATGGTGGCACTGAATGGTAGTTATGACTGACTTTTGAAATTCCTTTCCCAACTGATGCCTCTTGCACACTCTCACTTTATGATTGCATTGCTTAGCAATGGAAATTCTGATCTCAGTTGTTGTAAATTGAAGACCCCCTGTTCTGACATATGTCCTGGTAGATTTAATGGAAAATTAAATAGAGAATACGATAAAGAAAAGAAGTATCATGCAAAGAAAGAAAAGTATTGACCCCTTGCATGAGACTTGGAGAACAGGAGAGGAGTGACCATTCTCCAGATTAAGAGATTAGAGAGGGGAATGCTGCCCCTTTCCAACTACATAAGAGTCAAGTGTATACTGGTGGTGGCTGGACAAATTAGAGGGTGAAAACAGTAGGGATGGTGGGAAATAGATTATATGGTTGATTAAGATTGGTCAAACAACCATATTTGGATCTCGGTTACCACATAATTGCAACATTGGTGGTTTGGGCTAGGAAGATATGGAAAGTGGGAAAGGAAGGGAGAATAGTGGTAGCAGTATTGTAGGATATAGAGAAGAGACATTATCAGACAAGATAGATTAATTCTACACTTACTCAACTCATAAGCCAAGAATACAACCCTTGGGCAAGCCAGGCTCAGACTGATAGTCAGGTCTCTCTAAAATAAATCAAATCTCTGTGCATGATCACTGAGGAGAGTGCAGACCTAGTGTGCATTATCAAGATTTAGCTTGACAAGGAGTTGAGTCTGTTCAGTTAAATCTATCCAACTATATTTGTGAATTGCTTCAGGCTGAAAGCTGCAGAAAAGAAGGTGGAATGTCAAGAGGCAATTGTATTCCAGGAGACTCTAACTCTGGATGTTGCAAGGAGCCCCATTCTGCAGATAGTCACATTTGGGTCCCTATTTGTAAAGCTTTGTGGACAGAGATATAATCAGATGCTGCTGCTATTGTACTATTCTTTGTAGATAATAGCAATGTCCATTCCTGAGATGGTATGGGGCAATTATGGACTGATTGAATCTTATGGTTGGGGGTGACAATGGAGTCACTCAGAATGTTGCACTGTAATGTAATTTTAACTTTTCTTTTCCAGGACCAGAGTCTAACTCGGCTTGGAAATTCATGGCCATCATGATACCTATGGACTTGTGCCACATCATTGCTGATCTCACCTCATAGCTGGCCACACATTGGAAAGAATCAATCTTTATTATGGCCACAGACTATAAATGTAAATAGCTATACTAAAAGGAGCATCCACCAGCCAAGGTTCTTTTTAATTATTTCTGGGATAACACAATCAGCACCAAGAGTCTTATTAACTTTAAGGGATCCAATCAGCTGGGCTACCTCTTGTGTAATTGGTGGCTGGTAAGGGGCTGGATCCAAATTAATCTGGCTCTCATTCATTTCCTGGGCAGGGTTCATGTACAACTCTCTAAAGTATTCCTTCCAGGCAAGCAGTGGTACTTGGTTAGTTGGAGGAGGGATTGATTTCCAGGCCTCTAGTGATACCCCAAAAAAGAGTTGTATCTTTCATCCTGATTGAAATAATTTATGCCGGTTTTCTTTTGTTTTAAAAGGGCCTTATGCTGAGCCTTCAAACATCTTAGGTAGTGAATTTGATCCTCAGAAAGGGAGTTTTTACTTTTTCTGTGCTCCTTATCAAATGCTCTCTTTAATTGTATACAATCCTGATCAAACTATTTTCTATTCTTTATAATCTGCTTTCTGGATTGAGGCAGCGTTCCATTGGTGAGAACTTATTTTAGATTGGCAATTAAGGTTTCAAACCCATCTAGATATGATCCTTAAAATTTATTTTCTAGGAGATGTGCATACAATTCTAGAGTTTCTTAGGCTTGCATCCATTTAGTGATTTCAATTGCATTTTTCTCGGTCCATTTAATTCTCACCTAGGTATTATAGTTATCAAGCCTTGGTGGATAGATTGAGTTAGTTCTTAGAAATTTGGAAAGTGGAATGTCAGCGTTAGAATTACTGAATAGTGGTCAATTTTCAGTCTTGAATCTATATCCATCTTCTGTACAAAATTCAAAAGATCACATGATACTACCTAGTAATTAGCTGTACATTTTCTTCCTGTACTCCAAAAGAGGTATTCTGCTGGGTGGTCCCCAATAATGTAACCATTAAGTAATACATAGGTTCAGACGTGTAATCATCTGCCTTGCACATAGACTAGACTTGCCCTGTTAGCTTTAGATCTTTACATTCTTTAGAATATAAGGGTTCCTCTAGTACAGGATGTGTCATGCACTGGCCATGCCCACAGATGGTTTAGCGAAGGGGAAATAGTCCCGATACATCACATGACACTGCCATGATGATGTGAGTTTGACACCTCTGCTCTAGTAATAATGCTCCCCTGCTCTCCTTATAATGGATCATAAATTGGTTAAATAATATTTGATCATTTGGCAACCATTATGGCCTCCTCCAAGGGATGACTTGACTCATATATGACCTGCATCAACTCTTGGAGTTTTTCTTTGGAATGGATGAGATTGACACCATTTAATAATGCTTGCCTTGTGAGGGGCTTCTGCAGAGGTGTTGGGAAAAGAGATGTTAAATCATGCTGCATTTAATTCTGTATGATTGAGGTTGGCAAGAATCCCCTTCCCATCCTCTGATTTGTTACTGGAGTCTCCATGGAGTATCCTGATGAATGTAATGACTCCTCCTCAACTGCAGGATCCTCTACTGACCCAAGAGGATTGAGACTTCTATTTTTTATAGGGCCATTTTCAGATAATCCATTATTTACTGAGGGGAAAGCAAGAGGCTCAATATTTGGAGATACAAGGTCTATAAGTGGGTCAGCTGTAGCGATTGTAACCCACAAGGTTTTCTAGTTTAAACAATATATTGTCTTATTCTTTTCATGGTAAGGAGCCAAAAGCATTAATAAGGCCAGCTTCTGTGCTGAGAACATCTTCATCAAATAAGGCTGACTGACTCCCACGCTCTTGGTCTCTCAAGGTTGGGAGTGAAGAAGCAGCAACCTTGGTTTAGGTTTAGGTTTATTTGATTTGTATACCGCCCTACTCCTGAAGGACTCAGGGCGGTGAACAGCCAACAATAAAATACATAAATACAAAAAATTTAAAAACCAGATAAAATCAAATTAAATCATTTTGGCCCAGACAGATTAAAAGACCCCAATAATTTAAAAACAGATTAAAATTTACATATTTAAAAAGGGAAGAAATTAGGCCAAGCCCGCCTGATGGAATAAAAAGGTCTTCACAGCACGGCGGAAGGAGCGCAGATCCGGGATCCTCTGTATCTCCGGGGGGAGCTCATTCCAGATGGTAGGTGCCCCCACAGAGAAGGCTCTCCCCCTAGGGGCTGCCAGTCGACACTGTTTGGCTGACGGCACCCGGAGGAGTCCCTCTCTATGAGAGCGTACTGGCCAGTGGGAGGCTATTGGTGGTAGTAGGCGGTCCCGTAAATAACCAGGTCCTAAGCCATGGAGCGCTTTAAAGGTGGTAACCAAAACCTTGAAGCGCACCCGGAAGACCACCGGGAGCCAGTGCAGTTCGCGCAGGAGAGGTGTTACATGGGAGCGCCATGTCGCTCCCATTACCACCCGTGCGGCCGCACTCTGCGCCAGTTGGAGCCTCCGGGTGCTCCTCAAGGGGAGCCCCATGTAGAGAGCATTACAATAGTCCAGGCGGGAGGTGACGAGGGCATGAGTGACCGTGCGTAACGAGTCCCGATCCAGAAAGAGACGCAACTGGCGAATCAGGCGAACCTGATAAAAAGGGAGCTAGCATGTTAGCTATTAAAAGTTTAAGTTTTTCTTCACAAAAGTCTCTGGTACGAGAATTTTTAAAGGAAGCTAAATATGCTCTCATTTTGAGGGCATCAAAGGGATGTTAGACAGCTTAAAGGACAGGAGCATCCAGTTCCAATTTGGGGCATCTGGGAGCCCCAAATTGACAGCACATAGATCAATCTGCCCACCTTGGTAGTAAAGAAGCTGACCTAAGGAAGCTAGGATTGCTCTCCTGGTATTACAACGTCCAATATTAAGTCTGTTCATACAAATTCTGAAAGCAATCTGTTGTGTTTGCAATGAACAATTTAATTTGGTGGAGGATATTTTGCTGTCTTCCAAGGAGTCTTTAACATTTGTAAGTTCCCCTATTTTTGCTTTATCAGAAGATAAAGAATTATTCTTAGATATCTGCGAGCTGTTGACAAGTTATTTAGTATTTCTTTAGCTCTTTACTCCTTATTAGCACACCTGCCCAGCGTGGGAGATTTGACTGCGTCTGTTACAAAAGTTTTTGTGGGAGGAGAGGATCTTTGCTTTTGAAGAAAAACAGCAATATCTCTTTACAATGTTTCCAATTCATGTTTTATGGCTGTAAGTTACTCAAATATTGAGATAACAGTTTGTGCTATGAGAGCAATTATTTTGCCATAAACTCAATTGAATTTTCCCATAGTAGCCTCTCTATGTTCTGATCTTTCTTATTATTTTTGGGCTTCATTTCAAATCCCCTGGAACAGGTACCTGGGTTGGCCACTTGTAGTAGTGACTGGCTATTGTTTTGCTCTTTCCCAAGAAATGAGGACAGCTCTAATAATTGTAGTTTTGCCAGCTCGTTTGGAGGTCCCATTCTAGAGCTTCAAATTTGTTAGAGCCAGGGAGAGAATTTGTTTTATTTACAGATTTCTTTTGTGTGGAGTGCTCCTCAATTTGGGGAGCTGTTTTGGGGAGTTCAAAAGAGGGAGATGTCCCAGGCTAGCACCATGACATTTTGTTTCTTTTCCCCACAACTATGAGTTTCAGGCAAAATCCTTTATCTGTGTATTTATCTTCACTATTATTTCATACAAAGTTAGTTAAGTAAAAACAAGTCCAGTACAAGTACTAAAAAGCTAATTATATAATATAATAAAACTGAGTGGAGCTGCTCTAAATGTGTTGCTGGGCTGACAGCCCAGGCTCCTCTAAAATGAGAGAATGTCTGATCTTCTCTGAATAAAGACCACACATTAGATTTGTCTTTTATTCAGAGAAGACCAGACATCCTCTAGTAAGAAAGAACTTTTATATCAGTCCCTTGCCAAGTTTAGATCACTTTTTCATCAGTGATGGAAATAAAATCACTAATCTCTGCAGGGAGAAGGGACCAATTAAAATAGCACCTGATAGCTCCAGATAGTTTTCTCCCCAGAGATCTGTTGGACAGTTCTGTTGAATGCCTTATTAGTTCTGGAATATGAAGGTGATCAGGTCAATAAATAAGTTTGTTCCTAAACTGTTATCGTTGCTTGCTTATTCCAGATGGCTGTTTAGTTTTCAGAGGACCTATGGGACATCAAATAAGCAAAGAGATGCCTGCAGCAATGTCAGCAGAAGTAAGTACAACAGGACACAAGTATAAGTTCAAATATGAGTCCTCTCTGTGACAATAAGAAAGCAAGGCAGAATTGCTTTTTTGACCTTATCGTGCCTGTAAAATGTCACCCAACTGTAGTATTTAGATTGTCCAAACCCTTTGGAAAGCCAGGACTAACATTCCATTTAGTGTAAGCTGTAATTGTTTGACTGTTATAAATAAAATACCTGATGCTGGGTCCATGTTGGGAGCCAGGTAGATTATATCCAGTAAAATGACAGAAGTAATGGCTTGCAATGTTACCTAGGAAGTTTTTGAGTCTGTAAATGTGGAAGAAGTAATCAGTAGTTCTTTGTGATGTCATATCTGCCATTTGTAAGTGGTCCCTTGTTCACCTGCCTAATTAAGACAGCCAGAAAGGAAACTGGAGCTTGGATACAGGAAGTGACCAAGTGATTTCTGAACAAGATCTAGCTGCCTTGAAAGAGGCATTGGCCTACAAGCTGCACAAGAAGTGAGCCTTAGTTGCCTTGATAATGAACAACTTATGAAAGAAAGAAAGAAAGAAAGAAAGAAAGAAAGAAAGAAAGAAAGAAAGAAAGAAAGAAAGAAAGAAAGAATAAAGAGTCCCGAATGATTACTTGGACCCATGGCAGTCCTCATTTAGATTTGAGTGAAGGAGGGAAACAGCATCAGTTGTTCTCCTTAATATGTTTTGGCAGCAATTGAATTTGGTAAAGCTATCATTCTTGTCCATCTGGACTTTTCAGTGGACATCAGTAATGTCAACCACAGTATCTGTCTGCATGTCAAGTGTCAAGAGTCACATTTTCTTATGGTTCCTTTTCTTCCTAAGAGGTCATATGTAGTCAGTAGTGGTTGGTGAAAGTCAGTTCTGTAACACAGTGGTGGGATTCAAATTTTTTTACTACCGGTTTTGTGGGCGTGGCATGGCTTGGTGGGCATGGCTTGGTGAGTGTGGCAGGGGAAGGATACTGTAAAATCTCCATTCCCTTCCCACTCAAGGGAAAGGTTACTGCAAAATCCCCATTTCTTCCCAATCAGCTGGGACTCGGGAGGCAGAGAATAGATGGCGGCAGGGCCAGCCAGAGGTGGTATTTACCAGTTCTCCGAATTACTCATAATTTCCACTACTGGTTCTCCAAAACTGCTCAGAATCTGCTGAGCAGATTCCATCACCTCTGCTGTGATGGAATGGCTGACAGAATCTCAAGCAATTCACTATGAGGGTTTTCAAGACTTGATCTTTCTATTTATTACAAAAAAACCTACAAAAAAACCTTGGCTACGTAGGGAAAACCTGGCTAGAAGAAAAACACACATAAACCCTACGAAGAAGTAAGAAAATTGATACTGTGCCTTTACAGGGAGGATATGGGTGTGGCCTACTGATGACAGCTAACGAGCTAGAAATGGATCTATTTAGGTCTCCCACCTAGCAGTGAGAGCTTGCTAGGTGTTAGAAAAGAAAAAAGCCCAGAACCGAGTAGATGAGATTCTACTGAGCTGGAGCTACAAAAAAACCTTGGCTACGTAGGGAAAACCTGGCTAGAAGAAAAACACACATAAACCCTACGAAGAAGTAAGAAAATTGATACTGTGCCTTTACAGGGAGGATATGGGTGTGGCCTACTGATGACAGCTAACGAGCTAGAAATGGATCTATTTAGGTCTCCCACCTAGCAGTGAGAGCTTGCTAGGTGTTAGAAAAGAAAAAAGCCCAGAACCGAGTAGATGAGATTCTACTGAGCTGGAGCTACAAAAAAACCTTGGCTACATAGGGAAAACCTGGCTAGAAGAAAAACACACATATATATATATATATATATATATAGCTACTAGAAAAGGTCATTCATTTTGGGATAAAACATCCATAATTTACAGATAATAACCTGTTATATATCTTTATCCTAGGCTGAATGTGAAGATGAGTTAGAACTGGTTGTCAGGAAATAGATTAGGAGAAACAACCTCAGAGCAGCAGGAATACTTTATTACGTATGGATGAATATATGGATGGATGTATAAAATGAACAGGCATCCCCCTTTCTTACATTATAAAAACTAGAAGAGAAGGCATGCAAAAGGCCTTGCTAATCAATAAGTTGTAACAATCTGCAACTCAAACCAATCATTTCATTATTACAAGAATAAAAATGAGTAGTATTGGTTTCCATATTTATATGATGTTTATTTCTCATTCTCAAATCTTCTATTGATGTGTTCTATTGATAGTGGCCCCTAATATGAAGCAAACTCTTACCAAAGAGAGAAAGGATATGTCGCAGTCAACTCTTTTGTTACTTAGATAAACATACTTTGTGGTGCTTTGTTTTCTGCAGAAGGAAGCAGATCATCTTCATTTGATTACACATTGATTGTGTGTCACTATATTTATGGTAAAAATGATGAGGAAAAGCTATCATATTTCTAATTTGCAATATATTTTCAGGAAATGGCAAGAGGTCCTAAAGAAAATCTATTTCTGTGACTGAAATGCAAAGAAATTCTCATACAGTTCTTTAGAAAAAACGTGCTCGGGACCAAGATAACCCAATGAGACTAGATATCAATCCTGGCTCAAATGTCACTGATTCTGCATCATTCTGCCACTGATTGGCTCCAAAAACTGTGACCACTCATTAGGAGCAACTCAGTGGTGGGATTCAAATAATTTAACAACTGGTTCTCTGCCCTAATGACTGGCTGAGTAGGCGTGGCTGGGTGGTCGTGTGGCTGTGTGGGCATGGGAAACTTGTTGTCACTCACATCGAGGGGCACCTCGCCTCACCTCACCTGACCTCTCCTCTCCTCACCATGCCCCTCCCCTCCCCTCCCAGCCCCTCCCCTCCCAGCCTCTCCTTGTCACGCCTGGCCACTTGCCTCGCTGGAGCAAGTAGTTTTCAAATAAAAAGAATGCTCGCCTTGTACAAATAAATAACAAACAGCTTGACTTCAGGTTTGATGCATCTTGCAAAGTATTACTGCTCATTCTAGTCTCCTTTCCTACTAACAGGTCCATCTCATATTGTAATTTGCTACAACCTCTCTTGTCTTTTGTATCATTCTATGAGAGATTATCCTGATTATCTGTGAGGTTTGAAGCTTTACAAGTTTGTTTCCTCCAACACTGTTTTCACATGCAATTCTTACAAGTTATTTTTGACATTCCTTCCTCCTTTTTAAACAAAGTAGTGGTTAAGGTGCTGGCCTAGAAACCAAGAGATTCTAGTCCCATTTTAAGCTTGAAAAAATGGCTGAGTGACCAGTCACCCTCTCCCAGCCCAAACCACTTCTTAGGTGGTGGTTGTGGGGAAACTAAAAACTGGAAGGAATATTAGGTAAGTTCTCCACCTTGAGTTCCTTATAAAGTAATAAAGACAGGATAAACATCTAACAAAATAAACAGATCATTTGTGAGAATGATGTCCTTCTAAAGGAAAAGGGGTGCTGACTGCCTTGTCACATGCCTTGCACTACTGCATTTATTTCATTTTATCCACTTTATTTTTCTCTACATTTTGGTTTATTCTTCAATGATGGCATAGCCATCTGTGAAATTCTTACCTGTCTCACATGCCAGGGTTATGTGGGAAAACATCAAGTAAACACATCCATGTGACTGACAGGCAATGGCAGCAGAAATCAGTAAGCAGCTACATTAAGACAGAAAGGTGGAGGCACCAGGGTGCAAAAAGCAGAGGATCTCAGGGAGAAGAGAGCTGAGGTGCCCACCTTTCATCAAACTGGAACAATCTAGTCAACTACAGAAAGGTAGGAAAGTCATCCATGCCTCTTTTATGTGCTCTTTCCATTGGAAATTTTGAGATTGTTTTAAACTGACAGTGCAAAAATTACCCCAACTCTACAATACTGGTGATCTTTTTAATGATCTTTCACTTTTTATCTAGAGAAGTGCTCACAGGATTTAAAAAGCAAATTCAACCATGCCCTTTTTTCCATTTAATCATTTTTTCCAAACATACATACATATAGACATACATACTAAATAAATTTAGCAAACCAGTCACATAAGCAAAGGAGGAAGACAAAGTACAGTGTAAGTCCCTTCTACTTCTTACCTTCACCAAATGCCAAAGTTAGTAGAATCTAAAAGCATCAGACAGACCTGGAGGTAAGAAAGTAAATATCTTGGAATTTTCAAAAGCCAAATATCCTAGTATCCTCCAGGCATTTTGGACCATAACTCCCATCAGCCCTATATACATAGTCTCAATATTGAGACTATGAAAGTTGCATTTTTTTAAAAAAGAGAGCGAGAGCAACAGCCTCCCTTGCCTCCCACAATGGATCTAATGGGCAAGCCAGGGATGATCCCATGCTCAACCATGATTCCTCCAAGTTCTCTTCTTGACCAGAGCTCAGGAAGGAAGCCACTACAAATTCCTTACCATGCCAGGTCCACGAAAGAGTTCACAGTCTCCTTATTGGTGGGCATAGCAACATTAAAGCTCACGTCTTTGCTATTAAGCTCCCAGGTGCCCACCCCAGGTTTGATGATGAAGGCCAAGGCAATGGCAAGCACCGAAGCGATCAAGGTTGTAACCAAGAAGTAGGTGATGATGATGCCATCCAGCTTGCCCAGGGATCGAGTGTCCAGGCTGGCTGCTCTAGAGACCAGACGGCATATCACCAAGGTCAGGATGACCATCTTCAATATACAGAGCAACATCTCTCCCGGAAAGGCCAAGTAGGTGATTTGAGCCTGGGTGCATGGCATTTGCCTCATCAGGGGCACCGATGGCCACTCCAACCAGCATACCAGTTATGGTCAAGATCACAATGCAGTTTTACCTCAGGAACTGCCCCAAGCTCCACAGCTGGAAGAGCTTCAGCCGAGGCTGCTTTACTCCTTCCTCTCCAGCCTCGAAGCCCATTAGCACTGCCAGCTCCAGAAAGCCATTCTGACTTCTCCATGGCTTTTCTATGCCGGTCACTTTGGCTTGCAGGAACCGCTATCCAACCCAACTCAGAAAAGATGGGCAGACCAAACTGCAATTCAGGAAATAGGTGCTGGCCAGGCGGCTCAAAAAGCCTTATAAATGTCTCTGCCAAGACCCTCGCGGGGAGAGAGGGAAAGGTCCGCTCTTTCCAGGGCAGTCAGTCAGTCCTGTGGGTGGCACAGGCCGGATCTGGCCTGCAGGCCTTGACTAGTCAGCCGGTTTGCCGAACTCCATAAAAAATTAGCTAGTGGTACTGCTAAATGTGTGAACCAGCTGAATCCTACCACTGGAGCATCGCATGTTATCATTTGAAACTTCACTACCATTTTTTAAGTTAATCTGTTTCAAGTTTAATTTTATTTTCTTGGTTTTCTTGTTATGGAATTTGGATATCTTAGGTTGGTTTATATAGGTACTTATGACTTATGATCACAATTGAGCCCCAAAATTTATCTTGCTAAGTAAAATATTTATGAAGTGAGTTTTGCTCCATTTTATGATCTTTCTTGCCACAGTTGTTAGGTGAATCACTGCAGTTAAGTTAGTCACATAGTTGTTAAGTGAATCTGACTTCCACATTGACACTCCTTGTCAGAAGATTGCAAAAGGTGATCACATGACCCCAGGTAACTTCAATTCATAAATATGACTCATTTGCTAAGCATCCAAATTTTGATCACATGACCACGGGGATGCAGCAATGGTCATGTGAAAAAAGGTCATAAATCACTTTTTTCAGTGCTGTTTAACTCGAGGACTACCTGTACAAATAAATTTATCATGCATTTTCCAAACTATGCACCTTCAGTGGATTATACATTTTAATAAAGTATATTCAGTAAAACTATTCTCCAAACCAGTTTATATGTTTCCTAATATGTTTTGATTGCTTATTTGTTCCCTATGACTATCATTAAGTGTTGTACCTTATGATTCTTGATGAATGTATTTTTTCTTATATGTACACTGAGTACACTGAGAGCATATGCACCAAGACAAATTCCTTGTGTGTCCAATCACACTTGGCCAATAAAGAATTCAATTCTATTCTATTATTGGTATTAAATTTCCCTGAAAAAATGAAACAGAAGATTTGGGATAAATTTGGGGGGAGACAAAATTCTCAAAATTCACACATACTTTAGTTTTTCATCAATGATGAAGAAAACTTAATAGTAGTAACACTCCTGGAGCCTTTTTTCATTATATTTGGCTTTTCAGAGTTTCCTTGAAGTTACATCAATGATATTATGTAAAAATACATCTTTAATAAAAGCCAAATAAAAGCAAATAAATAAAAATTGGTTTAGAAATGGTGTACAATCACCTGACACATTTGATCAAGCATTTTTTCAGCAGTCCTAAATCAATAGAATCTCACTATTCCATCTTCCTTTTGTCATTAATCATCAACAAGACAATAAAAATGGTTAAACTCCCTCTCATATGTGAAGCAAGAACAGAAGAATAAAGTAGAACACAATTAATGCTTGCAGTGCCTGAAATTAAGACTGATGAATAATTTTCAAAGAACAGGAAACCAATAAAACTCTAAAAGTCACTATGGCTTCCTTCAGAGCTGTTGCAAATAATTTTTGTCAATAAACTAGCTTAATGGGAGTTTTAACAGTTCAGACCTACGGATCTGAGAAGCACAAGAAAAATCTAATTAACCAAACTGTGGCAATTTTTCAAACTAGGGAAAACTAGGGAAAACAATGGCAGCATTAAAAGATGTTGTTGCCCCAGGAGTTCAAAAGAACCCAAATCATTTTTAGTAGCAACTGTTTGTAATCCCATTGCTATGTCAAAAGTATTTATAAATTAAAGATATAGTAAATAGCAATGACACTAGGTCAATATGAACATTGTTCATATACTGCTTTTTTCTGTTATTACACATATCAATCTATAACTATATGACCAAGCAATTAAAACAAATTATTGTTAATAGCTTAACATTTATGTTGATATTTACTGTATGATGACATTTATTTTTATCATGAATAGCTAAGGTGAATAGCACCAGACATCAAGCAGTAAATAAAATGATCACAACTAGTACATGATACCATATCATATAAGACGCTCCGGAGTATAAGACACACATTAATTTTTGGGGAGGAACACAAGAAAAAACATTTTTGCCTCTGCCTACCAGCATCCATCGGTATTTATCTGGCTAGCATCCTTGCAACAAACAGCAAACAGCCTGGTCAGCTTCAGAATGTTATCGTAGCCTAATTCAGCACAAGCAGCTGATTGGTGGTTGGATCGGCCTCCCAGAATGAGCTGAGCTGAGCTGAGCTGCCAATCAGCTGTTCCAGGCTGTGGGGATCACCACACCACCTAAGCGCATTCCATTTTTGGCTTCCGCATGTCACATTTTTGGCCTCTGTGCATCATATTTTCAGCCTCTTCACACCCTGTTTTAGACCCATTCCAGGCTGCCAGGATCGCCACAGCACATCACCACCAATCGCCACCTCTGCACATCACATTTTTGGCCTCTGCATGCCCCATTTTTGGCATCCACGCATCATGTTTTTGGGCGGTTCCAGGCGGTAATCGGCATGGCGGTGATCCCTGCTGCCTGGAACCGGCTGAAAATGTGATGTGTGGAGACCGAAAACGGGACATGCAGAGGCCAAAAATCCAAAGCGCAGAGGCGGCAATTGGCGGCGATGTGCTGTGGCGGTCCCCACAGCCTGGAACGGATCTAAAATGGAGCGTGTAGAGGCTGAAAATGTGACACTCAGATGCCAAAAAGGGCCGAAGGGTGGGGTCTGGCAGATTGGCAGGGCTTTGGCAACATTTACTGTATAAGGTGCACAGACATTTCCACCCATTTTTAGGGAGGGGAAAGTGTAAAAGTAAAAATGGCTTTCACTAAAAGGTAAATTGTACAACTGAAATTACAATGCAAACAATTATTAACAGGAAGTACAGGAGCTGAAACATTGGTTTTTTTAAAAAAAAATACAGTCAGTAGTTTTCAAAAAAGATTTTTTTCAAAAAAGATTTTAATCTACCAATTGAAATAGGAGGAGATCTCCATCAGTTTGTGATTTTAAAAAGGCCAGAAGTTACTATTTCTTCTAAGGGTTAGATTGCTTGCTCAGTTGAGAATATATAACAGAACATAAAGCATCTTTCTGAAGCCAGTTATTAAATGATCAGTCATAAAGACTACCTGTAAATGAAACAAGACCAGTTCTGCGGTGTTCTGTAACAGAGAGGCTGGGTGCTTACTTCTCTCCACCCATTACTGTGTCTTGTTTCTGGTGCAAACTCACACATACACAGTTGCTAAGTGAGAATAGCAATTTACTTGAGGCTGAGCAGATAATGGGAGAAAAGGAAAGGGATATAAATCAAAACCATCTCTGGGAAATAAAGTTTGCCTGGGTAGTTTTGCTTTCAGCAGGAACTTATAGAAGAGTAGTCAAATTCAGTCCAAAGATCAGAGAGCCAAGTCAAGCTTTTCAGCAAGTCCAAAGACCAAGTTTTGGTAATCATGAGTGGATAACAGGAATGACATAGCAGAGCAGATCAGACAGTCATTTCTAACAGAAAATTTATGGGTCAGGCTACCTATTAAATCAGGCCACAGCCAAGTATCTTTAATTAAAACAGTTATTCCCTTGCTCTTCTGATGGTGCCGGTGATTGATCAACAATTGATTCTTGGCTTGATATCTCTGAGGCTGACACTCCAGTAGGGATGAAATTCAGCAGGTTCTGACAGGTTCTGGAGAACCGGTAGTGGAAATTTTGCGTAGTTTGGACAACTGGCAAATACCACCTCTGGCTGGCCCCAGAGTGGGGTGGGAATAGAGATTTTGCAATATTCTTCCCCCAGGAGTGGGGAGGGAATGGGGATTTTGCAGTATCCTTCCCCTACCATGCCCACCAAGCCACACCATGCCCGCCAAGCCATGCCCACAGAACCGGTAGTAAAAAAAATTGAATTTGCACTCCAGGTTCAGGTGAAACAGTTTTTTCAGATCAGAGTCTGAATCTGGGGAAATGACACATTGAGTGGAATCAGCCACTCCAGAAATTAAACTAAAGCTTATCTAAAGATTTTACAAGGAGGTTTTCCTTCTTGGGTAGAGTTGAGTTAATCCAAGATAAAATGCAAAATCTTCTTGGGTGTAAATGAATGATCATATGAACAGAAGGAGATAGGTGATTTTTGTGCAGTTTTCTTTTTTTTCCAAAAAGCCAATATTTGCACAGGATGGCTGAGAAGCCCTCCAGAGTGATGTAGAAAATGGCAGATGCCAAAAGAAATCAGATATGCCTGTTTCTTGGAATTGAATGCTCTGCTGGATACCGAGTCCCTTCCTCTGCAGAGGGAACAGAATACTTTTTATTCAGTTTAATTACAAGCAATATTTTTTTTTCTATATTATGTCTTAAAAAGAAAAAAAAAATCAACATGACCAATGGCTTAAAGAAAGGAGGGCAAGTGAGGTTCCAGAATTGCCTGCAATTTATACATCACTTTATTGCATCAAAGGTCTATCCCAGTGCTTCACAATCTCAGTCACTTTAAGATGTATGGACTTCAATGCTGGGTGGGGAAGTTTATGAATAGAAACCCACATACCTTATTTTTCGGAATATAAGATACACCAGAGTATAAGACACACCTTACTTTTTGGGGAGCAAAATAAGGAAAAAGCTGATAGGCAGGTGGATCAGCCTCCCGGAATACCCCCAATCAGCTGTTTCCAGAGGTGAATTTTAGCAACAGGTTCCTTGGTTGTGAGCTCTGTACCTTGCTTTTTGTTGGCTTTTTTTGTGTGTGCCTCTGAAACTTCTGAAACTCTGTTTCAGAAAAAAACTTTTTTTCCTGCCTCTGAAACCTCCATTTGCGAAGCTGGACGGGGCTTCATTCGGAGTATAAGACGCACCCAGATTTTCACCCTCTTTTTGGGGCGGAAAGGTCTTATACTCTGAAAAATACGGTATCTTAAAGATACTGAGGTTGAAAAACACTGGTCTGTTGTCAAGCACTAGGGAAATCAGGAGATTCAGAAGTTCAAGAGTATAAAGATTTATTGCAAGTTTTAGCACTTTACAAGAAGGGTGTCAAACTCATGTCATCACATTGTCACATGACTTATTGCGACTTTTTCCCCCTTTGATAAACTGGGGGTGGGCGTGACCAGCATGTGACACATCCGGCCTGCTAGTTTGACATCCCTGCTCTACAAGAATCTGACTAACTAGCATTCAAGGGAAATGAATGGGAGATAAGAAAGGCATTCAAAGTGGGGTAAACTTTGATCTCTTATGGGTATACAGGGACTCGTGACTTATGATGCATTTGACTCCTCCTTCAGGCTCAGCCTGGTCATCCCCGACATCTATTTTATCAGCAGACATTGGTTTTCTATCTTTTTGAAATATGAAACACATGCATCAAGATGGTACTAGTTCAGATTTTCCTCCCTTCCCCACCCCTACCCCCAACTGATGATGACAAAAGACAATAACACAACTTTCTACCTTAAAAATCTCAACACAATTCATGGTTTTAGATTCCAAAAGGGTTCTGGAAAACCTTTCATTTCAACTAAAATAAAGAAACCTTTAATGAGAGACCATTGCAGAAGGTTGGCCAATTGGGAGGGGGGGGGGAGAGCTTCTACCTAGCTCCAAAGTAGGGAATAGGGAACAACCAGTTGAATTATTCCACATACAGTGGAATTTCCAGTCATAAAAAGTTGGACCCCAACTTAAAATAACATGACGAAAATAATATCATGCACTATGATCTTAATATCAAAAGTCCATCATTATCAGTGCAAGGCACTCATTTGCTTTATAAAAATAATACTGTAGTTTATCTTTTGGTTTCTAATGCTGACAACCAAAAAGCATAACAGTTAACTATGGATTTAAAATAAATGTTTTCTCAAAACATTGCTGAATTTTTATGTTTACATTCACAACTTTAAAATAATTTGTTATTTACTAAACAGATGGGAAATATTCACTGTTGTATATTTCAAATTTTTAAGCTCTCCTAATTCCTCAAAGAGAAAAGGAAATCCCAAGCTAAGACAGTCACAATCTTTCTGCATAGACAAGTCTGCAATGTGTGTGTGTGTGTGTGTGTGTGTGTGTGTGTGTGTGTGTGTGTGTAAAACATTATAAGCTAGTTGATTTTGCAAAGTTTCAATGTATCATCCACTGGGATCAATTTGATTAACAAGTGGCAGAGGTGTCTGCAGGACACAATGCTTTTGTCAAAATAAAAAAAAAAACAGTATTGTGCTGTTGCAAAGCAAGGTCTTCCCCTTTGTATGTATGTAGCAAAGGATATACAAAGGGGCAGAACTTACATAACATTGATATGATGATGCTTTTAATTTTTGAAAGCTTCCTTTTCATGAATCCTTTTGATAAGTGGTTACAATCTCCAGTACTAGAATGAAGTGTCTTGTTCTTAACAGCCTGCTTGGTTTGTTCTGGACCCACTAATTAGATGAATTCATATGCCACACATGTAAACACTATGTAAGAAGCAATTAATACATTAAACAATAATCACATAACATTTGCCTGAACTTGGAAGTATTTCTGTCTGTTAAATTATAACTTTGCTTGACTAATGACAAGAACTGATAGCTGTTAATTTTGGGGTTTAATCTGGATTTGTTTTAGTTGGGTTGGTTTAGTTGGTGGGTTGCTCCCGGTTCGGTCCAGTTCTATAGTACCGGTACTAAAACTGGCGGGAAGCTCTGCCAACCCACCACATCATCATGATGGATGATCTGCACATGTGCAGAAGCGCGCATGAGTGAGTGAAATGAGCGCACATGTGCAGAAGCGCACGTGGGTGAGTGAAATGAGCACGCATGCGTGTTCCCGCTGCGAATCAGTAGTAAAGGTAAGTGGAACCCACTCCTGATATGTATTGATGGACACAACTATCATCCATAAATTGATGGCTATAGCTAGCTTCTCATTCAGTTTGGGAACAAAACAAGACAATTGTCTAGCAATAATGATAGTTGGAAGTAATAGTTGCTTCCATCCAGAGTTAGCACAAGTTAGTCCTAAATAATATATTAATATGAATCATGGAAGGGTTCACTATCCAGCTATATTGTGAGTCATTTAAAACTTTCTATCTATGTGGTTTTCTTGCTAAAATACAGGAATTGTTTATTCATGCAGTATGAAATGATGCTTTGCATTGCGATTAAAGTGATTGTTCACCTTCAAGATCTTCCTATATTGCTACTGCCCAGTGTAACTGCCTGCTTGTTTTAGCTGGGTAGCTGGGATGACTTTCATACCTTGAATGACTCTGTAGGATGATATATTCTTAGTATACCTTCCTGGCATTCTTTGCTCATGTCACATTGTTTACTAGTGGTGCAGTGGTTAAAATGCAACATTGCAGGCAAACTCTGCCCACAACCTCAAGCTTGATCCTGACATGGGTCAAGGTTGACACAATCTTCCATACTTCTGAGGTCAGTAAAATAAGAACCCAGATTTTTGGGGGCAATATGGAAATAATGCTTCTATTGCATACCACCATGAGAGTGCTATAAAGTGCTATGGGGTGATATATAAGACTTAATGGTACTTTCTCATTCATCCCAAAATAACCTTTCCCGCCTCCTCACTATGAGGTAGCATAGTAGGTCTTTGGGATGTGTGGGGGAGTGCCCTCCCCATAGTATCTGAGAAAGCAACTTAAAATAAAAGCAACCTAAAATTATTTCAGTTTTGAGTGACTTAGAATAGCCCACAGGGAGCTGCAAATGACACTGAACCTGTCTCTTCATTGCAACAAACAGCTGAGAAGTCAGCAGGAGTGATATGTGCATATTAAAGAGCTTTTTAAGCTTCAAGACAGCAAGATGGAAAGTAAATAAGTCTCTTTCAGGAGTATGGTTCTAATGTTTAGATTTATGGGTAGAAAGTGATCATTGGAAAACAGGCATTCAAGTATCTTCCTAAATAGCTTCCTATTTAATGCTCTTTCACCAGAGACAGAATTTTCCCGCAGGCTGTGGTTGTGGGTGCTAAAGATCTACTCACGTTGGATAAGTATTTATAAGATATTGATTTATACATCACATTCTGAGTGATACAACTGCTACTTTTATCCCAATTGGTCAGTAAAGAACTTATAAATCAATACTTGTTATTGTAGAAGTAACTGAATTAGTTATAACATATGGCATTCTGGAATTTTGATTGCATAGTGATTCTAAACCACTATAAAACCAGTCCAGTAAAATAGTTTTTGTTTATTTGTTTATTTATTTAAAATTATTATATGGCTATTATCTTAAAACCTGGATTCTATCATAAAGTAATGAAAATAATATGCACAATAATAATAAAAAAACAATACTACTACTAATCAGAACAGTTTATATCCTGCTACATATCTGTTACACTTTCAAACATCCAAATCTGCCTATCCCAGGTCCTTGGAAAGGATTTGATAGGTAGACAAAAATGCCAAATCTAATCTGAATATCTGGCTGACTGTGTGATGATGAACAACAACAACAACATATAATGTAAAATGAAGATAGAAACAGAAGAATGTGGTGCCACAACCAAACTACTTTGATATATTCAATCAAAATAGAGCTGTAAGGAACCTTGGAGGTCTTCTAGTCCAAACCCCGCTCAAGCAGGAGACCCTATACCATTTCAGATATGTGGCTGTCCAGTCTTTTCTTAAAAACCTCCAGTGATGAAAGCCCTACAACTTCTGAAGCCAAGCTGTTCCACTGGTTAATTGTTCTTACTGTTAGGAAGTTTCTCCTTAATTCCAGGATGCTTCTCTCCTTCATTAGTTTCCAAGCATTGTTTCTTCTCCTGCCCTGGTGCTTTGGAAAATAAATTGACTCTCTCTTCTTTGTGGCAGCCCCTTAAATACTGGAATACTGCTATCATGTCACTCCTAGTCCTTCTTTTCTCTACACTAGCCAAACTCAATGCCTGCAGCCTTTCTTCGTATGTTTTAGTCTTCAGGCCTTTAATCATCTTAATTGATCTTCTTTGCACTTTTTCCAAAATCTCAACATCTTTTTTATAATGTGGTGATCAAAACTGGATGCAGTATTCCAGGTGTGGTCTTACTAAGGTTTTATAAATACTTCATTTAATTTTGATTCTATACCTCTGTTTATAGATCCAAGGATTGTATTAGTTTCTTGGCTGCTGCCTCACACTGTTGCCTCGTGGTTAAGTGATTGTCTACTAGGACTTCAAGATCCCTCTCACCATTATTATTTTTGAGCCAGGTTTCGCATGCTCTGTCCTTGTGCCTTTGGTTTTTCCTCCCCTGGTATAAAACCTTGCTTTTCTCCACATTAAATTTCATGTTGTTGGATAGGACCCATTGTTCAAGTCTGTCAAGATCTTTTTGGATCCTTAGCTTATCTTCTGAGGTGTTGGCTAGTACTGCCATTTGCAGTGTCACCTGCAAATTTGATGATTCCCTTTCTATTTCCTTATCTAAGTCATTTATGAAGGTATTGAAGAGTACTGGCCCTAAAGACAGAACCTTGTGGTACCCCACTGCTTACTTCCCTCCATGTAGACATAGTACCATTAAGGACTACTCATTGAGCACACTTTGTCAGACTTCATCTATTTCTTCTGCTTGGTTGGGTGGCCTGTAGTATACTCCTATAGCAATGTCATTTTTTTCTCTTTTATATCGAACCATATGGATTCTAGGAGGTTTTCATCCTTGGTTTTGTTTATTTGTGTAGTGATCTTTTATAAATAAGGCAATTCCATTTCCTCTTTTGCTAGGTCCATTTCTATCCTTCCATCGGTACATTCCAGTCATGAGTTTCATTCCATCAAGTTTCAGTAATGCCAACTATATCATATCATATGTACTAATACTTCAAGTTCACCCTGTTTATTCCCTAAACCTTGAGTATCAGTGTACAGGCATTTGAGTTATTTATGGGTCATGAGTATGTTTCTTATATCTCCTACTTTGTAACTGGGATTTCCATCCTTTCCATCACTCTTTACTTTCCATCACTCTTTACTTCATTGTGTTTTTATTTTCTATTTCTTCTTTCTCTTTACTTCCTACCTCTTTATGTGATTGGTTATCTAGTGGTATTTACTTGGAAATATGTTCTGGTAACAAAAAGCCCAGAAACTTGTGAATGAGATTTCACAGAACCAGGGCAGTAGAACATCTTAGCTTACGTAGGTAAAACCTGGCTAGAAAGAATATGCACATAAAAGCCTACGAAAAAGAAAAAGAAACATTGTACCTTTACAGGGAGGATACCTGAGAAGAGGGTGTGGCTCACTGATGATGCCTTATAAGGCAGAAATAGCTATCTGAGTCTCCCAAAGAGCAGCACAGAGTTTTTTTCTTTTTTTTTAATTTGATTTATATGCCGCCCTTCTCCGAAGACTCAGGGCGGCTTACAATGTGCTCAGCAATAGCCTTCATCCTTTTGTATATTTATACAAAGTCAGCTTATTGCCCCCACAACTGGGTCCTCAATTTACCTACCTTAGAAAGGATGGAAGGCTGAGTCAACCTTGAGCCTTGGCGAGATTCGAACCCTGCAGTAATTGCAGGCAGCTGGTCTTAATAACCAGCTTAATAACAGGGTGCCTTAAACCCCTGTACTACCAAGGCTCAAGAGTTGTTGTTTGTCAGCAAGAAACAAAAAGCCCAGAAACTTGTGAATGAGATTTCACAGAACCAGGGCTGTAGAACATCTTAGCTTACGTAGGTAAAACCTGGCTAGAAAGAATATGCATACATACATACATACATACATACATACATACATACATACATATATAAAATAGACTATAATTCTAATTACTTAGGATGGTAGTGGTATTATACGAACTTCAAAACTTAACTAATACATTGCTTTGGTGATTATGCAAGGACCAATACTTTGCTATGGGCCGTGTTGATCCTATTTCCCCTAAATCAATTTTATAAAATGCCTTCCTGCAGGAACAATAACAAAAACGTATTGATGTTGTCATTGCAGCTTGGGGACAAGGAAATATGTTTTCATCAAGAATTTTTTTTCTATTTGCAGATCATTTGAATACTCCAAAGCAATATGATAATATCAAACCTCAAAGGAAGAGGTTTAATTATTTTCCATTGGACTGTTCCTTTAGTTAGATTCACTTTAATTTTTGTATAGGCAAAGACACCGCAGCGTGCACACTTAACATTATATAAAGAGGTCTGTGATGATGTTTTTTGGAATTTTATTAAGAACAAAACATAGAATATGCTGATTCTAGAATATGCTGATTCTAGAATATGCTGTTTCTTCTTTCCAGCTACAGAAAACCTACATCTAAACCTTTTAAAATTTATTTTATTGTTTTGTAAGTAATAAAAAAGAGAGAGAAACACAAATATAATAATGATCTGGATGCTTACATTTTCAAAGAGAAGACAACATAAAAAAAGAATAAAAGTGCTTTAACAAAAATTATATTATATCTCATTATATCAGTAAATGCTTATAATTTTACATTTATCTAATGCAAATATTATTTAAGCATGTATATATTTATAATACATTTATATAATTTTTAACCTGTGGCATTCTGTATAAATGCATCCCCTATTTCAATATACTTGTCTATACGAAGTTCATGTCTACAAGAAATCCACTGAAATCAAGTCTTCAATCCATTAAATAAATGGAATCATACACATATCTTTCCAATGCTGCAATATCAGTATATTAACCATAATAAGGGCATGGAGTATCCATTTACTTTGTACAGTTTATAAATCATATACTAGATATATAATAATAAAATATATATCCTCTGAAAATTTTATATTAAATTTCATACTTATATAATCCTTATCTAGAATTTTGTATCAGTGAAATAGGTTCCCATGCTTGAAAATGCTAAGACATTGGTTTCCACACTTGATTGTGCTTCTGATGCTCTATTGATTTGCACATCAAGCTATTGGCTCTAGGTTTTATATTTGTTGAGTGGTTTTCATGATGCAAAAGGGGAAAAAATACTTTGGACACGTCTTTGAGGAAGATTAATAAAGATAATTTCAAGTTCTTGTCCTAATCCATAGTCTGATACATAAATTGCACACAATGAATTCAGGAGAATTAATATGAGAACTCAGTGCAACTGAATATTCATGTTAGACACCGGCTGAATCAAGGCTTAATTCTGCAATCTTCAGTAAATTGGAATTTTCAGGAAGTAAAAAAGAATGCAGGTGGGACAAAATAAAAAAACAGAACTATAGGGAAATATCGATTTGGCTCTTCACCCTAGAAGCGGTGATTAAATGGTTATTTAATTATCCCCAGCAGAGAATAAGATTTGATAGCCAGGGAACATGGTAATAATATATTTGTTGGCCTAAAGTTTCAAGATGTCAAATAGATACATAAAAATCTTGCTAAGAAAGTGGTGCAACAAATGCTAAAGTTGTCATAGCAATACTGGCCCCTCTGAGACACACGTGCCAATATTTCTCAATCCAAGACACTTGCTTTGAGCCCTGAAATTGATTGCATATGTGATAAAAGCAATAAGCAATAGTGAGCAATTTTTAATTAAAAGCAGACATGAGAATGTTTTGCCAGGAGAACATTTAAAATCATTTGTA
Source organism: Pituophis catenifer annectens (assembly GCF_029215685.1). Taxonomy (NCBI): domain Eukaryota; kingdom Metazoa; phylum Chordata; class Lepidosauria; order Squamata; family Colubridae; genus Pituophis; species Pituophis catenifer. Next base: position 43,590,650 of record NW_027256884.1, read on the forward strand.
CTTCATTATTTATTATCTTCAATCAAACATGATGTTGTCCATAAGGAGAAGAAAGCAAATCCCATAACAACAGTAATTCTCTAGAAAATACATTAGTTTTGGATTCCTGAAGGAAGCTTATTAGTATCCAATGTTTCTACAAAAATAGTTTCTTATGAATGAATATTTCAATGAAGAATGAACGGATACCATCTGTTATAAAAATGTACTTGTTTCACTGTGGCATGATAGGGATTAGTTATGGTTTACCCATCACTTTGTAAATGTAAAGATCTTATGTAGGACGAGCGTTATTTTTGTAGATCTAACAGATCTGACCTTGAGAGGAAAAAAGGATTTGTCCAATTCCTAACGGAATATGTCCAATTAAAGAAGTCCATAGAAGAAAGAGCAATACTACAATTAAAATAAATGTTGCCTAAGAACAAAAAATAACCCCAACCTTCTACTTCAAGTGATTCTAAACAATGTTTAGAAACAATGTTAGAGTAGCATTACCAACATGGAAGATGTGCCAGCTATACATGAATCGAGATAGACAGTTTCTATTAAGAATTGTAGTGCAATCCTTCATGTTCAATAAGAACATGAAATTCTAACAAAACAGAATGCTAATCAATTGTTTTCTCTTATATGTACCTTCTTTGGGTTGATGGAGATGACTATTCTAATCTACTACACAACTAGATGTATGACAAAGTTATCTGTTACACTTGGCAGGATGCAAATGAACTATCCTAGGGTAAGCACAGGCAGCCTTAGGATCATTTGTTCACCAGTGTAGGTGAACAAGCTTCATGGCTGTTCACATCTAAACATGCCATATCATTTTAACCATCTTCTATCATTACTATGCAGCCAAGATGTAAAATACTTCTGCAAGTATATGTTTTAAAATACATTTTGAAATCTCATGCAGTTTTGCTTTCTTAGACAAAAAAAAATCCATATCAAGTATCAAAAAAAGTATCGTAATACATAGTTTATAGCTGGGAAACAGAACAAGACAAAACCAAGACTAGAGTGGTTGACTTTTTCTATTGACAATATTCTTGTAGGCCAAGTGAGAACAGTTGGAATTTACTTAGTATTTGTATATGTGAAAAATTTTGCAAAAGAGAAAGAGAACAGCAGTGATATTTGCTGTTATATAATAATCAATGGTGATTCAAAAATATTTGAAGAGTTGTAATCTAAATATTGGCTACAAAAATCTTGTCAATTAATACCATTTGATGTTTTGATATAGGTAAGTATTCCTAAATGTTTTAGAATCTTATCTAAACAATCTTTCCAAAATAAAAGACTAAAACAGGAATTTAAACACTGTTCTGAAAATGTATGAAATTAGTTAATTAAGTACATGCATAGACAAGGAATTAGGAACTGAAATGACCAGTATATAAACATTGATGTAAAAGCATTTGGCTCAGCAAAATGCAACAGTAACTTTTAGGATATGGAAAATTGCTATATTATTTTCCCTTCAGATCAGGTATTTTATATTAATTTTAATTTTATAACACTCATTGGTGTTTGTAAATCCTCATTTTCTTTCAAATTATATGGCCAAGACCTCGAGTTTAAAAAAGAAATGATTGCAAAAATATTTTTTTCATCCTTTTGTGAATGAAAACAATAGATATTACAAGGTTTGAAAGATTCCTTTCTCCATCAGTTATACAAGAACCTAAACTAAACTAACCTAAACTAAACTACACACACACACAAAATCAAACACACATAACTGAACAAATAGTTAAAATCCAGGTATCCTGTTTGACATTCTTCTTAGATTTCTGGTTTATACTGCATATTATAGAATTTATATTCCCGTTTTCTTCCATTCTTTATTCACTTAAATGTTTATAATTCAATGGCATAGCATAGCGTAGTGTAGCACAACACAACACAACCTAACCTAACCTAACCTAACCTAACCTAACCTAACCTAACCTAACCTAACCTAACCTAACCTAACCTAACAGCATGTATTGTGGCCTCTTGATTCTCTTTTTCTTTCCTGAAAAATAATTATGGTGGTCAAATACATGATAACATATACAATGTTTCATAACCTGCTCCATGTGTTCATATGAAATGAAAGTCACTTCATTTTGCTTCATTTTTCACTTTGGAACTCCCCCCACCCAAAAAAAAAAAAAAAGGAAAGTTGTACGGTGTGCACCTGCATTCCAGAAGCAACCAAGAACAGCTATGAAACAGCTACATGATCCTGGAAAAAAGATACCGGTGATTTAGCAAGTCAGAAATATATTTTGAAGGATCTGAACAGTCTTTATGAGCAAGGCTGCAAAATGGAAGGAAACCTTAAAGATAAAGAAGTTGTCCAAGACTTCTTTTAGAAATTGTGTGCTAACTGAAAAATATCTGCAGGCCATATGACATAAACTACTGATGGAAATCAAAGCATGATTTACAGAAAGTATCTCATGGGAGAAAGCGACAGAGGATCCAGAACTGAAGGACATCCAATCCTGAAAGCTAAAGCAGCTAAAGGCAACAGCTGAAAAGAATAATAATAAATGCATTCAAAGGTTAGCCCTCTGGAGAATAGTCATTAATTATTGGGAATGTTTAATTAATCAAAATATCCTCTGGCAAATACAATTTCCTTAAGTCTCATAACCGCAAAGCCATATATTTTTTTATTTCTGTTCTTTATGAATAATAAAAAAGCAGAATTTCAAAAAAGCAATACCAAGATGCCAGTGTCTATGCCTTTTTTATGGAAATGAACATGCCATGGTCAGTAAAACATGAATAACACAAACACACACAAACATACACACAACACTACATATTTTCAAACTACATAAATGGATTTGTGATAAAATTTGCATAAACTATCATAGTAGAAAAAAATTCATTAATTTTCATTAATATAAACAAGAGATGTCTAGTAAATAGACATCTATTTAAATATAAACAAGAGATATCCATTTAAATGCATGTCAAGTATGACATTTTATAATGCATTTATGCATATTATCAAGTCATTAAGGATCTGCCTATATACATATAAAGAGACTTATATATAAACAGTATTACTATTTTGCATAGGAAGGCTGTGCAGAGAGTGGTTGAGGACAGCAGAAAAGATTATTGGATGTTCACTCCTTTCTATTCAGGACATGGCATGTAAGTCATGACAAGAGTCTGCAGTATTGTCTGGGATGATACACATCCTCTCCATTAACTGGTTTTCTTCATTACCTTCTGGGAGGAGGCTTTACAAATCAAATAAATAAAATAAATAAATTTGTGCTATCCAAAGCAGAACAACTAGATTCTATAATAGCACTATACCATATAGTATCAATCTTGCTAACTCTCAGGATTTTTTTTCCCACTATGTATTCAAAATGATGTGGGGTGTGTGTGTGTATACAGATAATCCTCAAGTTACAAATGTAATAGAGCATGCCAATTACATTCATAACCTGAGGATTTGTTAATTAGATCTGCTAAATAATCATGATCCCTCCTTGCTTTACCCAATGCATTCACTAATTGAATGCACAGGTCATTAAGTGTACATAAGGTATCTCAGGGTGGTGAAGACTATGGGAAGCCTAGTGCTTTTGACTATCCAAGGCCTCCCCCGATCCACTGAGATATCTCATGCTTCGCCTCCCCCTATCATTCTGTCCTACCGGATCTCCACAAGCACTGGGCCTGTGGAGACTCATTTACCTTTCAAAGATCTCCATGATCGAGCGAGCTCCTCTCCAGACTCTCTGCTGTGGTTTCTTTGCTTTCTTCCAGCACTCCAAAAGCAGAGTGGTGAGAGCAGAGGTAGAGTGGGACAAGCGCGCCCTCCTCAGCTTGGCTGACTCACAGAGGCTGCCTGCACAGAACACCTGATCCACTTTTGGGGTGCCGGGCAGCCTCAGTGAGTCTGAAGGAGCATGATCTCACAGCCAAAAGGTTTCTCTTCTCCAGGCCAAAGGCTTTTGTAAAGAGATGGAAAGCTTCAGGGAAACAATCTCGTGCTGCTTGAAATCTTCTATCCCTTTGCAAAAGCTTTTGGCCTGGAGAAGAGAAGCCTGAAGAAGCGAGGGACCATTCCATTCTCTGCACCAAGGGCCTTTTGCAGAGGGAAAGAAACCTTTGGGGTGGGAGGGTGATCTCATGCCCCTGCAGGCCTCTGTTCTTTGCTGCAAAGTTGGAGAGCTTGACACCATTGCCCTGTGCACCTTGCCTGCTGGACGCACTTTTCCCAATGAGGAGTAGGAGAGACCAAGCAACTCCACGAAGCAACTTCTGGCAATGACCAAGTCCATTGCCTGGTGACTTGTAAGATCAGCATGTCCAACTTCTCATAAAAGTTGCCTCGTGGAGTTGCTTGCTCTTTCCTGCTCCACACTGGGGAAAGTGATGACTTCAGAGGATTTTTTTTGGTTTCCCTGCATGTTTCTTCCTTTTGCAATGCAGTTTTTCCATTTCTCCAGTGAAAGAAGAGTATCTTGAGCTGTGGGGAGAAATGTGATGGAGCTGGAGAAGAGGTTTTATTAGGTGCCTCACTTGCAATTTGGAAAAGGCCTCAGATTTGGGTCCTGGCAGGCAGGATATCTGGCAGGCAGAAAGATGCTTGTAGGCTACAATGGAGCCTGGGACTTGGTGGGGAAGGGGAGGAGCCAGCCCAGTGTGTTGCCTAGTGGGCACAAAGGCTCCAGCATCCAAAGTCATGCAAGAGGAAAGTGTGGACAATGCGGGACTCTCTGGTGTGGCTACAAAGGAGCATATTGCAGTGCCTCTGCGGTTGTTTGTAAGGGCAAATGACCTTTGTGGTGCTTCAGCATACGTAACTTTGAGACCCAGTCATACTTTTGGCAGGGATGCCATAAATGAATATTTGCTAAGTGAATGTTCATAACTGAAGGAATACCTGTATAATACAGTATATGTATATGTGTGTGCATGCATGTGTATGGTTATATATTTATTTTTAGAGCGGACATCAGAATTTCATTTTTTAATGTGTGCCAGTGTGTCCACAGAAAAAAAGTGACAATAAAAGTTACCTTATCTTATCTTACTTTACCTTACCTTATCATTTTACCTTACCTTATCGTATTTTATCCTATCCAATCCTATCCTATCCTATCCTATCCTATCCTATCCTATCCTATCCTATCCTATCCTATCCTATCCTATCCTATCCTTAAATATATAATACACACACATATACATATACATTGATACATACATCTACACATCTAGACATCTATACACTTGCTTCCATTTTATTTAATTCATATGGTCTTAATTTGGTATTGAATTATATTTGCATTGCATAAGAGATTTAGGTTTTTCAGAAATTGATGGAATAAAAAAAAAATAGCCAGAAGCCTATAACAAAATAAATAATACTGTTATTTATTCTTCTTCAATGTGGTGCCCTCTTTATATCTGATTATATTTACCATTAACATTTCTGAATGTACTTGAATAAAAAAATACAGTGATTTCTCCCCAAACAAAATGTTACTATAATCCTGTAATCTGCTAGAGTGTTTTGTTACTGGTATGACATATTATAGCAAAGAGAAACCAGATGAAATTAAATATCTGTTTCTGACAGATTTTTCTAATTGAAATTTTATTAAATTGTTAATTGTGCTAGCACAAATAATACATTTTAGTGCTATATGCCAGGTGTTGCTAGACTTTTGAAAATAAATAGCCTTGAGAAGGTTAATACTTAAATTCAGCAATGACAAATCCACATCACTTAGAGAGAAGTAAGACTTTCTAGAGAAAAACAGCAACCAAAAGTTTTAAAAAAAGACATTTGAAATGATATCTAACCTGTCAGACCCAATCAATTAGAATTAAGTCCAAGAACATATTTTATTGTTGATCATCAATATTACAAGAGTTTTGTCAAACTGTCTACCTTTGCTTGGGAAATAGCAGATAGAGCCCTAAGGGTTTGACCTCAGATATTTCCTCCTCAAAACAGTCTCTAAACTGGAATGTCTCTTCATTCTAGAGCCCCCTTGAGAGGCTCCCTCCCCTTCAGCCAGTGGTTCTACTACATACACATGCCTAGATAAAAACAATTCTAACCTTTCAGAATGAAGATGAAAAATTACCTGAGGGAATGACAATCTATAGTTGTGATATTCAAGATAAAATATTCTAAAATTATAGAAAGTGGGAAAGTTCAAGCATCTTTTCATTTAGTGAAGATCTGAAATTTCATATTTATTACAATGGGCTCAGTAAGATGATAACCCAAACCAGCTCTTTATGTATGTTCTCCATGCTTATTGCATTTCTTTGTAGAAAACAATAGCAGTCCCTAAATTCCCAGTTAATTACATTTAATGTCAACATTTTAAGGTACTCTAGATCAGGAAACCAAAACCAAGAATATTTTTTAATACTACTTTTATGGTGAAATTATAGTAACACAATCTTTTAAGTCTGAAAAATTTATCCTCTTCCCTGCCTTGACCTTCCAGACAACTAGAAAGGTTCAATTCTGAGATACTTTCTCCAACCTCACTCCTTCTTTGGACTCAGATTTCTCTTATCAGATTATTATGTAGGCCATGACTTTCCCTCCTGACTCTCAAGATTATTCTCATAGCCCATTATATTTGGGGAATGATGTAGGCTATATGTATAAAGCGAAAGTAGAAAAGTCTTCTGATCAAATTAATTGTATAAACTCATTATAGTTATCCAATCAATATGAATGAATGGAACTCAACTTTGCTCAGAGAGAAATGTTGATATATCAATTGCTTAAATAGTTATATATTTTAATTATACGGTCAAAAAGGTGATAAAATAGTGCTGTATCATTTGTCTCTTTCCATTTATATAAACACAATTTAAAGTCTTTTTATGAAATTATTTGCCTGAAATGAGAAGGGGGAGGGGGAAATGGCAGGGATGGAGGGAGGAAGGCCTTCAATCAATCAGAATAGAGCAGAAGGGATCTTGGAGGTCTTCTAGTCCAACCCCCTATTCACGCAGGAGACCCTATAGCATTTCAGATAGATGGCTGTGTAGTCTCCTCTTAAAAACGTCCAGTGAAGAAGCACCTACAACTTCTGAAGGCAAACTGTTCCACTGGTTAATTGTCCACACAATTAACAGCATGGACTGTTAATTAACACAATAGGAAGTTTCTCCTTAATTCCAGGTTGCTTCTTTCCGTGATTCATTCATTGTTTCTTGTCTTGCCTTCTTGTGCTTTAGAAAATAAGTTAACCCCTTCCTCTTTGTGGCAGCTCCTCAAATACTGGAATACTGTTATCATGTCCCCCCCAGTCCTTCTTTCCTCTAAAGTAGTCATACCGAATTCCTTCAAATGTTCCAATTCCTTCAAATGTTTTTATCTCCAGGCCCTTAATCATCTTAGTTGCTTTTCTTTGCACTTTTTCCAAAGTCTCAGGTTTTTGTAATATGGTGACCAAAATTGGATGCAATATTCCACTTTACACTTAGGCAGGAGAAACCAAAGATAAAAGTACAGATTAGGTGAAACCTGGCTCAAAAACAGGTGAGAGGGATCTTGGAGTTCTAGTGGGCGATCATTTAAAAATGAGCCAGCAGTGTGCGGCAGCAGCCAAAATGCTAATACAATCTTTGAGTCATAGAATCAAAATCAGTACTAATACTAATATTAATATAGATATTTTATACATATATACATAATCCAGAGGAACAATGGTATCAAGCAACAGAATTAGATAGGGTCTGAAGATAGTTAACTAGAATTGGTTCCTGCTTCTTTTCTTCCTTTTATTTAGTAGACTGCCAGCAGGATGTCTTATTTACTGATGGTTTTCATAATTTAGAAGCTATTTCATTTGCAACCTGAAACAACCTAACAGGAGCTAAAATATGCAGTTACCATTGGCATTGTTATATCACCAGGAAGTTTAACAGCACTTCTGCAGCCCATGCATAATCTATTGCCAAGGGGAACAATTTTGCTCTCACCTCCTGTGCCTGTATTCAGTATCAGCAATCAAGACTTTACTACATCTGTAATTAGTCATGCCTGATCATCAGTACTGAGATTTCTATGATATTTTTGGAGCATCCAAAGTCATTTTTTTTTTTAAAAAAAAATAATCTTCTGTGTCTAGCTAATGTAATATTCTATTATAAAGCAGGGCTTCTATAGTGCTTTTTCAGAATGATGTCATGGCATAGACATGTTCCTTTTTAATATTTTTTTCAACTTCTGTTCAGAATAACCCAGCCAGTAATTTTATTTATGAATAAAGATGTTTTTACATAAAGTTGTAATTAGGAGAAAAAAATCATCATTGGTATCAACACATGGAGCCACTGTTCAAGCTATATTCAATGTTGTTATAAAGTTACAATAGATAATTTGCACTTTGGTATGCACCTATTCTTATATGACCTCAAAACTTTTTCATAGTACACACAACTTATCGATTTGGAAACATTTGGACTTTACTTTTGAGCAACCACTAAGTAATTTAACAAAGGTCTCTTTGATTTTATAGATTTATAGTTATCTTTATTATTGTTCATTGCTATTTAAAATTGGATTATTTCAAATGAAAACTTAGTATTTGCCTTCTCATTTCTTTCCTTTTCCTCTTTGTTTTTTCATTTGCCTATCAATCTTGCTTTCCAGATTAAATTTGCCCCTGTTATCTTTTAGATTTGTATATATTAATGGGATTATTTTTGTTTACTGCTATTATATAGTATACTAATTTATAATTGTCCGCAAACACAGTTAATGTGCTGCTTAGCTGGCCTTTCAATTCATTAGTTAAGATGTTAAATGCAATTGAGCCTAACTGAAGTACCAAAATTCATTTCTTTCAAATGTAAAGCTTCAGCAATAGAAGAAAAGAAAACTTCAGGTAATATCCCAAATATTCTGGAACAATTATGCACCCATAAAAAGTGTGGTCAATGATATTTCACAAAAAATATTTCTTAAGAGCTACTAGTCATATTCTGCACATTAAAGTCATAACCATTGTTATATTAAGATGCAATAGAATTTTCAAGGACTATAAGATTTCATTTTCCTATAGGCTGAAAGTACCTGGTAGTAAAAGATTATTTCTACCATGCAAATCATATAGTTGCCTCTAGCATTAATATTCAGAGCTGTCACAGACTACTTTATTGACTCCTCCAAAATAACCTCCCTGTTAATTAATAAATATAGGCAAGATATTTATTCTTTAACAGCCTACAAGTACACAGAAACTAATTTTCTATATGCCTAGGACTAAATGTCATATGCTTGAGGGCACAAACAGTTGCATGGATTTTCTCAATGAAAATATGGAAAAACCCTATATAATTTTCTAGATCATATCATTCATATAATTCAAAATGCAACAAGACCTCTATGGGTCTAACATGCCCATTAGGAGAAAATATTGTGTTTTAAGAAATGTTTGTTTATAGAAATGGGTAGAGAATTTTTATTAAATTTCTGTTTAAATAGGACTATAGGGTAATGTAACTAACATGAATAATGGAATGAGGACAGAATTAGTGAGATTTTTAGACATAGATCAGAGTTAAGCTTCAGAATATAATCCATAAACTAGATCCCAAGTTTTTCAGGCTGATTCTCAAAAGATTTCCCAACTGGGAAACCTTTCAGAGCCAATGTAACTTATTTCGAGCAAGCCTGCTACAAAATTGTCCCCCAGTGAGTGTATGTTTATGTGTGTGGCTAAGGGATTATTTCCTTCTCTTTTAGGGGATCCAGTAAAAATACCCAGATGCACAGGCAGAGAGAAAGAGGGGGGAGAGAGAGGGAGGGATTTAATGTTTAGGTGTGACAGAGTTTATATAATTCAAAAACAAATCAGTTTGGAGATAGGAATAAAGCAACAATACCATGAGTCTCTCATGTCTGCAATTACTCAGAAGTAGAACATTGAGTAGAACAGATAGAACAGGCTTTTTAATAGTGCAATATATTTCAAAAGCACAGTACAGGTAGTCCTCGATTTACGACCACAATGGAGCCCAAAATTTCTGTTGTTTAAGTGAGACATTTGTTAAGTGAGTTTTGCCCCATTTTACAACCTTTCTTGCCACAGTTGTTAAGTAGATCACTACAGTTGTTAAGTTAGTAACTCGATTGTTAAGTGAATCTGGCTTCCCAATTGACTTTGCTCGTCAGAAGGCCACAAAAGGGGATCACATGATCTTGGGACACAGCAATGATCATAAATATGAACCAGTTGCCAAGCATCTGGATTTTAATCTCATGATTATGAGGATGCTGCAGGAATCATAGCTGTGAAAAACTGTCATAATTCACTTTTTCAGTGCTGTTGTAATTTTGAATGGTCACTAAATGAACTGTTGTAAGTCAAGGGTACCTGTACATGCTTAAAGAAACCTGCTTTTGTCATGGAAAAATGCTTGCAGCCCAGCTGACTCTTCAAAGTCACTTGTGCCAGTTTTCCCCTTGCCCTAGCTGCTTGATCTTTTCTTCGTGTTTCAGAATTCTTTACAACCTTTAAGATTTTCTAGACACAATCCTCCCTGCAGCCAATTCACTGGGAAATTTCCTCATATATCAAAACATCATCCCCTCTTTCTCTTTGTCAGTTGAGATACCAACTGATCCTTCCGATTTTTGTCCCAGCTGCCCCTGTCTCCTTGTTGGTGGGAATTGCAACTGGGTAAAGTTCTGCTTTCTTACAAATGGTCTTTCTGCCACTCCTGACATTTGTAAACCTTTGGGTCTCAAAATTTTATCCTTAAGCTATCACTTTCTATTTCAACCTTTTCCTTTTGTCTTTTATCCATTTCTTTAAAATCTAAACATTACTTTCCAAGTTAGACTTCATCTGCTTTTCTCTTTTGAAACCCATCTCCTCCAGTACATTTGCATCAGTAAATCAGTTAAAGGCGACATATTATTGGCCCAAGATTAAAGTTTTGTACCATTTCTTATCAGCTTTCTCTAGTTAATGTTATAGGTCTTGGCATTCCTTTCCCCCCACAAGGGTTTTACTTAATGAGTTATTCTTATTGCCAAAATCTTGTAGCTATCTAAGTCTAGAAGGTTTGAGGGGTCACAATTATAGTTTGTACTGTTGGGAAGTAAAAGCCTAAGAATTTAGTTAAATAATCATAGTGTTAACCTTTGGGTTGTTTTTATTTTTCCAAGTGAAAGTATGCCATTTTGACAACAAAGCTACATATTATAGGAGCTGTGATTTTTTTTTCCAGCCAGAACATTTATGAAATCTGGACCAACAGAAGACTGACCAAAGACATATTAATGAATTGAATGATTGTGTTGGAAAAATGGTTGCAAATGCCTTAAAATTCAAGAAAAATAAATTCTGCTAAACTAAATGAAGTAAAACCAATCCACTCTCTGGACATCCTTAGCTTAAATGGTATAGATACAAAATGTGAAAACAAGAGTCACTGAAGACTCTGGTGCTTGGAAAAATCGAAGGTCATCAAAACAGCCTGAAAGAAGGCAAGATTGCTAGGTGCTAACATGGAACAACAAAATGCATACAAATGAATGTATATGTGCACATGTATCCATGCAACTTCAACTTACTATTCAGTATTGCCTGCAATGGGATAAATATTTTACAAATTTGCTTTCCAGTATAATGCAAGTTGGATTGTTTCCTTTTTATAGTACTTATAATGATTCAGTTAATGCAAGGAGTATAGCAAACAATCCACTTTTTTCTCATTAATAAGAGACAAGGTAAGTTGACAAAACATATGTATTGGTAGAATGCTATGTCTACAAGTCTAGAAAGCTTTGTTCCTGAACAAATTTGTATTTTGTTGTTGGGAAGTAAAAGTCCATCAAACTACTTAAATATTCATAACCTTAACTTTTTTTTTTGTCTATTTCCCAAAAAATATTAAAACAAACAAAAAGCCAGATCGGTGGGAAATAAAGAAATATGGAGCACAGTGCACTTTGAGGACAAACATCTTCAATAGGACATGAAGATAAATCCATACTGAAACCATATTCAGAATGCTGAGGTCCAATACCCTAAAAGCTTTCTTATTGGACAATTGTTTATTTAATATTGTTTAGAGATAAAAGCCCATACATTTATCTGAACATTCATATCTAACTTCAAAGGTCTGAAGAATCTTTTCTGAATGATGGCATCCTTTCCCTAGAAATAATTTCACATCACAGGTTATATTCAAAGTCAGTGGTGTTCACCCAGATCAAACTTCTGTCAGTTTGAAATCATAATCACCAATATCAAACAAAGGTCTTAGTCAAAATATCTACACAAATAGTCAATAAACCACAAAAGTGATTCAAGGAAATATTCTAATATCTGCTATGAAAATTCTGAACTGATTATTGATAGGGTCCTGAACTCGCATGAGCTTTCGTGTAAATGGAGTTCATTTAATAATCCAGCTGAGATGAAGTAAAGGAAGACAAGTAAATAAGTACTTTGTTCCAAGGTTATGTAACAGCATTGACAGAATATTTCAGCTTTCCTCCCATGAGGAAGCTTTTTTTGTGAAAAGGAACCCAGTGTGGTCATCTTTACATTTCATTTAACCACAATAATAAAAAGGATAATTGACAATCTGACCACAAGGAAACATGCACAATCGTTCTCTTGAGAAAAATAACAAGGAAAAAGCAAGTTAATTATCATTTAGCGGCAATTTCATCTAAACTATGCTCCCAAGTGAAGAATGTTTTTATAGGTTTAATCATGCAATCATAAATAATAAGTCACATTTTTGTTGTTCTAAATTGTTTCATTGTTCTACATAAGAATGGAACAAGCAAGATAAATCCTTTTGAATATAAACTAAGTTTTTCAGAGGCACAGTAGGTAGCAGCACCAAGCTTGACTGATCTTGAAAAATTAAGAAGGTACTGATGGCAGAAAACCACAAAATTCTGGAATAAGATAGTGGCAATCTATCTTATTTCTGAACTACTGTAATGAAACTGCACAGGTATCTCCATGTAGTCACCAGAATTATTCTGCTATAACATGTCTGTCCTATCATATCCTGATTAGGCTACTGCTATCTGTTCTACTTGCAGTTCCTTGAGAGTCCAGTGGCTAGCATGCTAATTGGCATTTACTAATTGGACCACAATTCCCCAACTGTAGGTTTATAGTGGCTACCAATATACACCTGGTCTAATTTTAAGTATTTGTGCTAATCTATAAAGCCTTATTGTGCTTGGTACCAAATTATCCTTGCAATCACATTCTCCTGTTATAATTGTACCAGATAATTCAATATACAAAGAAAAAGCTACTAATGGTTGGGAAGATTAGGGTGACCAAGAGTTGGTAATGCTACTTTTCAGTGCTGCACTGACTTTTTGGAATGACCTCTCATTGGACTGTGGTTCCTACACTGACTTTTAGACATAGTTCAAAACAGAGCTCTTTCAGAGAAGATTCCTAATTGATTGGGTATTAATTTAGCTTTCTTATTTAATTTAATTTTAAATTAACTTAAATTTAAAGCTGAGGTGGTGCAGTGGTTAGAGTGCAGTAGTGCAGGCTAGATCAGCTGACTTCTAGTTGCAATTCAGCAGTTCAAAACTCACCAGCTCAAGGTTGACTCAGCCTTCCATGGGTAAAATGAGGACCCAGATTATTGGAGGCAATATGCTGACTCTGTAAACTGCTTAGAGAGGGCTGTAAAAGCACTATGAAGAGGTATATAAGTTTAAGTGCTATTGCTATTGCTAAACTCTGCTTTTGTTTTGATTGGCTTTTTTGCCTTAACCATTGAAATGAACCTGATATGGGTAGAAGAGATGCTGGGGAGACATATATTTTAGTTGTTCTGATATGCAGGAGATTCCCTGCATAGAAATACCCAGAAAACCAAAAGCATTTCCATGTCTATGCTTATATTGGTGGACAGCTGTGATAATTTATTGGATACATAGAGATATTTTAAAATGCTGCAAATAATTGAAACCAAATTATTTTTTTTTTAATGTTTTGCTTTGGGCTGGGGATGTGTGTGTTTTTCTACAGCTTCAAACTTGTAAGAGAAAATTTAATGACTTTCATAGTTCCCTTTCAGGAGTCTAAACAAAACAAAAATAAAAACCAAGCAACTATTAAGAGTTTCTCTTTTTACTAGAAGAAAGCACTAGGTTATTGGCTTCCTTTCCACTTGGAGAGAAAGGGATTATTGTTGCTGCATGATCTACAACAACTTAAGGGAATGGTGTATTTTTGCTTCTTATTGCCAGTGATTCAATCATCTGGGATTTGCAAATTATAGTTAATCCTTGTTTAACTTATTTATTGAAAAGATGTACCATATTTTTTGCTCCATAAGATGCTGTTGACCATAAGACGCACCTAGGTTTAGAGGAGGAAAACAAGAAAAAATCTGCCTCTTCCTCCCAGCATCTTTTGGGGAGGCTCTGCGCCCCTCTGCCTGGCCACACCTCTGGTAGTTCAACCACCATCTGTATTTATCTGGCTAGCATCCTTGCAGCAAAAAGCAAACAGCCTGGTCAGCTTCAGCACGTTATTGCAGCCCCAGCACATGGCTCATTAGGGCTCCATTCCTATGCACCCACCACCAGTCAGTTGAGTGATGGCTGGATCCTGGCCTTCCATAGCCCCGCCGACCAGAAATGGCACCATTGCTGCCTCCTCCATGTCTGCTGCCTCTGCCGGGGAACATTGGAGCCTTCACTGCTGAGCAGCTGATCAGCAGTTGGATCGGCCTCCTGGAATACTGCCAATCAGCTGTTCCAGGTGGCAGGGGTCTCTGCAGCTGTTCGCCGCTGCTGCCTGTCACCCATATTCGTTCCATAAGATGCACAGACATTTCCACTCACTTTTGGGGATGGAAGTGCATCTTATGGAATGAAAAATATGATATATCCCGCCCAGTGGTGGAATTCAAATTTTTTTACTACTGTGTTTCCCCGAAAATAAAACATGTCCTGAAAATAAGGCCAATCGGGCTTTTCAGGACATGTGATAATATAAGCCACCCCTGCAAAATAAGCCCCCCCCACTAATTACACACCCCACTCCCCCTACCAGGCATGACAGGGCTCCTGTCCCTCATTTAGCCACCCACCCCCATCCGCCCCCTTTAGGGTGTAATTTGGGGGTGGCAGGTAGGGCGGGCAAGAAGCGGGACATTGTAGAAAAAACTTTCTCGCGAGTTCAAGGAGTTTGGCTGAACCCGCGAGAAAGTTTTTGTACAACGTGTCTCCCTGGACAGAATGGTGAGGAACATGATGGTGCTGGAAAGGTAAGATGCGCGTCTTGTGGCCCAACATGTCCCGTCTCACCCCAATGGCAACAGCAGCCTGGCTGCTTCCCTTCCCCATCATCTCTTTATTGAAAGGGGTGGCAGGTGGGGTGGGGGAAAAGCGGGACTTGTGGCTTACCTTTCCAGCACCATCGTGTTTCTCGCCATTCTGTCCAGGAAGACACTTTGTAAAAAAACATTTCTCTTGAGTTCAGCCAAACTCCTTGAACTCACGACAAAGGTTTTTTTACAATGGGTCTCCCAGAAGTCATAGTAGATTCAGTTGCAGAACATCCTGAATATCCTAAAATATTGAGGTTACCCAGGAATTTTCTTATATAATCAGCCCAATGATAGAGAAGGTAGCTCTTTTTTCAGCATTGATATTTTGTCCCAGAAAAGACAGCAACACTGCTTCTATGTGAATGTTCTCTTCTGTATGAATCATGAAGGTATGAATGATATACCTTACCCATTAGCTTCTTCTAAAGAAAGCAGTTCTGCTTATGTATAAAAGCCTCTTTGGCTAGTTGAAATGAAGACGCATCATAACCACCTCTGCTTTATTTCCAAGTGCTTTTCACTTCAAAGCTTTTCTTTGAATACTTCCTCAAAGCTTCATCAAATTGAAAGAGCACTTTGAAGCACTATGACTCCTACCCTATACCATGATATGTCTTTTCTTATTCTTCAGAAGGCAGAATTAGTTTTCCGGCTAAAGGCTGAAAAGTCAGATGGCATGAGCAAAGTCAAAGATATTGTAGCTGGTAGGATCTTAAGCAAACCTAAGAAAAGGGATTACAAAGAACATTGAATAAAAGGATCATAAGAAGGTGGTTTCTATCACAACTATAGATCCACTAATTCATTTAAATGCTGATATTGATCTGCCAGCCATTCAGTGAAGCACATGCTCTGTTGACTTGTGTCATTTTAAGTGTTCCCCTTTCTATATAAAAAAGGGGCAATGAAATAATCATTCTTTGTAGTTATATTTCTTTCTAGACCTAAAGAATAAAAAACCCATACCTATCTTTATAAATGTGACTGGAAAGTCTCCCATTTCTTATTGTTTTTAATGAATAGCATTCCTTTTAAAAAATATTATAAAATTGCATTTGAACAAAATGACTACACCTACAGTATATATGAAATCTGACAAGATATAGCATTAAAGAAGAAGCTAGTCATTTAATTCAATTGAAAGCATTGTCTTTTATTTTAAATTAAAATTCAAAATATTTGTAGAATTGTCAGGTTTCAAATTTGTAGTAAGACAAATTTTTAAAATGTATCCACTTGGAAGGGAGGGAGGGAGAGAGGGAATAACAGCCTTTAAAAATATTATCATAGGACAGTGCAAGGCACAAGTGGAATTTTGAATGTTATTCATTTCAGATAGAATCAAGTGTCTTCACAATTAGTAGCATTTATTTAAAAATTCAACATTTTTACCAATTTGGACTGAACCTGATAGGACATTTTTTAAGTAATTGAAAACAGTTCTACCATAGGGAAGAAGATAATGTTCATTTTAATTCATTAAGTCCATCAGGTAATATATTGATAAATGAATGCACTAAGAATATTTCTTCCTAAACATCCTTAACTGCTCTAAATACAGTAAGTGTGGTTCCTATATGAACAAAGAAATAAAATACAATGAGTGAAGTACGCACCCTTTATAATCAGAAAATATAAAGAAAAATCCACCCAATTATCAACAGATTAAAATATAAAAAATATAAATTTGTAATAAATTTACCCTGCTTAATAAGAAAAATGATACATGGACAGAAAGGGAAGGAGGGAGGGAGGGACACAGAGAGGGAGACTTTGTTGGGTAAAGGCTTTGTGTTTAGAGAGAAGCGGGGAGGGAAGGATGGATGGATGAATCTTAAAGTCTCTGCTCACCAATCCTACATCTATTCCTGTATGTTACTGAATTCCTAATAGAAATTATTTCAGCAATAAACTAAGAAATTCATCAATATATTTTGAAGGATTTTTTTTAAAAAAAATTAAGCAGGAAATGTATATTGTTTCCTCAGGTTTGACTAATAAAGTTAAAGACAACTGGATTTCTTTGCATCTATATTTTGTCATCATGTTATTTTATCTCAACAGCCCAGAATTATGCAACATATGACATCATAAAATGTCTAGAAATGTCAGATTATTTATGATATAGGGGATATAATATGTTGTGATATTATTCATATTTCCTGCTGAAGATAGCTTGATTTATTTACTAATTTACAAATATATTGAAGAGAAAAAGAAATTAATATTACAATACAATGTATGCATTGCTTCCTGAAAACTGAGAGTCTCTGCTAAGCCCATTATGGAATGAATATTTCAGTGTACACCATCTGAACATTTCAGTAAAGATACTGCAGATGCTTTTATTTTTCTTTAAATATTTTTTTTTCCTCATCAGGAATGTGAACTAGCAACCTGGGTAAATGACTGGAACTAAGATCCTGAATTTCCATATGTTCATTGTGAGAAACACCAAGAACACATGTACATTTGTTTTGTTAAAACATCTGTTCAAGTTATGTAATTATTTTAACCTGCTGAATTGGGGCTCTGACTTCTTAGTGCAATTACCGAAAATCTCTACTTTGCTGTTCAGTTCCAGCCCAAAAGAAAGTTGTGCTAAAGATTAAGACTCCCTTGAGTCAAGCTTGATTTTATGGAGTTGTTTTGGCAACATGAAACCTACCATATTAATAAATCAGATAGGGTTATGTGGAAGCTAAGGGAAAGGAAATCAACTCAAAGGTTCAATCAAGATCCAGAAGAATAAAAAATTGACTGAAAATTCATATGAACCTTCTGAAATGAGAGATTCATTCTTCTACATGTTGATAAGTCCTTCATTCAAAATGAAGGAGACACTCTTCCCTTTAATAAATGAGCCAGGAATCAATTAAAGATCTACAACACTCAAAATTTAACAAAGTTTTGCATCATTTAATTGCTTAGGCTGCTTCTTTGTAATCCCTTTGTAGCATAGTTTCTCTTCTTTCAAATGTCAGAGCCTTCTACACTCTCCTGGGAAATCTAAAACCAAATTAATGTTTCAATTATATATACAAACATCTGTGTCAGTAATATTTAAATTACAGAGCTATGAAAGACTGAGTATTTATTGTTCATGGGTGGTTTCTTTTCAGAAGTGAACTCTGATATTTTTACTCCCAGTTTAGGTATCTTTGCATGTGATCCATAAAAACCTACTTTAAATATTAAAATCCATGTTAGTAAGTTAAAATGGATAGAATCAAATGTTGTAATGCTACCACATGCTACCAATCTCATTACCATCAAACTATCATCTTCTAATATACAATATCCCTCATTTCAACAAAAAAAATATATTGATACTCAAAGAAGTTATTAATACTTTAGCTTTGTCATATATTCCTTTTCCCATTATAATTCTTTGCATGGAAATGGCACAATGAATGTGTTGTTCATCTCACCCATATTATGGCCCTTTAATGCATAGAGACAGTGTTCTGAAATGGGATACTTGTGGAAGGATTAATTAATTGAAGATTTAAAACTGCTCAAATACTTATAAATGCTGGACAATGCATAACACATAACCGTAAAGCAACATCATCATCAATATTATTATTATTATTATTATTATTATTAATAATAATAATAATAATAATAATAATAATAATAATAATAATAATAAAATATTTGTACATTTTTGAAAGCAAATATGCAAAAATGGAAAACAGTTCTAACAGCAAATGGGGAGAACACTGGTGAAGTCAACATCAGACAAGGAATATTCCAGGGGAACTCACTTTCACCACTACTTGTTCTACCCCAGCTACGGACCCCAAAGAATGCAGCACACACAAAGTCCATTCAAACCTTAGTTTACTAAATAAACCAATGTTTTACAACAACAGCTGTTAATTAACTGCATTAACAGCAGCCAAGAATTCAAAGAATAATAACTGAAAGCTTACTATGGTTGGCAGAATGCCCAGAAGCAATTTGCATGAAGCTGATAAGATAAGCAAGACAAGACACAAAGGTATGTGAACTAAGTTGTTCCCTGCAAATTGCTTCAGTCATCGTTCCTCATTAAATAGGCTAAGGGACTGGTCAATTAGCCCCAAGCCTTACTCTCGAGGAGACCTCCTCCTGAGGAGCCACTCCTGCCTTTTGGCAGCTCTGCGCACCCGTGCATCGAGAAGAGGCTCCTCCTCTTCATCCTGTTCACTTAAGGGAGCTTCTGGAGGGTCTGAAGGCTCTGGCTGAATCCCCACCTCTGGCACCACATCTTCTCCAGCCTCCTCATTGTCTGACTCGAATGCCAGCTGCACAGGCTGCTGGAGCAGCATTATAACAGCCTCCTCGCTGTCTGAATCAGCTACTAGCTGCACAGGCCACATACAGGCCACAACACTACTGCTCAACATCACATTAACTCCATTGACAATAATCCTACAAAACACAAAACTGGGATACCAAATCTCAAGCCAACATGGCAAGATAAACCATCTACTCTACATGGATGACTTAAAAATGTATGTGAAAAGCCCCACTGAACTTAAATCAATACTCAACACAGTTCAACTGTTCAGCAGCGACATCAAAATGAACTTTGGACTTGAAAAATGTGCCTATTATCCATGCAGCAAGGAAAAATAGAAAAAATAGAAGGAATAGAACTGGGAAACGGAAACATAGTAAAAGCATTAGCAAAGGATGATGGTTACAAATACCTAGGCATATTGGAAGCAGATAACATCTTGAATGGAAAAGTCAAAGAGTCAACGCAAAAGGAATACATCAGGAGGGTCCACAAAATATTAAATTCAAAGCTGAATGCTGGAAACATAATTAGAGGCATTAATACATGGGTAATTCCAGTGATATGTTACTCATCTGGAATCATCAACTGGACTTTGGCTGGACTG
The DNA here is from genome assembly GCF_029215685.1 of Pituophis catenifer annectens. Lineage (NCBI taxonomy): Eukaryota > Metazoa > Chordata > Lepidosauria > Squamata > Colubridae > Pituophis > Pituophis catenifer. Next base: position 43,610,893 of record NW_027256884.1, read on the forward strand.
GAAAATGTGCAAACTTTTGAATATGTACCATGCTTTACATCCACGAAGTCACATTGACAGGTTGTATCTGCCAAGAAAAATAGGGGGCAGAGGACTATTGCAAATCCATCAAACTGTAGAAGAAGAAAAATGAAGTTTGAATGATTATGTGAACCAAAGTACAGACAAATTGCTGCAGGCTGTGAAAACAGAGAACATTATTAAAAAAAAAAACCAGAAACAAAGGCAGAATATAAGGAAAAACAGCTGGATGACAGATTAAATAGATGGAAAACCAAAGCTTTGCATGGACAGCACTTGAAAAACATTGAAGGAAAATGTGATGACAACTTTACATGGGCATGGCTTAAGATGAGAACCATCAAGAAAGAAACGGAAGGTTTAATACTTGCTGCTCAAGAACAAGCACTACAAACTAATGCCATGAAAGCAAAGATACAAAAATCTACTGAAAATCCAAACTGCCGACTTTGCAACAACAAAGTCGAAACTGTTTCACATTTAATATGTGAATGCAGCAAAATTGCACAAACTGATTACAAAGCTAGACACGACCAAGTTGCTGAATTAATCCACTGGTCATTATGTAAAAAATATAACTTACCTGTATCCAAAAAGTCATGGGAACATAAAGTGGAAAAAGTTATAGAAAATGAGAAGGTGAAGATCTTGTGGGACTTTCAAATACAGACAGATCGTCACTTGGAACACAACACGCCAGATATCACAGTTGTCGAAAACCGAAATGTACCATTTATTGACATCGCGATACCAGGAGATGCCAGAGTTGAAGAAAAAGAACTGGAAAAAAATCATGAAATATCGCGACCTGGCCATCAAAGCTACACGGCTATGGATGAAACATATAACAGCGATACCCATTGTCATCGGGGCACTTGGTACCATGTCCAAGAATTTTATAAGATACATGAACAAATTGCAGCTTCTTGCAATAACACCAGTTGAACTGCAAAAAAACTGCGCTACTTGGAACATTGTACATCTTAAGAAGGTACTTGGTTGATACCTAGGATGCTGGCAGCAACCTGTATCAACCATTAGCATCAGTCAATGGTATTTGTGATGCATTTTTGAATGTTCAGTTGACTGAGTTTCATGTTTAATGAATAAAGTAAATTATTATTATTATTATTAACAACAACAACAACAACAACAACTTTATTGTCATTGTATGTGTATACACAGTATATCCATATAACAAAATTCACTTAACACCCAAAGACCAGGTCCAACACACATAACAATCCCCAATACACTCAAACCCACCACAAATTCCTCAACCCTAAACCACCCAAACATCCACACAACAGACTAAGTAATACTGTCCAACAGCTGACTGATGTTCATTGTTGAGTGCAATTATAGCTCTGGGATAAAAACTATTCAGAAAACATGTGGTTGGAGTTTTAATTGTTCTGTATCTTCTGTCAGAAGGCAATAGTCCAAAAAGATTGTAAGCAGGATGGGAAGAGTCTCTGAGAATGTTATGCAACTTCCTTAAACAGCGAGATTCAAAGATATCATCCAGGGCTGGTAGCTGGAGCCCGATGATATTCTGGGCAGTTTTAATGATTCTTTGTAGAGCTTTTTTGTCCGCTACAGAGCTGCTCCCATACCATGTAAGAATGCCATATGTCAGGACACTCTCAATAGTGCTGCAATAGGAGGACAGAAATAGATGCTGAGATAGATTTATGTTCCTCAGCATTCTCAGGAAGTAGAGCCTCTTCTGTGCCTTCTTCACAAGCATGTTAACGTTCATAATCCATGAGAGGTCCTTTGAGATATAAATGCCCAGAAATTTAAAACTACCAACCCTCTCCACCTCCTCACTATTTATGTACAATGGTAAATGTACATCTTTCTCCCCCATGAAGTCAATTATAAATTCTTTAGGTTTTTTTGGTGTTAAGTGTAAGATTATTTTCTTTACACCACAATGTCAGCCTTTGTATATTAACACTATAATATTAAAGAAGCAAAAAAACCGAAATATATTGGCACCACAGTTTGTATACAATTAACCCAGTGAAATTGGATGGATGGATGGATGGAGGAAGTAGGATGGAGGTATAGATTGATGATAGATGGATGATAAATGATGGATGGATGATGGATGATGGATAGGTGATAGGTGATTCAGAGAGATCTGAATTATTTTCTTGCCCCTTTTGTCACATCTAATAGCAGCAGAGGCTTTTCAGCATATGTTTTCCAGACATTTGGGATCTCTGATCCCAAATGTCTGGAAAACATATGCTGAAAAGCCTGGACAGAATCTGCCTGGAGAGTCTGGTCTATTCAAAACTCAGATGCAGCTAGTCCTTGATTTACAACTGTTCATTTAGTGACCATTTGAAATTACAACAAAAAAGTGACTCATGACCATTACAGCATCCCTATGGTCATATGATCAAAATTCAGATTTATGACAGTTGCAGTGTCATAGGGTCATGTGATCACCTTTTGTGACCTTCTGACAAACAAAAACAATGGAGAAGCCAGATTCACTTAACAATGGTGGTAGCAAATTAATAACTGCAGTGATTCACTTAACATCCGCGGCAAGGAAGATTGAAAAATGGGACAAAACTCACTTATAAAATGTCTCATTTAGCAACAGAAATTTTGGGTTCAACTGTGTTTGTAAGTCACAGCTGAACCCAAAATTTCTGTTGCTAAATGAGACATTTGATAAATGAGTTTTGTCCCATTTTTCAATTTTCCTTGCCGCGGATGTTAAGTGAATCACTGCAGTTATTAAATTGCTACCACCATTGTTAAGAGGACTACATATACTGAGCTACATAGCACAAGTAGAGATGAGTGATTTCTGCTTATATAGGTTGTGGCTTTTCTATTTCGAAGGAATATTTTGAAAGGTATAGAAAGGCTAGCTTAGCTAGAAAAAAATCCACATTCAAATGGAATGTAACTTCTTTGCTTAGCAAATGACCTTTTCTAATGATTATTATGAATGATGAGCTTAATGAAATATTGATTAATATTCAGTCTAATGTAGTTCATACTGTCCGTCTAAAGGTACAGATGAATAGAAATGCAAACTGCATGCTAGGGTGTACTGAAATGATGTGCCAAAGACCAAGAAAAGACGAAGATATGAGTAATATAGAAAAGTAACAAGAATTAGAACATGAGAGTCCATGATAAAAGCTGTCCAAAAATAGTTAGTCCCTAGTGAAACCTCAGGAAATTTATTATATAGACCACAGTCACTAAACCCTGAAGATACAGACCGTGGACAGCCTACACCTTTCATGAAGACAGATGATTCAGCACAAGACAAAGAGCATGCAGGCAGAAAAGAACATGCTAGATTCTACCTACAAAATAGCATGTATATACCTTAGATATGTAATATAAAAGTAATAAGGAAAAACAGAAAGCAAAGCTGGCTGCGGAATTCTGGGAGTTGAAGTCCTCCAGGCTTAAAGTTGCCAAGGTTGGAGACCCTTGCACTGCAGAATATCACCCAGTGGAGTAGAGTGGAATGGATGAACAACCCAGCCTGCCACTGAGTCCTTGTTCTGGAGGAGGAGAAAACCCTGGAACAACTTGTGAAAATGCTTAAATGAAACTCTTGTAATCAGAAGGTGTGAGATTCAGATAATGTATGATGTGGATATAAGTCCAGAATCCCTGTTGGTATACATAGAACAAAGGACACGTGTGGCAAGTATCAGGGGTATCAGGGGTGACAAGTATCAGGGGTGGGTTCTACTTACCTTTACTACCAGTTCGCAACGGGGCCATGCGCATGTGCAGAAGCTTCTGCACATGTGCAGAAGCGTTCTGATGACGTCAGGGTCAGTGGGCAGAGCCTCCCGCCGGTTTTACTACCAGTTCTATAGAACCAGTGCGAACCAGGGGCAACCCACCACTGCAAAGTATGGCTTGTCATGTGATTTCACAATTTTCCTCAAGCACTTTTCAATATTTGCACCAAAAACATCTGAAATGTTCTTATGCAGAACTAGGCTAAATTATTTTACTTTACTATTGTTTTCACAAAATTGCAATTCCTTTCTTTTTTTAACTTTGAAATCATGATCATTCCATTATATTAATGTACCCATAGCCATTTGAATAAGTGAATGATTTTCTAAAGAAAATATGTAACCATTACTATATTAAATGTAAAACTAAAAGCACAAGACCGTTAGTGCTATTTTAATATTAATCAGAAGTTAATTTACCAGATCTTAGTAAAATGCAACATTTAATCACAAAACTGTTATTCTTACTTCTAATGTATATTTGTTTTATTCAGAGAAGCCAGACCTCTATTTCTCACTAATTAAATGGAAACTGTATTTTCTTATTTATTAAGTTATTTTATACATGATAATCTCCTACATATAGTCTTTTTCCTTTTTATAAATTATTTTTCATAGTGTGAAATAAGAAAAAAATACCATCTGTTAATAGTTAAGAAGATTATCACTTTTCAGGTAGAAAATATCTAACATATTTTATTTATATTTTGACAGCTGTTTGACAGCTCAGTGACCTGAAATCATGTTATAATTGATTTTAGCTATTTTTTTTACTAATTGTCACATGTTCTTTTACATATACCCAGGTTAGTGGACTCGCAGAAAATCAACACAACCACACAGGCCTCTAGGCAATGCACACATGAGCACTTCACAGCTAGTACTAACTGTTTACTATTTTACTCTTCTCCAGTTCTATTACAGCTCCTGATCCTCCCCTGCTCTTCCTTGTGAGCCCTACTGCTGGAGGACAGTATCTCTATTTGCCTTAAGCTGCTTCTGGCTGTTTTGTTTTCCCAAATAAACAAAACAGGTTTTCCCTCCAATACGGCTACACCGAGATGCCTCTCCTCAGTTTTTATAACCATTATTTGCTGAGCTAGCTAGGGAAAGGTCTTAAAGAAATAGGGCAATAGCCGTGCATGTGTTTATCATTTTGCAGGCAGCCTCCCCTTTCACACTAGTTTTATCAATTCTTTATCTGAGTTGCTTTTAAAGTTGGTTTTCAGTACAGGTTGTCCTCGACTTACAGCAGTTTATGTAGTGACCATTTGATGTTATAACAGCATTGAAAAAAATTACTTATGATCTTTTTCACTCTTAGGACCCTTGCAGGATCCCCATGATCATGTGATCAACTTTCAGCTATTTGGCAACTGGTTCATATTGGAGTAGCCCAGGGTCATATAATCATGTTTTGTGACCTTCTGATAAGCAAAGTCAATTGGGAAGCCAGATTCGCTTAACAATCATGTTATTAAGTTAACAACTGTAGTGAGTCACTTAACAACTATGGCAAGAAAGATTGTAAAATGGGACAAAACTCATTGAACAAGTGTCTCACTTAACAACAGAAATTTTGGACTCAATTGCAGTCGTAGGTCAAGGACCATCTGTAGTTCAGTATGCTAACAAAGCTCTGGACAAATATGTAGTCCACTAATTTAGAGTTAACAATAACTAAATGTAGGGGTTGTCTAGTTGTCCCTTTAAAATGGACTAAAATTGGATACTAGATTGATGCTATGGGCAATTCTACATTGCAACTTAAGATAATTTCTCCTGTGTTGATCCAATTGTTCATAAAACTGATTTTGGTAATTCCAGTCTGGGGTGCAGTGATTTGGCAATTGGATTGGGATGGCTCAATTTGGACTATGTCTACAAAAAGACATGATTGCTGATTCCTCTTCTTTTTGTCCTTGCCATCCATGCCGAGAGGGGAAGACTTCCTTTCTGACCTTTATGCCATGAACCAACCAATGTTTGTCCTTCCCTTTTAGGGAAAATCCCTTCTCACTAATTCAATTCATTCCCTTGCTTTCCAAGATTTTTGCAGACAAAGGGATCACTACAGATCTTCTCATGTTCTTTCCTTTGATAGTAATACATCCTTATTGTATCATGTTTGCTTTGATGCTATAATGATCAATTAAAAGAGAACAGGTTTTCCCATCATGCCTACATTCTGTCCATAGAGACTTTGTAGCAAGGAATAACTGATGGTTCAATTCATATAAGCAAAGACATGGCATTCATTGTAGCTTTTTTCCAATGTGTTCATGTTGCAACTTAAAGATTTAATAGGGGAATAATAACAGCAAAAAAGAAACCAAAGAATGGGAAAGAAAGGAGGGAATCTATGGAGATTCTCAATCATTCCGGTTACGTTTGTCCAAAGGTACTTTTTCAAGAGACAATATAAATCCTTCCATTCCCCACCATTCAGTCAGAGCTGAAGAAGTTTCCTGGTGAGAAACGAAACATCTTCTAAGAAAAACAAGAAAGTCCAGTTGCCTCTTGAAAAAGCACCTTTGGGGCAAAGGAGAGTATATTTCGCCATTCTGGACCAAAACCAAAAGGGTGCCCAGTAGCAGATCTAAGATAGAAGGCAGCCCAGCAGAATGATATGGCTAAACAAGACCTTCCATCATTGAGGGGAGCATGCTAGGCACTCCAGACAAAAAGATCTGAGGATGTTGCTATGATAGCACAGAGTAGAAAATAGTTCTCTTGAAGTAGAGCTCCAAAATACAGTTGGGGGAGCATTCTTCTAATTTTTTGATGGCCTTGGTGTGGTAACAGAAAATATTTACTATTCCTGTACTCACAAAATGGTGGGTGGTCTGTACTGTTGATAAGACGAATCAGAAACTGTAGATCTAATCTTGATCATAATTCTACACAGCAAAATGTCCAGAATTTAATGCATTTAAATGCATTTAATGTACGTTAAAATGCATTTAACGTGTACTTTCTAAACAATGAAATGTGTATGCCTGAGAATGATTCCAGCTTAGTAACTAAAATCTGGAATAAATGTGTGATTGAACTCACCTCCGTGATTATGTCGCTCCCATACTCTTCAGCAAAATGTGATGTACTGTAGGTAAGGAATAAAATAAAATATTGAGACAGCTTCATAATATTAGGAATAAAAAGACTATTTGTTGAATGTCAAGAATAACATTCATCTTATAATCAACATGGAACATTAATATAGCTAACTGCTTTATTGTACTTGTACAAATCACTCCCCTCCCAGGGGAAAAAAAAACTATTGGTGACTTCTGTTGCAAACGCAAGTTGGTAAAATTATTTGGTTTGGTACAGATACTTTTATATTCTTAGCAGTATAATTATTTAATGATTAACATAATATAATATAATAGTCTTTGAGAGAGTAAAATGAAAAAGAATAGAAACTTGTTCCTAAGAATTTATCCGTAGCAAAGAAATGGACATTAAAACATGGGAAATGTGACTCTGCAAATGATTTTGAAGAATTGTACTGGATAGGTCAGTAAAAATGTGGGATGGGAGAGGGTCCACAAAAGAAAGTACAATTGTTTTCATCAAAAGTGGCACAAATGCTGTCCCCCTGTTAAGCGTATAAAGGTTCAGTGGTAAATAAACCATAAAAAGCAGCTTGTTATCCTTTTATGATACAAAATGATTGTAACTTTTTTTTTTTTTTTGCAGGAAAAAGTTGAAGTGATGTGGTTTGAGTAGTGAAGTCTGCTTTTCTGTTGATGTTGATCAGCAATTTCGATGACTTAATAAGAATACTGAACAACTAAGAGTAGCCACAGTAAAAGTATACAAATATCATGCTGTAACATGATATAACATAACAAATTCCATTATTCTTCTGAAATGTTTGTGAGACTCCCATGGGCAACTGCTTAGTGTCTGTGGGAACAGAATATTAGATTAGATTGGCTTGATCAAATATTTCTGTTCTTCAGAGAATTAAGACAGTCTTCATTTCAATTTTACAAGCAATGATTACTGCCTGAGCACACCAGAATTCTTTGATATATTTAACTATAGGCTAAAAGTATTAATTTGCATATGTTTTAATGTGAATCTGACATGAATCCCACTTTTCTCATTTGAAATAATTCACATAATGAGAGTTTTATTTTGCTCTTCTTTTATCAAATGATCAGAGAAGAAGTAAAAAAAAAGAGTGAAAATAATATTATCAAACTAAGTCATGCTTTTTTGCACAGAATGCAATAATTCAGAGAGGGGAAAATAAATTTCTAGTTTATGATGATTTAACAGTGAAAACTGTCAATTTGCATCTGAAACTACACACTGAAGTTTCTGTACAATTTTACACAAGTGATAAAGGAGATAAAATAATGCTTTTTAATTAATTTAGTCAGGAAAGAAATTTATATTAATTCTTAGGATATGAACTGGCATACAGAGTTACAAAACTCACATCCCATAACACAGAAGCCAATCCTTGAATAATGGCTGTATAGGTCTAACTTTGGGACTGCAGGAGACTTTCTTAAGCCATATATGGTGACATTCTGGTGGATTCTTAGTAGCCTTTTACATATTCTTTTTCTTCCCTTCTCTCTGGCTAGCATGCCCTTTTCAATATGCATAAGGGTTCTTGAGGGGAGGGGAGAACAAATAAGAATACATGTTTATCCATATATAAATTTTACAGCAATTATTGTACTTATGGTGGAAAATATACCATCATTCACATGAATAGTTAGATAAAGAACACTAGGCAAAAATGGTGAGGACTGAACAATGGTAAATGAGGAATATAAGATTAAACAGTATTAAAAAGATATTGACAATGTTTTATTGGCTTCCTTTGTTTCTCAGCAATCAGCACTGCTAGATCTTATGAGGAGAAACAGATCAGTCTGAGCTTGCTTTTTTAGCTCCAGAATTGGTAAATAAAAATGCTTGACTAGTCCATTTAATTTATTTGCCAACATTTGAATATTTTCAACATTGAATGTTCAAAATATTTTTTTGAATGGGCCTCAGTGCTGATACCAGAATATGATACCTTACGAACAAACAAAAATTTCTCATTTATGGTTTCAACAGAAATTCATTTTATTTGCAAAAAAACTTGATTAATTAGGTTACATATGAGGAAATACATGAATAGGCAATGAGTTGAAAGTTTTAATGTATTTTCAATTTTTTTTTCACATACACACTCATACACACACATGTTTATAACATCAAATTTAGTTTAGTTATGATCTCAGAACATATTGTCAAGTTACATGAAAACAACTGTACTCCATCTGGCTTAAGTTTATGTTTGTTAATACAGACTAGAATACAGATGCATACATAATTCTATTGGCAACTACAGACAAGTATAAGTATGTGTGTGTGTTTACAATGAGACTCTCTGCATAGATAATTTAGTAAACTTTGAACGAATTTCAAGAGATGGTTGTCTATTCATATAAGCATTACATTGAGAAATAGGAATCAAAGTTCTATAGTAGTGGTTCTCAACCTTTTCTTCACCATGAACCACTTTAAATACCTTTTATGACCACAGACCATGGCCACGAACCATCAAGACTTAACTCAAGATTTAAATCATAACATTTGTTCAAGTCTTCACAGAGCTCCTGTGACAGGTCCCAAGGGGTCCACAGACTACAGGTTGAGAACCACTGTCCTATAGAATATTTAGAATTTTCTTTGGTGGGTCTATCGATCTCTGACATCATATTTGTTCTGTGGAAGTTATATGTGTGTGGGGGGTTATTTTAATATTGTTAAATTATTATTAAAACAAAAAATTTCATTACCTAGTAAATAAAAAGATTGTTTAGACTGCTTTCCATTAAAAAGGAAATGTGGATGTCATTAATAAAGTAAGAATATAGTCTTGAGTGGTAATATCAGAAAGATTTTCCATTAAAAGCTTTTGCATTTACACTATTATGAATAGATTCCATAAAGTATAAATAGAAGGAGAGGATACAGGACAATCAGATTTGTAATACTCCATCACTGTAGCTAATTTCATTAAAAATAATTTTAAACTTCCTGTGGAAACGATTTCCTGTTTTGATCTACCTAATGGGGCTGACACATAGCAAACAGAAAAAAATGACAATTGATTATTGTATAAAAGTGTAATATAGGGTTTAAGTTAAAATAAATTTAAATTTAAATTTTAAATTGGTTTTAATTTATTGGGGTGTTTTAAATCAGTCTTCAGCCAAATTATTTAATTCGGTTTTATTCTATTTTAATTTTTGTACTAATGTGTTTTTATCTTGTGGCTGTTCACCGCCCTGAGTCCTTCGGGAGTAGGACGGTATACAAATCAAATAAAACAAACAAAACAAAACAAAAACAAACAAACAAGTTTGAAACATTTGTCCCATAAACCCATATTGCACCATTAGAAAATTCTATTTTGAAAAAAAAAAAAAAAAACCTCAGCAACTGCATTAAAACATCCATTTAAGTCCCAGGTTGAATTTCTGAAAGTGCTTAGATTCCTTTAAATTCATTGGAAAAGTTTCACATAATTGAATTATGGGTTATGGGCATCACTATTAACAGAATTCCAGTGAATGAAATAAGAGAGCACTGTGACTAATGATATATTGCTGTATTTATCTACTTTAAGCATCTTTGGTGAAGTCTTGTTCTGATAAGTAAAATGACAAATGTTTCAGAACCCAAATTAACATATTTCTATTATAATTTCTATTTGACAATTTATTCTATTCATTTTCTCACTGAAATTGTGGAAAAATTACAAGCTTACAAAAGCATGCTGAAAACTGCATAAGTTATTGCTTGAGAAATTAAATTATAGCTATTAAGGAAAACTAGTATGATAAGATATTGAATTAGATTGATCGTGGAAACTTTTTGACTTTGATTTTGTATGCAAAATGTTGGATTAATAATATGACAGATGGTATGTTACTATGGAGAATTGGCATGCTGTCAGGAAAAGCTGGATAGAGACCCAAGAGAGGAAGATTCATGGAGAATTAATTCAAATGAGAAGCTAGATAAGTTAAAAAAACATTACTGTAGTCAGGTGTCATATTTCCAACAAAAGCATATGTGTGTAATTGCATTGAAAATATATTTAATAAAATTATTACACCTTATACCATGTTTCCCCCAAAATAAGACCCTGTCTTATATTTTTTGAACCTTGTAATAAGCGCTTGACCTTATTGCCATGCACTCAAAAGTCTGATTGGGCTTATTATTAGGAGATGTCTTATTTTGGGGAAAACAGGGTAGTAAGAATATTACTATATATTTATTAAGAATCTATTATTTGTATGAGCTGAACCCAGAATGAGCATAGTTCCTGTTCAGAACTGTTTGTGATAATCTAGTAGTTCCTTGATTTATACACAAAGCTGCATATTCACATAACTTGTTTGTGAACAGTACAATATTAATAGCGTATGTCTAGCATAGACATGAAAAGGTACAAGATGCAATGTATTTAATTATGGAAGAAGATCTGACTAGAATGTGGATTTTGTTTTCCAAGATATTGTGTTACAATAAATATAAGATTACATTCAACCATTCTAAATGTCTATGGAATTTCCAGTCATCCAGGTCATGGTTATCCCAAAGGTGCTTTCTCAAAAGATTGCTGGACTTTTTGTGTTTTCCCTTGAAGAAGGGTTTATGTTGTGAAGAAGGGTAGTTTTCTGAAGAAGCTTCTTGGATAAGAAGCGAAAGACTTCAAGGAAAAATGAAGAAAGTACAGTTGCCTTTTGAAAACACACTTTTGAGACATTCAACCATTCTATGTACGGATATCACACATCTGAGCACGAGAGGCTTTTATGGTGCGCCCTGCTCTGTTAACTTCCATAATCTCCAGCATCTGCCACCTGAGGCAACTCTTGAACTCTTCCTAATTATAATCTGGTTCTTCCGCTGACCTCTGATTAGAAGCAAATCCCTGTTGCTTAGCTAAAGAGTCACTCCTGGAGATGGGAGGCTACAGAAAGTAAATAAATAAATGCAAGCAGATAACATGTGAAATAGATTACGTCAACTATATAGATCATGCATGGGAAATAATAATAATTAAAAGATAAAAGATAAACATATCAAATTAAAAATGTAAATATTTTTTTCCTGTGGGTGGAAAACAATCTAAATTATTTACCCTGTTTCCCCCAAAATATGACATTCCCTGATAATAAACCCAATCAGGCTTTTGAGTGCATGGCAATAAGGCCAAGCGCTTATTTCAGGTTTCAAAAAAAATATAAGATGGTCTTATTTTTGGGAAAACACGGTATGTAGCACTGACACATAGGAAGGTATTTTATATTTGGTATCCTAAAAAATGTAGAAGAAAACTCAGTAGAGCAAGATATGTGCAAATAAGACATGTGTTAGCATTTTTACTGTGTGAAGTGTTACACATGTATTTTAAATAAGAAAAACTAAAAGTAAATAAATAACAAAAACTTAATAAAAGTTTATTAAGTTTATTATTTTATTATTTTTTATTTTAAGAAACAACAGTTAAATCTAGAAGTGCTGAATGAAGAATTAAATAAATCTGAACAAATGTATAAATTGTAGGAATATTTATATTATTTTTAAGAATAAGAATTTGAGAAACTAGTGAATATCAATAGGGCACAACAGGTAACGAGTAGTAGTAAATAGTGATTTTTATATTGTTTTAAAAGTTTGCAAAGAAAAAATATTCTTTTACTTTAAAATTGTTACATACCGTATTTTTCGATCTATAAGACACAATGGAGTATAAATTGCACCTTAGTTTTTGGGGAGGAAAATAAGAAAAAAGCTGATTGGTGGGTGGATGGCCTCCTGAAATATCCCCAATCAGCTGTTCCCAGAGGTGAACTTTAGTAACAGGTTCGTTGGTTGTGAGCTCTGTGTCTTGCTTTTTTTTCAGCCTCTGAAACCTCCCTTTAAGAGACTTTTTTTCAGCCTCTGAAACCTCCCTTTAAGAGGCTTTTTTCAGCCTCTGAAACCTCCATTTGAGAGGCTAGGCAGGGCTACATTTGGAGTATAAGACGCACCCAAATTTTCGCCCTCTTTTAGGGGGAAAAAGGTGCGTTTTATACCCCGAAAAATATGGTAAGTCCTATGTGTGCTCTGAACAAAAGTGACCTCAATCTGTTTTGTCCTACTACATCAGGCGTGTCAAACTCAATTTCATTGAGGGCCACATGAGCATTATGGTTGCCCTCAAAGGTCATAGTCTTTCATGTAAGACTATGACTACTCACAGAGGTCAGGTGGGCATGGCTGGGTGGGCATGGCCGCTCACTGGGTGCAGCTGATTTGGGACTGTGGGATCAGATGGAGCAAGTCTCACCACAGGGAAGGCACGAAGAGAGGAAAGAAGAAAGGAAGGAAACAAGGAGGAAAAGAAGGAAGGAAAGAAAAAAAGAAGGAGGGAGAGAGGGAAAGAAGGAAGGAGTCCAGCCAGCCACCTGGAGAGGCCATTTTGTTTTACAATATGAACATTTAAAGTTCTTAAGAATACTTACACTTTGCTACTCAGGGGTGAGGGAAGGGAAAAAAATCTGTAGCCCAACAGTCCACATCTGGAGGGGACCAGCCTGGGACAGGCTGGCAGATGGAGGTGGCTGGTGAATGAAGGCTGCAGCGTGGTCTGGAAAGTGCACACATGCCCTGCCTATGCTCCCTGTCAATTCCTCTGCTGCAAGTGTGATTCAGCGGTTGAATGTCCACAGCAGGACCACCTATGGAAGACAGCACTCTGTGGAGGGTAGTGGAAAAGGTTAAGGTGCAACAGCTCTTTATCCTCCCCTCTGGCTCTTGCTCCATTCTTTCTCTGGCTACCACTCATAGCTTTCCACAGCTGCCACCATCCCCAAGATAGAGATGGCAGAGGTGTGCAACTAAGACGGGGAAGGGGCAAAAATCACAGCAATCTCCATTTCTCCCACTCCCCTTTTCAGGGCCCCAGCAGCAATGGCAGCATCAGTGCCTCTGGTCCTGCAGGAGCTGGGCTCAGATGTCTCAGCCAATCGCTCCTTCTCCTCGTCCTGCTTTCACATCACCCCCAGTGGCCTTGGCCCAGCCTGAGGGAGACAGCAAGTAAAACAGGAAGCAGTAAGTAAGACAGGAAGCAGGCAAGCAGGCTGGCTGGCCAGCGGTGGTCAGGGCGAATGCAGCTGTCAATGCATCCACCCGCCGCATGGAGGTAACAGCAGGAGAGGCAATGGGGCAGCTGGCAGGGGGAAAGAAAGTGGGGTTCCAAGCTTATTTGGGGGAAGGGGGCCTGTTGAAGAAGCGGTGGGGTACAGAGGCCCAAGGGGAGCACCCAGCCGGGTTGGGGGGGACAGGGCCAAGGCTGCAGGGACCAGTCCCATACTGTGTGGCCCTGTGGTTGTGATCTAAATGCATTGCGAGCCAGATGTGGCCCACGGGCTTTGTGTTTGACATGTCCATATTACATGATCAGTTTTTACATGTTTCTTTTTAGAAATCATACTGGTTGATTTCAAACCAACTTAGCTGTCTTGTGTTTCTCTAAATTCACTATGATACAAGTTATTTTATACCTGTGTGAGACTAAAGTATAGTCAACTTAATTCAAATGAAATATAGGAATTTTACTTTTTAGGGAAGCATTATTAAATATTTGCAGTTCACAATGTATGGCAAAAAAGTTGAGAGAGATGGTGCAATTGAAGTTTTGCCTTTTTTTGTGGATGCAAAAACATTTTGTCCAAGTTCAATATAAAATTAAAATAATGAAAGAGACATTTTCAGAATGTAATGAAGAGCTAGGTTTTTTTTAATGAGTTTTGCATCACTTTCATATGTTTCCATATATGGTATATCTTTCATACTTTCACAGTTTCCATATATGGTATATCCCATATACCCATATATTTTGCTTTGTTTATATCAGTACTTCTCAAAGTATAGTCTGAGAAACTCTGGATGTCTCTGAGGCCTCTAAAGGAGGTCTGTGAAATCAAATAAATATTTTAAATGTCTCAGTTTCAATTTCTAATCCAGTAAATATCAATAGAAGTGACTCACATAAACCAAAATGCTTGTGTGAGGTACTCAATCATTTTTTAAAAAATGTAAATAAAATGATTGAAAACCATTAAATTATATCACACATAACCGAAATGAACAACAACTATCTATACACTAGTGCTATGTTGCAGGGTCGCCTCTGGATCAGCATGATTGCTGCAAACTTCTACATATTTATAAGTCCCACAGAATCCATCTGGAATTAATCCTGAATAAGAGAATGAAAATTATTTTCCTTGAGTCTGCCTCCCAAAAGATAAAATAAAATCCAAAAGCTAGAGAAAAGGGGAAAACAAGAACATGATCTATCTTTTTTTTTATCACCACGTTTTGTAATCTAAAATTTTCAAAATCATCCATAGCTTTATCTCCCTTTCTCCCTCACACACAGATTATTCACAAAAATCCATAGAGAAAGTTCCTTCATCCACCTGTTTCCCCAGAAGCACAAAGCACAAGATGGCACTTACACTTATAAATATTAACTACAAGAAAGCACAGATTAGTGTTTCTCAACCTCAGCAACTTTAAGGTGTGTGGACCAACACCCATTTCTCATTAATTCCAGATTGATTCTCTCCTTGATTAGTTTCCATCCATTGTTTCTTGTCTTGTTTTCTGGTGCTTTGGAAAATAAGTTGACCCTCCCTTCTTTGTGGCAGCCCTTAAATACTGAAATACTGCTAGTCCTTCTTTTCTCTAAACTGTCCATATCCAATTCCTTCAGTTGTTTTTCATGTGTTTTATTTCCAGGCCCTTAATTAATCTTAGTTACTTAGTTATTTAATTAGTTACTTAATTATCTTAGTTACTCTTCTTTGCACTTTTTCCAAAGTCTCAACATCTTTTTTGTAAATGTGGTGACCAAAACTAGATGCAGTGTTCCAGGTGAGGCCTTACTAAGGATTTATAAAGCAATACTAATACTTCGTGTGATTTTGATTCTATGCCTCTTTGGACCAGAACCATCCTGTAGGGATGGTGAAGAAGGAGAGGTGCTTCAGACGACCAAGAGGAACAGGCAAGTTCCTCAAAAGGTCGAAGCTGCTCTTCGAACCGGCGGCAGGAGTGGCAGTCATTAAAAAATGACCGCTCTGAAACTGGGGCAACTGGAATAAGATTTTTGTGCAGGAGTGGTGTTTGAATGGAATGCTGGTACTGGGTGAGTGATTGGCCAACTCACAGGTAAAAAAGGAAATTAAAAATAAAAAAACACTTCAAAGGTGTCCCAGAGAGGAAATAAGCGGCTAATTGGCACTTGGGAATTTTAATGGAGGGAGAAAAACAAAGAGGAGGTTAAAGTACCAAAGCCCAAGAAAAAAAAACTTTATAACTGGATTTAAAATTGGATTTGGAGAAATTAAAATTTATACAAGAAAAAGAAACCCGAGGGAAAGTACTTTTTATGAGGATTTGAAATATCTTTGACACTTGAAGGAAGAACAAAGAGGAGGTTAAAATATTAAAGCCTAAGAAAGGAAATTTTATAACTGGACTTAAAACTGAATTTGGAGAAACTAAAAGTACTAAAAGGAAAAGAAATCCAAGGGAAAGTATTTTCTATGTGGATTTAAAATACTTTGTAAGCTTGATACTTTGTTGTTCTGAAACATTATGAATTGGAGAGAGACATCTGCTGATGGAAAGAAAGCACTACAAGACTGGCCTGAAAATTGAAAAGAAACTGTGAGAACTTTTAAGGAGTATTTGGTTTTTTAAAAATTGCTTGGTCTTGACTTTTAACAGAGGTAGAAAACAACATAGCTTTAAATTGGAGTGGATTGGACAAATATTTGAACTGGATACTATCTGGAAATAAAAAAGAGACTATATGGACTTTAAAATCTTAATTAAATATAAGTTAAAATATTAACAATTTTTAAATTGATAATATGGAGTCTTGGATGTATGAGGAATTAATTGAGATGTTTAAAAACATGTGTGAATCATTAAAAGACAACTAAAAGTCAGAATTTTTGCTAGAACACACAAAACAGGAAAAAGGGAATATATGAGAATTTATATAAATGAGAAGCAATATATAAGCAATATACTGTATATTGCTTATCATGTACTAAGAAGATTAAGATAAAATGTGGAAGGTCAATTATGTTAAAGGGTTTCAATGTAAGAATTGAATATGATGAAGTACATTGTTCAGAGCCAAAAAGTGTGATGGGGATTCTGAGAAATATATTTTATAAATGGAGAAATAAGATAATTAATTGATATTATGCTAAGAAATTAGGAAATGAAGGGCGGATGGTGATACTGTTTATATATTATGTATTAAGAAGAGATTAAGATAAGACAAAGAAGGAAAAAGAATATTATGGCTGAAATTGAGATATGTAAATTGTACTTGGAAAAAATAAAAAGGAACATTGGAATAGATTATAAAAATCAATATATAACTATGTTATAAGAAGTATAAGATGTGACCCAGTCAAATATGTACATGAAAGAAAAATTTAATAAAACTTGTTTTTTTAAAAAAAGAATGAAATAAGATTGGTTGGGCATGATCTGTTTTTAACAAACCTATGCTGACTACTAGTTATAACTTTGTTTCTAGATGTTCACGGATCTGGTTTTTTATTATTTTTTCCAGTATCTTTCCAAGTATTGATGTTAGGCTGATTGGTTTGTGGTTTCCTGAGTCTGTTTTTTTTTCTTTCTTTTTTGAAGATTTATTTTTATTTATTTATTGAATCTAATTTTTATACCGCCCTTCTCCCGAAGAACTCAGGGACTCAAGATGGGAACCACATCAGCTCTTTTCCAATCCTCTGGAATTTCCCAGTGCTCCAGGATTTTTGAAAGACATGGTACAATTGTTCTCAGAAAACATCTGTCATCTGGGATGAAACCATGCTGTTTTTTTCTTGGATTTCTTGTTTTTCTTTTTCAGTGGTATTGTGTTAGACTGGGGGCTTCAATGAATTGTGAAAATTTAGCATGGTTCTAAACATGTTGTTTAATTAAACTATTTTGTTACAACATAATATTTATCAGCAATTTCAGAATAGCAGAATAAGACAGTTGGAAGGGACCTTAGAGGTCTTCTAATCCAACTCCCTGCTCAAGCAGGAAACCATTTCAGACAAACACCTGTCCAATCTCTTCTTAAAACCTCCAGTGATGGAACACTTTCTGGAGGCAAGGCAAGTCATTCCAATCAATTATTGTATAAAATTGATTCCATTTTTTAATCCCCATTTCATTTTGGTAGGTTGAAGTTTTTCAGGGCTAAGAGTTAAATTTTATTTTGTATCTTCTTTCTGCTTTCTGGAGTTTTTGCAGTCCAGATCTGGTAAACCTAATGATGTCAAAATACAATTCTATTTAAAAAAAAAAAAACATTTGAAATTTGGGGGCCCAGTACAAGGCAGGATTTAATGGGAATACTGAATTTTGAAATAAAAACAAGGATTATGGACAATTTAAGTACCCTGAGGTGGTATAGAAAACCAGAAAAAGAAGAAAGAGCAATATTTTCATATATCTAGGAAGAAAAATCCTTTTGATTACTAGATGGGAGTAAAGAGACCAGAAACATCTATCTTACCCATTTCCTCTAGAAACTGTTTTTGCAGTTTCTGCAAAAATACTGATTTTAGGCAACATGTACGTCACATGCCCATCCACTTTTTTTTTTTTTTTTTGAAAGTGAAAAAAGCTGTATTCTAAACATATTGTGCAACAAGGTTTTGGATATTCTAGAATAAAGTTTATAAATTTTATGCTTTAAGTACTTGAGTATGATTAGAATTTTAATCTAACACATTATAGGACAACAGTTTTGGGCAGTTGCTGTAACGGGAGAAGAGGAAAGATTTCCATTGTTGATCTATTATTCTTAACTTCAAACAGAAAGAATTGTATAGTTACACCAGGCTATATAACAATATATAGCCTGGTTGAATTGCTCTGAACTCTGGAGACACATAGATTAAAGGTAGGCAAACTCCCACATGCCTCTTTTCAAATAAAATCCTAAAGTCTTCTCTTCCAGTTGTCAATGTTCTCATCCAGAACAGACTTATGTTAGAAATCAGATGTCTCTATAAAGTCCTTCTGCTATAAAATAGGGTGCATTAAATTTCCCAGAAGAACCTAATTGAACTCGCACCATATTTCTTGAAAGACATCTAAAAGATCAAAAGAGTAATACATTTTTCTTCTCACTTCCAAATAAGGATTAATTCGCAATGAAAAGTGGGAGCTTTCGAGCTGCCCAATTTTGACAAAACACAGAATTATTCTCAGTAAATTAATCCACTGCAATACATGTACCAAGTCTCATGAACCTGAGATTTACTCTTATTGGGAAGTAAGCAAGATAATCTATAATGAAAAGAACTGTCAGATCTTTGGTATGGAAGATTACTTATCCTCATATAATAACAAATAATTAAAAATGTTCCATCATTTTAGGTTATTAAAATTCTGCTGAGATAGCTCCCTCCCTCTAGCTATTGGTAGAATTTCTCCTGTTCTTAAAGTAGCAGAATGACAGCTCTTACAAGATCCATCATAAAACTCCTAGACTAAGTGGATACAGCAACAGCATCATATTTATTGACTTATTTTTGTACAGGTTAGTAATATTTGAGGAAGCATTGTAGAGGATTAATGAGATCAAGTATTTTAAATATTCCTCTAAAGTCCCAGGACAACATTTCCTAATTTTAAAAAGAAAGACTGTATTTTCATTTAACAAATTATATTCCAGACATTCTTGCTTATTCCTAGTTATTCCAAGGTATTCAGAAATCTTATTTTGAAATAGAAATCTGCATAGTTAGTTAACCGTAATGATAGCATATACAGTAGATTTCACTTTCAGTATGGCAGATCGTTTCATCTCTACTCATTAAAGGTTATTATGGCAAGAGTCTTAGCAAATTACTCTGGCTTTTTTTTTTCTTTCCCTCTTTCCCTCACTTTCACCTTTTCTTCTATTCAGAAAACATTATAATGAGTTTTTTAAAATAAACATTAATTTTCCATTCACACATAGTATCTTTTTAAATAAATGAAATATTGCGTATATTTGAAATTATACAAACCAATTATACTAATGGGATCAAAAGAGGAGGCTTTAAAAATAAAGCAAGACATATGCTGACAGTTTCAGATTCATTACATTATCTGTACTTTAAGACTTTCTCTAGATCCCATAGTTAAATTATGTAAAAAAATGAAGATGATCTACCACAATCTGACAACAGTGAAAAAAGATGTTTGCTATATAAAGACTCTAGACTGACTCTCTCTCCCTCCCTCCCTCCCTCCCTCCCTCCCTCCCTCCCTCCCTCCCTCTCTCTCTCTCTCTCTCTCTCTCTCTCTCTCTGTGTGTGTGTGTGTGTGTGTGTGTGTGTGTGTGTGTTGGGGCTGATGGTGGAATTATAATGCTGATTCCAACAAATTTGTTCAGCTAATTTGGGATACCAGACAAATGTGCATTTTATTAGCAGAAATAGCTATAGTAGCTGAAATTGTAACTGGCAGGATATTGAAATGGTACTGGTTATATAATCTATGAATAGCCACTATCACAAAATCCTTGAGGCTTGTTTTGATGCCTCTGTTTATATAATGTACCTAATTCAAGTCACTATGCAATTTTACAAACTCTGTGCCTCTACTTTTAAATCTGTCTATATGGATCGTGGTTAGTGTAGAGCCAAGACTCAACAGGGTTGGGATTTAAACCAGGAAAAACAATGAAATTAACAACAAACAACAACAGATGGGAACCAGGAGCAACATTAAAAGCCAAAAGTTAGAATCAAAGGGGAGTTCTGAATCAAAGCTGGGAGCAAGTACAAAGAAAGGACTAAAAGATAACCACATAAACTGTCAGAACTGAAAAACCAAGACTACTGGAACCTTACAGGTTCAGAAATGAGCTCTGATTAATTTTAATGAAAGGCTATTGATTGAGACAAGTTAACCAAAATAAAATGGATAAAAGATATTATAGGCCAATGCTACAAAAATCTTTTTCAGTTTATGTTTATGACTGATAAATTGTGGAAGCTGTACAAACTATAGACTCTTGGCAATGCATAAAAATTGATTTGCTTGACTGATCATATCCAGTTTTATTTTCCAATTTCTTTAAGTAACAGGCTGGTCAAATTCCTATGACTGGATCCTTTTGTTTCATTTTCCAGAGGCTACAAAAATGCTTCTATGATACAGTCTTTGGAATGGCACTCTCTGTGGGACATTAAACCAATCATCTGTCCTATTTAAGATAATTCAAACTACCACATCATTCAGAAAACAGTAGGTTTATTAACAGCATGATGACATAATTAGGTCTTGGTTCAATATCTCTCCAAGAATACAGAAACTGTTACCCATTCAAGCATACTGCTGCTGTATTTCAAAATCTGACTAATAAAACTCTCATCTATTTAAGAACTATTTCTCAACAGGAGAAAATGTAAAGTTGTCACTCCTCTCATATATTTATAGAACTGGCATTCTGCAAAGATCTCTATTTATATCTTTAACCTTGCTTCCAGTAGCATAAGTATGCAGAGTTGGCTGCCAAAGAATATTCCCCCTCCTATGCTCTCTCAGTATTTTTAAAATGCAGTTTCTGAACTGAATCAGTGGCGTTGTAAATTGAGACTTTGTTTTCACATGCACACATACACATGCACACATGCTCATTATGCATACTTCTAAATAATTCCCACTGGAATATCAGAATTCGTTAGCATAACCTAGCATGAAATGATTGTACAAAGCTCAGTTCTTTAGGGTCTTTTGGAATTGGCACTAAGAATATTTCTGTTCTCATGAAATGGATAGATTTGGCTGCTTGAAAAAAAATTGAAAACTTTAGATTTATTATAGTAATGTTTTGAATTAAGATTTAGATAATTCTCAAGCCAAATGGTAATCTCCTTATCTATTGACTGCTTTATTGCCTAAAAGTTGAGCATAAAACTATGTTTAATGTACACTCAATTTATTATGATAAAATTAGAAAGCAGAGAAAACAAAAGTCTATCTTCTCACTTGAGGAAAAATAGTTTGCTGAGCTAGAATTAGGTCAATGGATAGATCTAACAGAATTTAGTCTGTTCCAAAACAGTATTTAAAACAAACTGAACTGTTTACCAATTTGAAAGGTCTCTGCTCCAACACATAAATATATAGAATGTATACAAATATTTTACTAAATTTTACTTACCTTCTATTTTCAAATTTTACTGAAAATTTGAAATAGGACTTAAGCTAGAGCTCAAACCAACCTTTCTGGTTTGGATGAATTATGAATTATAGCATGATTACAGCAGTAAGACAACATCAAAATAAATAATAGTTTAAAACTATGTTAAATAGAAATTTTCATTTATGAAATAAAGATATTTCAAAGATATATGGAGAAGGTGCGGTATATAAATTCGAAATAAATAAATATGGAGACTTACTAGTTTCTCTGCTGAAACAGCTGTAAAACGTAATATTTCTGCTATTAAGGGTGCCCAAAACAAGGTATAGAATTCTTACTTAATAAAGTAATAGTATTTTTCTAAAAAATTATTTTTGTCTTTATAACAGAGTTCCTTCGGAGTCTCTTGCTCTGCCCATTATGCAAAGGTTGGCTATGCTCCCTCTTATTTGACTATTCCCTAGGCAGCATCCTTTTACCCCATGTACTAAGGTCTTTCCCACATACTTTCAGGCTCTAAAAACCAAGAAAGATATATTGTGACTGTTCCAAGCATATTTCTTAACTGTTCCTCACCTACTGTATAGGCAAAATCTTGCCAAACTAAAGCAAACTAGCACAGCTATGATGTCAGGGTACTGATGATTTAATAGCTGACCAGCTGCTGTAAGGCTGTAAACTGAAATGATGATGCAATGAGAATGAGTCAGCAGGGTTATCACTTTAAGAGGCTGTCTACATAAGAGAGGCCCTGCGAGGGTGTCTCTCTCTCCATGTGTGCTTCTGTGCTATAGTTGATGATTGATTGCCTGTCTTTGCCTAGAATGTGTATGTATATTCTTTGTAGATAAATCACTGTTTGAAAGACAAACCTCTGTTTATTGTATTTTGCTCCTGAGTTGTTCTCAAAATAGTCACACTGTGTGCACTCTAACATATGAAGTATGTATTCTGGGAACTGTTAGGGAGGAATTATCTTCACTATCTTTCTCTTACCCAAATTATCTGAATTGAGTTTCTGCTACACAACTAGAATGCCCTCCCCCCCTCCCTTCCTCCTGGGAATCCAGTCTACATTGCATCACACTTATAGGATACATTACACTGTCATTGCATATCTTGCTATTTAAAGGATTATCTTGTTATCTAAATCTGTCAACAAAAAGGAATTTATTTTACTACAAGAATCCTAGGGACACCAAATCAGTAGTGGGAAAATTAATTAGGTCTAGGGACCTTACATAGCTAACAATTCAGCATGGATATTTGATAATATTGGATAAGGATAATGGATAGATCTCAAAGCTGAAACTAATTAACTAAAACAGAGACATTTTAGAACTATTATCCCTCTTTATTTCCCAGACTTTGAGAGTAAAGGCTTCTCTCAGGGATGATGCTTTCAAATCTGTAGATATAGTTGCATTGTTTCATACCACTCAACCACACAAAATCATTCTGAGCAAATGGCTCACAAACCGCCAGACCTTTAAATTAATCTTGAAGATTGGGTACACCTGTTTCACTGCAAAAGAATCACTTTCAATTACTGTAAACATTCCCAAACCCAACCATTATCTTTAATTTCTCTCTCCATTATTTCACTAGGTATGATTTACTCATGTCAACCAACCTTTAATCAAAGAGAAAAATATCCTTGATTGTTCTAATTGTAATAGAAAGAAAATTCACTTTCATTGAAAACAACAGAATGGGAGCGAAGTTCATTTGTATATATTGATTCTGATAATTCCTTCTGCTGGTAACATGTATTTTCCTAGTACTGGGATAAAATCCTATCCTGCCATCTGTTGAACCTCAGTTCTCTGAACTTCTTTTGCAATTGGGGATGACTGTTCTGCTGATTCTAGCAGTTTCTCTGAATTGTCATATTCCTGTATATTTTCAGAATATTCACTTTCAGTAAATCTCTGCAAAGATTTGCTGAAAGTAAAAAAATCCATCTAGTGGGAATTGAATCTGTGCTTCAATTATCATTCTAGTTTTATATAATCCATGGGAAGCTAAAGCCATAATCTGTTTTCATCATGATTATCATTTTTTTCTCCATTTCCTGGCAGATATAAATTGTCAATTCCCACTTTCTTTCCCTTTAGTTGAGTTTTTTTTAAAACTTGACAATTCATCTACTATAACTGGCATTCCCTTTTAGAGTGTTTTTAATTTCCTTTAAAATTTAGCCATATGTTTCTGGACTCTTTGGACTTTTGGTTAAAGCCTATTTGAATTGATCTTTGGAATTTCAGCTGGTTTAAGTTGTTGAATGCCATTTCAGTCTTTTCTGACCAATTCTTATTCCTTCTGTTATTCTCCCAGATTCCAGTGAAACTATCTGAATGGAATGGAAGGATTAAGGTTAAGATTAGGGAATAAAATGAATATGATTATATAACTTACTATTCCTACTATTTCTTCACCCATAGTTCAGGAAGGTGAAGAAACTCCTGGCCAAGTCTGAGCTGCTGTCTTAAATAGAAAACCAAACCCTGTGTTTTAAGCCCTTTATATTCTGCATTGAATCCTGAAAACCATGATCAAAAGAGATACT
The DNA here is from genome assembly GCF_029215685.1 of Pituophis catenifer annectens. Taxonomy (NCBI): domain Eukaryota; kingdom Metazoa; phylum Chordata; class Lepidosauria; order Squamata; family Colubridae; genus Pituophis; species Pituophis catenifer. The sequence continues at coordinate 43,635,551 of NW_027256884.1, forward strand.
TTTAGGTTTCATTCCTTTATTTATTATAAATTACATGCTGGCTCTAATATGAATATATAAAATGTCATAGGCAATCAAACTTTCAGTAACAAAGTGTGCAACATTTTCACTTCTGTAGTTTCTTCCAATATAAAGGATGACACGGATGGGAAATTATATTTACATTATATAGATTAACTTCAGTACTTTAGTATTTAGGTTTAGATCTAGAATATCATTGAATGCTGCTGCCCTCTGGTCTACTGCTGTTACCATAGTATCAAGATGTACTATCATCAGACCATCAATTGTCCTCTTGCATACCCCATTTAACTTTCTTTGATAGCTGGTTTCTGAAATATCAAGAAACACAGAAAAACTGAATCTTGGCCTCATCAATACTGTATCATAATTTTTGTGGTCAGTTATAATAGTATTTATACTAGTGGATAGATCGTAACTGATTCAAAGAAGATCAAGCTAAAAAGAAGAGAGTATCCTAAAATTCTGTATGTTAAAGATGTTAAAATTCAAACTACTTTAGAAGATTCGATTTACAAGAAATTCAAGTACTAAAATAGGACCTTAGATCAACACTCCAGTCATTACAATGGAGAAAACTTTAGAAGTAGAAGGAATATCTACAGAAAACTATGCCAGCAAATCTGGAGAATAACACAGTGGCCAAAAGATCAATCAATCAATCAATCAGAATAGAGCTGGAAGGGACCTTGGAAATCTTGTAGTCCAACCCTCTGCTCAAGCAGGAGACCTTGCACTATTTAAGACAAGTGACTGTCCAGTTTCTTCTTAAAAACCTCCAGTGATAAAGCACCCAAAAGGTTATTTCAGCCTTCTATCCTTCTGAGGTGGGTAAAATGAGGACCCAAATTTTGGGGGGCAATATACTGACTCTGTAAACCACTTAGAGAGAGCTGTAAAGCCCGGTAAAGAGGTATATAAGTTTAAGTGATATTGCTATTGCTATCTGACAGCAAGCTGTTCCACTGGTTAATTGCCCTCACTATCAGGAAGTTTCTCCTTAACTTCAGGATGATCTCTCCTTGACTAGTTTTCATCCATTGTTTTCTGTCCTGCCCTCTACTGCTTTGGAAAATAAGTTGACTCCCTCCTCTTTGAAGCAACCTCTGAAATACTGGAATAGTACTATCATGTTCCCCCTAGTCCTTCCTTTGTCTAGACTAGCCAAACCAAATTCTTGCAGCTGTTCTTCATATTTTTTAGTCTCTGAGCCTTTAATCATCTTGGTTACTCTTTTTTGCACTTTTTCCAAAGTCTCAACATCTTTTTTGTAATGTGGTGATCAAAACTGGATGCAGTATTCCATGTGTGGCCTTACTAAGGTTTTATAAAGCAGTGCTAATACTTCACGTGATTTTGATTCTTTGCCTCTGTTTATACAACCAAGGATTGTATTAGCTTTTTTGGCTGATGCCACATAACTGCTGGCTCATATTTAAGTGATCGTCCACTAGGACTCCAAGGTCCCCCTCAGAGTTACTGTTTTTCAGCCAGGTTTCACCTAATCTGTATTTGTACCTTTGGTTTTTCTTGCCTAGGTGTAAAACCTCGCTTTTCTCCACATTAAATTTCATGTTGTTGGATAGGGCGCATTGTTCAAGTCTGTCAAAATCTTTTTGAATTCTGAGCTTGTCTTCTGTGGTGTTGGCTATTCCTGCAAGCTTAGTGTCATCTGCAAATTTGATGAGTTCCCTTTCTATTTCCTTATCTAGGTAATTTATGAAGATATTGAAGAGTACTGGGCCTAAAACAGAACTTTGTGGTACCTCACTGCTTACTTCCCTCCATGTTGATGTAGTACTATTAAAGTCTACTTGTTGAGTACAGTTTGCCAGTCAGTTACAAATCCATCTGGTGGTGATGCTGTCTATGTCACATTTTTCTAGTTTACCAAGAAATAGGTTGTAGCCTACAATGGTTCTAAGATAATGTCTGCCAGCAAATTGCAATAAATATTTGTTTATATGATGCAACAAAGGAATCTGATTAATGTATCAAAAAAAGTGTTTGTCAAGGAAAATAGAGTGGATGCTTGTAAACTCTACATGAAGTGAGAAAAAATAGGATAGATAAATACATTTGTGTACTTTTATATAAACTTCACTAAAGATTAAAATAAATGAAGAAATATATAACTGCAGCAGAGAGATAGTAAAAATAAAAGCATGGATAAAAATCAAGTGACTATCAAGATAGTGCAAGCATTTGAAAGTTGGTTTGTAAAAGATTTAAAATTTTATGGACTGAATGTATATGAGATGTGACTGTCCTCTTAAGAAAGATAAATACCAAATGGAAGCCAAATATATATAGGAAGATCCAAGAATCGAAGCTCTTTACCCTTATGTAGTGTTATGCACTTCTTTTTGTTGGAAATCTCAGAATTTTTTTCTGGAGATACTTAGCTCTTAACCCTCCATAGTATACTATACTATACTATATTTACCTTGAAAGTTAATCCCTTTCCTCCATGTCCACAAGTGTTATTTTATTTTTATTTTTATTTATTTTATTTTATTTGTCAAGACTTATCCTTTTCCTCTCTGCCTCCTTGTCGATTGTCTGGTCAGGGTTAATTTAGAATAAGTTAGTCTACATACCAATATCAAAGATAACAAGGAAAGGAAATACAAAATAGTGTACAAATAGTATCTTTAATTTCACACGCTAACAAAAATAGCTAAAGCAATCCACAGATGTTGGTAGTTTTATCAAAACCCTTCCAACTATCTCCTTTTCTTTCTTATCTGAACTCAGTATACGACAAAATGTTAGCCTTACATGTATTATTTTGCTATCTGACTACAGTAACAAATGACTTATTATTCTAAATGCTGCCTTACTGGAACAATTTAATAAAGATGTTAATTTGCTGGTCTCCAAATTATGCTTGTAATCATATATCATTTCTTCCAACTGTGGCTTGAGACCTAAGCAGGGAACCCAACTAAGACTAATGCCTTTCTCTGGCATCTTTCCTTTAATTCCATATGGTTTTCTTCTAAAGATGCCACCAGCATAATTCCTTATCCAATTAGCTGCAGAATAATATTTACTTTATCAGCTAATTTTAGAGAGCTGTAGAAATAGCCTCTAGTTTATGGTAATGTTGTTACCATAATATTCTGATTAGTCAGAATATACTGGTTTCTTGAATAGCTCAGAATGGAAAAGTATCAGAATTGCCTACCATGGTTTTACACTTATGGTTTTTTTTTTCTCTGGGCATGGAAACCAGTTAGCAGATATATCTATTGATTCTGGCATTTCCATCTAATGCTGCTTGTTCTTTTTGACCAGCTGTTATTTTTGTTTAATGGACCCTGAGTTTCTTACAGTTTCATGTGGCTTGGGAATGTCATTTTTTTTCCCTTCCTGATTTCTGAATTCAATTAGTGAAAAAAAAATCTAAATTGAAATTTGGGCAAATGATCATGTTTCTTTCATTGCTATGGTACAGAAAAGTTCTAATGGTCACTATAATATAAACCTGAATAACCCACTTCACTTTGACCCAATTTATTCAAAGTTTGACAGTTTGTATCTTTCCCAATACACATTTATCAGGATTTGTTTTCCAATTCTGTAAATAAACAAGAACTTCATCCTTCCCAGGTCTTAAGCCTCACAAATTTTAATTACGAGTTTCTTTCCTGATGGAAGTTCTTATTTCTTTTTATTACAAATTAATCCATTTTCATTTTAAGCACCTCCTCCTTCTGTTTTGATTAAATCTATTCCTGGAACATCTTCCCTTTTCTCTTCAGGTGAAACTATTCACAGAATTACTGCTATAATGTACTTCTCTCCCTTTATGATTTATAATTATGATATATCTTCTGTGTCAACCAAAAGCCAAAATTAAACACTCTAAAATAAAGCCAGAATAAATCTAATAAAACAGTAAAACAATATGGCATCCTAAGAACCTTCGGCTGCTCTCGAGTACTACTCCTGGGGTAGTCCATTTGTCTTTAAAAACATTCTACCTTTTATTATAAATAGTCCTTTTCTTCAAGATGTTTATTTTTTTATCATTTCCTTAATCTAACCAAATCTCTTTTGTCAAACTTCACTTGACTCCTTTAAATCAATAATAAATACTGGGCGAATCTGCAACCTGTGTGAAGATTACAATAGTAGTTGAACAAAATAATAGCAATGAGATCAATCCAGACTGAACACACATTGCCACACTAAAATTTAAAAATCTCAAGACACTTCTGTATTGCGCAGTCAAACTATCAGGCAGGAAATCTATTCAGTAACAAATAGAGAATGAGCATGATTTCATTGATGTCAGTCTATTCATGATACTTTTAAAAGTATCTTTATGTAATATTTCATTTGGTAAAAATGATTCAGTTATAACTCATGTACTGCAAAAGAAATGTATTTCCAGACGTTTTTAAATAACAGTGACTCTAAAGTGTTAATTTTTCATGGGAATAAATAAATAAAAGTTACATTTCTACCAATAAGATCCAGCTATGGTTAAGAACTTTCTGTACTGAAGAAATAAATAACCCCACATTCCTATCATAATTAGTGACAAGAATTTGCCATACCAATCCCACAATAGTTTGCATTCAATATTGTTTCCATTCCAACAATATTTCTTAAAATCTGAAAAACTAAAACTCCCATCATCATCATAAGAAAGATATAAGTTGCTAAGGAAATTGAAACAATCTGAATGCAGCCCAGGCTTTTTTTAAAAAAAAAAAAATATGTGGTCAATTGTGTTATGATCGTACTTTTCCTGTCCCCTGATCTTCATCAGAACATTATTGTGATTTGTCAGACTGAAATTCAGAGTGGAAAAGAATTAAAAAATGTACTTCTTTTGAACATATGCAGAATTTCACTGAATCAGGAAGCAACAGAGCAAGATTCTTAAACCTGTATCTAAAAATAGCCCAACAAACAAATTCCAGGCAAGAAAGGAGGGCATGAAATAGAAAAGGTGTGACCCAATTAATCAGAGACACTCCCTTCTACTTTATTCTACACTTTCTCTGTGCTTCTGATCTCCTAGTGATGCAAATACAGATATGTAAGCAATATGTAGAATTCCAAAGCAGACATCAGGAATTAAAAATTCATTTCTTTAGAATTTGAACTGGGACATCTCCAGCAGGGAGTTTCCCAGAGGACTAAGCTGCTATCTTGTCTTGCATACCTCTGGGCCATTCTAAATATGGAAGTTTCCTACATTTTGTGAACTATAGTCTATCAAATGTTATGCTGTGGTAACTGCTATTAAGTAACATACCATCAAGTTGATTGCTGCTCTTGTTGCTATTCTTTTCCTGCAAAGCAGAAAAAATACTCCGCTTCTGTGCACATTGCCCCCCCCCGCCCGATGTTTTGTGGGCCAAGCCTCTCCCTACCTCATCCCAGATACACAAAGAGTATGAGAATGATCAAGAGAAAGAATGACTGTCTGGTCTGGTATCAACTTTTGACAAATGGCTAAACTCATATCTCTAGTCAGCTGTCAAACTTGTTTCATTCCCTAGCCCTAAGGTATGCTAAGAAAAGCAACTGGTGGATTTTTTTGCCCATCCAAAATACTTGGCATGGCCTAAATCTACAGTATGAGGTCAGCACTTTTCACTCAGCTGAGGTAGAAGATAGATTATCTTCTACCTTCTACTAAATAATTTATGCTTTCATAATTTTTGCCAATCTTAGAACTGAGGAAAGCACATTAGTTCTCCCATGAGAAAGAGCCTTAAACTAAAAAAATGCACTATGCAGAAAATGAGTAACTGTAATAGTTATATTTGATTTTCTGACTAGAAACTGCCATCTAATTTCTGTCTCCAGATTCTTTTTTCATGGGAACAAACAATTTAAAAAGGGGTGTTGCAGCTCTTGACATTATCTTTATCTATGTTTCCTACAAATGTTGCACTGTTTATTTTTTGTTTGTTTGTTTGTTTTTAATGTCCTCAATGGTATTATATTATAAAGAGAAATTTACATGCTATGGCAGTTACATGATTGGGAGTGCATCATCTGGAAATTTGAGAGAACAGGTTGGGGATAGATTGCCGTAGAAAAAAAATCTGTCTACTGGGAGTCAAAAACAACTCAATGGAACATAATCAATTAATTAATAACAGTTAATGTATTTATTTAATTAATTAAAATAATTATTTATTTAATTATATAGCACCTATTCAAGAGTCTGTTTTGGGAGTTTTAATTAATTGTGGGTTTTAAACTGAATTTTAATTGTTAATTTTAATCGTATTTATTATTGTTGTTTTTATAGGGATTTTATTGTTGTGAGCCGCCCCGAGTCCTTTGGGAGAAGGGCGGCATATACATATTTATAAACTTAAACTTAAACTTAAAAACCTTTATTATTTTTTACTTTGTTTATTTATTATTTTAACTCAAGGTAGTGAGCACACCTTCCTCATCCTATTTTCCCCACAAGAACAATCCACTTGTGAAGTGGATTGGGACTGACAGATACTGACTGACTCAACGTCACTTTGTTTTGTACTGTTTAGGAACTGAAAAGGACACAGAAGAGGATGGCACTAGCATCATCTTACTTCCAATTGTGATGTTTCCATTTGTAAAACTATCACTATAGGGACATTTGCCAAAGGAAGACTTGCTAATTGAATAGGCCCCAGATTTTTCCAATTTAATGATACCTATAACTGTAAAAAAGCTCACACCCCTTAGAAATTTATATCATAGTTACAAAGAGCGATGGGTCCTTTTCATTTCATTATCATTTGCTCTCCAAAAATTTTCCACTAACAGTCTTCTCCAAGAAGAAAAATACTCTGTGTATTCTGGTATGGTAGGATAATAGAGTGTGTGTGTGTGTGTGTGTGTGTGTGTGTGTGTGTGTGTGTGTGTAAACAAATGCATACTGGCTTTACAGAATAGTAGAGCTGGAAGGGACCTTGGAGGTCTTCTAGTCCAATCCCTTGCTTAGGCAAGAAACCCTATACCATTTCATGTTTGTCCAATCTCTTCTTTAAAACTTCCAGAGCATTGCTTGTTAGTCACCTTTGCTGTCCAACAAATATGCAGGAGCCTTCTCTGCCACCACAGCTCAGACAAGACAATTTTCTTCCAGTCTTGCTTTTTTAAGGTCCAACTTACACAGACATAGGTTGCTGCATAGGAACACAATAGAGCAGACTAACCTATATTTAGTTGCCAGGCTGATGTCCTTGGTTTTCCATAATCAGCTCATGTTCATGAATGCTGTGTGGCCTGATGCAATATGAAGTTTTATTTTTGTGCTGCATTCACCACTTTGAGCGATCCTAGGAAAGTGAATTTTTCCAAGCAGTCTATCTGTTCACCATCAATTTCTATTTTGATGTTTCCATTCCTTGCAGTGGTCTTTTTGATGTTCAGAAAGAGATTAAAAGAGATTAAAATTTGATGTAACATTGCACTTTGACCCTAAGAAAAGAGTCAAATTTATAAGCAACAAAATTTGTTCATAAATTAATAATATTCTGCATATGTAATAATAATCTTCTATGAAGGGCCAGTGCAACTGTCCTTTTAAAACTGACAGTAGCAATATAAAAACAACTGAAAATGTATGTTTTCTTGAAAAACGGCCATTACTTTGACTATTTAATGTGCCTATTAAATTTATTAAAAGGCACTTTTATGAATTTCCTAAGAACCACAGGAAAATCTAGCAGTGTTGTGGGTCAAAATGTACAAGATGGCAAATGTAGGGTGACAGTCCATGCCCTGCTCTTTTCATGTGGGTTGCAGATATGTCTTTAAAACTCAATCTCTTGTTTTGTTGTTGTTGGAGTATTCTAAAACTTTTATGCATGTTATTATATCTTAGAGTTGCTAGCCAGCTAGCCTTGCTGGCTTGCTTGTATGTGTGTTGGAATACTTTATTAAAATTATTAACATTCTCATCTTAACCTTCAATTAAGTCATATTGTCATTGGAGAATTGCAGATATTTTTTTTTTTTCAAAGATGACAAATGACATAGAGAAACCAAGACTGGTGAGATTTTTATGTTCGTTTACTATAGACAGTGAAATTATTCACAATTTAAACTTTTACTAAGCATCAAGTTTCCTCCTCAGTCATCTTTTATATTGTGGCGACCAAAACTGAATGCAGTATTCCAAGTGTGGCCTTATTAAGAGGTAATCTTCCCAGAGATTATACCCTTTCCTGACTTTCCTGGCTCAGGGCCAGGTTATCTTCGAGACCGCCTTCTGCCGCATAGCTCCCAGCGACTGGTAAGATCCCACAGATTTGGTCTCCTCCGGGTCCCGTCAGCTAAACAATGCCGGCTGGTGGGCCCGTGGGGGAGGGCCTTCTCTGTGGCTGCCCCAGCTCTCTGGAACCAGTTACCTCCTGAGGTCTGGACCATCCCCACCCTATTGGCCTTTCGAAAAGCGTGAAGACCTGGCTTTTCCGGCAGGCCTGGGGCTGTTGATCTCGCTCTTGTGATCTGGCGAGATCCGGCCATGAATGGCGTGAATGAATTTTTAATGTTTTTAATGTTTTTAATTTTAAAATATTTTTTTTTATAATGATTTTTTAAAATGTATTGTGAGCCGCCCTGAGTCTTCAGAGAGGGGCGCCATATAAATTAAATTAAATTAAATTAAATTAAATTAAATTAAATTAAATTAAATTAAATTAAATTAAATTAAATTAAATTAAATTAAATTAAATTAAATTAAATTAAATTAAATTAAATTAAATTAAATTAAATTAAATTAAATTAAATTAAATTAAATTAAATTAAATTTTAATTCCTGCTAACTGCCCTTACTCTCCTTTAATTCTCTCCACCATTTCTGGGCTTAAGAAGAGAAAGTGAAAAGGAAAGGAAAGGAAAGGAAAGGAAAGGAAAGGAAAGGAAAGGAAAGGAAAGGAAAGGAAAGGAAAGGAAAGGAAAGGAAAGGAAAGGAAAGGATTTATAATCCTTTATAAGGGGGGATTTACTGCCCTCACTGATGCAATTCTCCTTTTTTTGGGTTGGCTTAATCAATAACCAACTGCATCTCCTTCACTGTAGAAAGAGCCTCTCTTGAAGTATTCTTCTCAGTCCTTCTTTGGTGACAGGACTTCACCAAAGGCAACTGTCTTCCTCCTACCTGTAGTGGAACTTGGGTGTAGATGTCATCTCTATGGAACTTCATTTCTTTTCTTTCAGGGAAGCCACCCATGGACTTTTCTCCTTCTCTGACCAGGCACCAACAACACATGTAATTTTATTCTTAAATTATTTTTCTCCAGCCACTTTACTTTACACTGTCTTTTTCTGTTCTCTTCTTTCCTTCTCTCTCTCCATATTGAGTCAGATGACAGTAGGATCCCCAAAACGAAGGAAGAAACCCGGGTTTCTTCCCAGGTTTCTGGTTCACCTATGTATAAAATAGGAGCAATGGGATTGCTGCTACCTTTATTCACAACAGCCCTTGCCAGCCAGTCATCTGATTCAGTCCTTATGAAGGACAGCTGCACTTCAAGGCTAGGATTGATTTTTTTCCTCTTTTTTTCTCTTTTTCTCTCTCCAATGCTGACTCATGCCAGCATGTGTTCCGCCATACCAGACCACTAAAAACTATATGCCACACATCTGAACATCAGAAATTTCAGTGAAATTAGGTATGCCAAATAGTACAATTCGTGCAGATACATATGCTAAAAGTGCTTAACTGAAGGTGAAATAGAAACTCCATAACGTATTTAAATGAGCCTTTAAATTAGTGTGTATTTTTCAAATAGAATAAATATGCTTAGCCTTTGTAATAATTCTTCTGCAACCACAATTAACTGGTAAATAAATAAATAAACAAACATGTTGATCTTCAATACATCCTAATTATTCTTCAAACATAGCAGAGTCTGTGTTTGTGAGGTGTTGACCCAACTCTAGTGTGATATCTGAATTTAAGAAATTGTCATTCCAGTTCCATTTCCTTGCAAATGGATGGCAGTTGCCTGCAGGTTGCTCAATAACTAATTTAAGCCGTAACATAATAACTTGAGTGATGAATCAATCACTTCCCATTTAACTTTTGCTTGGCTGAATGAATAGTCCCCCTTTCATCAGAAGGAGGTCTGCAATAACTACATCATTAGTATTATGGTTCCAAAGCCACAATAACAGTATAGAAATATTAGCTGAATTATTGATGTATGCAATACATTGTGTCTTTTGTGTGTGTGTGTGTGTGTGTGTGTGTGTGTGTGTGTGTGTGTGTGTATGCTTATGTATTTCTATATTTCAGAACCAGGAAGATTGATAGTCCTCACTTAATGATGATTCATGTAATGATTATTTGAAGTTATGATGGATTTTTAAAAAGCTACTTACGAACTGTCCTCAAAGTTATAACTACCAAACTCTGCCCTCCTGCAGTCATGTGATCACATTTCAGGTGCTTGGCAACCTGCTCGCATTTAAGACCAGGTGCAGTAGACCATTGGTCATATCAGCACAATTTGCAACATTTTTGCCATTTTCTGGAAAAAACATATATTGGATATGCTGAATTTGCTTAACAACTATGTGATGATACTCCGAAGGTAGTAACTATGACTGAAAAGTCTCTCCTTTACAATCAAGAATCAGAAATATTAAAATAACACATTCATCCTTTACTAATTTGCTTTCATTCTTGCTTAAATAATGTGCTCTCTGGGCCACAGTTAAAACAAGAATAATCTTTTACCCTTAATAATTCTATTCCACTTCAATCTTGCTGGCTCAATTTGGTTTTAAAAAACAAAATTGGCTAATTTTCCACTTGAAAAATCCCTATATTATTGATCCCAATACGCAATCATTTCAAATTGGAGAGATGTATGCTTATGTATTTCTATATTTCAGAACCAGGAAGATTGATAGTCCTCACTTAATGATGATTCATGTAATGATTATTTGAAGTTATGATGGATTTTTAAAAAGCTACTTACGAACTGTCCTCAAAGTTATAACTACCAAACTCTCCCCTCCTGCAGTCATGTGATCACATTTCAGGTGCTTGGCAACCTGCTCGCCGAGAGAGTCAACTAACTATAGAAATCTAATTATTCACAGTAATATTTCCAATTGTTTATTTAACTTCTTGATGGGTTGATATTGCTTCTTGTTTTATCAATATTTGTTTAGCCAGTAATGCCCCTGCAGACAGAAGATGACAATAGTTCACAATTAATAATTGTTATTTATTCTGGTAGTTGTGATAATATAATATTCATACATGCTACAGTAAGAATAATTATGTTTAACTATTCTTATTTTTAGTCTCCCAGCTTTATTGACAAGGAGATATTATGGCTTGTTCTTAATGAAGGATATAAAATATCTGGCTACAACAGTTCAAGGAAGATGTACCAAGTTGGTTTGGTAAATAAGGCAGAACAGCACTCGGAAAATTTAAATTCCCTTCCTTAAATGCTTGCATGCAGTCAGTTTGGTACAGTGTTTGAGACATCAGACTAGAAACCAGAAGAACATGAGGTTTGGTCCCACCTTAGGCTTGAACCCAACTTGGTGATGTTAGGCCAATCACTCTTTTTCTGCCCTGTGAAGTACACAATTGCAAACCACATCTGAAAAACCATGCCAAGAAATTTACAAGGACTTGTCCAATCTAATCTCTTAACTTCATGTATGAGCATTGGTCAAGAAATCCGCCACTTTCTCAATTTTGGTTCTCAAAAACATAAAATGGCTGACTTTGGAATAGTTTTTTTTTTTTTTAATTTGATTTATATGCCGCCCTTCTCCGGAGACTCAGGGCGGCTTACAATGCGTTAAGCAATAGCTTTCATACTTTTGTATATTTATACAAAGTCAGCTTATTGCCCCCATAAACTGTGTCCTCAAACTGGGAATAGTTACATTGAACCAGAGATACCTGCTGGGTATATATGTGCATTATGGCATCCTATGCATGAATGAAAGAAGAGTTAGATCACAATCATAATAGTGCTGCACTGTTTTGTTATCTTGATTAAGGCATCAGACCTTGTATCTGATTAGAACAGCAAATTATCAAGGTCTCATTTTTTTTTTTTGGTGTGCCACTGTCCATATTAACTAATTTACAAGTTTTTTAAAAAAAAGCAAACTTCATAAGTATCATTTACTTCTGTATGATTAGCAACAAAAATTAAAACCTGAAACTATCTTCTGTAATACAATGGAAGGAATGATTATAAACTAATTGAAGAACTTGTTTAAATAAAATGTTGTCAATTAATAGTCAAATTAAGTAAAGTTGTGTTTCAAAATACTTGACATTGTGCCTTTTTGAAAAATATAGAGGAGACTGTGATATAAAGGTTCATTAGTTTAAAAATGTTTAACAGTGGCTAAATTAAAAATATGAAACATAACTATAGAAGTACATACCACTTCTGCTTTTAAAAGAAATAAGTGGGTTCTATCCATTCTACCAGTATTACAGGTGATTCAGATTCAAAAATGAATACAGGTAGTCCTCAATTTATAACCATTCATTTAGTGACCATTCAAAGATACAACAACACTGAAAAAATGACTCATGACCGCATTTCACACTTCCGAGTGTTGCAGCATGCCCATGGTCATGTGTTCAAAATTTGGTGCTTAGCAACTGGCATGTATTTATGACAGTTACACTGTCCCAGGTCATGTATCATTATTTGTAACCTTCCCAGCTGGTTTCTGACAAGAAACCAGATTCTGGCAGGAAACCAGATTCGCTCAATGACCACATAATTCATTTAACAACTGCAGTGATTCACTTAACAGCTGTGGCAGAAAGGTCATAAAATGGAACATAACCCACTTATCAACTGCCTTGCTTAGCAACAGAACTTTTGAGCCCAATTGTGGTCATAAGTCAAGGACTACCTGTACTGTCTGATTAGCTATCTGTTGGTAAAAATCAAGACACGATTAATATCATGCATAATTTAATGAAAAGTGCAACACCCCAACAATTTTGCATCTTGTAGGCTTCATTAATTAAGCTTCAACAACATGGGGTGGTATCTGGAAGATAAATAGATTTTCAATTTTATAATAAAAATGTCACATTCTAATCTCAATATTCACCTAGCATTTATTTTTAGCTTTAAAATATGATCAGTAGAGTCATGATGACAAAGTTTTGCATTATCTATCAGGAATCAGTAATGAATTCCAGGATGTTTGCCACAATTCATGGCATATAACATTTATAGACTCCTGCCTATAAGTTATTCAGATTCTTTTGGAATTGGTCCTTGGTGCTATCATCTTGGTCACCTGGATCACCTTAGATCACTGTCCACCTGGCTAATTAAGGTCTCCTAGTAGCTGGCAGGAGGTTGAATGCATGCAATGGATTTTCTGTGATAGGAGGTGGCTCTATTCACTTTTAAGGAGGCAAATGACCATTTTTTCTTAAGAGACCTGTACCCATTGGTTTTAGATAATTTTTTTCCAGTCTCAAGCCTTCCCTTTTTATAACAATTGTTGAGCATGTGCTTGACTTACAGATCCAGTGGGAGATCAGAGAAGTGGATTATGTGGACAATTTTCAGTCAGGATCACACTAGTTAATGATCTCTGGTGAATTGAGGATATAATAGTGTGCCCACTCTAGCTCTCTAGCTCTTGATATCTCAGAGGCATTCTGATACCAACAAACCTGGCATCCTTCAGGGAGTTAGGAGTAGAAGGCACCATGTTATGGTGTTTCTCCTTCTTTCTCTGGGGCCATTTCCACTTGTGTGGAGTAGGGTCTTGGTGCTTACACTCTCCACACTCCTGTTTAACATCTACATGAAGCCATTAGGCAAGGTCATCTGATGGCATAGGTTATGCTGACCACATAATGCTGTTTTTTCGGATGGTTGTAGAGTGTGAGGATCTGGATGAAAAAAATAGCCTTTGGCAAGATTGAGTAGCAGTGGTTTTATGCCTCCCCTCAGTTCTGGGGATTTTCCATCTTTCATTCTGCCTTGAGTTGCACTTTCCCAGTCAGAGTTGGTTTTCAATTTGGAGTTCTTCTTAAAGTCTTAGTGGCTGTTCAAACAGTAAGTGGCAGCTGCAGACTGGGGCTTTTACACACATTTGTTTTATACATCCATTGGCCCATTCTTTGTCTGGGAAGCCTTGGTTATTTTAATTTATGCCGTAGTTATCTCCCATTCAGACTAGTATAACATAATCTATAAGGGGCTGTCCTTGAAGAGGACTTAGAGTTTCAGCTGATCCAGAATGTGCTGGGTTCTCATTACAAACATGTAACACCAGTGTCCCACAAGCTACAGGCAGGCTTATAACTGTAATTCCAGAGGCTGGTTATGATTATGCCTCCTTGCATTGTTTCTGCTCACCTCACCAGATCTAAGTAGAGAGGCCATTTATTTATTTATTTATTTATTTATTTATTTATTTATTTATTTATTGCGATTTATATGCCGCCTTTCTCCCTAGGGACTCAAGGCGGCCATGTTCCAAGTCCCTTCTTATAAAAAATATCACATTGTTGTATCCCGAACTCATGCTTTCTCAGTAGCAGAAACTGTATTATGGCCCCAATTTGATTTTTAAAAGCACTGCAAACCTGGCTGTTTGCCCATTGTTTGAGTACAGAGGATTAGATAAGGTCTTCTGCCATTGACTTCCTTCCCCTTCCCCTAGTCCTTTTATTCCTTTCTGTTGCAATGTTTTCAGGATCAGACTCAATAAATCATTTAAGAGTTAAGAGTTCAAATATATCTCTCTTTATTTACACAAGGCATTCTATATTCACTGAATATTCACAGATAGAAGCAAGGAATGGGTGCGTGCAGCTCCTTATATATACAATGGGTGGAGCTAGATATGGGAGTGGTGAAGTATGAATACATTAAGAAGTGAAGAATAAATTAACCCCTGATATCCCGTTCATATACTATTTACATATTGGAGAATAAGGCATTTACTTGTGACAAATCCCCCTCTAAATGCCGATTCGATATGCTACACCAATTACATTCAGATTCAGAACAATACAAAACATATAACTTAGAAGTCAGGTATTTATGTTGCTTAGATGGCAAAGGTTTTGTTAATATGTCAGCTAATTGTTCTGATGTCTCACAATGCACCGCTTTAATAAATCCATCCTGAGATAACTGTCTCACATGTTTAAATTTTATATCTATATGTCTGGACCTTTGTCCAATGGCATCAGATCTAGATATTTCGATAGCCGCTTTATTATCTTCATGCATGACAAAAGGCAAGGCGGGTTTTTTCCAAATGTCAGAAATTAAGTCATTAAACCATACAAGGTTATTTGCTGCTTTAGATAGACAAACATATTCTGCTTCTGTTGTTGAAGTGGCCACTAAATCTTGTTTGCCAGTGTACCAGTAAACTGGACAACCGTTAAGGAGGAATATATAACCAGATGTACTTTTTCTGCATGAAGTGTCTCCAGCCCAATCCGCATCTGCGTAACATGTGAGGTTTGGTTCCTTGACATTATTAGGCTCTAATATCAAACAAAAATCTAAGGTATTCTTTAAATATCTTAATATCCTTTTGACAGCTTCCCAATGGTACATTGTTGGTTTGCTGACATGTCTGGACAATAAATTGAGGGGTAAAGCGATATCAGGTCTAGTCCAATTGGAAATGTAAAGAAGGGAACCTATGATTGATCTATAGAATGTGTTATCTTTGAACTCAGGGGATGATTCATCTGCATTCCTTAGAAAGTCAGTCTGCATAGGAGTGTCACAGGGTTTGGCATCGCTTAGATTACATTTGTTCAAGAGCTCTATGATCTTATCTTTCTGAGAAAGCTTGAATCCTCTTCTAGTTTTACTAATTTGAACACCAAGATACTTATTTACTTTGCCTAAAGATTTCAGTGAAAAATGTTCATTTAGCTTTGTTACAAATGTTTCTCTTCTTTCTTTATGTTTACCTATGTACAAAATGTCATCCACATAGATCAATACAAATTCTATGTAATCATCACCCTTTTTAACAAAGAAACAGTTATCAGCAGTAGTAGCATTGAAATCCATAGTTTTAAGTACTTTTACTAAACAATCATACCATCGTTTACCAGATTGTTTTAACCCGTATAAACTTTTGTTTAATAACCAAGTCTCATTCTTGTTTGTGTATTGACTGTGAGGTGCTCTTACATATATTTCCTTATCTAATTTTGCGTGTAAATACGCAGTCTGTATGTCATATTGGAATACATCGAGATTGAGTGCTGATGCTACAACTAGGGCTGTTTTGACACTCTCAGTTCTTACTGTGGGGGAGTATGTGTCAGTATAATCCTCGGGATATTTCTGTGCATAACCTTGTGCAACTAATCTAGCCTTGTATAGAGTATTGCCTCCCTCTAAATTTTTAATTTTATATATCCACCTAGTGCCAATAATAGTTTTGTCCTTTGGTGCAATTGCAGGTGTAAATACATCTAATCCTTGTAAACTTTCCATCTCTTTTGTCATTGCTAATTCCCATTTTTCTTTTTCTTTAGGAGGAAGTTTTAACACTTCCTCATATGTATTAGGTGTCGTTGATTCTCCATTCATATGCATTATATAATCCTTGTACTTATTTGGCATTTGATTTCTGGTGTTTCTAATTGTTTTTTCAGGTTTACTATTATTATCATGCAAATATCTTGCTTCCTTTTTTGTTAATGTATCTGTCTTTATTTTGTGTTGACTGTTTGTCCATGTTTTGGTTTTGTTTCTATGTTTGTTGTCATTTTGCTTTTCTATAGTTCTTTTCTCTTGGGGTTTTGTATCTGTGTTGTTGCTTGGGAATATTTCATTAAGATGTATTTTAGACCAGTTGGCCTGTTCATGGAACACAGCTGTTCTGGAAACTATAAATTTGTTATTATTATCAATGAATCTGTATCCTTTTGTACCTGTCTCATATCCCATAAATCTAAGTCTTCTAGACACATTTTCTCCTTTTCTTCTTAATTGTTTAGGTATGTGTACGTCTGCAGTGACTCCAAATATGTGCATGTGTGCTAATTTTGGTTTCCTATTATACATCACTTCATATGGTGTCTTATTTACAATGCTGGACCAAGTTCTATTTTGTGTGTAATTGGAATATTGTAGGGCTTCTGACCAGAATTGTTTGCTTAAGCCAGCATCTTCCAATGTGCATCTAATCATGGTTTGTAATGTTGAGTTCTTTCTCTCCGCAATTCCGTTCTGGAATGCAGAAAATGGGCTAGATGTGTAATGTAACATTCCTTTGTCCTTCAGCCATTGGGAGAATTCCTTAGACATGAATTCACATCCCCTATCTGTCATGATTTGTTTTATTTTGATATTGTGTTGTGTTTCTACGCGTTTGTAAAATTCTTTAAATTTCTGAAAAGTTTCATCTTTATGTTTTAATGTGTAAACAAATCCATAATGACTATAATCGTCCACAATGGTTAAGAAGTAACATTTTTTATAAGTGATTGATGGAGTTAGTGGACCAACCAGGTCCATGTGTACTAAATCAAAAATTTTGTTGGTTGACCTTGTTGATTTTCTAGGCCTGGGACTAGTTTTTAGTTTTGTAGACTTACATACTGAGCATTCCAAATAGTTTTCACAATTTTTTATTTTAACACCTTCTGCGTGTTCAGTCATTTTTTGTACTACAGGAAAACTGGCATGTCCTAACTTCCTATGTAAAACATGAGCACACTCATCATGAATTGGCTTACCTATTTTTGGTTTTTTCTCATTATGTGCATCCTTGTGATTATGATCTACTTTACATTCATCATTGTCACTGTTACTAATGTTTCCATTATCTAGTTCAATACAATCTTCCATATTTGAATCAATGTTGTGTAACCATTTCTCCTTTGTTATTAAATAAGGTAGGCCTCCTTTAATCATTACTGTACCTATATCTATTTTATTTTTCTCCAAAGTCGCTTTTCCTTTTGAAAACACAATATTAATATCAGAATCTCTGCTTAGTTTTATGGCACTTAGTATGTTATGAGGTATTTCAGGTATTAGTAATACCCCCTCTATTTTTCCTAGGCCAGGTAAGGTTACATTCCCTCTACCTATTACTTGGACCTTTTCTTGGTTAGCTACCTTTATTACAAATTTATCTTCTACAAATGAAGATAATATACTTTTATTATTAGTGGTATGATTAGTTGCTCCAGAATCAATAAGCCAATTATTGTTCTCAGTTTGCTGTATGTTAGTGTTGTCTTGTTTGTTTAGTCCATTCAGTGAACCAGATTTTCTATCCTTTGAATTATCTCTGCCCCCTCTATGCTCTTTATAATTTGGTGGGCTTCTATATCTATGTCTATCAATGGAAGACTGTCTATAGTTGTATTTATTTCTGTGTTCTGACCTATGTCTTTCTTTTGGAATTTTGGGGCAATCTCTCCTATTGTGTTCCTTGGATCCACAGTTGTGGCATCTAAATGTTTCATGATATCTTTCTTGAAAAGCTACCTTTCTATATGATTTGTGTTCTATGTGGTTGTTAGAGCGACTCCTCCTTGAATTGTCTTCAGCTATTAACTTATTGGATAGACTTTCTATGGATAAGTATCCTAGATAGATTGTGTCTAAATGTGACATATAATTATCCCATGATGGGTCAAGTGAGTTGATGATAACACTTTTCATCGTTTGGTCTGAAATCACCTCCCCCCTTAAATGCAGTTCTGCTCTAATTTTGTTTAAAGATATTAAATGTTCACTTATGGAAACCCCTGGTTTTATCCTAGAAGAAAAGAAATCTTTAGACATTCTTGTGGTAGTAGCTACACTATCACTGTGAAATAAATTGAACATGCATTGAATAATTTCTGAGACAGTCAGATTTTGCTTAATGCTGTGATACATTGCAGGAGATACACTAGAAATTAATAAGAAAAATGCTCTATGGTGTAAGCAGTCTAACTTTAGAGTCCAAGGTCTTTTGGGGGGATTAGTGATAAAAAACAGTAAGTTTTCTTTCATAAAGACAACCTGGAGCTGCTGATACCATTCTTGTAAATTAATGCCATCTATTCTCAGCTTTGGGAAGTCACTGGGCAAGTTTCCGACATTATTGTGTCCATTACTTACAACCGGGGGTAGTCCGTGGTCTCGTAAATGCTGGAAATTACAAAACGGCGTGGGAATGCTCGCAACGAGTCTGCACGATCCTTTCAGCAACTCATGTCTTCCTGGACCGTCTGCATAGTCTTGCGCATGCGCGTTGCTCATTTCATTCCTGGAGTCGTCGTGAGAGGTTCTCGTCGTTGCGGCTCGCTCGCTCTGCTCCTCCTCAGATGAATCGGTCTCCGGCTCGATCTTGGGAGTCCTGACGATGGCGGTTGTTCTTTTTCTTCTCTTGAGAGCGTTGGTGCTTGCATCGATCTGCGGTGTGGGGCGGTATCTGCAGGGCTCTCTGGGTTCAGGCATCGGTGCTCTCGTCGTCAGGATGGGAGCGGGTAGATTTTGAGGCGTTGGCTTGCTCGCTTGCTTTCTAGTTGATTTTTTGGTAATCTTTAGTTTCGGTCCAAATGCAGCAAAAAGCGTTTTCATTGCTGACTTTATTTGTGTGTCTGTTGAATCACCTTCACTTTCCGATTCTGATTCTTCTGAGGTGTTTGACTTTTCTTTTTTATTTTCATTATCTAGTAATGTCTTTCGCGCCAGAAATTTTGAATCAAGTTTTCTGATTGGCTCTGCTTCGCTCACCCTGGAGGTCTGTTGAAACCAAGATGGCTGCCATTCGAAATTTTGCGCGGGATCACCGTTTTTCTTCTTCACAGCGTTTTTGTCTGTAATCGTATCACTCACTATTTTTGAATCTTTTGGCTTTTCAGTAGCGATGTGCTTCTCTCTCGCTGCTCCGCTGTTTTTCAGCATATCTTGGAGGTTCGCGATGAGGCTTTCATCGTTCTTCTGGCTTTTTAACAGTTTTAATATCTCTGACCTGAGTTCGTTGTTTTCTATTTTGTTTTCCTCTCGGTCATCATTTTCATTTATTATTTCTTCATCTTCAGTGGTGTATTCTTCAGATTCTCTCGAAATCGCATTTGTGGACTCATCGATTATTTCTTGATCCGTTTCCATTTCTTTGCTGTATGCCCTGGTGTTGGGCCTATCTCTCTTAGACATATTTAAGTTTTTATTGAGTCAATTTAACCATCCTCTGCTACCAGCTTGTTGCAATGTTTTCAGGATCAGACTCAATAAATCATTTAAGAGTTAAGAGTTCAAATATATCTCTCTTTATTTACACAAGGCATTCTATATTCACTGAATATTCACAGATAGAAGCAAGGAATGGGTGCGTGCAGCTCCTTATATATACAATGGGAGGAGCTAGATATGGGAGTGGTGAAGTATGAATACATTAAGAAGTGAAGAATAAATTAACCCCTGATATCCCGTTCATATACTATTTACATATTGGAGAATAAGGCATTTACTTGTGACACTTTCCACCTCCTTTTGATTATCTTATGCACCATGCCATGGGGGGAGGGGGCTAGTTTTAATCTTACATCATTTAGAGTCACTTGAGTGAGATGGGCAGCCATATAAATTAATTAAAAGTCATCCTTGAGATCATAAAATTAAAAATATTTATTTATGTATAGGCAAAGGCAGTGCAACTCAGACTTTGGAATGTATTTGTATGGGTTAGCCATTTGTTAATAGACCCTGCTTACAGAGAGTTCAATACATAAGTCAATACTGCTTGGCTGAACTGAGAAATTATACATTCAAAACTGTTTTCAGTAGTGGGAAACCAAAAATTTCTGACACATTCAGTAGCAGACAAATGAAGATATTAGAATCATAATAGAGCTGGAAGGAACCTTACAGATCTTCTAGTCAAACTTGCTGCTCAAGCATAATACTGTTTTATTGTTTATTCCCCAGAAACATGATATAAAGAAGTATAAGGTCTCCAGAGATAGAAATTCTATTTACTATCATGAATAAAAATTACTGATAAAATAATTCACTATATTATCAAGAGCTTATAATTAATAGCTAGTTCTTTTAATATTTCATGAGTCACTGCTGATAAAATTGATGATATGAATTAACTCTAAATACTTCAGTTAAAATATGTAAAATATAAGCTTTGTTCAGTACAGCTTGCTCTGGAATCATTGTCTTAATATTCTGGTTATTTTCTATGCCAGGTCTGTCTGTCTGTCTGTCTGTCTGCCTATCTATCATCTTTAAAATGTTAGACCTTGGTGGAGTGATAAGGCAGAAGGCTAAAAATAAAAGAACTGTGTGTTCTAGTCCCTCTTTAGGGACAAAAATCAGCTGGATGATTTTGGGTCAGCCAGGCTGTCTCAGCCCATCCCACCTCACACTGGGAACATAGAATGAGAAAAGGGTACTATATATATTTGGATTAATTATTATTTTGATAAATAATACAAATATTTAATAAATATTTGTTATAAAGGTAGCTTTAAAACAATCTAAAAAATAGATCCTTGTATACATCAGCAATCCTCTAAAATTACAAACATGCATATGACTACATACAGTTTTCATAGCCCATAGTTCATTTTGTTAAAAAATGGTTTGTATTAATTTAGATGGATGAATTTACATTTTTTAATGTTTTCTCTTTATAAATGAATCAATAAGGTCCAATATTCATTTTTAATAATAAGAGAAATGCATTTTAATTGCCATAATGTGGATGCTTGAGCTGAAATATATATAATTTAACCTCTGGATGTGCTTATTTCAAAAAATGCATATTTTATTTAAAAAATGTAAATGCCATAGAACATATGGTGAATCTGGGTAATGCAGCTCAGAATTCACAAGCAACACTTGCTTATAATGTGAGATAAAACAAAAGACTAAATACCAGAAAAGAGCAGAAAATATATAATCCAAATGAAATTTTATTGGGATTTTTGCACCTTAATCTAATTATGATTCTTAATATCTGTTGAACAAATACAACCAGAAATACACTACTGTTACAGTAAAAAAAAATAAAAATCCAAACCCTTATTTTGCTGTCCTCAATACTGAATTGGATTTTGTAAATAACTTGGTTGTCCAATAATCAAATGGTTTACATGCGTAACAGTTACCTTGACAAAGTATATAGAAATGTGTGATTTTTTTAAATGAAAACATGAGAAAACTCTTGAAAGAAACCTTGAAAAAGGAAAGATTCTAAGAGTGGTGTCTAAAATAAAACCCACTAGTTTCAATATTTCTGAATGCAATAAAGAATTCTACAATTTTTTAATTCTAATGGTGCTGAAAATCAATGAAAGCAGGTTACCTCCTATGTTTGGCTTTAGTTGAAAGATATAATTTCTCAGTATTTCAGTAAAATATATCCATATAAATTACGTTATGAAAGAAAAAGGCACAATTATATTTCCTTAAGAAAAGTACTTTAAGCTGTACTGTGAATTTATGCCGTTGCCCCTGTGCAAATCTAGTCTTTCAAAGGCCTATAAAGATGTTGCTAAATGTCAATAGAGACTCATAGAATCATGAAAGGGTCAGTCAAGCTAGAAGCAAGTTCAATGAATAGAATACAGTACGTGAAAGAAATACAACATGACAGGAATTATATCCCATAAGCACAGTGCTTTGGGAAAAAGGTTGTACAGTTTGTGTGATAAACAATCAATTTGATTTTTGGTTGTATTCAGAATGAAGAGGTCATACTTATTACTTCTGAGGTTATAGAGATAAATTCTGAAATACAGGAAGTCATCATAATCCCATCAATATAACAATCACAGCAAAAACCAGTAACCCACACATAACATCAAATTTAGTGTAATAGGCATGGATGCAGAGTGATTCATGT
Organism: Pituophis catenifer annectens; assembly: GCF_029215685.1. Taxonomy (NCBI): domain Eukaryota; kingdom Metazoa; phylum Chordata; class Lepidosauria; order Squamata; family Colubridae; genus Pituophis; species Pituophis catenifer. Next base: position 43,658,417 of record NW_027256884.1, read on the forward strand.
TTACCTTGGAACAGAATCTTTCAAAACCTTTTTATTTAAACCTGTGAAACAATTTTGCTTTAACAAAAGATTTTCAGCTGGCAAAAGCAATTATTGAGCTTTATTAGAAATTTAGCTAAACATTTTTAAGTGTTATATTTAAACTGGCAGAATGAGTAGGCAGTACCATCAAAGAAAGAAAAAACCAAAATGTAACCAAAATCAAATCTAATAGGATATAAAATACAAATTCACCTGTATTTGTTTGTTTATTGCTCTGTTGCTGTTTTCAATCAATTTAAATAAGTTCTTAATTCTCCATAGTCTCTAATCCATAGATAGATAGATTATCTATAGATAACAGTCCCCAACTCATTTTTCTGATGGCATTTTTCGATATCACTGGTACATTCATAACAATGATTTCTTCCATTTTCTATTTTAATGCTAGAAATGTATGAAAATTGTAGGTAACCCTGAAATATACTTAACCTGGTGTTATATTAATATAGCTTTATACTAATATATATTCAGAGTGGCTCTGTGCATGGAGTGATCTAGTCCTATTCTACCTTATCTTATCCATTATAATTTTGCAAGCTATCCAACATTTGTTGCCTGTTTCACAAACTATGGTTTCAACCATGAACCTTACCACTATATCTTGTGTCAACCTGCTGAATATCTCATACCAATTTAATATGGTGCTGTTGGTGAGCATACCTGGAGTACAGGTTTTTTTTGGCTGTTGTGTCCATGTAATTATCATGTCATTCTGCCATATTTGCTAATTATATCATGTAATAAGTTGTCTAAAGTTTTGCTGAAATGTGTCTATAAAGTAACCCCAATATATTAAGTATGTTACTTCATTAAAAAGTTGAGATGAAGTTTAATATACAAAGATTTGGTGTTAACAAGTCTTAAGTTTGACTTTTTAAAAATAGAAAGTGTTATGCATGTGTAATAAATAAATATTGCATCATATTTAAGATTATAGACTAATTTCCCAATTATTTATTCACTCAAAGGTGCTTTTTCAAAAGGCAAATGGACTTTGTATTTTCTTTGAGGAAGACATTTCACTTCTCATCAAAGAAGCTTCTACATTCTGACTGAATGGTCAGTTCTGAAGAAGCTTCTTGGATGAGAAGCAAAACGTTTTCCTTAAGGAAAAGCAAAGTCCAATTGCCTTTTGAAAAAGCACCTTTGAGACAATCATGACCTAGATGACTTAGAATCTCCATAGTCGATTATCTGTTCTATAAACTTCAGATGTCAACAAAAGACATACTATTCAATATAATTCCCTGGATCATCATCATTTTGCTCTTTTTTGAAATAGAGAGTCTCAGAAATGTCAAAAAGAAATTATACATAGTTTATTACAGGGAATTTAACCTGTTTTAACCACAAAAACAAACAAAACATTTAGAAGTTCAAGCTGCCTACTGGAATGTAAAAAGGAATGAAGGAAAAACAGGCTTTCAAGTTTATATACAGTATGCCATAATCAAGATGCTATAAACTATATCAAAAAAATGTAAGTGCAGAAAAACTTGTGAATCATTTTTCCAGTCTGGCACACTTTGTAGTACGTTGTAAAAACACATTTACCTTTTTCCAAATATCTGTCACTTCAGCTGGTCACCATGATTTCTTAAAGATCTCACAAAGAAGATTTCACTATACTATTGTAAGTTATTTTACATTTTAACATAAAGATATCTCGGGCTTTAGAGGTCTAAACTTATTCAATGTCATTCATAGCCGGTAGAAATTTTCTGACCACATCACATGTTCACTCAAAACTTAACCCCATCCCTTTATCTTCTTCTCCAGTATTGGATGAGACATACCCTTGTCTCAGACTGAGTCAACATTCAACTTGATCAGATGTATCTTTTATTTCCTATCGTTTATGTCTTTCTCCAAAGTCAAAATACTGTATATGTTCAGTTGCACTCTATGGAAGCAAATATTACACTTGAAATAAGCAGAATAGAAAAAAAAATATTGATACTTTTGAACTTTGGAAAAGAAGAATACCATGAATAGCCAAGAAAATGAACAACTGAAGCATAAACAACAGGAGGTAATTATATGTCACATAGATTATGCAACACCTAGGTCTTTGGAGAACTCTGTAATAACAAGAAAAGCAGATGATAAAAAAAAATAAGAGAAGGACCAGCAGCAAGGGGGAATTGACTCAATTACAGTGGCAATGCATAGTATCATTAGAAAAACCAGGTTTTCTCTAAATCCTACAGGAATTTCCCAAACCCCCACAACTTTAGACTGTCTACTGTTGACCTCACCTCATTCCTAAGAGGTCTGTAAGGGGTGTGCATAAGTGCACCAACATGCCTACCGACCCTGTCCTACTGTCCCCATTTATTCGTATCCTTATCCTGTATTCATAATCATGTTTATACTTATATCTGTTATCTTATACATGCTTGGCAAAATAAATAAATAAATAAAATAAAATAAATAAAAAATATACCAATATGGTCACTAAAAGCTAATATTCATTTGATCATAATCCATCCATCCATCGATCAGTAGCAATTAATAGCAAAGTTCTGGATCACAGTAGTTTTTCCATCTATGCAGCTACAAAGATATTTTTTGCATATACTGTAAAACAAAAATAAGTCAAGGAAAGAGGCATAGTATTCTGTTACCCCTGATAATCCAATTAGTTTGATAGATCACTGTGTAACATTACATTTTCTCCTTTCATTGCTATGCCTTCCTCTCAGTGGGAAGTACTATAGAGTAGTATTACTAGATTAAAGTATCGTTTTAGAATAAATTTAGGTCATTACTGTGCAAGTCATAGCAACTAGGTCTCACCTGTTGTTTTATTAGCAATGACAGTCATAGCTATTATGTGTTTGTTTAATAGATATCAAATTCACTACTCAGCATTTCTTATTGCAAGGATTGCAATTACAGAACAGCTATGAATGTCTTAATTGGGTTATTACTAAAAATACAATTTAGCAGGTACATCTTTCAAATAATCGTAGAGACACTTAAATAAGACTCAACAAGAACCAACTCTTAACTCTTAAAAATGCTCGCTACCCATTTCACTTTGAATTTTTCAAAATTTAGTGATAAGATTATGATAAAATCTCTGTTCTGAAGAGTGTAGCATTAAAATATTTTACTGAGAGTATCTTAATATTTATAAGGTATATCTCTGAATATATACCTTGATTCCAGAAGGACTACCTTTTTCCAACAGTTTTTACCCATCCGATTCAATCTACAGATTGGGCATGCTGCTGATCCCATCGATCAAAGAGTATTGGCCGATGGGGACTAGGCTTTTTCTGCATTAACTCCTGCTCTGTGGAATAATCTCTCCTCAGAGAGTAGAATGGCCCAATCCTCTTGGCCTTTTGTAAGGCTTTAAAAACTTGGTTCTGTTCCCAAGCCTGCGGTATTGAACGTGTTAAGGGTCCTGCTCCTTGGCTTTATTGTTAACTAGCTAAATGTCTCCATTGCTGTGTATATTTATTTCAATGTTTTTATTCTTTTTAAAAGGCTTTTATTGTTTAAATTGTTTTTATAGTTTTGGAATTCTAGAATCATTTATTGAGACGCACAAATGTTCAATAAATGAATGAGTAGTATAAATGTAAAACAGAATATGCACTGTGCTACTTTGTTAATAAGCTCCTTTTTTCATTAATAATGTCTAGTACCACAAGAGATCTTACATAGTCCAAAATAATAAAAAGAATTTGCTTGCACATCTTTATTCTGGATTTTATTTTTTGTTTATATTCTTTTCATTTTTTTCTCTCCTGTCTTCAAATTTTCTTTTCCCTTAATGGCACACAGAGGAAAAATTGGGGGGGGGGAGGGGGAAAACTGTAATGAAAACCTCATCTGGATTTCATTCTAAATAGAATTAGAGAAAATAACATCGTCATGGAAAGCATGAAATAAAGTTTTGTTTCTACAATTAGACTTCAAGAAAAGCCCTTTAAAATATTCTGAAGGTATATGTCCTAAATAGTCATGAATACAGTTTATTGAATACCCTGTTTTCCCCAAAATAAGACATTCCCTGATAATAAGCCCAATTGGGCTTTTGAGCACATGGCAGTAAGGGCAAGGGCTTATTTCAGGGTTCAAAAAAAATATAAGACAGGGTTTTATTTTCAGGGAAACATGGTACTATCACATAGTTGATGCCATTTTTCTCATACAAATGAGAAAAAATATTCAGGAATACTTAGTTGCTTATATTGAAAAAAGAGTTATCACTCTTAGATGTCAGAAACTGAATCATTTCATTGTTGCAACCATGGCTGGAGGGACTCCTCAGTTGATATAATCTGTGTTGTACACCCTGCAAGATGTATTGCAAGTACCAATATTACTGGAAGAATGGAGCTAAGAAAGTTTTTTTTTAAGTTTTATATTCCATGACTTAGACTGCCACTGGCAAATGACAGGGATGATCAAACATGAGCTAGAGCGTATCTCACAGTGGTAAGGGTGGAAAAACATGGCTGTTTTTCTGCTCTTATTGCACCCACCAATAATCACCCAGCTGCCCTATTTCAACAGAAATGAAGACTGTCTTCCATCTGACTCAACAGAAAGGTTACATCAACAGAAGTATGAGAAAAGTCATTGTTCTTCTTTACTTTGTTGGGCGGAGAATGGTGCAATATTGTTTCCAGTTCTGGGTACCATAAGATAGAAGGGAATTGAGAAATTGATTGTATCCAAAAGAGAGCTACCAAGGTTTTAACAGCCTGAAGGAAAGAGGTATTCCAAAACAGTGGAAAATAAGCAATAGGCTTCAGAAGCTCATCACAAAAACATGTCTTACTCTTTAGCTGTTCAAGAAAGGGACAACTGTCTAAGAAATTGTTGGATTCTTCTATGAGGGAAATGTTGAAACAGAGCATTTGTCAGAAATGTAGTGGTAGTCGATTTCTACACTGTTGGAGAATTAGAAAGATATTTTTCCAGTTCTTCTATCTATGATTCTATGATCCTATTAAATGTGAAACGTAGCCTAAATGGCAGCTTTGCCCCTTGCCCTTGAAATGTCCCTGCCTGTACCCGTAAAAATTGTTTTTATCTATATAAAAATATGTACCGTAAGTAATAGTAATCTCTCCCACAATGGCTCACTTAGAATGACTGTTTTAGATAAAGTGCTTAAAAAGATCCATTCTTTTCATTGGCAAGTATGGAAAAGTGCCTGGAACATTAAGAGATGAAGATCAGTTCACTCCAGCCTTTTCTTAATCCAGCAATAAGGGTCATTCACGCAAGTTTAGCTTTTCTGTAAACCCTTTTGATTTGGGTTTTGAGGCACAGTGCTTCAGTGTTTTTCTTTTCCAAAGCTGCCTGCTAGGGGGGGAAATTACATTTCCTGGGAAGTTCCCTTTTCCCTTTCATCTGGCATTTCTTTCTGTTCTCAAATTTAACATTTTTAACAGCTCAAATTCTTCCTATAGAATTTCATGTGGTGGGCATTTGGAAGTAGAATGTGTTAGTCTGTACCACTTACAAATGTCTGATCTGATTAGTATATTATGACAGGAACTGGTTGCCATTATGTGAATGAGTCCACATTAAAACTTTTGTTATGGTTTGACACTTTTAATTGCTAATTGTGTATAAACAGATGTGTTTTCTTTATGTAAAACTCAATGCATTCCTCTATGAATTTTTTCCAGCATGGTGAACATTCCCACAGAATAACTGTTCTTATAAATAATTAAAACAAAATTCGGCATTGTACAGCTATTTGACATATTCAATTTAAGTTTGCATTCATTTTACTGGAATGTATTTAGTTATTTATTTTATTACACGTCAAACATTTTTAACACGAGGCTTTTCCAGATGGCATACTTTGGATAAGATGTATCCACTCCACTCTTAATAATCAAAGCCGTTATTCTGAAATTTCACTCTAATAAGGTTGTGTTACTTTTACATCTGAAGGCAAAAATCATCAGATACTTTTACATCTGAAAGCAAAAATGCCAATTCCCAGAATATCTACATATCAATCACTAGCTGTTTGCTGATCAGGAATTCTAAATCAGCAGGTTAGCATTTTGTGTTCCTGTGAGAAACCTAAGGCCAGAAACTAAGCATTGATTGCCTGACCCTTCTCTAAAATCAGTTATTTGGCCAAAAGGTAATTAGTGACTACCTGTTCTTTTATGTTTGTGTGTATGTGAGAGAGCAATGTAGAATCATAAATATGACCCCAATTACCTGCAAATTTCAAAACATTAAGCAAGGTAGTCCTTGCTTAATGACTGTTCTTATTGACATTTAAAGTTATGATGGACCTCCCCACAGCTACTTACAATCCAGCTCTGAAGTTCTGTCAGCCAAAAACACACACACAACACAGTCCCATGAACACATTTCATGGCAACTGACTCATATTTAAAACTATTTTCAGAGTCCCATAGCCATGCAATTTTTCAGCATTTTTTCCCTTACAAAAGAAGAAAAAAGAACCCATTGAAGAAGACAGATTTGCTTAGTGACCATAGTCTTTGCATTCACTTAACAACCATCACAAAAATCAGGCATGGTCACATGATGACCTGCTTAATGACTACCAGGACTCACAACAGCAATTTTGGGCTCAATTATGGTTATAAATTGAGGACTACCTGTAGATTGATCAGCTTGGATTTTAACATTTGAGTAGAGAGTTAATTAGAAAGACTGGTCATCTAGGAGAAAAACATATCTTCCAACAAGATTATTGCTCTCTGGTATGTTTGTTTGATGAAAATAGTCAACTATTCTCAAGTATGTGTTTTCTCAAGACTTAAAACAAGGAAGAGTTGCCAAGAAGGCTATCCCAATTATTTCCTAAAGCAAATTCCTTCATTTATTTCTCTGTGTAAACATTTCCCCTCAAAACCATCTTGGAAAGGAAAGACGTGAATTTGCATCAGATTACAAATGCTGAACCAAAATAAATAAATAAATAAAGAGCCTTGGTAGTACAGGGGTTTAAGGCACCCTGTTATTAAGCTGGTTATTAAGACCAGCTGCCTGCAATTACTGCAGGGTTCGAATCTCGCCAAGGCTCAAGGTTGACTCAGCCTTCCATCCTTTCTAAGGTAGGTAAATTGAGGACCCAGTTGTGGGGGCAATAAGCTGACTTTGTATAAATATACAAAAGGATGAAGGCTATTGCTGAGCACATTGTAAGCCGCCCTGAGTCTTCGGAGAAGGGCGGCATATAAATCAAATTAAATATATATATATATATATATCTTTCTAAATTTCAGATGCCCATATGTCTTGTTAAAGGGCAGTTTTCATTTCAAAACCGCCTTCTATTTGAATGGTTGCCAAGAAAGGATGTACATGAAGTACCCAAAGAAACAAACAAAATCTAACAGAATATTTTGAGTCGGCTGTGTTTCAAAGAAAAAAAATGTGAAACCTTATTAGTGTTCCTCAATAGAGAACAACTAGAATTCAAAATAAACTCCCCAAAAGTAGTCAGAGTGGTTGTCTTTCCTTTTAATAAACTTATTAAAATTCATAATTCTAAATCCAGGATTTAATTACTGAATCCTGCTTTAATTATTGATTATTGATTTAATTGTCTTGCTCAGTAAGTAGAAAGGATATTTTAGGAATGATATGTCATGGCATATGTCTTTATTACCCTATGATCTTTAATAGAAGGTTTTGTTCAATATCATGTATTATAATCATGCTATGCAGAATAAAATTAAGAAGTAAAAACTGTTCTTTAAATACATGTAAGTAACCTTTATCACAAATGGTGTTTGCATCTCAACTCAAATTAAATCTTTATGTGACTAAAAAATTAATTACAGAGTATATAAAGCACTATACAGTATAAACATGGCAAAATGTTAGGATGGGTGAATAAAATCAGAGAAATGTAAGAAATATAATAAAAAAGTGTTAGTGTTACTGTGAATTAAATTTAACTATATTTCCTTTTCTTTTTGGGTATAATACGTTTAATTCATTTTCCTTACTATTTCATATTCCCTTTCTGTACTTACATAACTGCAATTCCATTGCATAAATTGAATGTGGTGTGTGTGTGTGTGTGTGTGTGTGTGTGTGTGTGTGTGTGTGTATATATATGTGTTTATATATATTCACCAATATGTCTTTAATTGAGAATTAAATAAAGTTTTCTTCTATCTCCCTTAACATATTGACTATGAGGTTGCCAGGATCAGAAATAGTACTTTGGATCCTGAGTAAAGTCTAATTTAATGTTTTGTGCAATACATATGTTCTTGGAATGTTAATATACTCACAATTTTTTATCAAGATAATGTTCCAGTTATTATATGGTTCATTGTAGTGAATTATAATTTTACAATGACATCAGAAGTTTTAGCCAGAACTATGGATTATTTAAAATCAATTTGTAGTATATGAACAACCAAGAATGCAACAGGGGTTAAATGCTCCCAGTTCGGACTGGATCGGCTGATCTGGTAGCGATGATGGCCAGTAGTTCGGAGAACCGGTAGCGATGGCAGCTGGAGGCTCCACCCACCCACCTTAGCCTCTGCAGCCCACTGGCCCCTTTTGCCCTTCTCTTTCTGGGTACAGCGCTTCTGCTTGTTGGGCCACTTCCCCACAGCGCTTCTGCTGATGCCACCATGCAAACATCCCATGAGGAAAAAGAGGGAAAAAGCAAAGCGGCTGGCTGTAGAGCTGCCAGCTTCAGGAAGTGGCCTAACAGGCAGAAGCGACATGCCCAGAAAGAGACTCCGGCCTTGGCCCGTCCTCCACCACCCCCTCTCCTTTCGCTTTGGGTTGGGGGCTGGGGCCCAGAGACACACCATTTACTGAAGCCCCGGAGCTGCCACCTGCTTACCGCCTGCCTCAACCAGGTCAGGGAATGCACCATTCCCCGACTCCAGCCTTGCCGCGGAGCCACCGCCTGCTTGCCCTTCGCCACATGGCGTGTCCTATTCCTTACCTTACTCCTGCAGCTGGCTGCCAGGGAAGGCAAGCGCCCTAAAGTTACCGGAGCTGCTCTCCTTCTTGAATGTGCCGCCATCGCTACCTTGGTCCATGTGCCGGCTGTGCAAGCGCACACCGTTTATTTCATTCATTCATCAGTGGCAGGTTGGGTGTGCGTTGTGCAGCCGGCGCGTGGGCCCCAGCCCCTGACTCAAAGCGAAGGGAGAGCAGGTGGTGAGAGGGCGGCAGAATAGAAATTTAAAATGTTTTCCTACCGGTTCTGTGGGTGTGGCTTGGTGGTGGTGGGTCTTGTGACTGAGTGGGCATGGCTGTGAGTGACATTGAGTTGGCCATGCCCACTTAGTCACAGGACACCCCGCACCAAGCCAAGCCTATAGAACCAGTAGGGAAAAATTTTAGATTTCACCCCTGGAATGCAACCTGTATCTATAGTACATTTAGAAACCTTAGCAACTATATAAATTGCAAATTAAGTGCTGATAGTGATCAAGAGTCATTTACTCATGAAATCTCTTTTTACTTTTATGTTCAATCATTTCCAAGTCCCTGAAGTTTTCTTGGCAAGATTTTTCAGAACTGGTTTTCCATTGCCTTCTTCCTTGGTCTCAAAAAAAGTGACTGGCATAAGAAAGTGAGCTGGCTTTATGCCCAAGGCAAGACTAGAACTCATGGTCTCCCAGTTTGTAGCCTAATGCCTTAACTACTATACCAAATTGGCTCTCTGAAGTCCCTTACCTGAACTAAAATGGAGGTAAGATAAGAACATCATAAGATTGTATGCAGATTCTATTTTTATTTATTGCTTATCTTTCCACATAAAATATTTTTCTTCCTACTTCACCTTTAATAAACAGACAGTAAACTATGGTAAAGACATAATATTTCCTGACTGAGGCAAAGTAGGAAACTGGCAAAGCAAGACTTGTAGATTTCCCAATTTTCTCATTTTCCTCCGTTGGAATCCATTCAATGATATCCCTATGTATCTTTGTATTTCATTCTTTTACTGTGTTATAATACTGATTTCAGCTTCTACTTACTCTAGGGATTTCCTCATGAAATTTATGCTGACAAAAGCAGACTGATTATTGGGGGTGGTGGTGAAGACAGCCAAAAATCCCTATCCAAATGAATGATGCCCTTGTCCATACTGTGCTCAGTGTCTATGTGTTAGGTATGGATATTTCTCCATTGGAAAGGATGCATATGATATGGCCTTATAAGGAAGCTTGACTGAAGTGATTCTAGGTCCCATAACAATCTGCTGTTTTTATGTGAGATGTCTACACATAATGCATGGGCATCAAAAATGAAAAGTTACATAACATAAGATATTCAACATAGGTTTGTGTTCTTTTAACCCATCTATTCCTGTTATGTGTCAGATATTAATGAGTTACAGAAACATCAGGCTACTGAGCTGGTGATGTGATGAATAAGCTCAAATTCTTCATGTGAACATCTTGTTCTGACCACATGAATATATTAAACAGCTAAAACAATGTATGTACCATTCACTTTGCCATTTTATTCAATGACATCTGGATTCCTAGACCCACCAGCTATATAATTTCATCATATTGGGGGGAGATTGGGGAGAAAATAGATAGTGGGCAGAGAAAACCTAGAGACATTGTAACAAGCAGGAGAAAATAATAAATCTATTTCTTAATTAAGCCAAAGGCCAGCAGAATGAAATTGTTTTTCTACTAATGGTACAACCTTATCAGAATCTTCTATTCAAGTCTCCTGTACCACAGAGTTCTAGAATCTATGTGTGCCAAAAAGTTCACCATTCTTCTCTCAGTTTATTTGAATTAGTGGGCAGATTCAGTGAATTTTTAATGAAACAATAACGGGAATATAAAAGTCTTGGTGAGCTCTATTTACCATTGTATATCCCCAGGGCAATTGCAGAGTTAAGTATCAGCTATAAAGCTCAGGGCAGATTTTCATTTAAAGTTCAAAATACCTAATTTATATTTCATATATTCTAATGAGAAGTTTTATTACTCTTCTCTCCACTGTGTCAGATGGTGAATTCTCAGTAGCTTGCTTCTCAGCAAGTCCTATCTACTAATCAAATAACAAAACTACATGTTAACATTTCATCAAAGAGTGAAAAAGGAACTTTTTAAATATTTGACAATGAGTTTTAAACTTTTAAAACTGACCCTAAATAAATAATAACAATTATACCTTTAGAGAAAAAACATTGCATGGGATTTTCTTTTTGATGTACAACTGAAGGTGTACAAAAACAAACAGAACAAATTCTAGCACAATTTTTTAAACACTGCCAGCATATTTACTTGCCCACTAAAATGCTTCATGATTTTCCTTTAGGGAACTGACAATATTAATTTAGAAACAGAAGTAATCTGTAGCAATCCCCAACATATCAGATCTTTCTCCAAAGCCTTCCAATTACTGGACAATCATTTCTTAGATCCCTTGAAAAAACCAAATCCATACTTCGGTTGTCTATATAGTATTTTTAAGTAAATAGGGGATTATGTCCCAATAGAATTCCTGTTTAAAAGTCTCTAACCTTGCAGAAAGTCAAAAAGAGCTTTAAAAGAAGCTAGTAGAAAGACAATAGGAGATTTTTATTGAATTTTGATTTTTTCATTTCATGCAGCCACCCATTATACCCCCTTTTGCTAGCAGTTGTGCAACATAAATCAAACTTAATGCCTTAAAATCTTATCCCAAGTCCTATACTCCACTTTTAGGGCAGCAGACATAAAATGGCAGCTGAGGGTAGCAGAATAAATTGGTGTCTCAAGTAAGTGTAGTGAAATAATGCACAATATAAGTTTTGTGTGTGTGTGTGTGTGTGTGTGTGTGTGTGTGTGTGTGTGTGTGAATGTTAATCAACCTCATATATTTTCATGGCTGTTAGTGATGCCACATAGAAATAGTAACCATTTTCAGAATTGAATATAACAGCCCTTATAGCTGGCTGATTTTCAAGTTCATTAATGATTACTAAATCCTAAGCAACTAATGGGATGAAACAATCTAAGTGTTAATCAGGCAACAGAAAGATGAGAAGCACACCAAGGAATTGGGCTGCTTCTGCCTAATCTTTGCTCACTTCAACTCACTCAAATTGTTTTTCCAGGCTTGTGGCTGTAAAACAGGCTGTCATTGGCATGAAATGTTAAAGCAAAAGCTGAGTTTTCATTTTTAGGATTGTTTCAAGATAATAACAAATCCACTTAGGTCTTGCTTCTGAAAAGCTAATCTATTAGTTTTTCTAATAGTCCTGATGATATACATTGTGTAAAATTTATTTTATTTCATTTTCAGTTGACTATAACCACAAATAGACATTCATTAAATGTACATAGCCACACATCTCGTGGAAAAGCAACTCTGGGTGGTGTGCAATAAAACTATAAAACAGAGGTATATCAAAAGCAATTAAAAACAAAACTGGCCACGTAGCTAACTTCAAAAGTTGCTACAAATCCTTATGCTGACAGATAAAGGCAGGATGCATCAATTACCACAGCAAACAAGTAGAAAGCTACTACGCACAAAATCCACCTGGGCCTTCTATAATTTTGTAAAAAAAAGTCTTTGCAAACAAAGACTCAAGATCCATCCCACCACTAAAAGGGCCAAATGGGAAAGACTGTAATGATGAAACTATTAAGGCCAACCTCTTCAACACATTTTTTGGTTCAGTATTTGTAAACAGCAATGGATCATGCCCCACATTTCCCAATTGTACCACAACTAATCACAATGATCTAATACATGTCGATTTCACAAAAGATGCCATTAAAAAGGCATTATACAACCTAAAACCATCTCTATCTATTGGCCCTGATGGATTTTTCTTAAAAAAGCTCTCAACCACCATAGCAGAACCTCTTGGTATAATCTATGAAATATCTTTCAAATTCAGCTCCTTGCCTAGCTTATTGTCACTAGCCACAGTCATCCCTATTTTCAAAAAGGGTGACCCCAGCCTAGTTGAAAATTACAGACCACTATCATTATGTTGAATCACATGCAAAGTCATGGAATCAATCATAAACCAATCCATTACCCTCTTCTTAGAGACCAACAACCTACTCTCTAACAAGCAGCTTCAGAAAAAAACTGTCCTGCAATCTGCAACTCCTACACTGGAAAAACATATGGACTTCACAACTTGACCACAGTAAAGCAATTAACATAATTTATATAGACTTCTGTAAAGCCTTTGATTCAGTAGTATACAACAAGCTACTTCTAAAACTAAAATCTTCTGGCATTTCCAGATCCGTGCATAAATAGATAGCTGCGTTTCTATCAAACAGGCAACAAGTAGTCAAAATAGAGAATGCCCTATAAAACCCTGAACCAGTTAACAGCGGTGTCCCCCAAGGAAGTGTTTTAGGACTCTTTATATTTTACATAAATGACCTTTGCGATCATATTATAAGCAACTGTGTTCTCTTCGCTGATGATGTAAAACTATTCAACATCAGCAACAATGCTGCTACCCTACAAAAAGACCTTGACTCTCTATCAGAATGGTCAACAATTGGCAACTCCAAATCTCAACCAACAAATGTTCTGTCCTACATATTGGCAAAAAAATAAATAAATAAAAACACTAAATACAAGCTGGGCGGATACAACCTTGTAGACAACCCTCACTCTGTTAAGGATCTTGGAGTACTCATCTCAAATGATCTAAGTGCCAGAGCTCACTGAAACAACATTGCCAAAAAAACATTAAAAGTTGTTAACCAAATCTTGCATAGCTTCTTTTCCGGTAATATTGAACTGCAAACCAGGGCATACAAAACTTTTGCTAGACCAATTCTTGAATACAGCTCATCTGTCTGGAAACCGCAATGCATATCAGACATTAATACAATCGAATGAGTCCAGAGATATTTCATGAGAAGAGTCCTCCACTCCTCTGCTCGCAACAGAATACCTTATGCCACCAGACTTCAAATTTCGGGATTAGACAACTTACAACTTCACCATCTTCAGTCAGACCTAAGTGTAGCATATAAAATTATCTGCTACAATGTCCTACCTATCAATGACTACTTCAGCTTCAACCACAACAATACACGAGCACACAATAGAAAACAAACTTGTGGTAAACCGTGCTAAACTTGATTGCAGAAAATACGACTTCAGTAACAGAGTTATTAATGCCTGGAATGCACTACCTGACTCTGTGGTTTCTTACCCTAATCCCCCAAAACTTTAACTTTAGACTGTCTACTGTTGACCTCACCCTATTCCTAAGAGGTATCTAAGGGGTGTGTATAAACGCACCAGTGTGCCTACCGTCCCTGTCCTAATGTTCCCTTTTATATGTATCCATTTCATGTATTCATAATTAGGTTTATACTTATATCTGTTACCTATTACATGCTTGATGAAATAAAATAAATAAATAAATAAAATTATTATCTAGAAAATTTAATGATGACATAACACACATCTCAGACTCTGGATCCTGAAAATAGAACCAAGAGCAGAACAAAGACCTATGCAGCTCATTGCCAAACAAGGGAGCAAATGCCTTGACTAAAGGCACATAGCTAGACCCTGCCTTAAGAGGAAGCTCTGACCCATGATCCTGCATTGGAATCAACTGTCTGATCTCTAGATGTTGCATGCTTCAAGTCAACTTATGAAATTCTCACCTATGGACTGACTGACAAATCCTGCAAAAAGTCAAAAAGAGTTTTTAAAGAAGATAGTAGGAAGACCTAGTTCTTAAAATTGTACTAAAATAGATATTAAACACACATAGATAGTGATTGACCTAGCTCTTGGAATTCTGAACTTGATTTTTTACTATTCTTCTATGCATTCCTGTTTAAAGCAAAACCACTCAAGTATTTTTTATTATTATTATTTTTCAAAGATCCTGTTCTGATTTGCATTCCTCCCTAGCAGATTGGAGCCATAGCATATCTCTTCTATTGGATCTAATTGGATGGAGAGATGTAACTGGGGCAAGATGGTGCCTCAAATATCCCAGTCTCATGCCACTGGAAGACTTTAAAGGTCAAAAACAGCACCATGAATTGGACCCAGAAGCAAACAGGCAACCAGTGCAGCACAGAGTAGAAGTGTAGAGGCACATATAACTACCCACACTGCTACATTTTGCAGCAGCTGAAGTTCTTTTATACTCTTCAAGGGAAGTCCAATGTAGAATGCACTACAGTAATCCAATTAGGAAGTGAGTAGGGAGTGAGTGACCATGAACAGAGCCTTGACACAACTGCTGCCCAGCATGAAACTGCAAAGAGCCTCTTAGCCACAATTGCTGCTCTTTGAGCAGAAGTTGCAAGTCCAGGATTACTCCTGAGTTGTGCACTGGTCTGTTAGTGCAACTCTACCCAGCAACAGAGAAGGCATAGTCTAGAACCAGCAGACCACAAAACCCAAAGACAGTCAGCCTTGCCAGAGTTCAACTGAAGCCTATTTTTCCCATTCAGACCCTTACATCCTCCAGGCAGACATCCACAACATGACTTAATTGTCCAGGGACAGAGATGTATAATTAAGTATCTTCAGCATTATGATGATGCCTAATCCCATGATGGCAGATGAAATCACACATGTAGGTTTGTAAAGAATAAGTGTAAGTAAGAGTAAGAGTAAAGTGAATATTGAATTCTGTGGCATCCCACACAGAAGGGACTGAACGTGGGATCTCTCTCCCCCAAGGCTCTACTGACTGGAATCGACCAGGGAGAAAGGAAGTGAACCAGCACAACACAGTGCTTCTCAACCCCAATCCTCAGAGCCAATCTATAAGGATATCATGATTGATGTATTGAAAGCTGCAGAGAAATCAAATAGAGCAAGAATGAATACACAATTCCTATCCTGCCCTGTAGTACAATGTGTGACTACTGTTGGGCTCTGGATGACCAAGATAGGCCATGAATTTCTGAGTTACCTCAGACCACACTTTCAGAAAAGGCAAAAGACCATGAGCCTGGCAATCTCCACTGCCAATCACAAAAGGAGTCAAGGGCTCAGGCAGGGAGGATGCTAAATAGCAAGAAGACTGGTATTATATACTGATCTGGCAAAACTTAAAAGCCAGGGCTTCTGAAGGTTTGCTGCCTGATAAGGGGCTGAGACCAAGGAACTGGGACACAAAACTGGTATAAGACATTGGTCTTTCAATCCCTGAGAATGGCCAGCTTCTTGTCTTCCACCACATCTTCTCATACCCATCTCCATCATACCATAGTACTTTGGCCTGTTCCATTTTCCCAATCCCCCATGCTTTTTTTAAGGCTCCCCAACCACTCCATGGATAAAATACCCTCTGAGCATGCGCAAGATGGCGGCCGCTCCCTGAGCGCTGCGGTTAGATGGGGGCGTTTTTGGACGTTTTGGGGTGTCGAGGGGGGTCTTGACCATCAACGACCCCCCGTTTGGCTGGATGAGACTGGGGTGAGCATTTTGAGACCTTTCTCGCCCCTCAGGGTTCACCCGGAGTCGACCGAATAGCAGCCCTGCTGCTACCACACTGCTGCCGCGTCCCAGCTGAGAAGGGAGAAAGGTGGCTTACCGGCTGTGAGAGAACGACGGCAGCGGCAGCGGCGGCGTTGCTAGCAGCGTTGCTAGAGGCATTGAGAGGCATTGAGAGACGAAGGCAATGGTGGCCTTGATGGCGGGGCTAGCGACGGAGGGGATTCCAGCAGCCAGTTTCTGGCTTTGGGTAGTGAGAGACCCCTTCAGGAAGATCCTGGCGGCTGCAGAGGACCTGGAAGCCTCCGAGAAATGTACTGGAGGCTGGGACATGGCATTGGGTTATGTTACCAGGAAGAACTGGGGGTTTTTTACTTGGAAGAACTGGAGGAGAAAGGGCTGGTGGCCGGGGGAGGGGTTTCTCCTCCTGTTGCATTGATGCCAGCCCTTCTCTCCCCCCGCCCCCCCTCCCTCCCGGACCTTGTTTAGGCCGTGAAATGGGTTACCATCTGGCCCCAGGGAAAGGGGTTTCTCCCCCCCTCCCCTCCCCTTCCCCCGTATGTTTTTGTGTCTCCTACTGGAACTATCCTATTGGTGCGACTATAAAGAGCAGGGACTGTCATCTTAACCCCCGGATGAACTGACTAACTAAACTATAAATCATTCTCTCCAACCTTGGGACAATCCATTGTGGCAACCACTGAGGGGGTCGTCTTTTTACATCATGAATTCACCACCGGATGGATGGAGCATTTCTATCTCTTGGGCTATTTAAGGGCCTCCCGCCGTGAGAGGGCGGGCTGGATGTCATTCTCCGTTGGCTGAAACTGTGAAAGACCCCTCAAACTGTCGTGAGAGGACAGTGTATTTACCGGTGGAGCCGCATGGCTGTGTGTTACATCTGATTTTGGGATTACCAAATGGACCCCTGATTATGATCTCCGCCTCCCTCGCTGTAACCTAAGATGTATACTACCTATGAACTTCTTGCGCTGCGAGATTCCCCCCTCTCGCAGATCTGGCCCTCCACATTATCAAGAGCCTACCTCAAGGATGGGTTTTGGGACCCAGAGAGGTGGCATGTGAAAACCAGGGGGTTGTGGGGTTTTTTATCAAATTTTTTAATTAAACTTTTAAGGGGTCCCAGGGAGGGGGAGGGTCGAATTAGAACTCGGGTTGTGGGTTTGGGGGAAAACCCACAAGGGGGAGGGTTCGGTCTGGCCTCGAAGTGCGGCGGGGGGGTGGGGGACCTGGGGTCGAGGGGGGTGTTAGAGCTCATCCGGATAGTGTTTCAAACATCAGTACTGTGAGTGGGAGGGGTAGATATGGCGGGAGCAGGGGGCCATATCATGTTAGGGGAGCGCGCACCCGCTGTCTACGAGCGGTGGCATGCTCTGGCCCCCTAGGCTCCACCCGTTCTCCAGGTTGCATAGACCCTCAGGGCCCAGGCCTTCGGCTGATGCTGTGCAATGCCAGGTCCGTAGTAAATAAAGCCCCCCTCATTTGTGATCTTATTCAGGAGGGGGGTGCGGACCTGGCAGGTATTACGGAGACCTGGTTGGGCCAGGAGGGGGGGGTTCCCCTCGTTGAAATGTGCCCACCAGGTTTCCACGCATTCCATCAGCCAAGGTCACAGGGGAGGGGCGGGGGGGGTAGCGGTTATCATTAAAGAAGGCCTGAGACCGAGGGAGGCCACTGTTCCTCAGACGGCCGGCTGTGAATCCCTCCTTGTGAAATGGGGTCACGGGGTTCAGAGGGGTTTGCTGATCACGTACCTGGCTCCCTGCCACGTGGCAGCAGCCCTGCCTGAGCTACTCAACGTCATCGCCGCGGTGGCGATTGATACCCCTAGGCTTATGGTCATGGGGGATTTCAACCTGCCGTCCGTGGGTGAGGCGTCAGAGGTGGCTCAGGAGTTCATGGCTTCCATGACAGCCATGGACCTGACCCAGTTAATTCATGACCCTACCCACACGGGGGGGAAACACGCTGGATTTTAGCTCCTTGGTTCACTGAGGAGCTGAGGGAGTTGAAGCGCCGGAAAAGATGCCTAGAGAGCAGTTGGAGGGCCAGTCTTTCTGAATCTGACCGGACACTGGTAAGATCTCATATTAGGAATTACCTAGTGGCAATAAAAGCAGCGAAATGTAACTATTTTGCTGCTCTTATTGCGTCATCAGATAATCGCCCGGCCGCCCTGTTTAGGGTGACCCGCTCCCTGCTCCACCAGGAAGCGCGGGAGGACCCCTTGGAGGGTAGAGCCGAGGACTTTGTTCAGTATCTGTATGACAAAATCACTCAGATTCGGGAAGATCTGGACTCCGACTGGGTAGTCTCAGGGGGAGGGACTGGGGCAGGTCTTGAGAATGTTATCTGGGATGAGTTTGATCACAGGATCAATGACCCCTGAGGACGTGGACAGGATTCTGGGTAGACTGAACGCGACCACCTGTTTATTGGACCCGTGTCCCTCCTGGTTAGTGCTGGCTTCTCGGGAGATGACACGAGGCTGGTTCCAGGGGATTATAAATGCTTCGTTGGGTGAGGGTGTCTTTCCTGCCGCCTTGAAAGAGGCGGTGGTGAGGCCTCTCCTCAAGAAGCCTTCCCTGGACCCGGCAATGTTGGTAAATTATCGTCCGGTCTCCAACCTTCGTTTTGTGGCGAAGGTTGTTGAGAGTGTGGTTGCGCAACAGCTCCCCCAGCACCTGGATGAAACGACGTATCTGGATCCATTCCAGTCGGGCTTCAGGCCCGGGTACAGCACGGAAACGGCATTGGTCGCGTTGGTTGATGATCTCTGGAGGGCTCGGGACAGGGGGTGCTCCTCTGTCCTGGTCCTGTTAGATCTCTCAGCGGCTTTTGATACCATCGACCATGGTATCATGCTGCACCGGTTGGAAGAGTTGGGGGTGGGAGGCACTGTGTTGCGGTGGTTCTCCTCCTTTCTCTCTGACCGGTCGCAGTCTGTGTTGACAGGGGGACAGAGGTCAACCCCGAGGCCCCTCATATGTGGGGTGCCGCAAGGGTCGGTCCTCTCGCCTCTCCTGTTCAACATTTATGTGAAGCCGCTGGGCGAGATCATCCGTGGTTTCGGGGTGGAGTACCATCAGTACGCTGACGACACCCAGCTGTACATCTCCACCCCGGATCACCCCAACGATGCCCTTGAAGTGATGTCCCGGTGCCTGGAGGCCGTACGGATCTGGATGGGGAGGAACAGGCTCAGGCTCAACCCATCCAAGACCGAGTGGCTGTGGTTTCCGACGTCCCGATATAGGCAGTTGACGCCATCACTGACTATTGGGGGCGAATCATTGGCCCCCACGGAGAGGGCTCGCAACTTGGGCGTCCTCCTGGATTCACGGCTGTCTTTAGAAGAGCACTTGACGGCCGTGACCGGGAGGATTTTTCATCAGGTTCGCCTGATTCGCCAGTTGTGTCCCTTTCTGGATCGGGACTCGTTACGCACGGTCACTCATGCCCTCGTCACCTCCCGCCTGGACTATTGCAATGCTCTCTACATGGGGCTCCCCTTGAGGAGCACCCGGAGGCTCCAACTGGCGCAGAGTGCGGCCGCGCGGGTGGTAATGGGAGCGACGTGGCGCTCCCATGTGACACCTCTCCTGCGCGAGCTGCACTGGCTCCCGGTGGTCTTCCGGGTGCGCTTCAAGGTTTTGGTTACCACCTTTAAAGCGCTCCATGGCTTAGGACCTGGTTATCTACGGGACCGCCTACTACCACCAATAGCCTCCCACCGGCCAGTTCGCTCTCATAGAGAGGGACTCCTCCGGGTGCCGTCAGCCAAACAATGTCGGCTGGCGACCCCTAGGGGGAGAGCCTTCTCTGTGGGGGCACCTACCGTCTGGAATGAGCTCCCCCCGGAGATACGGAGGATCCCGGATCTGCGCACCTTCCGCCGCGCTGTGAAGACCTTTTTATTCCAGCAGGCGGGCTTGGCCTAATCTCTTCCCTTTTAAATATGTAAATTTTAATCTGTTTTTAAATTATTGGGGTGTTTTAATCTGTCTGGGCCAAAATAATTTAATTTGATTTTATCTGGTTTTTAAATTTTTTATGTCTATGTTATTTTATTGTTTGGCTGTTCACCGCCCTGAGTCCTTCGGGAGTAGGGCGGTATACAAATCGAATAAATAAATAAATAAATAAATAAATAAATAAATAAATAAATAAATAAATAAATAAATAAAATACCAACCCATTGAGGCATTTCAGCTTCAGTAGCTTCCAGTACCATCAGACTACTCAGTGATTAACTCCACTCCCAAAGAATCAAAAACAACCCCCCTCCAATAATGATATGTAGGAATGACCATGGAAGGCAAAGCAATGAGAGTCAAGCAAGGGAACTATCAGTTAAAACACTGCTTACCCTTCAACAGAAGGGTAGATGAGACAAGAAACTCAGAAGAAATCCTTCCTGGTTTTTGGTTGTAAAGTGGATGGAGATGAAGAAGACTTAACAGATTCTATTGATGTATCCTTATAATAAAAATAGAATTAGCTCATCTGGTCTTGTTTTCAGTCTGGTCTATTTTGTAAGGCTGATATCAATCTTGCAAGTCTGGCAAAAAACAAGGCAGGCCAAACAGGAAAAAAAACCAAACCTAGTTTCAGTCCAGATAGGTGCAAGTTCATATATTCTCTTAGCGTTCCATACAAATATATAAATATCACACAAATGCAAGGACAGTCTGTTCAATTATAGAACATTCTGTCCTGAATAGAAGGACAGAAATATGCTAACTACTCTTGTGATCAAGCAATATCAACCCTTTAATTAAAATTACATTATTGGCAAATCTTATGTTTGCCACATATGGATTATCGTCATAAAATCTCAGGAGATGATAATAAACATACTAAAATCATTTGTATTACTATGACTAGCAAGATTTACGGTTAAATTGTAATATTAGATGTAATTATGCATTTCCATTTCCTCCTACAGCCTTTCTATAATGGGGAATAAAAATGGGAAAAGCTATTCAAAAGCATGGTGATATTCCTATTAAGGAACATGTAGTTAATTTTTGTTGTATCCAGTTCTTACATGATAGTAAATCAATATGCTAAATTTTGTACAGTTACCTGATATTGTTTCAGAAACAGTAATGAAAAATGCTCTGACTGAAAACAGTACAGCAGTTAATATTCATGCTTTCTTTTAGATAATTTATTTATCCTAAAAATAGTACTGCATTTTTTTTAAAAAAACCTAATCAGATCTAAAACACATAACAATGAAAAAATTAAAGACAAAAAGAGATAATGGAAGTTACAATTTATTGATTTAAGACAGCATACAACTTAAATCTTTTCTTCAGAAACCAAGAAATACTTTGTTGAAATTTTATTCACTTTCACTGAATAAAATATAGCAGGAAATGTAGCTGAAGTAGAATGATAGAATTGGAAATGGCCATTTAAGAAACCAAGACCAATATCCAGCTCAGTGCAAGAGTCTAAAATAAATAATATTTCTATTGGGCATTCCATAATTATATTTCGACAAGTATATTTCAGCCATATTCTAAAATTATAGCTGGGTTATAATTTTTAATTGTTTAATTTTGATTTTTACCTCTATTTTAGCAGGATTTTAGTTTTATTGTGCTTAGTATTCCCTTATCTGGGGTTTCTGGTGAGATAGTGATGCATCAGTTCATATCTTTGAGCGAACCATAAGTTAATTTTATATCATAACATGATGGTTGGACTTTTTCACTGAAGCATTAGAATCAGAATTAGCCTTGGTTTTCATTTTATGTAATAAGCAAGTTTTTGTAAAGGCATGATGTGCTGACAGCACATAATGTAAACTAAATTTGGAACTCACAATATCTTATCTTACAAGTTAATATACCTGTCCTAATAACACAGGCAGCTGGTAATAAAGCTGAGAGCATAAACTTAATTTATTATTATAGTATTACTATAATGCGTTTATTAAAAAATCTAAAAATAGAGCATTTTTCCCAATTCTCTTTAATTTTGTCACAATTATTTAAAATAATTTACCAACCTATATTAGCTACACAGGTAGTCCTCGACTTATGACCACAATTGAGCCCCAAATCTATGTTGCTAAGTGAGAAATGTATTAAGTGAGCTTTCCCCCATTTTATGACTTTTCTTACCACATTCGTTAACTGAATCACTGCAGTTATTAAATTAGTAATATGTTTGTTGACTGAATCTAGTTTCCCCATTGACTTAGCTTGTCAGAAGGTTGCAAAAGATGATCACATGACCTTGGGACACTGCAACCATCATAAATCTGAGTCAGTTGTCAAGCATCCAAATATAAATCACATGACCATAGGGATGCTGCAATGGTCCTAAGTATGAAAAATGGTCATAAGTCACTTTTGGACATCGCATTCTGTCAGAAATTTTAACAAAACATTAACATGTGACAGCAAGTCACATGTATTCTTGTCAACCATTTGTATTCTTGTCACAATGACAGTTATCAGACCCTGGGTATTTTCACAAATCATGCTAAACCTTATTTATTTATTTATTTATTTATTTATTTATTTATTTATTTATTTATTTATTTATTTATTTAATATTGCCGCCTATTCGCCCATGGTGATTCAAGGCGGCTTACAGAATATAAAAACCACATTTAAAAACAGTAAAACTGATAAAAAATCAAATACATTAATGTAATAAAGTTACCCCCCGTCCCCACCTCCCACCCCAGCAACAGCTGATGATACAAGCCATTTAATGGGCCATCCCACTCTGGGTTCCTCAGGCCCACTGGCAGAACCAGGCCTTCCAGAAGAGAATTAGAGTGGGGGCCATTCTAATCTTTGGGGGAATGATGTTCCAGAGAGAGGGAGCCACCATGGAGAAGGCCCTTCTTCTGGGTCCTAATAGGTGTATCTCCCTGAGGGATGGGACCTGCAGCATACCTTGCCCCCTCGTTCTAATGGGTTGGGTAGATGTGACCGTCAAGAGACAGTCACTCAGATACTGGTCCCAATGAAGGGCTTTAAAGGTGACAACCAGCACCTTGAACTGCACCCGGAAGCAAATCAGCAACCAATGCAGCTCCTGCAGGAGAGTGATACATGTGCACACCAGGATCTGCACAAAACCATGCGGGCTGCTGCATTTTGCACCAACTGGAACTTCCGGATCGCTTTGCAATAGTCAAGACGGGAAGTGACTAAGGCATATGTTTTGGCTTAGTATGATTTGTGAAGGCACATCATGTGGTTTTATACCACATTTCATGTCTTGATGTGTTGTGAAAATTCAATTAATTGTAGATGTTTGATAAATTAAGCCATCCATTTCTAAAGAGACCCAACTGCCACTGAAAGCAGAATCAAAATAATCCTGATTTAGGAGACATCAGCTTTTGTTTACACAGTGCCCTTTTCTAACATTGTTTCCTTGTATGTGATTCTAATCATGTAAAAATTGATATTTAAAGAAATATTATTGAAGAATGGTCATATCTAGTAAAATCTAGCTTCAAATGTCATGCTACTGATTAAATAACAGTTTTGTGGTATAAATAGTGAAACAGAGAATGGCTATTTTTTATCACCTATTGCACTTATTGCTGTATGTAAATTGGATGTATCTGGGTGCATTTATTACTGTTTTAGGGTAGAAATCCACATCCAATCTTTATATTTATAAATATTTATAAGGAAACAATTAAATTGTTAGTTTAGCTCGAAATTAATTAATTAATGGAATTGTTGAGCATGTGATCCTCTGAATGATTTCTTTCACTTCTCTGGGTATCCAGAATATTTTTGCACAAAAACTTTCTATATTATATAGCGGAGGAAAGAAATATGCCTGAAGAGTCAATATTCAAAGAAGGCATCCATGTCAGCAGTCATTCTTTTTGTAAAGGGCTACTAATAAAATTAAGTTTTGGGAGACATTCTAAGTGGATGTTTAATGGCATGTTAGTCCTCCTCTTTAAAAAAAAAAAATCACTTTGTTTCACTCTATCTAACTAAAGATACACTGCCAGGAATGCTAAGAGGTATGAAAGATGCTATTTCTCTTTATTACATTTCCTGTCTAATACTTGCACACGAAAAAGAACTGTAACTGAATTTTAAGTTTGACACCATCTTGCACATCACCACAGTCTACTTGCAGGCTGTCTTTCAGCAAAACAGAATGACTCTAAAAGCTATTATACCATCAGCTGTGGCAGATGGCTGTAGGCATGCAGAGCTAGGTATACTGCTGCTGTTGCCATATTTTGCAATGTAATTTCTGTACGCTTCTAAAGTTTAATAAAAAAAAATAGTTAAACCAGAAAAACAAACCAGACAGCTGCACACACAGATTTGCAGTGACACTTCTCTCAGAGGAAAAAGAATATAACATAGTAGAATTGCAAATGTTGATGAAAACAGGGGAGGGGGGGAATGAAGAGACTGAGATGACAGTAGGCAATCTCAAAATCTTTATTGACCTAATATGAACATAGTATCCATTTCCTGACCTTAAGGATGATTCTCATTAGATTTCTTATCTGCTTCTAATTAAATCAACTGTAAATTATGTAACTTTCTTGGTTTTTGGCTGCAAAAGACCAATATACAGTGTAGCTATCTTTGGAAACTATTAATGCAAAAATATATGCTCTCTGTTTTTCTTTCCTTTGGACACCATAGGAGGAAAGAACTTGTAGTGTTTACTTCCATTATATTGAACCACAAAGACCTATTACAAACCCATGAGACCTCTGTCTTATTCGCAGTCCGGTATGAAAATCATTTAAAATCATTGTTAGCTATTTCAGCGTTAGTGATGCTTTTCGTTTAGAACACGTGATAGCAAATACTTGTTATGGTGTGGTCAAGAGAAGACATTTGTTTAGCTCATATTGCCATCTGTTATGTGCATGGCCCCTACCCATTAAATTTCTAGAATTGCCCTCTATCACCATTTTGGCTGGCCACAAGAGACTCTGAATACAAGGAGAACAGATTATCATTTGGGACATGAGAGAGGGAGAGACATATACACATACATACATACATACATACATACATACATACATACATACATGCATACTAAAAGGACTATCAACCAAGGTAATTACATTATTTGCCTTTATTTATGTCATTTGTGTGATGACACCATAATGCAAATGATATAAATCACCACATACTTTCTGACCACATACTTAGGAAAATAGAGAGTGCTCCCCAGTTTGTCCATTAAATTGAGACTTCTGTGTAATTAAAACTCCTACTGAGTGAACTTGCTGAGCTTATTTTTAGGAAACTATCTGTAATTGGTCTTTGAACAAGCAGGGTTACTTTTAAGTTTAATTTGTTAAATAAGCCACAATGCCTATGTTTTGACATAGACATTAAGCCATATGCCTTGTTTTCCAAACTAATAGCTGCCTACATACCACATGTTCAGCCAAAGTAAACCCATTATTGCACAATACAGCAGGTATGTGCAGCCCAAAAATCCTGCTCTACCTCCTATCACATGTTCATGAAAATGTGTCCCTGTGTATAGAAGGAAGAAATCTGAACAATTCAGTTTTCTAATCTGTCCAGAGCAACCAAAAAAAGGGGTGGGCGGTAGGGAGAGGAGACTGGACCAGTAAGATCATACTTGTAACAATACCAAATCAATGTACAATGTACAATGGAAGTAGAGCTAATTAATGACAAAGTGAAGATATTTTGGCCCTCTAAAAACATGACAGAAAAATGATGCAGCGCAGCCATCCTATTGCTCTGAGAAGAGTGTATCAGGAGATGTGGTTATTTATTTGTTTGTTTACAAAAGACATAGAGCTACCATTCAATAGATTCTTAGAATAGCTGTGCATTCTATTAACTATAGGAAGATATATCATTCACTTGAAGGGAAAGAAAAAGGGATTACCAAATACCAGAGAACAATAGGATTGCTTATTATGTTCAGTACATTATACTGATCAAGTATCAAAGGCACTTGTGAAACTAAAGCATCAGCTTTGGCAAACTTGCAGTTTTACCCCTGGAGAATACCTTCAGGAATCTATATTCAAATGAATTCAACTGATTCAGGTTCTTCATAAAGTGACATATAGGATTAACTTCATGTAATCTCTCTCTGCAAAACTTCTTAGGCTATTTTCTCATCTTTCTTTCCAATTTTCTCTATTGCTTAAATAGTGCCACTTGAGCTGTCATTAATTCCTAGGAATACAAGTTTGCTCTTGAATTTGCATCAGGAAGAGTCTCAAATATTCCTTTCAGAACAAGAGCATAAAAAAAAAGTCACTTTACAAATCACATCAAATCCTCTCTTTGATTTTTTAAAAAATAATTTGAGAAGATTAACCCACCATCATCTAACTCTTCAGGGAAAATTGCTTTTTATGTGCATCTAATCAGAAGGGAGATGAAGGAGTACAGTACTAATTTCCTACAGCCATTTAATAAGTAAACTTTATTAAGGAAATGATACTTAGACTTTATCTAAGTTAACTAAGAGTTACCTTTCAGGCCAATAGCTTTCCACCAGAGACATAATATAAAATGATATAGATTTATGGGATAATATTATACAATAAAAAAACAAAGGTCTCCTGGGTTCCATAAATAAAGAATTGAATTGTTTAAATAACTGCAGTAAAAGTGATCTTTCTGGCTAAGAGTATATGGTACAATTGACAGATTTAAAAATGAAATGTGGAATAATTTTAAAATATTCCACATATTTTATGGAAAAGACATGTTTGAATCAATGTTAATTCAATTTTCTGGAGAATAAAGTTTTGTAAAAATGTGAAAATCATATTTCTCTTTGCAATTTGAGCTTTTCTACAAAGCTTTTTTCCTTTGAGCATAGTCAAGGTTCAGGTTATTTTTTTTAAAAAAAAAATGTTTATAGGCTATAGACTAGCAACCAAATTTAGACTTCTGTCAAAAGGCAGTTGTCAGCATTTGACCCAAAAGCACATACTAGTTGATTGAGCTTTGAGCATATGTATTGTGTATTGAGACTCCTAAAAACTGATATCTGTTGTGGCCAAAAATAAAGCTTCCTTAACACCAAAAAGAGCAAATTTAAGGCTTATGTCAGGCTACATAAAAGAAGCTGGGAACTGGAAAAATGTACAAAAGCCAAATCAAGGTAGCTCTTGATATTAGAGATATTTAGAGAGTTGAACAATATTACAAAGCTCCAACTTTGTATGTCAGTGCTAGATTATCTGTCCCACCACTCGACTCTTTCTCAGGGCTTTCCATCATTGATTGATTATGTGCCACCAAATTATTTTCGACTCCCAGCAACCGCACAGATTTTCCCCCCAAACATTCTATCCCTAAACTGTTCTTTCATGTCTCCCAATGGTGCACCCACCATCTCTGTAACTGAGTCAATCCACTTTGCTGCTGGTTGTCCTCTTCTCTTTCCTTCTGCCATTCCCAACATTAGACCCTTTTCCAAAGAGGTGGTTCTTTGCATAATGTGTCCAAAGTAAGATAATTTGAACATATTCATTTGTTCATTGAGTGAGAACACCGGGTTGATTTGTTGTGTGATCCAACATTTTGTTTTCTTCATTGTCCATCGTATTTTCAGGGGTTTTTTCCACCACCAAAGATGAAAAGCTTCAGTACTCTTCCTGTCCTGCTTTTTTAAAATCCATACAGCGTCACAGGACATACCATTGTTTGCATGATTTTGAACTTTGCAGATAAAGGCACATCACAATATTTGAATGTTTTTTCCAAGGCCTTCATAAACATATTCACACCAAGTGTTAGTCTGTGGTGTATTTCTTGCATCCTTGTTCTTTTACTGATGATGGTTCATCCTAAAAGGCAGAAACTATTCACTACTTTGATACCTTTGATTCACTACTTTGATACCTAATTGTTTTACCTGTTGTCATTAATTTGATCTTCCTTATATTTAATTTTTATCCCATTTTTTTCACTGTGTGCTTTGACTTTTGTTACTAAGGCTCACAGGTTCTTTTTATTTTCAGTTATGAGAACAGCGTCATCAGCATAGTGCAAGTTAATCTTGTTTTTTACTCCAGTTTTAAAACTATGCTCATCTTCTTCCAATTTAGATAACCTTAATACATCCAATTTAGATAACCTTAATACATATTTCACATATAGGTTGAATAAATAATGCGAAAGTAAGCAGCCTTGTCTCACTCCTTTGCCAACTTGGAGCCAGTCTGTTTCACCATGTTCTGCCTGGACTGTGGCTTCCTGACTTATAGATAAATTTTTCATGATGACAGTGAGATGTTCTGGGATTGCCATTTTTATAGCACATTCCAAAGCTTGACGTGAACAGCACAATGTAATGTTTTTCTATAATTGAAGAAGCACATACTGAGATTTTTTTTTGTTTGCATTCTTCTGCTTTTTCAATTATCCAGTGTACATCTGCAATAATGTCTCATTTCCTCGGCCTTTTCTAAAGCCAGCTTGAACATCTGCCATTTCTTTTCCCATGTAGGGCTCTAACTGTGTTGGATAATTCTAAGCATTATTTTGCCAGCATGTGAAATGAAGGATATTTTACAATATTTTGCACACTCTATTAAGTCTTCTTGTTTTGGTACTGGAATGTAAATTGACCTCTTCCAAATGACTGGTCACTTTGTCATTCTTCAGATTTGGAACACTATCATGTCACCCTTAGTCCTTCTTTTCTCTAGACTACCCATACCCAAATCCTGTAACTGTTCTTCATATGTTTTAGCCTCCAGGCCTTTAATTGTCTTGGTTACTCTTCTCTGCATTTTTTCCAAAGTTTCAACATCTTTTTTTATAATGTGATGACCAAAACTGGATGTAGTATTCCAGGTGTGGTCTTACTAAGGATTTATTTATCTTATTGGGCTATGCTGCACAAACCCAAGCCATCTCTTCTGCCATATACTCCAGCTATTATGACAGTGGGTTAAAACTTATAGTATATTGTACATTAAAATAGCAGAACCATAATTCATAAAAATACAAAAAAAAAAACCCCACCATACTCTACATAGAAACACAGAGCTGGACTAAGAAATAAAAACAAGTATTTTTATCCATCTACCTTAAATAAATGCAATGACAAATTTTCTCAGCCACACAAAATTTCAGGCTAGTTTTTCACCTTTCAAATAAGGATTAATTTTCTGTTCATTGTAAAACACAGCTCTAAAATGTGATATATATTTCCTTAACAGGCATCAATACTCCCCCTCTTTCTTTTTCTTGATATTTTGACATTGTTGTCAAATGTAAGATTTATGTTCTATCATAGTCTTTTCCTAGAATGTAGAATATAAAGGTTTTCCCCTTTTTGGCACAGAACCCCCGCCCCCTCATCTAACACAGTTCTATTGTTTCCACTCCTTCAGATATTAAAATTAAAAGCCCTGTGCATTGAAATAAGCCACTCCTTAGAGTTCAGGAAGGAAAGCTAAAAAACTATAACTCATCATTTTAAAAAATCTTTCTTTTTGCCAAGGATTTTCTCAATGATGACTTTTTTACATTTCTCCCAGAAATTCAAGCACTTTTTGTGCAAGAATGGTTCATTAACTTCATTTACATTCCATGATAAATTTTAACATTGTCTTAAAGTTTTATACCATAATTCTTATGTAATGATAACTTCCTCACTGCTTCTTTCCTTTCTTGTGTATATAATTTTCATTTCTTCAATTAACACCTTCATAGCTCTTTCTCGTATGAAAAAGAAATTACACATTTATTGGGTTCGCATATTTTTTTTTGCTTCACATGATACGTGTATCCAATCACTATGACAGAATAAGATAGGATAGGATAGGATGACAATAATAAATAAAATCCTAGAATGCGCAGAAATGGCAAAATTAACTAGTGTTCTTAAAGACGATGAGATTCAAAATTTAAGGCAGTATGGGAAAGGTGGTACAAATGGTGGAATAATAGAACAAGACTATAAGGATATGTCTATTTCTAATAATGATAGATTTGAAGATACTTGATATGTACATAATGTAAATATGTAACCGCACGACACCTCAGATGTTAACTGAGATTTGATGTTTTCTTTTTAAAAAACTTTTTTAAAAATCAATAAAGTATTATTAAAAAAAAAAGGATAGGATAGGGTAAGGATAAGATAGGGTAGGATAGGACAGGATGGGACGGGACGGGACAGGACAGGACAGAATTCTTTATTAGCCAAGTGTGATTGGACACACAAGGGATTTGTCTCTGGTATATAAGCTCTCAGTGTACATACAAACAACAAGTGATAAATCATGATCATAAACATAAGGTTTGAAAGGAAACTACAACTACTTATCTCTACAAACCCCATCTCAGACACACCAACAACAGCCAAACCTCCTGCAACTGACCCCATTCCATTGGGTTCACAACCCCTAGTGATCACAGAAAAGGAAGTGCAAGACCTATTTCACAGACAAAAGCTAGGAAAAACTCCAGGCCCAGACAAGATAACTCCTTCTTGCTTAAAAGTCTGTGCTGACCAATTGGCCCCCATCTTCACCCGTATCTTCAATAACTCACTAGAGATGTGCTATGTTCCTTCTTGCTTCAAACGCTCTACTATCATCCCAGTGCCGAAGAAGCCCACCATCAAGGAACTGAACAACTACAGACCAGTTGCTCTAACATCTGTAGTTAGGAAACTTTTGAAAGGCTAGTGTTGTCTCGTTTGAAAACCATCACAGATCCACTGTTAGACCTCCTGCAATTTGCATACCGAGCAAATAGATCAACAGATGATTCTGTTAATATCGCTCTGCACTACATCCTACAACATCTTGAATCACCAAAGACCTAAGCAAGGGTCCTCTTTGTAGATTTTAGTTCAGCATTCAACACCATCATTCCAGACATTCTTCTATCTAAGCTAAACCAGCTACAGGTACCCGAACACACTTGTAAATGGATCATAAGCTTCCTAACAGACAGGAAGCAGCAGGTGAAGCTAAGCAGAATCACATCAGATACTTGTACAATTAGCACAGGGGCCCCACAAGGCTCTCTCCACTTCTCTTCTCTCTATATACCAATGACTGCATCTCAAACATCCATCTGTTAAACTACTGAAGTTTGCAGATGACACCATTCGAGACAATGATGAATCTGCATACAGATGGGAGGTTGAACAATTAGCCTCATGGTGCGACCAAAACAATCTGGAACTGAACACACTCAAAACCGTAGAAATGGTGGTAGACTTTAGGAGAAACCCTCCCATACTTCCACCTCTCACAATACTAGACAACACAGTATCAACAGTAGAGACCTTCAAATATCTAGGTTCTACCATATCTCATGGCCTAAAATGGATACTTAACATCAAAAAGTCATCAAAAAAGCACAACAAAGAATGTTCTTCCTGAGCCAACTCAGAAAGCTCAAACTGCCCAAGGAGCTGCTGATACAGTTCTACAAAGGGATTATTGAGTCTGTCATCTGCACCTCTATAACTGTCTGGTTTGGTTCTGCAACCCAACAAGACAGACACAGACTTCAGAGGATAATTAGAACTGCAGAAAAAAACAATTACTACCAACCTGACTTCCATGGAGGACCTGTATACTGCATGAGTCAAAATAGGGCTGTGAAAATATTTACAGACCCCTCGCATCCTGGACATAAACTGTTTCAACTCCTACCCCCAAAATCATGCTATAGAGCACTGCACACCAGAATCAGGGTGGATTTGATTTAAATCGAATTGATTTAAATCATAATTTAAATCATGATTTAAATCACTAGTAAAAAGGCTTGATTTAAATCAACTCGATTTAAATCATAATTTTTAAAGAGCAACTGTCATCTCTGCTACTCCTTTGACCCACTGTTGACTCACCGATAGTCCCAGTGTTGCAGAATATACAGCCTCATGCTACATAACTAAGCTCCATTTCATGCTGAATAAACTAAATTATTTATGTATCTTAAATAGAAAACTATCTTACAATAGATTTTTACCCCAAAAGTTTTTTATTAAAATAAATTCGATAAAAATAAAAAAAATCCAATTTAAATCAAAAAAATCTGATTTTTTTGATTTTTTAAAAAAAAATAATTGATTTTTATCCACCCTGACCAGAATAACTAGACACAAGAACAGTTTTTTCCCAAACGCCATCACTCTGCTAAACAAATAATTCCCTCAACACTGTCAAACTAGTTATTAAGTCTGCATTACTATTAATCTTTTCATCGTTACTATCACCCATCTCCTCCCACTTATGACTGTAACCTTGTTGCTGGTATTCTTAAGATTTATATTGACTGTTTCCTAATATGATTGATTGCTTATTTGTTCCCCATGACTATCATTAAGTGTTGTACCTTATGATTCTTGACAAATGTATCTTTTCTTTTAGGTACACTGAGAGTGTATGCACCAAGACAAATTCCTTGTGTGTCCAATCATACTTGGCCAATAAAAAATTCTATTCTATTCTATTCTATAAAATACAATCATCATCAATGCTAAAATACAACACTCAGTGATAGTAATAGAATGCTAAATAAACAACTAACATAAATCATAATAGGATACTAAATAAAAGCAATCATAAGATATAACATAAGATATAAACAACAAAGTTATAGTCATAAGAAGCTAGGAAAATAGGTAATAGGAAAGATGAAAAAGATAATATTAATATAGCCCTTTTTAGGTGGCTTCACATCCCAGGCATAAAACTGTATTGTGGGAATTAGTTGTTTAGCAGGGTCATGGCATGGTGGGGGGGAGGGGCGACTGTCCTTGTGTTTAGTTGTTTTGGATGCAATGCCCTATAGCATCATCTTGAGGAAGAAGTTGAAACAGTTAATGTCCAGGATATGAAAAGTCTATAAATATTTTCACAGCCCTCTTTCTGACTCATACAGTATATAGATTCTCAATGGAAGGCAGGCTGGTTGCAAATGTTTTTGTGCAGTCCTAACTATCTATTGAAGCCTGCGTCTGTCTTGTTTGGTTGCTGTGCCAAACCAGACAGTTATAGAAGTGCAAATGACAGACTCAGTAATTCCTTTATAAAACTGTATCAGCAGCTCCTTGGACAGCCTGAGTTTTCTGAGTTGGTGCAGAAAGAACATTTTTGTTGTGCTTTTTTAATTATGTTTTTGATGTTAGGTGTCCATTTTAAGTCCTGAGATATTATAGAACCTAGAAACTTAAAACGTTTCTACTGTTGATGCTGTGTTGTCTAGTGGTAGAATAGAAGGGCTTCTCCTAAAATCTACTATCATCTCTACAATTTTGAGTGTGCTCAGTTCAAGATTGCATTCCAGCTGCACTACAGGGCCAGTTGTTCAACTTTCCATCTGTATTCATAGAACTCATTCTATTCATAGAATAGAATAGAATAGAATAGAATAGAATAGAATAGAATAGAATAGAATAGAATAGAATAGAATGACAGAGTTGGAAGGGACCTTGGAGGTCTTCTAATCCAACCCTCTGCCCAGGCAGGCAACCCTACACCACTTCAGACAAATGGTTATCCAACATCTTCTTAAAAATTACCAGTGTTGGGGTATTCACAACTTCTGCAGGCAAGTTGTCCCACTTATTACCGTATTTTCCGGCGTATAAGACGACTGGGCGTATAAGACGACCCCCGAATTTTCCTGTTAAAATATAGGGTTTGGGCTATATTCGCCGTATAAGACTACCCCTCTTCCAACGCACACCAAATAAAAATTAAAAAACATCAACTGGCTCACCCACAATGTAAAAGCAGCTGTGTTAGACCCAAAATGGCCCCTGCAACAAGCAGGAACCTCAGCCACAAAAAGCCCAAAAAAACAACTTTCACACTTTACACACACACAACACAACACAACACAACTGGCTCACCCACAATGTAAAAGCAGCTGTGCTAGACCCAAAATGGCCCCTGAAACAAGCAGGAACCTCGCACAGCCACAAAAAGCCCAAAAACCCAACTTTCACACTTGACACACACAAAATTCCACATACAGCTTTGTGAGATTTTGTGTGTTTGTGTAGTTAGAGTGAAACACTACAAAAACATACTAAATCTCAGAAAGCTGCACAAATATTATTTTATTTTATTTTTATTTTTATATGAAAGCTAAATTTAAAACTTCCTAAACTTTAAATGGCTAGGGCTAAAAAAAAAAAACAACTAAAAAAACCCCCCAATTAACTATTTTTTTAAAGACCCCAAAGGGGAAAAAAACTTACCCAATAGAATAGGGGTCTCCAACCCTGGCAACTTTAAGACTTGTAGACTTCAACTCCCAGAATTCCTCAGCCAGCTTTGTTTTGCTGGCTGAGGAATTCTGGGAGTTGAAGTCCACAACTCCCTCCCTGCAGGCAGGGAGTTGCTTGCTGATGGAATGGATTCAGGCAAGCGAAGCAAGGCAAGCGAAGCAAGGCAAGCAGCTAAGGTAAGCAAGCTGGAGGGGGAAAACTTTTTTTCTTCTCCATGGCTCTAGCGATCCCAGCTAGTTGCCTGATTAGCAGATCGTCAGAACTTGGATCGTCAGAGCCATGTGAAAGGAGAAAAGTTTTTTCCTTCTCCATGGCTCTGGCGATCCCAACTGAATTGCCTGATTAGCAGATTGTCAGGGCTTGGATCGTCAGAGCCATGTGAAAGGAGAAAAGTTTTTTCCTTCTCCATGGCTCTGGCGATCCCAACTGAGTTGCCTGATTAGCAGATCGTCAGGGCTTGGATTGTCAGAGCCATTTAAGGCTCATCAGAGCCTTTCAGGCTGGTCTGCCTGGTTACAGGAGAATGACACCCGGCGTATAAGACGACCCCCGACTTTTGAGAAGATTTTCATGTGTTAAAAAGTCATCTTATACGCCGGAAAATATGGTAATTGTTCTAACTGTCAGGAAATTTCTCCTTAGTTCTAAATTGCTTCTCTCCTTGATTAGTTTCCACCCGTTGCTTCTTGTTCTACCCTTCTTGTTCTGCTTTGAAGAATAGTTTGACTCCCTCTTCTTTGTGGTAATCCCTGAGGTATTGGAACACTGCTTTCATGTCTCTCCTAGTCCCTCTCTTCATCAAATTAGATATACCCAGTTCCTGCAACCGTTCTTCATATGTTTTAGCCTCCAGTCCCCTAATCATCTTTGTTGCTCTTCTCTACACTCTTTCTAGAGTCTCAACATCTTTTTTACATCGTGGCGACCAAAACTGAATGCAATATTCCAAGTGTGGCCTTACCAAGGCATTATAAAGTGATATTAACACTTCACATGTTCTTGATTCTATCCCTCTGTTTATGCAGCCCAGAACTGTGTTGGCTTTTTTGGCAGCTGCTGCACACTGCTGGCTCATATCTAAATGGTTCTCCACTGGGACTCCAAGATCCCTCTCACAGTTACTACTATTGAGCAAGGTACCACATATACGGTACCTGTGCATTTTGTTTTTCTTCCCTAAATGTAGAACCTTGCTTTTTTCACTGTTGAATTTCATTTTGTTAGATAGCGCCCAATGTTCAAGTCTGTCAAGATCATTCGGTATCTTGAACCTATGTTCTGGAGTGTTGGTGTCATCTGCAAATTTGATGAGTTCCCCATCTATCCCGTCATCCAAGTCATTGATGAAGATGTTGAAGAGCATTGGGCCTAAAACAGAGCCCTGGGGTACTCCACTGCATACTTCCCTCCATGTAGATTCAGTTCCATTGAGGACTAGATGTTGAGTGCAGTTGGTCAGCCAATTACGAATCCAACTGGTGGTGATGCTGTCTAACCCACATTTTTCTACTTTATCTAGTAGAGGTTATGGTCTACTTTATTAAATGTTTTACTAAAGTCCAAGTAAATTATATCGACAGCATTCCTCTAGTCCACTAATTTTGCCACTTTGTCAAAGAATGCAATAAGATTAGTCTGGCATGATCTGTTTTTGACAAATCCATGTTGGCTTTTGGTTATTACTTGGTTTGCTTCCAGGTGTTCGGTGATTCGTTGTTTGATCATCTTTTCCAGAATCTTCCCTGGTATTGAAGTCAGGCTGATAGGTCTGTAGTTTCCTGGATCTATTTTTTTTTCCTTTTTTGAAGATAGGAACTACTGTACATCAGCTCTTTTCCAATCTCTGGAAGTTCCCCTGTGATCCAGGATCTTTGAAAGATATAGTTCTGAGATCTCATCTGCCAGTTCCTTTAGAACCTTGGGATGTAATCCATCTGGTCCTGGTGATTTGAACTCATCTAGGGTAGACAGGTGTTCACTTACTATTTTCTTCCCTATTTTAACTTGTGTTCCTAATCTGTTTTTTGTGGTGCCGTTTTTGATAGGTTGGAATGTTTTTTCCTTTTGTGTAAAGACAGATGCAAAAAATGAGTTAAGTAGTTCTGCTTTCTCCCTGTTGCTTGTCACCTTCTTGCCACTTTTTTCCAGCAATGGGCCAATTGTTTCCTTGACTTTTTTCTTGTTTTTAATATGTTGAAAGAAGCTTTTTTTTTGTTATTTTTTACTTTAGTTGCAAGTCTTTGTTCATTGTGAGCCTTAGCTTTCCTCACTTCATCTCTACAGGCTCAGGCTATTTGCTGATATTCTGCCTTAGTTATTTGCCCCCCTTTCCACTTTTTACATTTGTCCTTTTTGTCTTTCAATTTGTTAGAGAGTTCTATATGCAGCCATGCTGGTTTCTTTTGAGATCTATTATTTTTCTTCTTCATTGGTATTGTGGTAGACTGGGCTTTTATAGGCTCACTTTTCAAAGTTTCCCAAGCTTCTTGAGTTGTTTTCCCCTTGAGGATTCTCATCCATGGAATCCTTCTCAAGCTCTCTCTAAGTTTATTGAAATTAGCTCTCTTAAAGTCCAAGACTCTAGTTTGACTTTGTTCTACTACTTGTGTTTGCATAATGTTGAATTCCAATATTGCGTGATCACTTGTCCCCAAGGTTCCTGTAGCTTCAACACCTTCTATCATTTTGTCTCTGTTAGTGAGAATTAAGTCCACTATGGCTGATCCCTTTGTTCCCGTCTCTACTTTTTGAGAAAGAAAGTTGTCTGCTAGGTTTGTTAGGAACCTGTTGGATCTTCCAATTGGTGCAGAGTTTGTCTCCCAGTTGATGTCAGGGTAGTTAAAATCCCCCATTATTATTGTGATGTGCTTCCTACATACCTTAGTTAGCTGACTAGCAAAAAGTTCATTTACTTCCTCTGTTTGGTTGGATGGCCTATAGTATAGACCTATGGCAATGTCCTCCCCCCCCACTTTAATATTGACCCCAAATGCATTCAAGATAATTTTCATCATTGTTGTGCTCTAATTCTGTAGAGATGTATAGTGCAACTCCACCTCCTCTTTTATTTGGTCTATTTCTTTTAAATAATTTATATCCCTCTAGCTGTATGTTCCATTTGTGGGTTTCATCCCACCAAGTTTCCAACTTGATGGGATGAAACCACAACTGGATGTTGTCATCTCAAATAAGGCCAATCACTGTTGTGTTACTCCAAACTTCAGTACTTTAACAGAGGCATCCTTTGAGATGCAGTTGTTGGTACAGAGAGAAAAGAGTAATGGAGAGAACACATAGCCCTGTTAGGCACCTGTGCTAATTGTACAGGTATCTCATGTGAGTTTGCCTAACATCAACTGCTGCTTCCAATCTGGTCAGCTAGAGTTTGTAATGCATTGTTTATACGAGCTTTAGGTGGAATGTACATTGCAAATGGAATAAATGTGGAAAACTCTCATGGAAAATAAAATGGTTTGCAATTGATAAATAATGACTGTAAGTCTACATCACAAAATTTATTTAGCACCGTTACAGTACATTTTTACACTGTCGGGTGTTGATATAAAAGCAGAGACCCCCCTACCTTCTTTTAACCAGATGTTTCTGGAATTTTGTCTGCCCTCTGTGTCTGAAATCTTGGGATATGCAGGTTGCTATCATTAATTGAATCATTTAGCCAAGTTTAAGTGAGGCAGAGGGCTGCCAAGTTGCAAAAATCAGGGTTGCACTGTTTAAAAGAAGTATTTCATCCATCTTTTTAGTGAATTAATGTAAACTATTAGTATAATAGTATTAGTGTAATAGTAAATTATACTAACATTTCTAACACCATTTTCTTGAGCACAGGTTCTCCTCAGGACTGTGTCCTAAGTCTGCTGTTCTTCACCTTGTTGACTCATGACTGTTGTGCCAGGTTGCCACCAACCATATTGTGAAGTATGCAGATGATACTATGAAGTATGCGGTAGTGAGCCTTATTCAGATTGACAATGAGGGTGCTTAGCACAAGGAGGTAGAGTTTGGTGAACTAATGTAATAAAAATAGCCTCATTTTAAACTTGGAAAAACTAAAGAAATATTTCAGAAAAGGCAGGCACAGCCACACAGCTCCATGTATTAATGATTCACCTGCAGAGGTGGTTAGCAGTATCAGGTTTCTAGGTGTGCAGGCTAGCTTGATTGCTTTAATAGTGAGACACTGATGAAGTGGACACAGCAGCTGCATCACATGAGAAAAGTACATCTTCCTTCCCTTGTCCTTACCATTTTCTATAGAGGGATGATCGAGAACATACTGTCATATTGCATTACTGTCCGGTTTGGAAGCATTACTGCTTCAGACAGGAAAGCGGTGCAGAGCACTCTCTGAGGTGAGGATGGCAGAAAATATTGGTAGTTCACTTCCTTCTATCCAGGACATGGCATATATCGTATTTTTCAGACTGTAAGATGCACCGGAGTATAAGACGCACCAAGATTTCAAAGAGGTAAACAAGAAAAAAATGTTTGTTTGTTTTTAATTTGATTTATATGCCACCCTTCTCCAGAGACTCAGGGCGGCTTACAGTGCGTTAAGCAATAGCCTTCATACTTTTGTATATTTTTACAAAGTCAGCTTATTGCCCCCACAAACTGGGTCCTCAATTTACCTACCTTAGAAAGGATGGAAGGCTGAGTCAACCTTGAGCCTGGCAAGATTCGAACTTACTAATTGCAGACAGCTGGAGTTTTGCCCTCCCTGGCCCCCAGGAGCACTGTGCAGGCCTCCCAAACCCTCTGCGCATCGAAGCAGGGTGGGATTTCGGGAGGCCAAATGGGGGGAATGGTTACAGAAAGTTGCCCATTTAAAAACCACTGCTTGGAGTTTAACAATTGGTCTTTTAAATATGAAATTCAAATTGAATGATAGAGAATAATTAAAAACAACAAAACTACCAGAGAGAATTTCACCATGGTGCCATCTTGAAATGGAAAATAATAATAAACAAGTAATGTAATATATTTATTTATTTATTTATTTATTTATTTATTTATTTATTTATTTATTTATTTATTTATTTATTTGTTTATTAGTCCAATTTATATGCCGCCCTTCTCCGTAGACTCAGGGCGGCTTACAATGCATCATAGCAATAGCCTGCATACTTTTTTGTATATATCTGCTTATTAGGGTTTTCAACCCCCCTTAAGCAGTGTTGTTCTATACAAAGTTGGCTTATTGCCCCCACAATCCGGGTCCTCAATTTACCTACCTCGAAAGGATGGAAGGCTGAGTCAACCTTGAGCCTGGTGAGATTCGAACTTGCACTAATTGCAGGCAGCTGGCAGCTAAGTGCTAGCACTTAACAGCACTTTAGTCCGCTGCACCACCGAGCCTTATATTGTATTAATATAATATAAAACCAATATATCTTAATATAATACTAATAAATAATAATAATAATAATAATAATAATAATAATAATAATAATAATCTCTATCTAAGCAACCCAAAGTGAGAGTTCATTTTTGCCATCACCTACAATCAATTATGTATCAAGTGATTATTGTAGGATATTATTTATTTATATATTTATTTGATTTTTTTAAAAAATCACCATCCATTCCAGAACACTATGAATGGTTCCAAAAATCCCCCAAACAATAAAAACAATACAAATATAAAATATCACAAGAACCTCAGATTAAAACAAGAAGAAACTACACAGGGCCCCCACCAACATATTAATCCCAGTTCTGAGAGAGGAGCAGGTCTTAAAGCTTTTTGGAACTCCAGACATGTCCATATCTTTTGGGGGAGGGGAATATTCCAGAGGGTGGAAACCTCAACAGGGAACGCAGCTAAGCTTGGTCCAACAAAATGGCAATGTTTAATATTAAGCAGCTGGAGCACAACCATTCTGCCAGAATGATCAGGTAGGCAGAAACAATTGGAGATAGGCAGTCCCATAGATATCCAGACCGTATGTCATGAAGGGCTCTAAAGGTGATAGACAGCACCTTGAATTGCACTCAGAATCTGACTGGTAATGAATACAGTTTGTGTATTCATGTACAGCTCACAGTGACACATGGGCACATTGAAAAGCCTCTGTTACTGCTTGCATCACTGCTTTTTCAGCCAGCAGCAGCTCCCAAGTGGTCTTCAAGGACAATCCCATGTAGAGTACACAGCAATCCAGTTGTGAGGTAATACAGTATTTTTCGGAGTATAAGACGCATCAGAATATAAGATGCACCTTAGTTTTGGGGGAGGAAAATAAAAAAAAAGCTGATTGGCAGGTGGATCGGCCTACCGGAATACCCCAAATCAGCTGTTACCAGGGGTGAATTTTAGCAAAGGTTCCTTGGTTGTGAGCTCTGTGCCTTGCTTTTTTTTTTTTTTTGCTTTTTTTTTTGCCTCTGAAACTTCTGAAACAGAGCTTCAGAAAAAAAGCCTCTGAAGCTCTGTTTGGGGGCCTTTTTTCTGAAGCTCTGTTTGGGGGCTTTTTTTTTTTTTCCTGAAGCTTCATTTCTGATGCTTTTTTCAGCCTCTGAAACCTGTGTTTGAGAAGCTGGGCAGGGCTACATTCGGAGTATAAGATGCACCCAGATTTTCAGCCTCTTTTTTGGGGGAAAAAGGTGCGGCTTATACTCTGAAAAATACGGTAGCTATCTGAAGACCCTCCCAATCAAAGAAAAGAAACTGGCACATAAGATGTACATGTAAAGGGATCTTACTGATAATAGTAGCCACCTGTTCCGCATACAGTAGCTATGATTTCAGGAGGAACCCAAATTGGTCACCAGGGAAAATGATACTCCATCCAAGACAATCAACCTACAGATAGCTTATGAACACCTTGACAGCTTCACCTGCAAGGTCACCTGTTACCAGCACAGTGATATTAAAAAGTCATATTAGTATTCATTCTAGCATTGTATAGGTATTTCTTTTAAAAAAACATAAATTGTTCCAGAGAAATAAACTCTAGCCCTATCCTCTCAAGACAAAACCTCTTTGTCTTGATGGGAAAGAATCTGTATTATTGGTGCAAAATACATAAACTTACTAAATATAATTACAAACCACCATCAGATTAGGAAACCCACACAATCCAAATGTGCAGATTCATATATCTATTTCTATTACTTTTTATGGGACAGATTATACAACCAAATTTCCATCAGTAGAAAAAGCAAAATGGTTGCAAACAGGTTACTTAAAAAAACCCTGAAAAATTATTTGGACAAGATTCTAAACCAATTGTTACAATTTTTACATTGTTTAAGCAGTAAAGTCTATATTAATTGACAATGTTTTAAATGAAAAGGTCACTTTTTCCTGTAAAAGAAATGTTCTGGATGTATTTCTTGACATCTCAACAAACTGTGACAGCTGTTCAGATCAGCATGATGCTACCATATTGTAAAATGATGATTCAGATGGCGGTCTTGATTGATTACACCTAAGTGCTGCAATCCCTATGCAACCATCTTTTTTCCTACTTCTGGGCAAGTAGAAGAATAAATTAATGATGCTTTTGGGAAACCATTGTAACTTCAGCACTGACATCCTATTTATCCCCTGTTGAGAAAAAAGGAATTTCCCTGTATTTTGTGTATTGAAATGATGAATTATAACTGTTAAGCAAAAATGTAATGCATATGTTCCAGCTACCTAGCAGACAAATTACCATTATGCTATGTGAGTAATACTTTATAAACCCATTTGTCACACAGGATAGGTGTCATATACAATCTGATTCACTGTGTTTAATGTATTAAGTAGAACTGACTCTCTTTTCCCTTATCCCAGCAGATAAGGGCTCATTGAAAAGCATTTTCTCTCTACCAAAAGTAGTTAATCTCTCTGGATGTTTGCAGAAGAAAATGTTGGGCTATACTTCATTTTTAATTGGCATTAGGGAACCTAGGATTTCTAGATTTTGAAA
Source organism: Pituophis catenifer annectens (assembly GCF_029215685.1). Taxonomy (NCBI): domain Eukaryota; kingdom Metazoa; phylum Chordata; class Lepidosauria; order Squamata; family Colubridae; genus Pituophis; species Pituophis catenifer. Next base: position 43,701,079 of record NW_027256884.1, read on the forward strand.
ATGCACTATTATTTTTAGCAAAATGAATGTAGTTTTATATGCTTAAGATAGATATAACATGCCAGATTTTAGGCATGTCCATGTCCTATTTAGGCATGTCCTATTCCAGAAGATGCACAGATGCCATATTTTGGGAGTCACTGAATTTCAGATATGGAAGCTTAAAATATTCTATTTCATGAAGACGTGTTCAACTTCTAACTTCTTTTCTCATTGTCATAATTCTTGTTTGCTAATGATATAAAGGTAAAGGTTCCCTTGCACATCTGTGCTAATCATACCTGACTCTAGGGGGCAGTGCTCATCTCCGTTTCAAAGCCAAAGAACTAGCGCTGTCCGATGATGTCTCCGTGGTCATGTGACTGGCATGACTAAACACCAAAGGCGCACGGAACGCTGTTACCTTCGCACCAAAGGTGGTCCCTATTTTTCTACTTGTATTTTTATGTGCTATCAAACCGCTAGGTTGGCAGAAGCTAAGACAAGTAACAGGAGCTCACCCTGTTACACAGCACTAGGGATTCAAACTGCTGAACTGCCAACCTTTCAATCGACAAGCTCAGCGTCTTAGCCCTGAATATAATGATATAAAATATATGTTTATAAAATTCATTCAGTAGCTTTCTTATTAGTTGTTCTGCACACATATTACCTAGCAACCTAGTACAGCCAAGAAATCTTTTTAATAACCTTCCTCTCTTCTGCCCCATGTTGTATATCCTGTTTTTTATTTTTTTTTAAAAAAATACAACTCTCTTTTGATCTTTTGCACTACCACATTAATATGAGATGGAAAGCCTGTTAGTTTAATTTTGAATTTATGGAGTCTGTTTTACTGATATGCAAGAAAATAAGGGCTGTCAAACTCCCAGCCCGCGTACTGGATGTGTCACACGCTGGCCACGCCCGGTTTAGTGAAGGGGGAAGTGTCCCAATATGTCACATGACACCTCTGTGATGATGTGAGTTGGACACCCCGGCACTAGATTGTTAAAGAAGAGGAGAAGTGACTTATAAAGAAGCATGTGCTGTGTCTCAGTTGTAAACGTGTGGTTGGTCATCGTGGTTTTATCTGAGGCCACTTCCCCAATTAATTATTTCTACCCTTAGTTCCTAGTCTACTGATTTTAAGCCAACTACAGTTGTTTTCATTTCTGCCACTTTCCAGTTTCCAAATAACAAAAAAAGAAATTTTTTGAGTGATCAGTTTCCTTTTAACTTACATATAAAGGAATAAAAAAACCTAACTTAAACAGAACTTGTCCCAAGACTGCAATCAAAATGTTATCTTTTTCCTTCCTTTCCATTAAAAATAAATAATATTTTCTAAACTTTATTGTGTGCATCTGCTGAAATATCAGCAGTTGTGGTAAAGTAGTACAGCTGCAAAGCTCTTGTGCCATCTTTTTTTGCCAGCTAAGTAAAATTTTGCAACCAGGATTTTTTTTCTCAGTAGCTGCAAGCATAGATGTGACTCACACAAATAATGCCTTGTTTGTGGCATGACATTTTTTTCTTAAAGCAGCAATCAATAAAACCGATTATGTAAAACATTCAATTGGAGGAATTGACTTAGTCTTTTCTATATGCTAGGAATGCATCAGTCTGAGATCAGAGCTACCTTGCAGATTCCTCTGGGACTTCTAGCCTTCTTGGAAGCAAAGCCAATTAAATATGTAAGCAACTGTCTAAAATCCTACTTCAGAAGAAACATGAATTTTCATATTTGCAATGACGATTTCTGAGCAAGTCCTCTGCATGATCATTGGGGAAATCTTCTGCTTTGTCCCTTCTTTGGCATTTTCCTGCTTTCAGAGCAAGGATATTCCCTATAAAACAGAGGAATGATGTTCCCACTCTTTAAATACTGGCTGGCTCATAGCTTTCTTTCTTTTTCTTGCTGCCAAAAACTAAATATCAATTAGATGGAATGCTGGATGATTTTTCTTTGGTTTTTTTCCCCACTCCAACATTGGCTGGGGGCTGAATTGTCCATAGAAAGGAAGTTGTAGGAAGTTGAGGGCAGTTGCTAAACAGTGTGCACTTAGACTTAGTGCGCACTTAGGCAATAGCACTTAGACATATATACCATCCAATAGTGCTTTACAGAACTCTTTAAGCAATTTACAATGTCAGCATATTGCTGCCAAAATCTGGGTCCTCATTTTACCAACCTTGAAAGGATGGAAGGCTGAGTCAATCTCGAGCCGATCAGGATCAAACTCCTGGGAGTGGGCAGAGTTAGCCTGCAATATTGCATTCTAACCGCCGTGCCACAATGGTTCCTAAAAATGATCACTATAGTTTAGGATAATGTTGCAGAAGTAGGAAAGGTGTAAGGTTATTTTCTAAGTGGAAAACTAGACTGGATATCTCTCTGGGTTGAGACAACAATGCCATTCATATGTATTACCACTTGCCTTGGAGGTGAGGCTGGCTTGCTTAGGAAAAAATAACAGATTGGTTGTTCTGCCCCAGCTCCGGATTCCCAAGGATTGTGACCCACACCAACAGTCCTTATTAAAGTTATAACATACCAAGAATAAACAAAGTCCGGCAAAGGTTGGCAACCAGCCCAGAAAACAAGATACATTTTGGAGACACTCGCTCTCCAAAATGCTCTGTAATAATTACACATTGTTTCCAGCAAGAAATTACCAACTGCGTACGACTTAAATAGGCTAAGGGAGTGGCCAATTATCCTCAAACCTTACTCTCAAAGAGACCTCCTCCTCCTGAGTAGCCACTCCTGCCTTTTGGCAGCCCTGCGTGCTCAAGCATTGAGGAGAGGCTCCTCCACTTCACTCTCTCCACTTGAAGGAGCCTCTGGAAGTTCTGAAGGCTCTGGCTGAGTCTCTGCCTCTGGCACCACATCCTCTTCAGCCTCCTTGCTGTCCAATGCAAGCGCCGGCTGCGCAGGCTGCTGGCGCGACCCCAGACCAGCCTCCTCATCGTCGGGATCAGCCACGATCCGCGCAGGCCACTGGCGGGCCACAACACTGGTTTACATTTATTTTCACTTTGATTTGGGGATTGTAGTTTATCTGTGTCACATTTATAAACTGCCCATTTCCTTCACAAAATGACAGTTACTCTAAATATTTGTTTTTTATGATAAAAAAACTAATAATATTCATACTGATATTCTGGCCAAAGCCCATAGGTTGCCAGTTTGTTTCTCACAGTGACCAACCAGATGCCTGATATGTTTCCAAGCAAAAGGTAGAGAGACATAGACCTTTTCCATAAATCTTGCAAGCAATTGGATTTCTGGAAGCATACATTATTATTATTATTATTATTATTATTATTATTATTATTAATAATAATAATAATAATAATAATAATAATAATAATAATAATATTTCTATGCCACCTATTCTCCGAGGACTCTGGGCGGCTTACACCAAAGACAGTATACTAAATAGCATATTGCCCCCTAACAATCTGGGTCCTCATTTTACCCACCTCGGAAGGATGGAAGGCTGAGTCAACCTTGAGCCGGTGAGATTTGATCTGCTAATCTGCTGAACTAGCAGTCAGCTGAAGTAGCTGCAGTACTGCACCCTAACCACTGCGCCACCTCGGCTCTTACTTCACCTAATCTAAAGTTAATAATTTATGGTCAAGCAATATTCTTGGGCGGACCATCAGTTTAACCAATCTCCTTTAAAAATGATTCAGGTTTGTAGCCAAGGTCAAGTTTTGTAGTAATAAATTCCTCAGGTTAACTATGGACTATGCAAAGTTGTTCTAAATCTCCTTTTACCCAGCTTTGCCATATAACTCCTGGTCTTACTGTTGTAAAAAAGAAAGAAAAACTTTCTCTTGTCTACTCTCTCCACACTATAAATGAGTTTATATAGATTAGTCACACACCTCTGCCATCATTTGATAAATCAATTAAAAAGCACTAACATATAACCTTAAAGAAAGGAGACAATTTGCTAAGAAAGTACTCTATGTATCCCGATTCTGGTTTTGTACTTGTTTACAGGACCCTGTATTTGACTACTACAAAATTTATCCAAGATCCTCTGAATAAAACAAACAGAATAACATAGTTGGAAAGGGCCTTGGAAGTCTTCTATTCCAATCCCCTGCTCAAGCAGGGGACACTATGCCGTTCTAGAGAAATGGCTATCCACTCTCTTCTTAAAAACCTCCCATGTTGAGCACTTAAACCTTCTGGAGACAAGTCATTCCAGTGGTTAATTATTCTCAGTGTCAGGAAATTTCTCCTTAATACTAGATTGGATCTTTCCTTGATAGTTTTTCATCCGTTACTTCTTTTTCCTGTCCTCGGGTGCTTTGGAAAATAGATTCACCCCCTCTTCTTTATGATGACCCTTCAAATATTGGCATATTAAATACTTAGCTTTTAAATATATGCTGCTGACAGAATTATCTCCACCCATGCCTGATGATAGATAGATGATAGATAGATAGATAGATAGATAGATAGATAGATAGATAGATTGACAGATGATGGATGGATGGATGGATGTTGAAGGATCTACTTAGCAAAAACCATGCTGATTTTACTTTAGCAAAGTTTTGTTCTTTATGTGTTTTCTCTTTCCTATGTTCACCAATTTTTTTTTTATTTTTTTTATTTGGAACAGCCATTACTTTAACTAGCCTATAATTTCCTGGATATCTCCTTGTTTCATTGGAAAATAAAAAGGGTCACATTACTTATCTTCTGGTCTCTCCACTGAGCCTGATTTGAGTGACAAACGACATAATTTTTCTAGAAGGCCAGCAATATTATGTTTGAGGTCTTTGGGAACTCTTTGATGCATGACTTGTTACAATGAACTTTCTTAAGATGTCTTCTTATCTCATTTTGCTGGGTATTTATGATTTCTTCTTTGAAAAAGTCAGTACTATCCTATATTTTCTGGAGTTAAGATAGATAAAAATAACTCATTCAGTTTCTTTACAACTCTGTATCCCCCTTGATGATCCATTTCATATTTTTCTTACTTATTGCCCCAATATGTTCCCTGGCTATTTTATTAATTTATTTCATTTTTATTATTTCCTTCAAGTTATTCTAGATCTTATTTGTTTGTTACCATTAATAAATGTTTCTATTCCATTCTATTCTCTGTTATACTAACCTTGTTTGTTTTTTTGTAGACCTTAGTTTCAGTTTACACTTGTTTCTCAAAGTTTGTACTATTTTTTATCTCTTTATCAAATCACACATTCAATTTTGTGAAATATGCTTCTTTTTAAAACTTTTATAAATTCTTGGACATTACTAGAAAATGATAATGACTATTTCCTAGATTTCTTAACCCTTTCTTATACTGTAAGATATGTATTTTTTTCTAATCAATTGACTATGTCCAGAGAGACTTCAGAATTCTTCACTCCAATGTCCCTGAAGATTTCTGGCTAAGTATTTTGGCACTTGTTTTACCCATAAAAACAAAGTGTTTTGGGGTATTCGTGTAACACATGTATTCTACGTCCCTATTCTTGATATTATATTATACTAATACACACACATACACAGATATATATATGCAAGTCTTGGCGTATTCGGGTCTTTTCCCGTATAAGATTGAGAGTATCTTGGCGATGTTTCGACGAGGTCCCACTCATCATCTTCAGGCTGGTGCCTTCGGCTTCGTGCCTGTGCGAGCAAAGCGTGATCGGAGCTGCCATCTCTCTATAAATAGAGAGGTAGGGAGGTGTGGGGTGTGGGGTGCTGGCTTTGTTGCTATGAGCGGGTTGGTTGCCTGTGTTGTTACATCTTGATTAGTTGATGGAGTTGATGTTTGCAGATTAGTCGGCTGTTTTGTAACATCCGGATTAGTCTGCAACAATCTGCAAACATCAACTCCATCAACTAATCAAGATGTAACAACACAGGCAACCAACCTGCTCACAGCAACAAAGCCAGCACCCCACACCTCCCCACCAGTATTTATAGAGAGGCGGTAGCTCTGATCACACTTTGCTGATCAAGTCAGACTGAGAGAGTACATCCCAGAGCAAACAGAGCAAACAACATCTCTTGTCATTCCATAAGGCCATTCACTCATTCCATTACGGATGTGGACATTTGACACACATGGATGTTTCATACAGGTGCATATTCACAGAATCTGAAATAGAAGATACAAGGCTGAGAAATAACTGCTCTATGATATTTTCTGCAGCCAAGCCCCCAACCAATCAGATCACACCCTCACCGGCAATTAAAAGGAAGAAACAGCTGCGATCACACATTGCTCCTAGAAGCACGAAGCCGAAGACACCAGCCTGAAGATGACGAGTGGGAGATTAATGACGAGATTAATATATAATATATATATATATATATTATATTGATCAACTACTAGTAACCCAAGTTCCTAGTGTTCAGTTAAATCTACAGCTCAACAGGAATATATTTACTGATTTTTTTTAAACTATTTTCCATTGTTGTGCAACATTTATGCTTATTACTACTAATCACAAACAAATTATGCCTTTGGCAACTGATTTTGTATGTCATTGATAGAAGAACTATCAATGATTGTATCCATATTTTCAATTATAAATATCTTTAAGTATCAACAATCTAGCCAATTGAAAATTTTCATAGTTTTTTTAATGCAAGTCGAGGGCAGCTATCAATCAATCAACTGTGCTTTGCTTGTTTTTCATTAGCAAAAACCATTCAGCATCTACATGTTGTAGCTAAAGCACTATTAGGAGGTGTTGTTTACACCATAAAACAAACCAGTAGAGCATTCTATTTGGTTTTGGACTTTTTTTCTACAAAAAACACTAAGCCAAGGCAGTCACTATCGTCATAGCAAAAATCATTACAAGAAAAAAAAATACAGAAAAGGGCAGAAGTAATACCAAATGAAAAACTTCTGACAGTTGTTCTATATAAAAAGACGACAAGATTCTATTATTATAGGCTATCTCATGGAACATAGAATAATAAGGTTGGAAAGGATTTTGAATATCTTCTAATCCAACACCCTGCATGGCGGACATTCCAGTCATTCCAGACAAATGACTGTCCAATCTCTTCTTGCAAATGTCCAGTGTACGAAGTTAAGTTCTAGTTTTCCAGTGGAAACTGTTTCCTGATCTAATCTACCCCAAAGGGCTGGCATGAATCTTGCAAACCTCATTGTGCTTTACATGATGGATATTTTCATGTAATATCCAAAGGAATTAGGGGAGCTTATTTGATACCGGTATCTTGTTTCCCAAAATTTAAGGAATATTTCAGCCCCCTTTGTTTATATAACAGTTTTTGCCTATTTCCATCAAGGTCTGATTCACTACTTCTATTTTCTTCACTTCAACAAAAATGTGAGTGGCAGAGATTTTGGCTTCTGAACTCAGACTAGTGGGGTGACCTTCCAAGTGGCCATACTGAGCTTGAGCAGACATGCTCTCTCAGGTTCCAAAGACATGTGGTTTTCCATAGCCTTAAGATATATAGAAACAGCCAGTATGGTCTAATGATTAAAGCACCAAGCTAGAAACTGGGAGACTGGAAATTCTAGTCTCACCTTGGGCACAGAACTGGCCTAAGCCCTAGGAAGCTAGCTATTGCAAACCATTTCTGGAACCTTGCTAAGAAAACTGCAGACAATTTTCAGAAGAAAGAAAGTAAAAATATATAAATATATAAATCACCACTATTTTATTATGGCTACAGATCATGTAAACATTTTTAGGTTGCTTATTAATGGGCCATTTCTACTTGATTGCTTACAGTTAGAAATTTAACATTAGTAAAACAGTTGGCTATGTTGCTCTAGTTTTGAGGGTGCTTCCAAGTTATACAAAATCACAGTCCAAACTATACTCAAAAGGTCTTACTTGACAATTTGGACGATGTCTGTTCTACATTTATATTTTCCTGGGTTTTTCCCCCCTTAGATTGCCCCTATGATTACATGATTTTAACTGTATATTTTTTATGAATACTAGTATACAGTATATAATATTTATTATATATTTATTATATATAATGCTATAATGGTTTTTAAGAAATTACATTTACTCAATATTTCTTCAGAATTTCCTTGTCTTTATGGAAGAGATGATACAAATAGCAAGAATGGAAACATCTAGACTGAAATACTAATGAACCTATTGTAGACATGAGTGTTAAACATTTTATTGTTTCAAAAATGGTGCATGAAAAATTCAGATAAACATTTCAGGCCTTAGGCACATATGGTCCTTGACTTATTACTGTAATTAACTCCAAAATTATGGTTATTCCATAATTCCAATTGTTAAGTGAGTCACTAGGAACAATTTTGACCAGGAACAATTTTACAAACTCTGTGCAGTGGTTGTTAGCAAACCCAGTGGTCACAAAGCAACCAATACAGATGCTAAGTGAATGCCAGTTTTAGGCAAAAAAAAAAAAAAAAAAAAGCATAAATCATGGTTGTGTCATCGCAGGATGCTGCAAAATGCCACAAATGCAGGCCAGTTGCCAAGTGGCAAGTTGCCAAGTTTGATCATGTGAACTTGGAGGAGGTGAGCAATCCATCAGAACTTTGAATCTGGGTCATAAGCAGCCCTGGGGAGGTCTGTTATAAATTCAAACAGTTGTTAACTGCCAGTCATAAGTCAAGGACTACCTGTATCCATATGTTAGGAGAAATTATTTATAACGAAAATATGCCTATGGGCCTTTCTTAAAGCCAGTCATTCACTGAACACTTAACAGAATGATCCAGCACTGAATGTATGTCATACTGAGACAGAAAGCAGATTTAGATTCTCATCTAGTGGTTAAGGCACCAGGCTAGAAACCAGGAACTGTGAGTTCTAGAGCAGCTTTAGACATGAAAGCCAACTGGGTGACCTTAGCCTATCATTCTCTCTCAGTCCAACTCATTTTATAGGGATGTTATTGTGAGGAAAATAGGAGGAGAAAGGAATATGTTTCTGTCTTGAACTTTGTATAAAGTCATAAAGATCGGCTAAAAATCTAATAATAAATTGCAGCACATCCTATTTCAACCAGTTGAAATAGGATGTGCTGCATCCTATTTGCTTGCTGCTTTTGACTCAATCTTAAATATTAAGTTCTCCACCACTCCTTCCCCTCTGCCCCCCCCCCCAGTTCTTATGACTCCTTTGGTGACGGTGTCATCCCACAATAATACAGAAGATATATAAGAGGTCCACTTATTCACCTTTGCCAAAGAGGAAGTATGGATAATCAATTTAGTCTTAAGGAAGATAATTACTAGATTGGATAACCAGTCGAAAGAAGAGTCTGTATTAGCCACAGACGATTCTTTTTCATAGATCATTCATCACCTGTCTAAGTGTACATATAATATGCAATAAATTACAAAAGTATGGTCTGTGACCTAGACAACGCTAGTTATACAGAAACAGCAGTGCTGAAAAGGACGAGGTTACACCAGTGCTGTAAATCTGAAAAACACATTTGAAGGATAAATTGTTAGGATAAAAAGAGAGGATTCTTTTGTGGAGGGCATTAAAGATTTTAAAATCTGATATTAGCATATGTTATTTTAAAATCTAGAATACCTTGTACAATATTAATAATTTGAATTTCTCTATGGAAATTTCTCTGCGATTACCAGCAATTTTAAATTTTGAACCAGTGTAAGTGGGATAATTCTTTTTTATTCTTTCAAATCCAACAGAATCTTGGAAATAAATTATGTAAACAGCTTGGGATTTGAATTGATGACTCTGTCCATCACTCTGCATATAATTCTTTCTTAGCTGAACAGAATAAGACCAAATCTAAAATGAAGGAAAAGTCAGCAAAAGAATGGTCAAGTTTGAAAATTGGCCAAAGCTGGCTGGGGGGGGGAGCTGTAGGAGGAAACAGATTCAGAAAAATGCCATCTGTAAATGAAAATGGCCATTTCATTAATGGGAAAAAATTAGATCTTCTGTAAATAAAAGGCACAAAGCAATTTTCAATTACCCTATCGGTTCCACTGCCAGCCCACCCGTTATATTCTGAAAGATCTCCAGCCACAGACTTTAATGGCAAACCTGAATCTAATTGAACTTTTTTATCCCTTATACTTTGTTGATCGAATTATTCTAGGCAACAGTTACTCAGTTCTAAGAAATATGATTTTCTGAGAAGCCATAAAGGTAACATTATGCTGCAGATGTTTCTGTTTGTCAGAGGCAGTACTTCATCTCATCTTTTTGTATCCTTAGTAAATTTAGATATTTACTGGATTTATATAATGGTCCAACTAGAATGACTCTAAGTGTTTTGCATACAAAACATTTAAAAAACAACATATAAAAGAATTTTAAAATAATAGCACTGTAATAATATTAATAATAGTTGCAATAATAAAAAGTGAAGCATGTATCCACATTCAGATATATCCTCCCAATATTAACATCAATTAAATGTAACAAGAAAATTCCCTTCCATGGTTCCTGTTATCTATCTTTAGAATGCTACATAGGCTCCACATTTCCTTAAGCTCCTAAAGTGAAGAAATATGATTATATTCCTTGAATGGGGAGTGGGCACAGGTGAAAATCAGCCTACAAAAAATTAGCAATATTTAGCTTCTTCTCAAATTTACATGCATCCCAGAATAAATCAGAATGTGAAAAATAGCAAATTAAAATGTAAACATGCTGTGCTCATGATTGCAGTCTAATTCACTTCCTACTATGTTCCTATCTACTTAATGTACTTTAGTTAAAAATGAGAATACCAGTGACAAATACTTAAATATAGAATGTTTCATGTTCAATATTTTTTTTTCTTTCTTTTCAAGGAGGGATCTTTACCATTCACAATTGAGCCAGTATTGGAATAAGCCAAGTCGATTTCCACTTCCTCTGCTAGCACATACCAGCCATGGAGGTGGTAAGGGATTACATCTGGAAATGCAAGTGTTCTAGACCTCGTCACTTAGCCCGTCTCAGAAGCATGCAATCAAGATGTCTTCTGTCCAGTTGGTCAGTCAGCAGGCCAGGTTCTGAAACTCCTGAGTGTACCTGGCCATCCCCCTGCACCTTTGGCTGATGGTCTTTATGCAATCTCTGGCTTTGTGGTTGGCTAGAAGGTCTTTGAAGCACTTCCAATATGTAGCCATGAAGCAGTTGAAATTTCTGAGTTTCAGGGCATCATTGTTGTGGAGGATGACCATCCATTCAGCTGCAGCTCCATGGTCACACACAGTACCTTAGCCCCTTCGGTGGCTATTTCTGGTCTATAGTCTTGCATTTATGTCCAAACTTGTGGCAGGAAGAACCCCAATTGCTGGGGTCTCTGTTGAATTTTACTCCCAGGGCTGGTGTCTTGCATCCTCTCTGCCTTGCTGGTGCTGCTCCTGCAGCAAGTGCAGGCTGGACTGCATGGCCAGGCGTTGGGGCAGTTGCCACCTCACTTGCCATGGCTGGAGTTAGCTGGTCAGCATGATATGCTTTCCAGGCTAGGGCTTCTTGAGCTTTGAGACTACCAAAAGCCTCCCTCATCATCCAGTTCTTTCAGTTCATCTGCAGTCAATTCTTCCTCCAGTTCCTCCAGCTGCATTTGGGTCTCTTGCCGGCAGCTGCCATGGCCCCCACAGGTGAATGTCACTCCATGGGTTTCTCTTCCTATTCTTCCTTTTTCCAAATCCCAAGGGACCATTGTGGTCTTGGTGGATCATCTTCTCCCAGCCATCCAGATAGATCCAGCCCTCCAGGAGGTAGTTTTGAGGGATGCTTCCCCCCAGGTCTCAATCTCTTCCTGGTCACTCCCTTGAGTCAACATTGTTTGCATGGTCTCCACGGTAGAGGTGGTTTCCTCTCTGGGTTGACCACAACTGCAGAGCTGATTTAATGTCAGACCTGCCCCAATCTGATGCCTTAGGAAAGAAAAGTCTTCAACTCCATTTGGTTAAAGCAAAGGGTTCTTTTACTAAGAATGGTGGTTGCAGTGAAGTCAAGCCAGCTCTGAAACTACTATACTTGCTAGATACAAAAATAAGGTGTAGGTTTGCTCCCAGCCCATCTCTCCCCCATGACCAGTCCATTTCCAGCCAACTGGAGCTTGCCAAGATGTTTTGAGAACTCTGAGATGTTTGGGAGTAATTCATATATCTCTCAGGCTGTGAGAAGCTGGTACAAACAGGATCCAGCTGCTCTGGTCCTTCTCACCTCTGATTGCCCGCTCCCGATTTCCTATCACGTACACACAAAGCTTTATTGCCCTTTCATCTTTCACTCTTTCATCCTTCCCCTGTCCTTTCCTCTTTCATACTTCTTCCCCCTTCTTCTTTTTATGGCAGGATGCTGATGAGGCCCCCAAGCCAGGCTGACCTGACACTTGTCTAAAGAAAATTTTATGTAGCTTTTCTTGCAGAAGGTTGGCTTATTGCTTTCCTAGTGGTACACTTATGATTCTAGTTTGCAATCATGATCTCTTCTGATCAGGATATTCAGGAAGATAGTGAGTTGCTGTTTTATTCTTCTCTAGTAAACTGGATTCCTTTGAAGATATTGTTGATAGTTTTGTGAGTGTTCTCTAATTGATCCTTTTTTTAGTATGATGAGGGTGTCATCTACATATCTGATCCATATTTTGGGTTTATTTGTAGAAATGCTATGGCTTCCAGAAGTTGCACAATGATCTCCACTACAAGTCATGAAAGCAATGAACTGGAATTAGAATTGGAAGGAGTCTAGTCCCCTGCATATTGCAGGATTCACTATATCATTCCCAATAATGTCTTTCCAGCCTCTGATGAAAACCTCCATGCAGTGGAAAGAAAGTACTCCACTTGGAAACCTATTCCATTGATTGACAGTTTTTACTGTTGAAAAGTTCTCCTTAATATGTAATCTGTATATGCAGCCTTGAAGTTTCATCCCATTAGTTCTAACTCACCATACTAATGCAAGCTCTTTCATGGTGATGTCAAGAGAGGTGCACAAAAAGGCAGAGCTTCATTAGGGTGGCATAGTGCTTCTTTTGGCACTTGTATGCCCTTAATCTTTCCTATTAGCAGATGGCCATGCTGCAGATTTTCTCTAATCAAATTTATTACAATTAAAGAATCTGGTTGGAATCTCTTAGTTTTGCTATTATTTATCACTCATAAACTACTGCTGGTGGATCAAGAGAAGATCTGGTGGCAGAAGAAAACACTGGCCAGTGGTTCTCTTATGTACAATTATTAGATTTAAATTAGACATAAATAACTTTTACTTTAGACTAGTGTAAGACTGAAATACAATTATGTGCAAATTGTGAACACATTATTGATAAAATATATAAAGTTTTATGGAAATTTGATACAGAAAAAGAAAGTATGATAAAGCGAGCTAAAATTTTACTTATGATACACAAAATAATGTAACATTAGTATACTGTATATCACCTGAAAAAATAAAAATATTTTAAAAATATTATAAAAATAAAGAACGAAATTGTACTGGGAGAATCTGCCTAGCAAGAGAGGAAAAAAGTGAAAGATTGGTTCAGGGAAACTGAAAGAAAGCAAATTTAGCACCACTTTTAAACAAAATCAATAAACAAATCAAATAAAATTGATAAGAAAAGGCAGAAAGGTTTACACTGTGCTTACTAAGATAAACTCACTAGAAAGCATTGATAAGTAACAATTGCAAAAGAAGGTGCTGTAAATAAAGATACAAACCAGTTTTGCTTTGCCAAGGCTTTTATCCTGATTTCCCATATAATTCTTGAATTCTTTTATATCCATTGTATGTCTTGGATATCAGAGTGCAATAAAAATTATTTATTAATCAAATGTATTTGTTAATCAAATATATATAGCAGATGTTTTCCCAATAGCCATTTAAATTTAATATTTTCATTTCACATACTAATATAATCTTTTACTTCCTCTGTACTTTGCTAACTAGGATATGAAACCAGAAACTGGGGTTGAGGAGAGGGATATGTGTGGCAAATGGGCAAGTGTATATAAATATCATGTATCCTGGTAATTACATTTGCTTTTTAAAGTGATATTTTCAAATGTTGGTTTATGTTGTTTTAGAGTGGGGGTTTAAAATATACCTTTGATGATTCAGTTATTCTTAAATTGTTTTGAAAGCAGTGCAAGATAGTGAGGTTCATTCAGCTATTATTTAGTGTATTACAAACTGAGAAAATCAAAAATTGAAAATCTTGCAACCACTGAGTACTTTGGTATATAACCTAGTTCCCCATATCAGTTGTCCAAGTCATGTGATATTTTTATTCTAATGATTCTGATAGGATTGGAGGTCATTTGATACTATAACATTCTCTTTTCTCACTCACATTTGGGATCTATTATTGTTCAGATAAGCTACTCAGCTTATCTCTTTATAAGAGAATCAGATCTCTTTATAAGAGGAAAGTTTCACATGGGGGAGAAACACAGCAAATAAGCCAGACTGAATGAAACATTATTAATTTTAAGCAGCTGCTTAAATTTAGTTCACATAATACAATGTTTCTAAAATTTAAACTGATACTATAGTTTATTGTCAATTTCACTGAATCTATTATTTATTTTTATTATAGATAAAAGTACTTCAAATAAAATAACATCCTACATTAAGATAAAAAACAAAGATTACATTATAGCAAGAAGAAAGTGAAGAAAATGATCAGTGGGAAGAAAATGGTATTCATTACATATAGGAAACACATGAACTCATACACTGATTACAGATAAAGTTGTAAAATGATTTGTGCATGGATATTTAACCATAATTTTATTTAGTATTAATTTGAATGCTAAGCTTGTCCCATTATGATATTTAAATATCAACTAGCATAGTGGGCAAAGTAGTACTGGAAAAACGAAATAGAGGTAACTTGTTACTTATTTTTATTTATTTCAGTTTCCCCTGAAAAAGATTTAAACTTATAAAGTCTTCGTCATTCATCCCTTCCCAGCATCCTCAATAAACCAAAAAATCTCTAATTCACCGTAGTTTCTCATTTCATCTCAAGCAGGAAATTAAGGTTTTTGATAAGTTTATAGGTCAGTGTTTGCCAAGTGAGAAGTGAAATTCATGACTTCAGTTTGATATGGCAGCTCTATAATCTAAACCAAATTAAAACCCATACCTGTATTCTTCATTGCCTGTGAAAGCTGTAAAATAATACATTAAATGTAAATAAAAAAGATACAATAAAAATGCTATAGTCAGAATTTGTTTCTGAGAGAGGTACCAAAATCATTTGACTCAATGTGATTATTAAGCACAGAGAATAGTTCAATTAGAGTTCTCTTCTTAGAGAAATCTGTGGGAGCTCTACTGCTAAAAACTACGATCTCTATGTCTGTACATGAAGAAATCTTTTGGCACTTTAGTATCTTCAGAAATCAGAATTTTTTCAAATATTCATATACCTGTTTTATCAGAATTTGCTGTAATCTCTATCAAATATAACTCAGTACTTTTAAACAAATGAATAATGAGGAATTACTTTTTGGGTTTTTATAATTTGTAAATAATTTATTAACACCACACAAATAATATTCTATCTGATTTGTGAACAGGATTTACTCCAGAGGAAGAATTACTATGCCTAAAAACACTATCTATTGATGCCATTACATAATAAAGATGATGACAATAAAGATAAAACTTTCAGATTTATTAACTTTGTCCTCTTAGAAATGATGACTGTACCTGAAAATGATATAGATGTTAGTATAGAGTGTGGTTTAAGATAGCATACACACAGCAATAAGTATGTTTGTGAAGAACCCAAGGTAGAAAATATATCTATTAATTGTTTTAATAAAAATCCTTCTGGAAAAACACAGGAAGATCATCTATTCCTTATAGTTTGCTGTAATGCATAGGCGTGAGCTATTTATTTATATATAAACACACTGTACATACCTTGGAACTGTTATATATATGGCTTGATTCTTATAGTTTGCAGATGATGGTTTTCATACAGAGCTTTTCTGTAACCCAACTAGCATATCAAAAATTATGACCATACCTGTGAACCTGCATGAATCTGACAAGGATAAATTATAGAGATATAGAGTAGAAATATCTTTCTTTTTATTGTTAAAGAAAAGTCAAGTAGATGATCTTTACTGTACTACATTATGTTATAAAATTTGAATCAAGTTTTGACCAAACTGTATGCTTTATCTGATATACTGTATGTTTCATTTCAAACAAATGCAATTCTATTATTGAAATTCATTTATAACCCCTGAAAAGTAACTCCAACTGAGTTCAATAGAACATGCTCCCAATTAAGTGTGAATTGTATGACAGCATAAGTGTCACCACCCTTTCAAGTGAACTATGGATATCTGTAGGGATTTTTAAATGGGTTTTTTATATATAGTAATGCATTTCTTTGTATAATCCTTGCATTTTCCCCATTTTTTCTATTTATCTAATTCTAATTTCCTATAATATTGTCATCATTCCACTTTTGGATTGAGCATCATTTCATTTTAAATAACTTATCTCTAAAGAACATATTATAGCCTCAACTAAATTAGAAATAAATTGTATCACCAATTAAATATACCCACACACCTGAAGATTTAATAACAAATTATGTGCATCCATATATAGGCATGCAGTTTCTGAAGGTTTAATGAAAAGAAATTATAGTTAAATCTCTGTGGCAATGAAGTAATTTAGCACAGAAAATTAATGGTGATATTATTATTTTTTCCAGGAGTTTCCTGTGCAAACAATGAAAAAAAGAAACATTGTATTTGACAGGGAGGGAGGGAGGGAGGGAGGGAGAGAGGGAGAGAGAGAGAGAGAGAGAGAGAGAGAGAGAAAGATATAAACATGCATAAAGAAAGAGGGAGAAAGGAAGTCAAATAACAATTAACTTTTTCTGAACTGATGCTCAACCTTCATTTTTCAGTGTTATGCTGGGCAAACTTTAATACTGGCAGAGTAGAAGGAAAACTAAGCTTGACTTAATTTAGATTACATTTGAATTGAATTAAGTTAATTAAAATGCAATAAATACGAACACTTAATCACTTTTCCTTCTTGTCACATTAAATATAATTTAGTCATAACATTTGGAGGAATATGAAAGCTTTACCCAAAGGTTGGGCAGGGATAATGCTATAAATTATATTTTAACTAAAACATTGTAGTGCCTTAATTTTTGCACTTGCAATTTATATCATCAATTTATATGTACATATCCTTCCCCACATAAGGGGACTTGAACAAGTCTGAATTGTCTCTATGAAAATATCCTAATAGCATTTCTAATTCTAATAGCATTTAGGAATTAAATATAGAATATAATAGAATTTTTTATTGGCCAAGTGTGATACAAATATAGAAATATATATATATTATTTGATTTATATGCCGCCCTTCTCCGGAGACTCAGGGCAGTTTACAATGCGTTAAGCAATAGCCTTCATACTTTTGTATATTTATACAAAGTCAGCTTATTGCCCCCACAAACTGGGTCCTCATTTAACCTACCTTAGAAAGGATGGAAGGCTGAGTCAACCTTGAGCCTGGTAAGATTCGAACCTGCAGAAATTGCAGGCAGCTGTGTTAATAACAGGATGCATTAAACCACTGTACTACCAAGGCAATATCACTTGGAATTGTTCCACTATTCCAAGTGATATTGTATGATGGTATCTTTTCCACTTATAATACTTATGTCACTGCAGAAAAGCCCCTTAAATATTCTATAGGCAGACTCTTGCATCATTGGAAGACTTGAAAGGTTGGGGACATATCATCATGAACAAAATCTATGTGGCTGCTAAGAGTCAATAATATTTTCTCATATGATATGTGATTCAATCAATAATATTTATTCAGTCAATGACCAGATATACATACATACATACATACATACATACATACATACATACATACATACATACCAGTGGTGGGTTACTCCGGTTCCCACCAGTTTGCAAGAATTGGTAGTAAAAATTTCTAGTAGTTCGGAGAACCGGTAATAACATTGGCTGGCCACGCCCCTGAACCGGTCCCCAGCCTGGTTGCCGCTCGTTTACCCACCCACCTCATCAGAGCCTTTTTTCTTTTTCTTTTTCCTTTTAAAAGCATTATTTCTACAACCTCTTCAGCTGAAAAAATGCTTTTAAAAGTTAAAAAAAAAGTCTCTGATGATTGAGCGGCTCAGCTGGGATCGTCAGAGGCTTTTAAAAGCATTTTTTTCTGCAACCTCTTCGGCCGAAGAGGTTGTAGGAAAAAAAAATGCCTTTAAAAGCCTATGGCGATCCCAGCCTGATTGTCAGAGGCTTCTAAAAGCATTTTTTTCTGCAACCTCTTAAGGTTGTAGAAAAAATGCTTTTAAAAGTAAACCAAAAAAAAAAAGTTGGCCATGCCTACCTAGTCACATTACCCCCCCCCATCAAGCCACGTCCACAAAATAAGCAACACCCACAGAACCGGTAGTAAAAAAATTTAGAACCCACCCCTGATACATACATACATACATACATACATACATACATACATACATACATACACAAAGCAAAATAGATATTAGGAATAATGTCCAAGAAAGATTGAGTTCAATGCATATTAGCAAAAACTCCAAGCAGAGAGAAATCATTTTCAAATTCCACATTTCGCACCAACTCTAGTTATGATTGCAATAGTAACACAAGTTGGCATCTATATTATTTAAGGGATACATTCAAAGTAGCATTTTTCTATTTTTGTTTTCATATGAAATAGAGAAAAATTTCATATGAAATTATCTTTTTCTTTAGACTTAATAGATTATCATGGTTTACTAACTCACACGTTTTATACAGACTATAAACCATGCAAAGATAACTTTAGGTGATGTTTTAAACTTATTTATCCTATATTTTCCCACAAGTTAACTGTGGGGGGGTTTCAAAAGAGCATGTAAATGTAAAATGTATCTTTAAAGTTTTAAATAGTTAATTAAATCAACCCGGTACATACTGATTTGGAAAGACAACTTCAAAAGCACATATTGAATCAGTAGATCCACATGCATATACTTATTGCACATCAATCATTATAAATTCAGTTGGAACATTTTTGTATGAAATTAATTGCATATTGCATGAAAGTATAACTATTCAGAAATGCTAGAATTTGACTAACTGTGGAACTTTGTGACATCAAGCCTTAAGCCCTTTTAAATGAGCCAGTATAAATGATATTAGAATCAGAGACAGACTTGTCTAA
This sequence comes from Pituophis catenifer annectens, assembly GCF_029215685.1. Taxonomy (NCBI): domain Eukaryota; kingdom Metazoa; phylum Chordata; class Lepidosauria; order Squamata; family Colubridae; genus Pituophis; species Pituophis catenifer. The sequence goes on from NW_027256884.1 coordinate 43,720,264, forward strand.
GGAAGATATGATAGTCAACTGATACAATCCAATATCATGCCATGTACACCATGATGTCATGCAAATTGCATAATTTGTGTGGTTTGTATGATAACATTGTGACACATGTGACATCATTTTACATCACCCTATGTATATCCATAGGGTATATCAGCATAACATGTCTAGTTGTTAAACAATAATGTTTATAAATTTTAGGCATCAAATTGTTCCACATTTTGCCTGATTTCACCTTGAATATTAATGTCTAATATACACATTCCCAAGGAATCAAGTTTCCAGAATTGTAGCTTGGGGGAAGAGCAGCATGTTCTCTTTTAGATAGCATCATTATGAGTGAAAATGTCATAAGACATTTGTTGTTCTGAAGGAAAGTTAAAAGTTATACCTGCTGGCCTTGAAAAAACCAATGAATTGCGTTATATTACTTTCCTTGATTTCTTCATAATATCATTTTGCAGGCAATTCAGAATTGTTTGACAAAACTTACAGCATTTGAAACATATGAGCACTGAAGCAGCATTTAACATAAGGACCACCAGAATATGTGTAGAAGACATGAATACTAAAAAGAGATATCCGAACAACTTTCAAAAACAAGAAAGCAACTTTTTAGGCATTCAGAAAAATTGTATACTCCTATACAATAATTGTGTAATTGTATGAAAGTGTGACTAAGTAAGTTTTTGGACTATAACTATTTTATGCAGCTATGCAATCTTTGCATCTGTCTTCACTCCTGTGGCAAAAATAGTCAAAAGCAGCACCCTGGAAAACAGAACAGGAATGCAGGTCAAGATAGGTAAGGATTTGGTAAGTAAACACCTCTCTTTTTTGAAAGAATTTAAATCTCCTGGACCAGAAGATTTACATTCCAGAGTACTAAGGCTGCAGACAGATGTGATCTCAGAACTACTGAATGAAATCTTTCGGAACTTGTAGAGCAGACAAGATCTGCCAGAGGACAGGAAAAGAGCTGATGTGGTTCCACTCTTCACAAAGAGAAAAAGAGAGAGAAATTACAGACCAATCAGCTTGACATCAATACCTGGGAAAATCCTGAAAAAAGTAAACAAGCAGCAGATTTGTAAGCATCTACAAATGACTAGAAGCCAGCATGGATTGTTAAAATGACTAGAAGCCAGCATGGATTGTTAAAATGACTAGAAGCCAGCATGGATTGTTAAAAACATGCCAAACAAATCTTATCGCTTTCCTTGATAAACTGATAGGATTAGTAAACCAGTGTTGTGTATATAGTATATTTCAGTTTGATAAAATAGACCACAGTCTACTTCTTGATAAGATACAGTAGAACAATATGGGATAACACTATCACCATCAGATGAATTTACAGTTGGCTGACCAACTGTACTCAGTGTGTAGTTCTCAATAGAACTATATCTACTGTACATGGAGGGAAGCATGCAATGGAACACCTTAAGGTTCTGACTTGGACCCAGCACTTTTCAACATTTTTATAAATGACCTAAATGAGAGAATTCAAGGAGCGCTCATCAAATTTTCAGATAACACAAAGGTGGGGGAAATTACTAACACTTTGGAGAAGGATCTTGGGTATTGGGTTGTAACCCACAAGATGCAGGTCAGTAGTGAAAAAAGTAATGCCCTGTACTTAGGCAGGAAAAATTAGATGCACAGGTACAGGATAGGTAGTACCTGGCTCAACAGTAGTATCTGTGAGATGGTTCTAGGTGTCCTGGCAGACCACCACTTAATTATGAATTAGCAGTATATTGTAGCTGCCAACGGAGTCATAGACTGCATCAACAAAGGGATAGCCTCAAGTTCATAAAAAATGATAGTACTGCTCTATGTTGCACTAGTGAGTCTATCTTTGGAATATTGTGTCCAGTTCTGGTCACCACAATATGAAAAAGATTCTGAGGCCCTAGAATGAGTGCAGAGAAGAGCAACAAAGATGATGATAAGGGGTTTGGAGACTAAAGTCTATGATCAACAGCTAAGAGAACAATGGATTTTTATCTTAAAGAAGAAAGAGCTTAGGGGAGACCTGAGAGTAGCCCTTCATCAAAGTTCTATGATCTTTCTATAACCCTAACCCTAACCCTAACCTTAACCCTAACCCTAAAACATATGAAGAACGGTTACAAGAACTGGGCATGGCTAGTCTAGTGAAGAAAAGAACCAGAGGTGACATGATAGCAGTGTTCCAATATTTGAGGGGCTGTCACAGAGAAGAGGGGGGCAACTATTTTCAAAAGCACCCTAAGGCCAGACAAGAAACAATGGATGGAAACTGATCAAGGAGAGATTTAACCTAGAAATAAGGGGAAGTTTTCTGACAGTGAGAACAATCAACCAATGAACAGCTTGCCTTCAGAAATTGTGGGTGCTTCATCACTGGAAGTTTTCAAGAAGAGACTGAACAGCCACTTGTCAGAAATGGTATAGGGTCTCCTGCTTGAGCAGGGGGTTGGAGTAGATGACTTACAATGTCCCTTCCAACTCTGTTATTCTATTAGTCTAGTCTAGTCTATTTTGCTTTCTTATATGCAGCTTTAGGGCTTCTGTAGAAAACATTAAAAACCAATCAGCAGTGAACCGTTCAAAGAAGTTGTGCTATGGAGTGACAATATGAATAAATAAATACACTTGTTAAGATATTTTAAGGTATAAATAATGTATCAGGAATTAATATGGGTTTTGAAATACAAAGGGACTATAAAATGTGATCTTTGCACTAGATACATAGCTTATGTTTAACTGTTAGCTATGGTATTTTTTTCTTTTTATCTCTACTGAGGAGATTTCACGGAGAAAAAATCAAAGCCACATTTTCTTCTGAAGCACATAGACATTCCTCAATTTATCACCATCCCATCTTTTTCCATGGCATATTTGTTTTCTAGCAGTTCCAGAATCAGTGTTATTGATATCATTCATACTTTTTTTCTACATATAAATTTAAGTATTTTCTTGAACTTCCATTACTTAAAAAAAAATCAGATTCTGAAATGGATGAATCTTCCAAATTGTTATTCTTAAAAGTTCGCACATGCATTTATTTTTGTATTTATTACATCTGTTATCCCACACCATCAGCTAAGGATCTCTGTATGTTGCATGAGAGAGTTTATTAACATACTTAAACTATTTTCCACAATTATGACAAATTATACCAAGGAAGGATATACATGTTTTTCAGTGCTATAGTATTTAAATTAAGATTAATTGTGGTAAGCCTGCTATGGTGTAACAGACCATCTCTTATTCCCTCTGATCACAGGTAATGAAAAACTTTAGCTAAATACTGGGTGATTCTGAATAGCTGATGGCTTTCCCCCTTCTTTTTTTTTTCTGAGACCTTAGTAACAAGAACACTCCAAGAGTCCATCTGTCTGTACTAAAGCAAATCAACATAGGAAAAAGGATTACATAGGAGATAAATATTCATGGAACTATTAGATGTCATTAGATGCAAGTCAGAGTAGTGATGTGCCAAAGTAAGGAAATGGTTGAAGACTAATCAAACAGAAACAATTCTGGTATACTGACTTTAATCCCAGAAAGATTTTTATTGTTTTGAACCCAGGAAATGCTGTGATGATAGGTAGGTAGGTAGGTAGGTAGGTAGGTAGGTAGATAGATAGATAGATAGATAGATAGATAGATAGATAGATAGATAGATAGATAGATAGATAGATAGATACCGTATTTTTCGGAGTATAAGACTCACCTACCTTTTTTGGTGAGGAAAAGAAGAAAAAAATCTCCCTCTGCCTGTGAGCAATTTTGCCTGGTTGGAGCAAACAGCAAATAGCCTGCTCTACTTTCATTTTTGTTTTCAGCACAGCTTGAATATCACAAGGGGGAAAAAAATCTGCTCTAGCAATTTACCTCTTTGCAGCAAGCAGCAGAGCTTTGTGCAAAATAGCTGAGAGCAAATCAGCTGAGAGTGGGGAGGCCCCAATCAACTTGTGCTAATTAGGCTATGCTGAAGCTGAAAGGAGCTATTTTTTCTTGCTGTTTGCTTGCAAGGAGGTAACTGCTTTGAGGCAGAGGCCAAAGGGTGGGGGCCAGTGGATGGGCGGGGCTACATTCGGTGTATAAAACACACCTACATTTTCACCCCCTTTTTGGGGGGGGAGGTGTTTCTTATACTCCGAAAAATACGGTAGATAGATTAGATTAGATTAGATTAGATTAGATTAGATTAGATTAGATTAGATTAGACAGATACAGAGTTGAATAGATTTGAGACTGTTTATCTATCAGTGGAATACGAGTTGGATCATAGAACAAAACTAAACTGAACAACCAATTAAAGAAAGATTAAGTTTGAAAAGGGATAGGGATTATAGAAAAAAGCCCACAAAATAACAAACAAACAAATAAATAAACCCCAAAGCATCCCCATAAAGTGAGCAGTGGCTTGGAATGCAGCCAGATGCTCCTCCTAAATCTTTTCACTCTCTACTCCATTCATGAGACTCAGTGGAGCTGTTATTAAAATGAAGTTTTAAAATGGACCAATCCTGCCAGCATCTGGTTTAGAAGGAACTCCAAAGCCAATTCTATGGCTATAAAGCAGTGGTCCCCTTTTTGGCCTGGTGAGAGGTGAGAGGGGATGGTTCTGTGTGACTCGCAGGCCCACTCCCAGTTCCGAAAGGGCTGAGGCCCAGTAGTGGGCTGCAGCCCGGGGGTTGGGGATCCCTGATATACAGCATCTAAATTCATGTTAGTTTATAAGCTTTGTAATTTACATGGTTTTAATTTTCCTGTATTATCTTGCTCCTAATTTTAACTCATATTTTAAAAGAAGTAAAACTTCAAATGGAAAAAAATAGCATTTACAACAGAGGTTTAACTAATATGAAGTAGAATATGGCTGATTGAGGCTGACATGCTTATTATTTTATTCCTAGAATATGTACATGTGTACATATTTAATAAAGAAGCAATCTTTCACAGAACAAATAAAATATCTTCACTGAAAGGTAATGATTATTTCTCCTTCACTCCTAAAAAAAGACTTCAGTAAGTCATGAACACCACAAAAGCTACATAATAATCACCCTTCACAGAAAAGATATCCTGTAGATATAAAATGTACAGTTGTCGTGTCTCCGAATCATCAGGCACAATGTGGAGCTGACAAACAAAGGGAAGTCTTAGATTTCCCTTCCACGCAACCTAGTTCTCTTCCTCACTTTTATTCCTGTCTTTGGAAAAGGGCAAATCTATTTTCAGCAACTCTTACAAATGGAGAAGAACTGAAAATGCTGTTCAGTCGGCTGAATTTCTAAGACTCAAGAGCTTTTTCTGATTTTCCCACTCTACCTATAAATCATCAAGGGAAATAAAGGCTTTATTGTATTCTCCACCACACATGTTGAAAAGAGATTCTCAGACATTCAGAGCAACCCAGAAACTAGTCTGAGCTCATGTGAATATGCCAACATTTATTTCATGGTAAGAGTAGACAATTCCTGGTCTAGCCAGTTACAAAAAATTGTCTTTCTTCTCACCATGTTACTAGAAATGGGTAAGGCACTCAGAAAGTTTTGTGATAAACTTTGGTTTCACAGTGGTTGGAATGCAGTATTGAAGACTAACTCTGCCCACTGCCATGAGTTCAATCAAGGTTGAGCCGGTCTTCCATCCTTCCATCCTTCCAAGGTGGGTAAAAGAAGACCCAGATTGTTAGGAGCAATATGCTGACTCTGTAAACTGCTTAGAGAAGTCTGTAAAGCATTTTGAAGTCTAAGTGCTATTGCTATTGCTATATTTATCTTAGACTAGCCTTAGCCTCAGGCTACAAGAGAATCCAAAATGCAGTTGTGAAGAAAAATATCAAAATTATCAATATTGTGTGATATATTTTGCATATAGAGTCAAATAGAAATTTGTAAATTGTCAAATGTATAAAGTAAAGCAATGGACTTGAGCAGATTAAGAATTGGGTTAAAGCCCCATCTATTGCTCTTTCATGTTGCTACCCAAAGAAGGAGCTTAAAGAAGGTTGCTACCCTTAAGAAGGAGCCAAAGAAGAAGGAAGGGTGGGTGTTCAGAACTGCTTGTAGCCCACCGCTCATCTGAATACCATAGCTCTGAGAATAACTTTGGCCACTTCACATTAATTCCCAGCATGACTCCTCACTTTAAAGACATTACAACCACTTCTTATAGCATCCATCCTCAAGTGAGGTTCCTAACTGTGCTGTGTTTTAAAGAAGCTAATGTGAAATAAATGTATACAGAAATAAATATATATTTTAAAATTAATTAACTCGTCCCTAATTTATTTTGTAAAATTAACATTAGAAACATATATTAACATGTATCCTTCTAAAAAAATAAAAAAGCCAAAAGAAATCATTGGTGAACTGTGTCCTTTTCCTTTTTTAACAGGATCCAATAATGTATCTAACAATCTGTAACAACACATTTTCATGAAGGTTTTCATGAAGTTAAAATGCAAATATAGTTGCTAAATAGGGAATCTGAATACCTAACTGAGCAATCAGCTCTATATATGGAAGAATACTTCCAAGTGAAATATAATCTCTAAGGTTTGTTATTTTAGCATTTTTCCAAACAGTTGAAAATATAACATGTGTTCATGAGTAGCTATTAATGGATTATGTTTTCTCTTTTCCCCTTATTTAATTAGTGTCTGCAGCTTAGTTTTAGGATTATGCAGGTCAACATTTGATAAATCCAATCCATCATCAACTGAATCATTTATTTAGATAGCTAAATACATTTTTCATGGGTTTATGACAGATACAACTGCATATAAATGATCAGCTGTTTGTCCTATGCACCAAAAATTTGATCTAATCTTCACTGTAATCATCAAATGCCTGCAAATTTAATGTCCTATATCTTCTCAAGGTCACACAAAAACATCTATGGTATTAAATGCAGCATCACAGTTATTGGTAATGATTCTGTAAGATGGCTAGGTCAACAAGTCTAGCCCTCACTTCATATGCCACATCTCTTTGCCGCACAAATAATTATAGATCTGAGTAGCTGACAACCCAAATAACAATTGACATAAATGGGGTGGGCTGGGGAGGATGGGGGGTTGTTTTATCGGTCAATCTCCTTTGTTGTACTGCTTCATCACCATTGCTGATGATTAGCTGCTATAATAGCTGAGCCATATCTCTGAGTCAGGGATCAGCTCAGAAACCTGGTATGTACAGAGAAAAGAATCAAGTTTGAAATAATTGGATTGTCTTATTGTCTAACATGGTAAAAAATGCCCTGAAGGGAAGTGCCTTTGGTCTAAAATGACCAATATGTGCTGTCCTATCCTTTTGTGGTTTACTTGACAGAACTATCATCAAAATGATCAGTGAAGCTCATTAGCCTGTACCTAAAGGAAAATCATCATGGTTTTTAATTGCTTAAAGAAAAACACTATCCTAACATCAGAACAGTGACAGATGTCTTTAGACCAGGGATGTCAAACTCACGGCCCATGGCCCGGATATGTCACATGCTGGACATCCCCACTCCTGGTTTAGCGAAGGGGGAAAAAGTCATGATACATCATACAAGGACGTGACAATGTGACAATGCAAGTTTGATACCCCCGCTTTAGACAGTTTGGAGCAGGAAAAGAATAAATGCAATGGCATGGAGATACAACAGATAAAAACAATTACCAAGGCATGTTCATAGCATGATGAGTTCCAAATGGGGAAATCTTCATTATCTTTGTGTGTTTAATGCAAAAGTGAATTCAGTTTAGTGAAAAGAAGTTGTAAGCATATTCATCAGATTGTCCATACCCAGTTGGCAACCCAACAAGGTCCAGGCTATTTGAGAAACTGACTCACCTTATAGAATTAGCCCACCCCAGCCATGCCAGCAGAAGGAACATGCACAGACCCCATCAGCCAAGGAATTTCAGCTGGCAGAACCCAAAAGAAGAGCATCTTTCCCCCTGAGGTCAGATCTGCTTCCACTCTTTTGGCCTTCAGAAAGGCCTTGAAGATATTGTTATGTCAACTAGCTTGGGATCCCAATGGGGGTGTGGCACATTAGAGATGGCTAATGGAGCAAAGAACACCTGTGCGCACTTTTACTCCCTCCCTCTTCATCCTGTTTTAATTGAATTTTCAAATTTTAGATTTTTATTTATTGTTTTGATGTTTTATACTGCATTTTATTCATTGCTTTTATTTACTCATTCATTCATTATAAACTAAGGGGCCTAGAGTCACCTTTGGATAGAAATTTGATAAATAAATAAAATAAAAACCCTCTGTATAATTTCATTAATTAAGGACAAAACCCCTTTTTAGCATGTACTTCTGAATATAAGTATCCTTAAAATCCAAAGTTGAGAAACAAGTGGCGAACAAGTCTAGAGAAAGACAGAGTTGCAAGGCTTAAACTCTGCAACTAAATATATAAATATATCTAGATTTCAAAAGTTTGCAGTAGCTGATCATCAGTGTAGCAGACTTTTTCACATTTGCAAGAGAATCATCTAGCTGGGCCTCATTTTCCAACATTCAAGACTGGGTACGCATTTGTGATTCTAAGAATCAGGCCCATTTCCATGTCTAGACTAAAGCTGTGATACTCCAGAAGATATTCACCTGGAATATACAGAACAATTCCATAGGAACTATAGGAAATCCATATGGAACAAACACTGCATGTTAATTGAAGTATTTGGGTCATCTTCCTCCCACCCCCCAAAAAATATGTGGTGGCAATTGAGAGGAGTTTGACTATACAAGATTTTGTACAGTCTCTTCTCCCTATCCACTTAAGCAATGAAAATGCATGGCAGACTTAGAGGAATGAGAAGTTTTTAAAAGACTTTTTCCTTCCTAAAACCATCATGTGACTCCACATGTCACATAACAGATGAAAACAGCTAATGTGTCTGGACACAGGAGATTCATTCTAAGAACCTTAATACCTTAACTGCAGGCTAGCAACTAAAAAAATAATCAAAATTAGTTTTTTATATTGTTAGAAAACAGGAGTAATGCTTTTGGCATGTTCTTAAAATGCTAGAAAATTTAAAATCACTTGAAATCTGCTGTTGACATTAACAGTTTTAAAAACCTGTTAATGGTCATGTTTTGATGTAGTAAAACTAGCAGGTAAACCATTGGATCTATTGTACACATGTGTAACAATTCAATTTGTGTTAAACACATTTTCTTCCCAGCTGTTCAGCATGGAATTTCATTGCACAAAACTGGCTTGGAATTTCAAGCTTCACAGTCTACTAGTTAAAGAAAATATACTTACATATCTTGATGGTTTATTAAAAGAAAAACTTGAATAAGGTGGTTGAATTTTTCATCTGATTTTTAATTGGGCCATTAATCCAGGAAAATGTGTGGATTGAGGATTAGATGTAGATGTTTGACTGCCCTTCTGAGATGGCTGTGTCTCTGTACACTGCTGTTAGCTACAGGATATACTAGATCTAGGCTGCAAAACCTGAACTATTTTCTATCAAATACGTGTATGGAATTTTTCAGCCTAGATTAGCTACATCCAAAAGATGCATGCATTGGTTCCAAATGTCTCTATTCCATGTTCCCACTTTAAGAGAAATGTTCTCAGATTATCATAGTTACAGATTTCCTTTTGCAATCCTCACTTGTCATTTCATCCTGTACTAAGAAGAAATACAGGTTGAGACTTTTTGGAGGTATGCAACAGTATAACAAAATGATTTTGTTAACAAATGAAAATAGAGCATGCTCATGTGTACAGGTCAGGGGTGAAATGTTCCTGGTTCAGACCAGATCACCCGATCCGGTAGCGATGGAAGCCGGTGGTTTGGAGAACTGGTAGCAAAAATCTCTGCCTCCCCCCAGCATTGCCCAGCTGAGCCGCGCAATCATCAGAGGCTTTTTTTTATTTTTAAAAGCATTTTTTTCTACAACCTCTTTGGCCGAAAAAATGCTTTTAAAAGTAAAAAAAAAAAAAACTCTGATGATCACGCGGCTCAGCTGGGATCATTAGAAGCTTTTTTTAAAAAAAGAAAACCCCTGCCGATCAGGCAAGTCAGCTGGGATTGGCAGAGGCTTTAAAAAAGAAAAAAGCTTCTGCCGATCAGGAAAGTCAGCTGGGATCAGCAGAGGCCTTAAAAAAAAAAAGCTTCTGCCGATCAGACAAGTCAGCTGTGATCGGCAAGGCTTTTTTTTTTTTAAAGAAAGCCTCTGCCGATCAGGCAAGACAGCTGGGATCGTCAGAGGCTTTTAAAAGCATTTTTTACAACCTCTTCAGTCGAAGAGGTTGTAGAAAAAATGGTTTTAAAAGTAAAAAAAAAAAAAAGTTGGCCATGCCCACTCAGTCATATTACCCCACCACCATCAAGCCACACCCACAGAACCGGTAGTAACAAATTTTATTCTTCATCACTGGTTCAGGTATATATCTATCTATATCATCTATATCTATATCTAATTTATACCTATTCATATTCTTAAATGGAAATAAAAAGATAGAGCGTTTTAGTCATTAAAATTCACCCTTCGCATCATGACCTGTTTAAGTGTATATTTCTTTCATCGTTACCAAAATCAATATTAGTGTCTGGATTGGCAGGGAATAACTTTTGTCAATAGTTGAACTTCCAGGAAATGAATCAATTAAGAGTCAGTCTTCTTTGTTCATTTGATGTGTTTATTAAGTACATCATTAATTTAATAAAAGAGAGATGTATGATTGCTGCTGTAATTCAAGAGAATTAGTCAAACCAAATACCCTTCAATAATATTGTTGTATAAAGGCAAAAATCTACAAAGCTCTTGTGCCTCTTTTTGCCTTTCTGACTATGATCTAACTTAACAAATCAACAAAGATTTGCAGTGTAGACAGGTCCAATTTAGTAGAAGGCAGATGAAATTTATCAAGAATTCTCCTATATAAATTCACTTGCAGAAAGTCCAACTGATTGTAGCAGTCTTGAACAATGTCTAGGCTTGTGGACTTTAATGTTATTTTCATACTTTTATAGCAGTATATCAGTATTTAAAAGGAGAAAAATCATTACTGGTTCAACATTACAAAATAACAGAATAAGAGAGTTGGAAAGGACCTTAGAGGTCTTCTAATCTAATCTCCTGCTCAGGCAGGAAATCCTATGCCATTTCAGGCAAATGGTTGTCCAATCTCTTCTGAAAAATTTCCATTGTTAGAGCATCCACAACTTCTGGAAGCAAGTTGTTCCATTGATTAATTGTTCTAACTGTCAAGAAATTTCTCCTTAGTTCTAAGTTGCTTCTCTCCTTGATTAGTTTCCACCCATTGCTTCTTGTCCTGTTGTGACCGAGACCCACATAGTGATTACCAAACACAATTCAGTCCTGAACAAACTTATTTTATTAAAACAGCTGAGAATTAATTCATTCTCAGCTTAGTCCAAAACAAATTCTTCATAACCAGTCCTACGGCCTTATCACCAACCTTTGATGTCTTTGGCAACCTGACAAAGGCTTTTCTTGGCAAACCCCCCACAAAGTTCAAGAGACGCTGACAAGAAGCACTGGAATCAACGTTGCTTTTCTACAAAGGATCCAACAGCTCATTGTTGCTCTTTTAAACCTTATGGGAGTAGCCAATCATCTTCTGGCCTTACTCCCGAGTTGTCCTTTTTGCTTCAGCTGCTCTTGCCTTCTTGTAGCTCTTTGCATGCATGCACTAGGAACAGGCTCCTCCTGTTCCTTTGCATCTCTGCTGTCCGCCTCTGGAGGCTCCAGAGTCCATGCATCGCTCCCAGATGGCCCTGGCCCCATCTCTGCCTCCGACACAGAGCCCTCGTCCGGGCCTTCCCCTGACTCCAAGATTGGTCCATTGTCTTCCCCACCATCCTCACTGTCTGACTCCGCTACCAGGTCCACAGGCTGCTGGAGGACCACAACAGTCCTGCCTTCAGATGCTTTGGAGAATAGCTTGACTCCCTCTTCTTTGTGGCAGCCCCTGAGATATTGGAACACTGCTATCATGTCTCCCCTAGTTCTTCTTTCCATTAAACTAGACATACCCAGTTCCTGCAACTGTTCTTCATATGTTTTAGACTCCAGTCCCCTAATCATCTTTCTTGCTCTTCTCTGCACTCTTTCTAAAGTCTCAACCTTTTTTTTTCCCCACATTGTGGCGACCAAAACTGGATGCAGTATTCCAAGTATGGTTTTACCAAGGCATTATAAAGCAGTACTAACACTTCATGTGATCTTGATTCTATCCCTTTATTAATGCAGCCTAGGACTGTATTGGCTTTTTTGGCAGCTGCAGCACATAACTGGGTCATATTTAAGCAAATGTCTACTAAGACTCCAAGATCCCTCTCACGGTTACTATTGAGCCAGGTACCACCTAAACATTTGATTTTTCTTGCCTAAATGTAAAACCATACTTTTTTCACCATTGAATTTCATTTTATTAGATAGTGCCCAATGTTCAAGTCTGTCATCTCAAGCCTATCTTGTGTATTCCTGCCAGCTTGGTGTCATTTGCAAATTTGATGAGTTCCCCATCTATCCCCTCATCCAAATAATTGATGAAGATGTTGAAGAGTACTGGGCCTAAGACAGAGCCCTGGGGTACCCCACTGCATACTTCTTTCCATGTAGATTCATTTCCATTGAAGACTACTATATGTTGAGTGTGGTTGGTCAGCCAGTCATGAATTCATCTGGTGGTGATGCTGTATAACCCACATTTTCAAGTATAGTTTACTTATCAAGTACAGTGGTCTACTTTATGAAATGCCTTACTGAAGTCTAAGTAAATTATATCCACAGCATTTCTCTAATCCAAAGTAAATATTATGTTGATGTATCAGAGGGAGATGACAGAGATGATAGATAGATGAAAGAGAGAGGGGGGAGAGGGAGGGAGAGAGGGAGAGACAGAGACAGAGATAGAGATAGAGACAGAGACAGAGACAGAGAGACAGAGATTTAAAAGTTTAAGACAATACAACACATAATGATGGATAACTATTTATTAGATCTAATTTTATTCAACCACTGTGCAGTTAGGACAGCCTATATGGCAAAAATATGGATGACCATTTGATGGCAGAGTTTGAGTGTTTCATATTAAAATTCCCTATACCACCAGGCTTAGGCCTCGATAGCCTCGAACTACGCCGTCTATGTTCCGAACTATGCTTAGTCTGTAAGATTATTTACCAAAACATCCTACCTGTAAATGAGTACTTTAATTTCAACTGTAATAACATAAGGGCCATCCATAGATTCAAACTCAATGTAATTCACTCTAATCTTAATTGTAGGAAATATGACTTCTGCAATAGAATAGTAAATGTCTGGAACACTCTACCTGATCCTGTTGTTAGTCTCGCTAATCCCCATACCTTTTACCTTAAACTGTCTACCGTGGACCTTTCATGTTTCTTAAGAGTCCCTAAGGGGGTGGGCATAAGCGCACCAGGGTGCCTATCATCCCTGTCCTACTGTCCCCATTTATATGTAATCATTCTATGTGTTTATTGCTATGTTTTGCCTATTTATATCCTTTTATTTGTGCCAATTTTTTTCATGTGTCCATGTGTATGTCTATACTGTTACTTGTTTCCTTGTACTTGTAAATAAATAAATAAATAAATAAATAAATAAATAAATAAATAAATAAATAAATAAATAAATAAATAAATAAATAAATAAATAAATAAATATCTTTTTGCTGCCATCTACTGGCCATTCTGGCAGCCCAGCTCTAGAGTTGAAGTATTGCAAAGAATTTAAAGTACTAGGCCAGAGAAAAATAATAATAATTAGGAAGTGATTGGTCATCTTTGATGGGCCCTTTTTAAATTTGAAACTGATTTCCCAGCCTCCTGTTATGAAAAAGGAAGTAAGGAAAACAATGAAACCACCTCAGAAGAAGGCATAAAGTTAGCCATCTATTTTGCATATTTAACATTCCAGCTATCTTTTCCTCCTAAAAGTATTTGTTTGATTAATCCTAACAAAAAATTAAAAATAACATATTTTTTTAAAAAAAATCTTTACTTGACCTATTGTTTAAAGCAAAAAGAATTGACAATTTTCTATAGAAATGGCCAAATAGGTCAAGACAAGGAAATGGCCTGTTCTATATAATCTTTAAACAAGACTTCATAAATGGTGGCATTCTGCAGTCACATTCATTGTTTAAGGCCATCACCATAATTTGACCATTATCTTCTCCTTGTTTCAGAAATGACTTCTTATTTCCCCATCTGGCATCTGCCTGTTCATCCAATGTGAACAGTTCTCTTCTTTGTTTTGCTAGTCGTCCTTGGCCTTAATCAGATAGAGCAGATTTTAAGCAAACTAGCCATCTGGCAATTTAGTTTGTCTTCAAACTTCTCATTAAGCAGATGCACGCTAAGCTATTGGCAAATTATTGACAAATGAAACATAAAGAGGTAATCTTAGTCTCACACTGAACATCCTTGCAAGACAGCTCAAGAGTGATAACACATGCCCAAAAAGAAGACACAAGGGAGTTTGAGGACGTAGATAATCGTGTAGCTCTGACATACATTTCCACAAGACTTACTGCGCAATTTTTTACTCTGAACTCAAAACCTCAAAAATAGAAACTGAAGGCAGAGAGAAATGAGAGCAAGATTTCTTTCATTTATCCTACATGATTCCAAATTGCATTGCACTTTTTTATCTTTTCAAAAGCAGCTTTTAAATTACTCATTGCAATTATACAGTTTCTAAAGAATTAATCATACGATCACTTGGAAACACTAATTAAAAGAAATAAAAATCATATAACATATTCATTATATTTATGTGATATAAATGCAAAATGGAGCTTGGTATCTTAAGGTTTTGATCCTATGCAGGCTGAAATCACTTGAGTATGCTTATAAATAAATAATAACTGGAAATCATATAAGTGTACTAATAGCTAAATGCTTGAAAACTTTCACCTTAATTAAGTGAATTACTTGCCCTTCCTAAGAAAGTTAATTATTAGAGGGATAGAATCAAGATCATGTGAAGTTCTAGTACCAATTTACGAAGCCTTACTAACACCATATTTGGAAAACTGCATCCATTTATGGTCACCACAATATTAAAAAGATGTTGATACTCTGGAAAGAGTGCAGAGAGGAGCAACAAAAATGTCTAGGGGCTGGAGGCTAAAACATATTAAGAACAATTACAAGAATGGGGTATGTCTGGTCTAATGAAAAGAAGGACTAGCGGTGACAAGATAACACTGTTCCAATATTTGAGGGGCTTCTACAAAGATAAGAGGGTCAAATTATTTTCCAAAGATCCAAAAGGCTATACAAGAAACAATGGTTGAAAACTAACCAAAGAGAGAAGCAACCTAGAACTAAGGAAAAATTTCCTAATGGTGAGAGCAATCAACCAATGGAATAGCTTACTTTCAGAAGTTGTGAGTGCTCCATCACTGGGGGCTTTCAAAAGAGAATGGACAACCATTTGTCTCAAATGGTATAAGGTCTCCTGCTCAAGCAGGGGGTTGGACTAGAAGATCTCCAAGGTCCCTTCCAACTCTGTTATTCTATATTCTATGTTCTATGACCTATATGTCTCTTGTGTATATATACATACATGATCAATAATAGCCAATGTTACTGTTAATTTTAAAACCTTCGAATCAGTGCAAGATTCTATTATCTCCTCTGTCTTGTTCGATGTTCAAAAACTGGGCATACTGCTACTCTGAATAGTAGTTTAGCGGCAGAGGACAGTTCCTGTCATTTGCACACCATCTTGTTTTTCAACAATTTATTACTAGATCTCTCCTTCAGAATCAGCAACCTAAGGAGACCTTCTCGCTTGACTTAATTGGAGCCTAATTTATGAAAAGGCTTTTGACTAAAGCTCATTATAATTACACTTAAACAGTGTATAAAGGATAATATAGATACAGCCATAAACTGGAAGCAGTTATCATTTTTCAGCACTGAAAATAGTCAGATGTAAAATATACTTTGAGCTTAGCTAAATGCTTCATGTTCACTCCTGAGTACCCAGGAATCATTTTTACATTTTTTACAGCTACTAATCTATTTTGTGATGATCCAGTATCAGTTTAAAAGAAAAACATTTAAAAAGAAAAAAAACATTTTAAAAGAACACATGCATGAAAAAGTAATGTATTAAGTTTGATGTACTTTTTTTTTTTTTTTTTTTTTGCAATTTCTCCTGTATATTATTTTTCAGATATTCCTCCACCACTACCATATACAGTTTGGGATACCTGATATTTTAAATGTGCATTTTAATGTAGCAATAGCAATAGCACTTAGACTAGATAGAAAGTTTATACTTTCGGACTTGCAAGATTCTGTTAATGTAACTTTTCAATAAAGTAGAATTAGTTTCTCTAAACATGTTTCCTATCTAGTGTAGCTGGGAGGACCGACAATTTCTTCCAGCCTTCTCATGAAGCTTACTCCTTTCTTATTTAAAAAAGAAAGATTAGAGACTGGACAATATTGGCCAACACTGCTAAACCCAACAATGATTTCTTGAGGAGGAAATGGACCACAACATCTTTATGAATGCGCAAACCATCTCCTCTCTTGGGAATATATTATCACCTTTTGGATTCAATAGTACGACGTATCCCAGGAAGCCTTAACCAATCATGAAGTACAAGGATCTAACATTCTTAAAATTCTATGGATCCTATCCACTTTCTCAGAACCAACTGTCTTAAAGTTTTACAAACCATCCTCAAACAACACCATAGGGTCTGCACAGAATCCAAATCTTCAACTTTATCTGACAAAAATGTAGAATATTCTTTATAGTGGTCCTGCAGATGTTCTTCTGGCCTCTATTTCTCCAGGAGAGTTCAGGTCATCATAAATAGGACCATCAGTCAACAATAAGAAGATGAGATAAGGATGGGAAAATAACTACCTCTGCCACTCTTGTTACCTTGAGATAAATCTTACTAAAAGATTTTACCCGTGTTTGATTGAATATTTCTATGTAGTCCTCCAGTAGTGCTTTAGGTATCACTTCTGACATTTTATCTCCCTGTCTCCTTTGAAAACCAAAGGGCTCTCCAAGACTGATGTGCAGAAAGATTTTGCACAGGAGCAAACTATGACTATTATCCCCCTCTCATTCAGATAGCAACAAGGCCTTCAATGAACTCTTTATCAGAATGTAAATAAATAATTCCAAATTCTCTCTGAAACCCAGTAAGATAGCACTTGGGTAATCAATAGGGTTTTTTTCCCTTGCAATGAGGAAAGCTCCAGAAAACTTCAAGCCTAACAGAGACTGATCTAACCTTCAAAAAGACTAATAGTGACATATTGCCACTGTTCTAAGGGAAAAAATATATAAAAATGACCTCCACTGTAAATTGGGTCTTGAATAATCTTGACCAGATCCAAGGTCATAATGATAAAGATGAACATTGTTCAATGCCTTCTTCTTTTCCCAGGGTTAATTCATGTTTTTCTAACTGCTGCATTCCTTACACAAAGTCACCTCTATGATCATCATATCTCAGCAGATGTTTAGACTACATGTTTAAGAGCATCTTTTTAATATCAAGGTTATCATGTGAACTTCGACACATACGATTTGGTCACATATCATACATATTTTTTTAATTAATATTGAACCAATTGTTAATATGATTTTAGAAAAATCACATTAAAAGGTCAGTGTAATATTTTTACACCAAAAAACTGGGATTTATTGGTTTATGAAGAACTTTGGGGTAGGAAGCACTAAGGCTCTGTGGGTTATCTTATATTACTTAGTTTAGTTTTTGTTCTTTTCTGGATATCTATGAACTGTTCCTTATTGCTCATAAATTGTAAGCCATCCAGGGTCCTGTACATCTGGGTAGCTTCAAAATTATATCAATAGAAAAATAAGAAAATAAACAACTCTTGGATCTATTGAGATTGGCACCCACCCTAGAATGGAAAAAAAACTGATTAGTCTGAATTTAAAATTTTGTGTTTAATATATGCATTTCAGCATTTGAATTGGCTCTTGATAACAAAACAGTATGACTGATTAATATTTGTGTTACAAAGTTTAATTTGTTTAAAAACAGTGTGAGGGAGGGAGGGAGGGAGGGAGGGAGGGAGGGAGGGAGAGATGCACTTTCACCATTCCAGATATATTTTATTTTTATTTTTATTTTATTTTATTGATTTGATTTGATTTCTATACCGCCCTACTCCCGAAGGACTCAGGGCGGTGCACAGCCATTTTAGGCATCTAGCATGCTTACTTCTACAGAGATAATCTCCATATATTTGAAAGTTCTTGATAGCAATTGGAGTATATAATATCTTATCTGATAAATCATCAAAATAGGATGAGCACATGCATGTGCATTTGTATCTGCCCACATTCCTATTGTGATGACAGAGGAAGGAATGGGAATTTGGAGAAACCAGGAACAAAATTCTTACTTAACATTTGCTTATGTTATTACAAATGAAGTCATTAGTGCAGGAGGAACATCAACAATAAAGACAAAGGAAATAAAATAGAGTGTACTTCCAATAACCTGTAATTTAGTGCTCTACAATTAAAGTGCAAGTTCATTCCACTTAAAGTAAATTAATAATAGAGGATCATGGGAAACTCTTTGACTGAGGATGTAAAAATTCATTAGCTTCACAGTTCAAAGATAAAATTGCCACACAAAATCAGCAGGTCAGAACAGTACACTTGGCCTTTCAATGAAAATTATACCAGCTAATACCAGTTTAACCAAGTGATTCAGGATAGAATCGAACAACAAAGATTTATGCAAGGAATGTATTGCTTCTAAGTGCAACTCAACTTCTCATTTTTCCTTACCAGTTATAGATGTTGAATCCTCAAAAACTAAATTTATTACTACAGTTCTTTGTAAAACAAAACAAGGAACAAAAGGAAAAAGAAAAAAATAACAAATATTTATAAAATCAGAGCCAAATCTTAAATGAAAAAAGCATCTTTTCTTCTATTAAAATTCCTTTTCTCACACTTTTTTGACTTGTCAAAGACCACCAAAAACCATAAAAAACAGTTATAAATTCAATATTTAAGCAAAGATGAAGAATTATACATGCATGTGAAGGGAGAAAGAGAAAAAGAAAGAGCGAAAATAAGGCTTAACATACATATTCATCATTTGAACCTCAGTTTGAAACTATCATTTCTAATTTCCAATCACTGAAAAAACCGCTTAGAGAAAGCTTTTCATAATTTTGAGAAGGTGTTGCCAAGTAGATCGAAGAAAATTGTATCTCATGGTCTTTTAAAAAGTTATTATGTTAGATGAAACCAAACATCTAACAGGCAGAGATGGAGAAATTTTATAACTTTAATTTCATTCTCTATAACAGATTTTTTTTTTTTGCCTATCTATGAAATTAACTCAGAATATTGCTCACTTGTCTTTTTCTTGTTATCTCCATTCACTGAAGCACAACATGTGGAATGTGTAAGGTCTCCTGATTGAGCAGAGGGTTGGACTAGGAGACTTCCAAGGTCCCACCTAACCCTGTTATTCTATGTTATTTTATGCCACTACCACTGTCCTATTAATACTTACTTTCATATCCTACTAATCTACCAAAACTGGATGCAGTATTCCAAGTCTAGTCCTACTAAAGATTTATAAAGCCGTGATTTTGATCCTACGCCTCTGTTTATAGAACCAAGGATTGTAGTAGCTTTTTTGGCTAATACTTTCTAATTTATTCTACTCTCTGTAACTTTTAAAATCTCTTTACATTCTCTTTCACCCTGAAATCCAAAATTCCTTCAATACATTTAACTCATCTTTCTAATCAATAAAAATGACTGTTTATTAGGATAAAGAGGTTTGTTCTGTGGGTATGATATATGTTTGTCAGCTAAATTTTGTTTAAAGTTAAATAAAACTGCTATTATTAGCTACAATATATTATTGACTTCCATCCAACTAAGCTTAGTAGCAGCTAATAGGTTTGATTAAAACTGAATGAGAGTTAAGTTAGATGGTATTGATTTTTCCTTTGTTTTCAGTGCCATTCATAGCATATTTACACAGAAATAAATCTCACTGTTCAGTGGCTGTTTTTTCATGTCAGTGATCAGAACTGCCTCAGCTTCATTTTTGATTCATATTTTATCCATCACATTTAAAAGACCAAAGTAATGCAAACATCAATATCATATTTGTTCACTTGCTCATTCATTATGCAATGGATAAGTTGTCCTTTTTTACTGATGTAATTCTAAGAAACGTTTTTAAAGAGCATTTCCTAATCATCCCAATGAGACTTGCTACTGAATTAGAATTCATGAGACCAGAATGACAAGAGGTACATGTCAGAAATGAAGTGTGGAGATTTCTAGAGAAAGTAGTCTATAACATTACTTAGACATGTATTGTAGTAATTCAGAAGTACAACACATCAATGAGCTGTGGCTATGCTGAATGGTCCCCTTCTAATAACATACATAAGAATTAACACATTGACAAGGATGGATCTTGAACTCAGGGTGAAGTAGATGAGAGTGCACAATGCTTGAGGATAACTAAATCCTAATCTGATTTTTGGGGACTTCACATTCCAAAAAGTTAGGTGGCAAAAATCACAGAAAATGGGTTGGGCCAGGGCAAAAACTAAAATTGCTTTCATTCAATTTAAATGTAACTAAAACACTGTTGAATTAATTATAGTTTTAATGAGTAGTCCCTAAATATTTCAGTTCCTTTTTTGTAATAGTATTACAATTTTGTAGTAACAAAAAGTTGAAAAGCTCTGGGGTACAAATCTAAGGTTTTGAAGTAACAAAGACTTAGGATTTCAGCCTGTGGATCTGATTGTGCGTGATCATCCACATCTACCTATATTTCTGAAGACCTCTTAATTAGCACATGTGAGACACAGACAGAACCATTTCATTCTGTGTTACTTCTAACACTTTTAATAATGACTGATAAGTTGCTATATACCACTCAGGATCAACTATGGCTTTTGAGCTGCAATTCAGAAAGCCACAAAAGTTTCATATGTTCAGTAAGTAAACACATGCTTGACTTGTTCCCAGAATTTTATCCAATGTGAATACAAATTGTTAAATTACCATTTCACTCAGTTCTTCAGTTTGTATTATAATTATAAGGCAGAATTCAGTACTGAACTTTAATGTTGCTGACAAGATACTAAGTAATGAACCTTGTATTGTATACTGGAAGAAAGTCCTTAATTTTTAACAGCAAAACTAATATTTTCAGTGGTTCCATTAACAGGACATGTTAATGGCAACATGACGTTCCGAGCAGTTACATGTGCTTTTTCATTTTAGCATCAATTTGCTAGAGGTCGTGCAACACTTGTACTTGGTATCCATTTGTTTAATGAGACATTTTCATATTAGTGGATGAAGTAGATTGTAGGCAGGATCTGGTTTTCCTTTTATTTCCTTCATTAAAAAGACTATTATGACTATATGTGAGGCCAGATGGAAACCATAACATATTTTTTTTAATGCTACCTTCTCCTTAATGAAGCCACAGGACAATATCAAATTCACAGGCATAGCGGAGTTTTAATATAATCGCTGATTGCACTTTTTCCCATTTTGCAATAATTGGCAATATGCAAATCATACTCTTTAGTGTGAATATACCTTGGAAAAGTAAAAATATTTTATGGAAATTTTAAAATTGCATGAACACCTTTCAATACTGTAGCACTTTATTATATTAACATTTCTGCAGTTAATTTCCAGTTTGACTTTAAAAAAAACACTGTAAATCACACTGTTATTTGTTTCAAATAGGTAGCATTAAAAGGATTGTTTCCTTCCTTCTCTAGTGATAGTTTCAGTGACAGAGTAATGTATGTTGATTTCTATGTTCAAACATAATATTATGGTATAATTCTTGTCAATACTGTTGTCCTGTTGCTCTTTCAGTTGTGCCATATTACCAATGTAAAGGTACACAAAATCATGCACAACTGATTTTTTAAAACAAATATTCCAAACCAATTCAATTAATTCAATTATTGTTCACCTAAACATTTTAATAGAAAATATTAGAATATTGTTGTGTATGGACGTTCCTTACGCAAGGAAGCAAGAGCCTCTGATTGGTCCAATCAGCAGCAATTCGCTGGCGGGAAATCTGGATCTGCCAATTGGTCCGTGCACTGACAGCTGAGTATAAAAGAGCTGTCGGTGCCTAGGAAGCTCTCTAGCCAAGCTGTAAGCAAACAGAGCGAGTCACGGATAGCCTAATAAACAAGTTTAACTGTTTATTGCCTGGCCTCCTTTCTTCCGCCTTGTTCCATGAAGAACAACTGGCGGCGAAGGTGGGATTGTGAGGAGGCAGTCAAGCAGAACATTGAGCTAAGTTACAGCGACAAGACGTTGCAAAGAAGAGAAAAGCTTCAGATGATTTTTTTTTCTCTCTCTCACTGACCATGGCCACCCTTTCTACATTCGCACCTTTCGATTGGGTGAAAGAATCATGGGATTCCTTCATGGATCGTTTCAACTGTTTCCTAGCAGCCAACGATTACAAAGGTTTGCCAGAGGATAGGAAATTAGCTGTTTTCCTCAGTGTCTGTGGGCATAACATGTTTGAGATGGCTAGGGCACTTCTGGCACCTCAGACCGTCCAAGATGTGCCATGGGAGACATTGTTAGCCACACTAAAGGGGCATTACGTGCCTCTGCCATCTAGGATAGCAAGGCGCTATGCTTTTCGCCACAGATACCAGGAGGAGGAAGAAACGATAAGCCAATACATGGCAGCTCTAAGAGCTGTTTTATATGTTTTAATATGTTTATCAAAAATGATTAAAATTAACAATCATTTATGATAAGATCCCAGTAGTTTAGAGGGGGAAAATATTGGAGAAAAAAAAGTGGTTGAAGAATTGTCTGCAACTTGGTAAGATGGCTTTTCTTATCCAGGAATCATGTGACTGACCTCACATGATTTTTTAAAAAGATGTGACTGCTTTAAAGAGTTGCCCATATGAGTTAGTTTAAAACTCCACATATTAAAAAGCACATTTTGGGAAACCCAAACATGAAAAACCCTCATCAATAAGCTGCAGTTCCTATTCTATTTTAAATAGAATCCCAAGATAGGAGAGGAGAGGAGAGGAGAGAGGACTATCAACTTGGTCAATGGTAATAATAGAAAATATGCAATAAAAACCCATGAGCTATTTACAAGATGCATTGATATATAAATAGTTAAACCTGTAAAAAGCAGCAGACACATACAGATAACTTATCCAAATTTTTACAATTGGATAAGGTAACCCTTTGCAAATAGCATGTGCTGTATGCTCTTAACTACTTTTCAGATAATTTTGTTTGGTTCCTGTGGTTTCCTGGGAAATAAACAGAAACAAAAATCTTACAGCTTATGAAACAAAGTAGACAACTTATAGTTGGCATAGACACATCCCAAAGGTGCTTTTTCAGACAACCAGACTTTCTTGTTGCCCAACTGTTTTATCTTTCTGATTTCTTTCAAGGTGTGGATGGATCACAAGAATTTAGAAGCATGATGGTTCCCCGAAAGCTATCTACCAAACATGTCCAATGGGCCCAATACTTCAATCCGCTTCAACTTTACTCTTTGCTGTGTACTGGGATGGTGAAATTCATAGCAGATCTCCCAAATGTCACAGTACAACAGTGCTCAAAAGGAGGTTGTTAATTCTATCAATTTCTCCAAACAAGTAGCAGCACCAGTCCCCACAAGGCAGCAGGAAGCATTATTATCACAGCTGACCTAGGACCTAATGCAACCCATTAAAAAAGCCTTGGCCAGAGATGAGTAGTTCCACAAATATGAGTTGTCCGTAAGGGACGGACTGGCATGGATGGGGAGCAAACTATATAACTTTAGTATTGCATCAGAGCCATGATGCAAAGATGGTAGGGCATTTTGGATTTGTGAAAATCCTTCACCTCGTAAAGAGGTCATTTTGGTGGCTGCAGATGCAGAAGACATACTGTAGAAGCCTATGTAGCCAGTTACTCTGTGTGTGTTTCAAGGAAAAGGCTTTGTTGTGTTCTGAGCATGCTCAAGAGAATTGGCCCCTGTTGGGATCCTTTGTAATGTTGGATGTTCCTATTGGTTAAGCTGTCTGACAGTTGGTATAAAAGAGCTGTCAGGCTGAGTTCGAGGTTCTTCGTATTGTACTTCTTCTGAATTGTGTTAGATCTGTAGCTGTGAGGTAAATAAATACTTACCGTTATAATCCACCTCTGTAATTCATCATCTGCTCGAGAACACACCACTGGCGACGAGGATGGGATGTTGAATTTGCCAAATTAACAATAGTAGGTGTGAGTTGAGCCTGAGGTAAACTGACAGCCTGAGGTGAGGAGAGGCGTGAGTTTTAAGAAACAACGTAATGGCGTCCTCACAGACATTTCCTCCATTCAATCCAGCTACTGAGACTTGGGAGGCATATGTGGCCCATTTTGACTGTTTTTTAATCGCAAACGACTACACGAACTTGTCTGCTGAGTGCAAATGCGCATATTTCCTCAGTTTCTGTGGGCCCGAAATGTTCGATACCGCTATGATGTTGATGGCCCCTCAATCCATACATGCTGGAACGTGGGAGGCTTTTATGAATAAATTGAAATGCCATTACGCCCCTGCGCCTTCTAGGATTGCCCGCAGACAGCAATTCTACCATAGGGATCAAGCCCCTGGGGAGACAATAAACCAATATGTCGCCCCGTTAAGGAAGCTTGCGCGCCATTGCGAGTTCGTGAACCTGGATGACTATCTTTTAGACAGGCTAGTGAGCGGAGTGAGAGATCAGAACCTTAAAAGCATTTAATTGTGAACCATGAACTGACGTTCCAAATGGTGTTTGATGAGGCCTGCGCAGCAGAATTGGCTAATCTATCAATTGCGGAGCTGCCCCGGGGACAAAGCCCACCCAAGCCAAATAGGGAAGCTTTATTAGTGAATGAGACAAGTGAGGGGGGCCTATCCAACTCAGATGGCGAGATGGATGTCTGCAGAGTACATGAGGCGAGAGCTAAAACGTTCGTGGCTAAGTCACCGAGAGGAGCAGTCACTGAGTGTTATAGTTGCGGAGGAGACCATCTACGTGCCTCGTGCAGGTTTAAAGACGCCGTCTGCCACCGCTGTGGCTGGCAAGGCCACATAGCAAGAGCCTGCCGGTCCGCGCAGCCGCAGTCTAGAGCGAGGGTTCCTAGTAACCAGGAAGGACAACGGCGATTCCGCCCGACGACAGAGCGCAGCTGCAATGCCCGGAGCTTCTCCACAGTCCATATGGTCGTTCCAGATGAAGGGCTCATTAAAAATAAAATCCACCTCACTGTGTACATCGAGGGAAGGCTGTGCCGCATGGAGGTGGACACAGGGTCAGCCACCTCCACCATATCCTGGGCCACCATAAAACGTCTTGTTCCGAAGATTTCAAAAAGGAGGCTAGACTCTTGCAATGTGATTCTGCAAGATTACCAAGGGGGGGCAATTCCCGTGGTGGGCTCTGGTTCTTTCAGGGTTCGTTTTAAGGGATTTGCTGGATATTTATCATTGGTGGTTGTGGATGGGCCCCTACCAAGCCTCCTAGGGCTTAATTGGTTTGATGCCTTAGGTCTCACCATTCAGGGTGTAAATGCCATTAGGTCTATTGAACTTGATGAATTATGTAAGGAATTCCCAGGGGTATTTGATGACCAGTTGGGAAAATATACAGGCACCCCTGTTTCTTTTAGTTTGGATCCCCAGGTCCAACCGCGAAGACTAAAACCACGCCGTGTTCCCTTGGCATTGCGTCCAAAGGTGGGCACAGAATTGGACAAACTCATTGCACAGGGGGTCCTAGAACCTGTTGATTATGCCCCCTGGGAGACCCCAACCATCATCGCCATTAAGGCGGATGGTTCAATCCGAATCTGTGCAGACTACCGGGCTACTATTAATCAGGCATTGTTGTCACATGCTTATCCCATTCCGGTAGTGCAGCATTTGCTACATTCCTTGGGAAGCCGGTCAGTCTTTGCCAAGTTAGATTTAGCACAGGCATACCAGCAGTTGCCTGTGATGATGAGACGGCCACTGCACAGACCATTGTCATGCATCGGGGAGCCTTCCGATGCCACCGCTTGCAATTCGGCGTGAGCGTAGCCCCGGGAATTTTCCAAAGTTTGATGGAGAGGCTCCTCCATGGAATTCCCAGAGTGCTACCGTATTTTGACGATGTGCTGGTCTCTGCAACCATCACATCTCAGCTGATGGACCGCCTTCGTTGTGTCCTGTCCAAATTTAGGAGTGTAGGACTCAAAGTTAAGAAGTCTTTCTCAATTGGAATATATGGAGTTTGGTGGGAATTTTATTCGGACAATTCGAGCTATTTACCGGGAGCAGACTGCAAGAGTTCTCATAGATGGAGAGGAGACGGAGAGAATTCAAATTCGTAGAGGTACAAGACAGGGATGTCCCCTTTCCCCGTTGCTATTTGTATTAACTTTAGAGCCCCTGCTTAGAGAAGTGAGAGGAAACACGGAAGTAAGAGGAATGAAGATTAGGCAGGAGGAAGTTAAAGTTCAGGCTTATGCAGACGATCTTGTATTTATCTTGGATCAACCACTGGACTCGGGCCTGAAATTATTATGCTTGATTAGAGAGTATGGGAAGGTAGCGGGGTTAAAGATGAATGAAGAAAAAACTAAAATCCTAGTGAAAAATATGACTCAGATGCAAAGGCAACAGCTGGAGCAGTTAATGGGCTTAAGAATAACAAACAAAATTAAGTATCTGGGTATATGGTTGACCGCCAGATGTTCCTCCATAAAGGAGGATAACTATCTTCCTCTTTACAGCCAGATGCTCAGAGACTTAGAAAGATGGAAAAATCTCCAGCTATCAATTTTGGGAAGGGTGGCAACCATTAAGATGTGCGTGTTACCCAAATGGTTATTTCTATTCCAAACAGCCCCGGTAAGGTTGAATAAAGAGTTTTTTACAAATCTGGATAGGAGTATATCTAAATTTATTTGGCAGGGAAAGAGACCGCGGATTAGACTTAAAATGTTACAAGAACCCAAAAATAGAGGAGGATTTGGACTCCCAAATTGGGAGCTCTATCACCAAGCAGCGAACTTGATTTGGGTGAAAGAATGGATGGTCCTACAAAAGAGACGACTTTTGACATTTGAGGGAGCCGGTCTTCAACATGGCTGGCACTATTTCCTATGGCCGGGAGCATCCGGCCGCCCTAGACACTTTGATGATCACTATTTACGTAGGACGCTTGGGTACACTTGGGAAAAGGTTAGAAGAAGAGTATATTTAAAAGTTCCATGTTGGATTTCGGCGCAGGAAGCTCAGGTTTACCCAACATTGTATAAAGGGGAGAAAACCTTGACGTATGAAGGCTTCTTGGATGTTCAGGGTAATCCGAAGTCACGAGAATTATTAACTCTTCAAGGATATAAGATAGACTGGTGGTCTTATTCTCAAGTGCACTCCAGGTATAAAAAAGATTTACATAGTGAAGGAATCTACCGTAAAAGACAAGAATTGGATAAGATCTTATTAGAAGGAGGGAAAGGGATATTATCTAAATGTTATGCATATTTATTGTCTCTGCAGATAGGACAGGATGTAGTGAAGGATTGTATGATAGCATGGGGGCGAAATTTTGGATATCCCCTTGACTTCCAGCAATGGGAACAGATTTGGTTGAAAAATATGAAATTAACTATGGCCTCCTCATATAAAGAAAACATATATAAAATGGTCTACCGGTGGCATCTTCCCCCAGCGAGATTAGCTAAAATGTTTCCCGGGACATCTGCCTGCTGTTGGAAGTGCGGTTACAGCAATGGAACCTATTTTCACCAATGGTGGACCTGCCCGCAGGTGGTTAAATATTGGAAAAAAATACGGCAATGGATTTTGGAAATTACACAGATTAATTTGGAACTAAGACCTGAGATTTTCCTATTGGGGGCAAAACCTTTGAATATTAAATCAGATATATGGTTATTGTTGATTCACATTATCACTGCAGCAAGATTAGCGTATGCGCAGGAGTGGAAAAATCAATACTTACCGATAGATTTGAAAATAATATATAAAATTAATGAGTGTGCGGAATCAGATAGATTAACTAGATTGATCAATGGTAAAAAAGATTCAGAATTTTATAACAGTTGGAAAGTATGGTACGATTGGGTCCAGAAAAGGTGGGATAGAATAGATATATGATGATGTGTATATATATATGGTGGCAAATATGTATGTATAAAGGAATGATTTTATACTTATGGACAATGTAATCATATTATACCATGGTGGCAGGATTGTATATTTTATTTGTGTATTAGTGCATAGAATATATTAATAAAAATTATTTAAAAAAAAAAAAAAGTTAAGAAGTCTAAGTGTAGCATTGCTGTACCTCAAGTTGAATTTTTGGGGTTCTTAATCGATAGCAAAGGAATTCATCCTACGGAAGCGAAAACTAAAGCTATCCTGGACGCTCCCGTTCCTACATGCAAATCTGAACTTCAAGCCTTCCTCGGCCTTTTAAACTTTTATGCTGTTTTTCTACCCCATAAGGCATCCATGGCAGAGCCCATCCACTGGCTGTTGGACCGGGGTGCTCCATGAAACTGGACCGCGAAAGCCGCTGCTGCCTTTCGAGCGGTCAAACATTTGCTTGTGTCAAATTCTGTTCTAACTCAGTATTGTGAAAATCTTCCACTTATTCTAGCTTGTGATGCCTCCCCGTATGGGGTCGGCGCCGTCCTTAGCCACAGGTTTCTGAATGGGTCCGAAGCCCCTGTGGCATTTTTTTCCCGTACCTTGGCTCCCGCTGAACGGAATTACTCACAACTGGACAAAGAGGCTTTGGCACTTGTGGCGGGGGTAAAGCGTTTTCATTACTACCTTTATGGTCGCCGGTTTACCTTAGCTACGGACCATCAGCCTTTACTAGGTTTGCTTGTGGGTGATCGACAAACCCCACAAATCCTGTCTCCCAGGTTTACCCGTTGGTCCGTTTTTTTGGCTGCTTACAAATATACACTTACCTACGTGCCTGGGAAGCATCTGGCCCATGCAGACGCTCTGAGTCGTTGCCCTGTGACCACCTTCTTATGTGACCCAGCATCTGCTTCAGCTGTGTTTTTGATTGACAGTTCTTCTTTTGCCTTAACTGCTGCTGCCATTGCCCACCACTCCGCTCGTGACCCTGAACTCTCTCAAGTCCCAGGACTGGGTTAAAGGGGGTGGCCTTCAGGGAAATTGGGGTCCCTCTGGCAACCGTATGTTTCCAGGAAACTGGAATTATCAGCCCAAGGGGGTTGTTTACTCTGGGGTCATCGGGTGGTGGTCCCACAGCCACTTCGAAAGACCGTCCTTGTCTCACTACACGCCAGTCATCCCGGTATTGTCCGGATGAAAGCTATGGAAAGGAGTTACGTCTGGTGGCCTGGCCTAGATAAAAGCATCACAGATTGGGTGGCCTCTTGTCAGCGTTGTCAGGAGTCATGACCACTGCCCCCTAAAGAAAAAGCCCATGAGTGGGAGGAACCTATGGGTCCGTGGTCCCGCATACATTTAGTTTTTGCTGGCCCTTTCCATGGGCAGATGTTCTTAGTGGTCGTAGATGCGTATTCAAAATGGGTGGAATTGGTGCTAATGCACTCCACCACATCTGACGCTGTCATAAGGGTTTTGCACGCACTTTTTGCCACACATGGGTTGCCCGACCTTCTGGTATCGGATAATGGTCCTCAACTGACGGCATCCATGTTTGAGCTGTTCCTGGCAAGGCTGGGCATTCGGCATTGCCTCATCTCGCCTTACCACCCAGCGGCTAACGGCCTTGTGGAAAGAGCTGTTCGCTCAGCAAAGGAGGCGCTTGGCCGTATGGGCCCGGGTGCGTGGTCAGAGCGTTTGTTTGAGTATATGATAGTGCAGCACACGACACCCTGCCCGGTCACAAACCGGAGCCCCGCAGAGTTACTTATGGGCCGGCGTTTACGGACCATTTTGGATCGCTTGCATTCTCTATATGCCCCTAGTAAACCTCTGGACTCCCATAGTACAACCAGACCCTTCGGGGTGGGGGATTCAGTTTATGCCAGGAATTATGGGGGTTCACTGTTGTGGATTCCCGGATGGGTGATAGATGTAACTGGGCCATGTTCTTATAAAATAGATATGGGTCAAGGTAGAGTCTGGCATCGGCACCAGGATCAAATCAGGGCTAGGAAGGTGCCGCCTACCGAACTTAGTGAACAGACGGACAGGGGTATGGATAGGGTTGAGCCGGGGTTTGGGGACACCCATTCTTCCGATTGGAATAACGAACCATGCAATCCAACACCTATCAGTAGCAGAGGGGCAGTTCGAGAATACTCACCCAGAGTACAGGAAGACAGTCCAGGACCAGCGCATGTTGATCCAGTTGAAGATTGGTCTGTGGAAAGTCCTAGGGGTAGGAATGTCCCTGTCCAGCCAGAACACCTGCCTAGGGCGAGCCCAAGGCGCTCAGGGTGTCTCCGACATCGACCCGCATACCTCGAGGATTATGCATGCACCATTCCAGGGGAAAGGGGTGTTGTGTTCTGAGCATGCTCAAGAGAATTGGCCCCTGTTGGGATCCTTTGTAATGTTGGATGTTCCTATTGGTTAAGCCGTCTGACAGTTGGTATAAAAGAGCTGTCAGGCTGAGTTCGAGGTTCTTCGTATTGTACTTCTTCTGAATTGTGTTAGATCTGTAGCTGTGAGGTAAATAAATACTTACCGTTATAATCCACCTCTGTAATTCATCGTCTGCTCGAGAACACACCAGGCTTCCTGTCAACCATCCTATCTGGCACATTCAACCAAAGAAATCCTCTGTCCTTTTAAATTACCAAGAATGTAACTTTATTTTCTTTTCTTGGTAAGCTAGAAAAATGTGGAATAGACAACATCACCACCAGATGGATTTGTAGCTGGCTGACAAACCTTAATCAACGAGTAGTCCTTAATGGTACTGCATTCACATGGAAAGAAGTAGTGGGGTACCACAAGGCCCAGTACTCTTCAATATCTTCATAAATGACTTAAGACCACACCTGGAATACTGCAACCAATTTTCATCTACTACAAAAAAGATGTTGAGACTTTGGAAAAAGTTCAGAGAAGAGCAACTAAGATGATCAAAGGCCTGCAGGATTTGGGTTTGGCTAGTCTTTAGAAAAGAAGAATTAGGGGTGACATGATAGCAGTATTCCAGTATTTGAGTGGCTGCCACAAAGAAGAAGGAGTCAGGTTATTCTCCAAGCACCAGAGGGCAGGATAAGAAACAATGTTTGTAAACTAATCAAAGAGAGAAGCAACCTGGAATTAAGGAGAAACTTCCTAACAGTGAGGACAATTAACCAGTGGAACAGTTTGCCTCCAGAAATCATGGGTGTTCCATCACTTGAGGTTTTTAAGAAGAAACTAGATAGTCTCTTATCTAAAATGATATAGGTTCTCCTGCTTGAATAGGGGGCTGAATCAGAAGACCTCCAAGGTCCCTTCCAGTTTATTCTATTCTATTTATTGAAAGATCCATCTAGGTACAGCAGAATCAAAGTCAGTTCTGGGATTTTCCCATGAAAACCCATATAAGTAAAACCCCTTTTCTCCCTCCGGGCCACCCACAGTTCATAATTTACCATTTGGCTTCAATTGGCATTAAAGGTACTGTTGCACGATCTAAGCTGTTCCAAATAAAGCTACCTTTTATAATTAACTGACAGTGATTTTGTGAGCTCTGATGGTGTTCAACATGTTCCAGATGTTTTGGCATTGCATTCAAGAAATCTGTTACTATTGGTATTATATTTGCTTTCTTTTGCCACAGCCATTCTACTTCTGTTTTCAGCTCTTTGTATTTTGTAGTTTTCTCCAGTTTCTTCTCTTCCTTATTATTCACATTTGAAAAAATGGTTATGGCTAAGTTGATGGTGATAGAAAAGTAAACTAAAAGTAAACATTAGCAATGGACTCAATATTTCTTTAAGGTACTGCTGCTTATTGTTCCTTTGCTTATTTTCCTTTTAGAGCACAGATGGACAGGATTGAAAAGGGAAATAGGCAAATGTTTTCCATATATCTGGATGCAGTTTTGTAGTCTCCTCACCCTATATCCATATCAGAGTAACAACAGAATTGAAAGACAGACATCAGTGCCACTGAATTAGGATAGTGAGAAGAAATGTCTCTTCCCAGCAACCATAAAAAGTAAATTAAAATCAGCAGAGTTTCTCTTCTCTGCTTCAGCCACCATAAACGTGATCAGTTGGGTTCACTATGAGTTTGGATTTATTAAAGAGAAATTATGTAAGGCTGTACAGACTTCATAAGTAATGTCATCATATGTAATGGCTTTAATTAGGATAAAAAAACACAGAGGGAATATCTGTGTAACATTAACAGGATTGATTAGGTTGCCCACTCAAAGGTGGACCTTGGGCAGAACCAACACATCATTAACAGCAACCAAAATCATTTGCTTTCTTAATAATGTAGACCTTTCTCTGCAGTTCTTATCATTCACAGCATTTTTCTCAGAGATTTCAAATTTTTCTGCTAACACTCTGAATAAAAATGAGCAATCAGAAATCAGATAATTTCTAATTATGTTATTGAAAACTTCAGGTGTGGTGTGGCTAGAATATTCCTTTCTGAAACAAAATGCTATCACCCTTTATTGACTGAATTGTTGAATGTTAAAAAAGGAGGAAGAAAAATAGAAAAAGGAAGAATCCTATCTTGATCCTGGCCAACTGCCCCTTTTTTCCATTGAATTTTTCCTGATATAAAATGTAACTTCTATTTGGGATCAATGAATCACTACTTGAACATACTTATGTGCATACTTTTCCTAATAGACAAATTTCATATATTGGAATTCATACTTTTCACATTGATTGATTGATTACATATATTTCTACTAGCAATGGGAAGGTCATTGGATCTATGAACTACTCTTTTGTGGGGTGGAGATCTAAGAGTTCTGGTGGATCAAATGATAATAAAAATAAAACAGCATTTCTCATATATTTGGTAGGTCTGCCTGCTTTAGAAAAAAACCCTCCCCCCACTTTGGAGGAAACAACAAATGAGGGATTTCTCTCTCTCTCTCTCTTAAGAAATACAGTATATTAGGATGTAGTTTTTCATGCATTTCCAACTTCAATGGAGTAGAAGAAAGATCACCATTTTTCACCAGTTTCAGTCAGAGGTTTCTTTGGATTTAGAATGTGATCACAGTAATTAATTAATTGATTTTTATGCCTCCTCTACTCTCCTACAGGGTGTCTCTTGGCAGACTTGTGGTTATTTGTAGAAATGGTTATTTTTATGATGATATTTTTTTTGCACAGCTAGCCAGATATTTAGACTGGATTTGGAATATTTATCCCCATCAAGTCTTTCCCAAGGACCTGGGATAGGCAAATGTTGTTGTCTGGTGGTGTTAAAGGTATATCAACATATGATTTAAGCTGTTCCACGTAAAGTTACCTTTTGCAATTGACTGATGGTGATTTTGTCAATGCCAATCAAGTGATCCTCCAAATGCACCTAAGACACCTATCACTTTTGGTATTATCCCTGTTTATTTATTTATTTATTTTTTTGCCACTGTTGTTCCATTTTTATTTTCAGGTCTTTGTATTTTGTGATTTTTATTATGGTTTGTTGCACAGGTTAGCCAGATGTTTAGACTGAATTTGACAATTTAATCCACCTTTTGAGTCCTTCCTACAGACCTGAGATAAACTGAAATCAAAGTCCTTTGGAATAAAATTTTGAAGCATGCATTTTGTTGTATATGTCAATCAAGTTCAAAATCAGTATATTCATCCAAAATGTTTGAAAAACTCAATTGCTCATCCATTTCTATTTCCATTTCTAAAAATTATATTCTGTATGTTCAATATTCAAAGTTCTTTACAGTTTTTATTCTCATATTCAACACTTTTGAGAGTATTACAAACAGAATTGTGCTGCTTGTTACACTTCAGTCATAAAGACTGTTTGTTACACTTCAATCATAAAGACATCAACAAATGATTTTTAAAGACATGGTCTATTGCCAAATAATTTATTGACCCAAATTAATTCCATTTCAAATCATGTGGAGAATTTTCATGTGAATAAGAGATTATCGTCTTAAAACCTCTGACTCAATGCATTAATGTTGGTACTGCCTGCCCATTCAGTGACTAATCGAAAGGCTTATTCTTACATGATCATAATTATCTGAACATTGAAAAACCAGATTTAGTTGCTGTTCAACTTGCTATAAGTATGTATACTGTAGGCATTTTCATTCAAGACAGGCCTGGATGTGATTTTTCTGCACCACACTAATAACATATTGTTAGAAGCTGCAAACAAACAAACTATCATATAATGCCAGGACGTGAAGTAAGTTAAATAAATTGAGGGACAAAGGTTCCATTTGACTTATGATTGCCATTTTAGTAGAAGTCTATGATTCTCTTTGTGAGCAGTCAGAATGAATTTGTTTGGGTAATATTACATAATAATAGCAATGATAAGTGAAATGTTATTTTGCTTTGTAGGCGATTACATCATGGACATGTGCTGAAGTTTGAATATTTTATCTCAGCTTTGCCGTTTACTATGGGTTTTTTGTACCTTTATTTTCTCATTCATTAATTCATCCTGGCAGATAGTACATTATTTTACTTAATTGGCAAACAGTTGAAAAAGGGTGAATCAACTTTATGGGTCTGAACCAAGAATCTAGCATAGCTAGCATAAAATGATCTGTTTAAATCAAAATTTATTTTTCACCTGTCTTGTGTCTTGCTTGTCACTCAGGTTTTGACAAGTAATTTTTAAGTCAGAGATAGGCATAACAAATATAAACTGTCCAATCCTATGGCAATCTGAAGTGAAATAAAACTAGAGTTGAATGTGCTTCATTAACATGAATGCTTTACAAAGTTTCATATAATTTATATAAAACTTTAGTCACATTGTCTGAACTTGCCTCTTCATTTCATTCTTCCATTCTTTGCCACAACTCTGTTTCCAGAAGGAAAAAAAATAATTATTGGTATAACAAGGGAGAAAGACAGAAAGATCAAAAGAATGGTGTGATAAAGAAAAAAGGAGACAAATAGGAAGTGTGATTACAAGTTACACTTCTAAAACAATATCAACCTTTGCCAGTTCACTTTTTTCTACACTGTTGGCTTGCTTAATATAGTACTTTTTAAATCCATTCTCCATTCATAAGGATTGTGTTAATATTTCTCTCCTGATAGATTCACTTTTCTCCCAAATATTGCCAACAACTACAAGAGATAGAAAAAAAAATGTGAGTGACACCAATGGCATAGGTTAAAATCCAAAGGAGTGAAAGAAACACAATTTCTCTCATTTTGCACCATGAGACTACCAGAAAGCCTCAATGATCTTCATCTGCTGATTTCAAGAAACCAGTAAAATCCTGAGCAGCTTAGTTGTAGCAACATAAAACAGAGCTCTTGCCTCAGTTATAAGCTCATGCCTTAACTAGACTTTGGAGATTACATGGGGAAAACAAGCTCACATTAAATAATGCCAAGACAGATTTGTCATTCATCAGTAAGCATCTGCTAATATTGTCCTAATAATTACTCTGGAATAGGCTTTTCTCCTACTAAGAGAAGTGGTTCATGCTTTACAAGTCCTTTTCAATTCAAGGGTGATGTTTGAATAGCAAATGTAAGCCAGGTGGTGAACCAGGTACAATCCTACCTGGACCAAGGTGTTTTGGTCATGGTAATTCTCACCCTAATCATCATTCGGCTGAACTATTTAATATAGTGAATGTGGGTTTAACATTGAAGATGACTTAGAAACTGAAAAGAATATAGAATGTTACAGTTATAGTATTTGCAGGACAAAGTCACTGTTGTATAACAACCCAGACATTGGCAATCAATTACTTGGTTGACATTAGGCTTCCAGCCCTAATCTAGAATGATGGCCATTACCTTTAAAGCCATCAACTTAACCTTTGCCTTAAATTGTTTATAAGCACCATCATAGGTGTGCCTTTAATCTTGATTGGTTTGTCAATTTTTACTTTCATACTGCTTCAGTTGTATTTATTTTGCTTTGTTGTGTTATTCAAGATGTGGGTGGTATTCAAATATTGTAAAATACATAAATAATAAACAGTTGTGAAAATACCCAGCAATAATCTTCAGTAAACCTGGGTTACCTAACAATAGAAAAACAATGTAACAATTACAGACAAAACCCATTTTAGTCTAGCATTTCAACCAATAGTTATAAGTATACATGTTGTGTCCTCAATTTATGCACTGCTTTTTAAAAATTATTGGAGTAAACCATTGTCGTCATGTTACATGGTAGTGAATTTTCCACAAATCTGATGAATCATGAACAGCGAGAACAAGGTGTAAATAAAGATTGCTCCATTTCAAAGTGCTATAGATAATCAAATATCATAAATCCTTTCAGTCCAGCTACAAAGTAACATACTTTGAAAAGCAACAGATGTCCCTCCATAGATGCAAATTGAGACACAGATAAAACCTTGCCAATTTTCTCTAGAATACTCAGATACAGATGTAAAGCTAGTCCAATATTCCTTTTATACAGTCTGTTATAATGACTGAAACACAAGGGGAAGCCAAAATCTCCCCCAAGCTATATGGTCTCCAGAGTTCTAGCTGAAATTCATTTCAGTGGTTCTTCTTATACTGAAGCCTAGCTAAATCTGCTTGACTGCTGAAGAGTCATGACACAATGGGATCACAGAAGCACTTGACCGATCAGGAAATTGCACAAATATTCTGTGTGGAAGTGCTATTATTAAAGGTTATATAAATTAAAAACATAATAAAATCATGTTGGATTAGTTCTTTTTCCCATCCAGACTCCATGTGAGCCTTTCAGCTCCAATGCCAGAATATAAACTAGGAATCTTCTATAAGCAAACAACAAATGAAATGACTGGGTGACAAATAAGACTAAACATTGGGAAAAGTGCATCATCTATCTTTTTTAAAAAATGGTGGAAGGGATAATGTTTTCCCCCTTTTTTCACAGGATAACTATCTTTCAAGATACTACTTATATTGATAGTGCATCTGTAGTTTCCCTAATAGGGCAAAAAACAGGTGAGGAGACAAATCATTCCTGGAAATGATCTGTTTTCACCAGTCTCATAGTTCCAAAATAATTTTCCTCACATAGTTACATTTATATCTCTATTATTGCTTGAAATATCCAGTCATGAAACAATTTAGTTTGATCCACTGTCCTCAAATGTTATTCCTTCCCTAAGATCTCTTCCCATAAGCATTTACATTTATTTTTGTTTACAAAGTTGATTTTACAAAAGAACACTGATGAAGTAAAATGATAACTGATAAGAAGAAAAATCATTTTATTTCATACCTTTGAGGGAATATATTTTGATTAAGAATTTTAACTACTTTAATTACTTAAATTACAAACAAATGCAAACTAAACTTTACAGAAGAGACTTGAAAAAAGGAATAAAAGGTGCAGGAAAAAATAAAAAAAAAGAATAAAGAAAAGTATACATGATTTTATATTTATTTTTATGTATAAATAAATGTATATATTCTTTTTCATTTTTTTCTTTTATTTTTCTTCTTTATTTTTCCCTGCATCTTTTATTCCTTTTTTCAACCTTATATATATATTCCAATCTTCATCAAAAATGTAAACAAATTTAGTAACCATAAATAGCTATATACACCTAGAAGGTTACAGCAAATATCTCTTCATCTCATATCCCATCTCTTATCTATAAGGAAACACATAAAACATATATTTTTTAATCCTGGTATCAGCCAAAACTGCATATAGGATTGTAAAAAAATATCTTATTTTAACCTTGATTAAACAAGCCAACTTCCTTCCTATACCTTAATTTTACTTTTAGATACATTTTGTAAATATTTAAGTATATCTTTTCATGTGAGCATCTGTGGAGCATCCTGAAATGGAAAGTGGAGGTGTGCAAGGTCTCTTAACATCCATCAGCTCCATGATATTGTTATGGAGGAATGGAAGAGGACTCCAGTGGCAACCTGTGAAGCTCTGATGAACTCTATGCCCAAGAGGTTTAAGGCAGTGCTGGAACTGCCTTTATTTTGTGGCCACACAAAATATTGACACTTCAGGCCCCATTTGGACATTATCACTTAGTGGTGTACTCACTTTTGTTGCCAGCAGCTTAGACATTAATGTCTAATGCTGTGTGTTGCATTATTTTGAGGGGACAGCACATTTACATTGTTATACAAGCTGTATACTCACTACTTTACATTGTAGCCAAGTGTCATTTTTTCAGTGTTGTCACATGAAAAGATATACTTAAATATTTACAAAATGTGAGGGGGTGAACTCACTTCTATGATATACTCTCTCTCCCTCCCTCCCCTCCTCTCTCTCTGTATATATAAAATCTTAAATGCTTCTACTTAAATTAGAGTAATATCAATGTAACAGAACACTGCTTTGTTTTTGTTTTCTTTTTATATATTCCTACTTGTATCCTTTAAAAATTGTCCAATCTTTTCTTTCTACAAAGATAAACCAAGCCAATTTCCTTACTATAAGCCTATAACTGAACTAAAAGTAACTCCTTACTGACAATAATCCATATAAACCTAGCACAATCAAAGCATGTTATCATAATCGGTCTACTCAAACAGTTTCAATCTCATTGAGAACTTGTCATTCTCACAGCCTATTACAGGCCAGAAGGAGAGACATAGAATTATATTCCTTTAGCACCAAGTTATAGAAAACATGAGCTGTTGAATAAAACAGCTTTTATGCTAGCCTCAAGTACCACCTATTATGAAGCTGGCTGGTTACATATGTAAGACTTGGGAAGTCTTATTATGTTGGCATAAGAAGAGAAATGTCCAGAGGATCTGTGATGTACAATTTCCTTAGAATATCTGCCAGTTAAATCATTGTCAGTTTCAAATTTTCTACAGTTAAGAAATCAAAACAAAGCCAGTCTCTTTTAAAATCTCATTTACTATCCACAAAACATGTTAATCTAATTAACCTTCACAATCTACTATTCAAGTACTGCTTTTTAAAATTATTACATTATCTATAAACTAGCACATATCGCCTCATATTAATAATTTAAAAGGGAGGTTAATAATTCAATTTGGTGATGAAACTCCCAAACAGACAAAAACTATTGTAGAATAAAAGCAGAATGATATATCACTATAACAAACATCTACAATAGCCATATAACTCTGATAATCAAGAAGATAAATTAGTCAATCTTCATAAGGATGCAAAAGATGACAATATGGTCCTAAATACTACCAAAGGTAGTTATATCAAGCCATACATTTTTCTTTTGAGTTACTTTTAAATTAAATATCCAATAAACTCTACTCTACATCTGGAGGAAGTTCTCAAGAACCTGAAGTGGAATCAGAATAAGGGAGAATATTACTTTGGCGTAGACAATGATAATCCTATTACTGCACTACAGCCTTGATCTCTGAGGTCCTAAACCTCATACGCTGAACCAGTTTACAGTATCTGTTCCTAAAACAGATCCAGGGTTCTGAACCTTGGCCTCAAAATTGATTAATCATCCAACCCTGCCACTTCTTCTTGACAAGAAGGCAGATATTGTGTCAGAGGCCAAACTGGCAGTGAGCACTGCTGCCTACACAAAAGCCTGAATAGTGAATAACTGAGTTACCTCATGTTTCTGCTGTCATTGTGTGAAATCCTCTCATAAACGTGTTGTGTCCCACATGCATCAGATCATAGAGGAAATGGCATTAGCTACTGAACCTTGTGAGAAAAGTGCTCAAGAAACTGATCAGCTAAGTCATTTGCTTTACTCATTTCTCTCAGTCAGAAAGTTTCTTTACAACAACAACAAATCAGGCCTGTTGAAAGAATGCTTCTTCTCTTTCTTTTCATGAAGTTTATGAACATAGCCCTCTTCTTTTCAACAGCATAACTTTTTGTCTACAGTTAAAGACAAACAGACTCTTGTTTTCAACTAAGTAGTTTCTGTGTTAAATATAAGGATTTTCTTAATTAATAACTGAG
Organism: Pituophis catenifer annectens; assembly: GCF_029215685.1. Taxonomy (NCBI): domain Eukaryota; kingdom Metazoa; phylum Chordata; class Lepidosauria; order Squamata; family Colubridae; genus Pituophis; species Pituophis catenifer. The sequence goes on from NW_027256884.1 coordinate 43,760,410, forward strand.
ATGACCCTCCCTTATGTTCATTTAACTTCAGTGCTTACAAAATTGTGTCTGTCAATTGTCTAGTTAGCGAATCCAGAAAAATATTATTTTATCAAGTACAAACCTTACTAAATAAATCCACATTGGGACAGAAGAAGCAAAACCAGCTCTCAGCTTTCCATGCAAAAGCATGCATAGTTCATTCCCCCTTTTCCCCCCAGGCCACCCACAATCCATTATGTCCACCAATCACTTCTGTTCATTTTGTTATGGGAACCAGCTGGCCCCACTGGGACATCTGCTGGGGGAGCAATGTTGATGGGGGAGCAATGTTTCCTGGGAACTGATGATGCTTGGATGCAATTATCCTTTGTGTTCCAATTCACCACCACCTATTCTTTGTCAAGTTGCAAGAGAAGCAGAATATAGGTGAAATTTAGAGTCACCTATTAATGATGCATTTCTTAAAGCACTAAGTTACACACATCTCTACCCGCCCCGCCCCCCCCACATTCCCCTTTGTGTTCAACCTGCTTGGTGATGTTCTAATTGGACATCTGTTGACCCATTCATTGTATGCAAGACTAATTCATGCACCTGTTCGTTCCTCCACACTTTACTAAGAGGGTTAACCAAACAGCTGGAGGAAACTAAAAGATTGTGCAGTTTAAGATGCTGAGAGGCAGGAGCATTCATCCTCTGAAGAGCAACCTGCTCAGTCTCACTTAAAGTGACCCATACGCAGAGGAAAGGTACACAGCCAATAGTGTCAACTAAGGTAATCGGCAGCATCCAGACCAAACAAACAACATCTACTGGATATGGGGAAAGGAAATTCTTCCTAAACTGGTAACTGATTCAGAATATCAGATTCATGACTACAGTGAATAATACAGCATTACAAGCAAACAGGCCAAGTTACAGCACTACTGACTTGACATTACAGGCAAAATACTTTGTGCAGTACAGCTGACCAGTCAGCTATTCATCATGAAACCAACTATTTCTAAGTTGTTTCTTTTAGGAAGAGAAATTTTGATAAATGTATACAATGGCCTCCATGATTTCCTGAATAAAGCTTTAGTGAACCCTTTGAGTTAAAGGGAAGAAGAATCTTCCTAAGATTTATAGAAGGATCTGTGGATTCCTCATTAAAGATCTCCTGATATGGGAAAGGACTTCTCCTAAAATCTACCATCTTTTGTTGCTAATAGATGTCAAGGAATACATTTCCTGTGCTATTAAAATGATAGAGTAATATTTGGGAATTTTTTTCTGTGTAGACATTACCCAGATCTGCCCAGTTTTTGCATTTTTTTATTTTAATATTTTTGCCCTTCCACAAATTTGGATTAGTTTTATCCTGATTTTGATTATTTCTTTTGCTGGCATGCAGATGGATGGAGAGATAGATACTAAACTCCTTTTTAAAATTTTCTTCCAATTTTCTGATGGACTAGAAATAATAAAAATAGCAGTTCAAACCACAATTCCAAAACATTGTTATACAAGCAGATAAGCCTCATATAATAATGTATGCTTAACCCTAGACATAGTAATTATTAACAACTACAACAGAAAGAGCAAAGCCAGCATCAAGAAGGATATTCAGCCCAAAACTCTAAGTAGTACTCAGAATGGGATTTTTGGCAGCCAAGTGCTCTTTTCAAATATAGAAAAAAGATGAGTCTTCAGACTATTGCATAATTGACAGAAAATGAATATCTTTCCAACTTCTCTTAACAGCCATGAATACATGCCATATTCATTTCCTTTATCCACCAATTAATTTTCAACTTGTCACTTATATAATTCAAAAGACAATCAAAATGGAATGAGTTTTCCAAAAGAAAATATATAAAATAATTTATGTCCAAAAGGGAGTATCTAAAGGATATGACTATTTTATATAAACCAATTTTGTATTTGAAGCATCACATAAATATGAGCAATCAGTGCTTGCAGCTAAATATGTCATTGAATACTACTAAAAATAATGACACCAATACTTTGTAAGCATCAAAAAATGCCAATAAAATATGCAATTGGAAAAATGAGCAGTTTTCATTATCTTCCCAATGCTTTACAGAGGGAAAAATTGGGAGACACAACCAACTGTGCAAATTACCTTTCAAGGTCAGAGTGTATATGTAGGTCCCCAGTGCAGTTGTTCATATGAGAATGATGAGAATATGCTTATGAAGAAAAAGGGGGGAAACTTTCATTTTCAAAAAGCAGAGCATATTGTATTGGATTACTAGCAGCAGCAAAGACATGGCTGTTTGGATTTTCACCATGTACCTTTTCTATATCACACTGTCTCCTCTGGGTATGGATATGAAAACATGGGTGTCAATGAGAATGTTTACTATGTGCCTATTTCCATTCACCACCTAGGGAAATTCTAGGGTTTATTTGCATTCACATGGCCTTTCCACCAACAAGATTTCCCACCAACATTCTTGAGAAATGTGAATTCACTCTTAGAAAATGTGGATTGCAACCATGTGCTAAAGAAAATCATTTCTCTTGATCTGCTGTCCATTATAAAATGAGGTAGGAATTCCCAGGTATTTTTGTGACAGACAAATTGGGGGGAAGAGTGGATTGGTTAAGAGATTTCATATTTTAAAAATTCATAATGAAAGAATAACTTTTTTATCTATACCAACTGGGAAGAAACTGCCTGATTCACTTTCAAATGAAATTTCATTCAAAGGTCTGAGAGAGGGTGCACAGTTTCAAAATTGCCATTCTCGCTAGGACAGTTATAAAAGAGTCTTATTTTGAGTCCTAAATAAGGAAATATTTCATGTTTCAAAAGGCATATACGAGGAAGGAATCCTAACAGTGGTGTCTGAGAACGGATGCAAAAGGTATTTTACAGGTAATCCTTGATTTACAACCATTCATTTTATGATTGTTCAAAGTTACCGTGGCTCTGAAAAAAAGAGACTTATGACTGGTTTTACACTTATGACCATTGTAGCATCTCCACGGCCACATGATTAAAATTTGAACACTTGGCAATTGGAATGTATTTATTATGTATTTATGACATTTATGAGTGTATTTATGTATTTATGACATTTGCAGTGTCCTGAGGTCATGTGATCATCATATGAGACCTTCCAATCTGGCTTCCAACATGCAAAGTAAATGGGGAAACCAGATTTATTTAACAACTGCATGTTTCATTTAACAACTGCAGTGTTTTGCTTAACAACTGTGGCAAAAAGATCATAAAATTGGGCACAACTCACTTAACAACTGTCTTGTTTAGCAAAGGAAATTTTAGACTCAACTGTGATCGTAAGTTTAGGACTGCCTGTATTCCTTTGATAATGATAAAGATGTTTCCAGTAAAGATGTCTATTTAAAAGGCTGCTTGGGATTGAAGAGAGGAAGCTTTTGGCACATTATAATCAGATGAGATGTATGTGAATAATATTATACCAGAGTATAAAGTGAATAAAAAACAGCCATATCCAAATGCTTAAATAGAGGGTTAACACTAGTCTCTCCACCACTGCCCCAAACTCCTTTACATTTCAAAAGCAGGGAGGTTCTCAAGGAGGACTCACCACAACACAAATAACACAGAAGAGAAAACAGCTTGACAAATAACCCTTTGTGCACTCCTAAGAACAGCATAATCCTATTTTTTTTTTCATATTGACTGATATTGCCCAAATATCAGTGCTATGATTAAATGGGAAGGAATAATCTTTCTTTCCCTCTCATTTAAGTCCAAACCCCATGAAATTGGAGCTTTCTCGGCTCCTACTAAAAGGAAGCAGCAACTGACACTTTAAAAAAAAATGTGGGCACACATCTCACCTGTTCCAATCTTTTAATTCTAATAGAAGATAGGCTTAGGTAGGTAGCCAGAAGGAGCAGGAGATGATTTAGTTCAGTCTGATGATTCTGCCTTGGTAAATGTCAGAAGCAGAGAACAGAGTATTAATAATCATTTGCATCCAGTATAGGAAAAGGCAGCTTTCCAGTGAGAGAGAGAAAGAAAGTGCCAAGTAGCTTTGCCCAAATAATGATGCATGGGTGTAGTTGGATAGAAATGGAGACATACCAATCCATACACAGATAGAAATATGGATAGATAGGAACATAGGAACGGCAGAAATCTCTTCCCTAGAAATCTGACAATATTCAGGAATAGCAATGATAATAATATCATCATTTGAGAAGATGTAAAAAGAAAGGCACTCCATATGAGCCCTGATTCTATATTAATCATTTTGTATTTACTGCCACTGGAGAAAGGCACATTTGTTATGCAGACAGTGTTCATTGTCGTCGCTTGATCATTAATGCAGTGCTGCCAGCAACAAAATGAATTAGCACTCTGAATACTAAAGACCAGCTCCTGATCTCAAGTGTAGCACAATGACACTTGTGGGAGGGAACCGTTCCAGTGGGCTGGTCCAAGAGGACATTTGTGACCTATGCTCATTATAATCTCTCTCCCTCCTCCTCCCTCCCTCCCTTCCTCTCTCTCTCTCTTTCCCTCTCTCTGTTTCCTTCCTTCTTGTTAAAGCCGAGGAATAGGAAATCTCCCCAGAACAGCTGAAAAGTGGATGACCGCACAATTGAAATCATTTAACATTTTGCCATGATTTTCACCCCTCCCTCTTCTTCTTTCTTTTCTTCTTTCTTTTCCTTATTTCCAAGAACCAGGGAAACAGCATGATTATTTCCCACGCCTGTCCACTTCTCCCCAACTCTTCCCGCCCCCCCCCAATCAACAGTGTATCATCTGCCCTTGGAAGCTAGATGCTTTGAATTTCTGCAATTCCGAGCATTCTGTAAATTGGTGGCACAGCACTGTGGAAAGGGCATGAATACCAAACACAGAGGAATCAAAGCCCTGCTGTGCCTATGAAGAGATGTCAGAAGCATGTGGACAGGCAGGGTAACAAAGGGAATGCCACCTGTCACTCTCCCACTGCTTTGGATGTCAGTGTGTCATAGAAGAGTATTAGCTCTTCTCTTAGAAATGCTATCCTGCTACTGTTGACTTGAGCCTCCCACTGCACAAATCTGTGAACTTCAATTGAACTAAAAATAAAAAAAGGAGGGGGGTGAGATTAAGACATGGCTGGGTTTATTTTGCTGTTTATGCTCCTGCTATCTCCTCCTTCGGCTGCAGGGAGAGGTGAGTACTTCTTTTTTCACATACCCACAAGAGGACTCTGGGGCATACCTGAATATTGGTTTCTTGATCCTACATCAAGCCAGCATCATGAATAATTGAACTGGAATAACTCTGAAGATTCATTCCTTCAGCAAGGTGTCCTTCTGAGATTATATGTGTGTTTCTAAATGTTGCCATGAAATGCTAAGAAATGGAAAAATAAAGCATGATGGGAAATAAGTGTCCTATACATTTTAATATGATTGTTGTTCACATATAGTTATACTATATGGACATCATTCTTCTTTTCTTTGAAAAATCAGACTAGGTTATAAGTAGTAGATTCCCCTCAAGATTCCTTGAATTTCTATATGTTGACTTTGGGCCAGTTACAAAATTGCCATTGTGGGGAGAAAGGGAAGCATTATTTATGTTGCCTTGAGCTTCTGAAGGAAAGGCAGAATATAAATCTAACAAAAAGTCATGAGTATTATTTTGTTTTTATTTTAAATGTATGAGTTATCTAGAAGCATTCTGGATAATGTACAGCAATACAAAAGACAAAATCAATAAAATTAGGTTGGTGATAACAAAAAGTGAAAAGTGTAACAGCAATTACAAAAATAATTGATAATAACAAGGTCTAAAATATATAACATATTTAAATAAACTTAGCAAAATTTCTAATAATAATAATTTATTAAGTCTATATGCCTCCTGATACCCAGTGACTCTTAGGAGTTTATAATTGTCAAAAATATTTAAGACCATAAATCAAAAAGAGAGAAAAAGAGAAATAGCACAAGCAGAACTAAGATGGCAAAGAAAAGAAACTCAGAGGGGAACCAGAAAGAAAAAAGGGATATCAATCATCTTTACCAAAAACCTGAACAAAAGTTTTTTGTAAAGGTCTTTAAGTTCTTTGGAAAAACAGTAGGATGCAAAACATTCCAATTTTGGGGCAAACCACATTCCAAAGGGCATGTGCTGCTGCAGAGAAGGCATGATTCCAGAGTTCCAACATATGATATTGTTTAATTGATGGAATCAAAAGTGCACTAATCCTGCTAGACTGAACCTGCAGGGCAGATACTATGAAAGGTAGGCAATCCCTCTAGTAATCAGGCCCTATGCCATGTAAGGCTTTATAGGTAATGAGGAACATGTAAATTGAACTTGGAAACTGGTGAAACATGGATATTAAAAGGCCCAGAAAAGAATAACTGTATTCTGGACCAGTCCTACAGGTCCAGAATAACTGTATTCTGGACCTGTGGTTTTCAAGGGCTGCCCCATGTAGAGTGCACTGCAGAAGTCAAGGCATGAAGTAAACAGGTCATGCGTGACTGTCTAAATGGCTCTTTAATTTAGAAAAGGGAGCAACTGATACACCAAATGAAGTTGGCCACTACTGCGCCTGCTCATTGAGCAAGAGATCTGCAATCAGGAGGACCATCAAATTACACATTATCCTTGAATGGGGACATACAATCCATTTAAAGTCAAAGTTGGAATATCTCCAAATCTGGGTGGCTACCAACAATCACTCAGTCTTGATAAGATTGAGTTGGAAATGGTTCTTCCCCATCTATATCAATGCATCCTCCAGGCACTGGGACAGAACCTCAATAATCTTACTTGGCTGGCTCAGAGTTAAAAAGATATAGTTGGGTATCATATACTAAATCCTCAAACTGGTGGATGACCTTACTCAGTGGTTTCATATACTGTAGATGTTGAAAATATGGGAGACAGACTAGCCCACACCAGAAATGAAGGAATAAGGGGATGATCTGTCCACACCAACCAACATGGAATTGGAGTTGTCCCAGAAAAAGCAACTGTACCCCTGCAAAATAGTTTTCCTTATCTCCAGCTTATGGAGTCATTATAGAAGGATGCCATAGTCAATGAAATTGAAAGCTGCTGAGACATTAAGGAACGTAAAGATAGATATAGACCCACCACCACTAAGTGTGACAAAGGTGCCTCAGTCTGAAACCTGTCTAAAATGGGTCTAGATAAATTGTTTTTTTCCAAGGTTCTCATCAAGTGCAAACTAGTCAGACCTGAAGGGAGAGGTTGTGATTGGTCAATAGTTATCGAAAATTGTTAGGTCCATGGATGCCTTTTTCAAGGCTGGGGTACCATCACCTTTTTCAAAAAAGTCAATATTACTGCATAGACAAACTGCGGCTCAACTTTTTCGCCTCTTTCGTGACTCAGCAGGCACCATGATCCAGTAAATGGCCAACTTGACAATACAGAGACCTTGTCCAGTACTTTAGGACATTGTGGCAGTATAAAGGGTAACATTAAAAAGCCTGTCAGCTGCTATGAAATGCTTCATTTTTAGGTTTCTAGGGCATCCACAAGCACCCCTAAGTCTTAGGAATTTTTTTCCTTGATGTTGTTCTTAATATAAAGTAAAACAGCTCTTTCAGGCTTCATGAACTGACATGAAAGGGAAGAAAGTGTATGCTTTTAAATGTTTTATGACTGTATTTTTGATGCCAGAGTTAAACAGGCATTTGGAGATTTCTGCCTTGGATATCAAGGTAATTTGGCTAAACAAAGCTTTTTAACCTGCAAAGTTTCACAATGGACACTTTACTTCAGATAGTAACCTGAGATCGTCCTTAGTTTATTGAGATGCTTTGATCCTGGTGGGACTCTGTAAATAAACTGGGCATTTCCACAAAGCATTTTAGCACAAATAAAATAGCTATCTTAAGAACAGTTGAGAAGATGGATTCTTGGGAATTTCTGCAAAGGCTTTCCTGGGTTCTTTTGGAACATGCATGCAGACATTCTAAAAAGAGGCCCATATTAGCTCATGGTAGCACCAAATGAGAACAAGTGTGGTGATGTGTTAACACATTGTATGAAAAGACATAAACTTTGTGTGCTACAACCCAGTTTTTCAGTTGAAAGGAATGACTAAAATGATGGAGAATTCAAATTGGTTGTTGAAGGGAGGGGAAGACAGGGTGCAAACCAGGAGTGGTATTCACTTACCTTCCAGTTCGTAAACACAAGTGTGTGCGCCTCCTCCACACATGCGCGAAGTCTTCTGCGCATGTACAGAAGGTTAAAAATGGGATGTGATGTCATCCGGGAGGGTGGGCGGAGCCTCCCACCACCGGTGCTACCAGATCACGTGATCCAGATAGACCTGGCTGAATTTCACCAGTGGGGCAAACAGGATGAAATATACATAATTTAGTATATTTAGTATAAGTACATACTTCAATGTTATTAAAGATAGCATATTTACATACTATCATAACTGACTGTAAAATAAGTCTGAACAAATGTTCACTTTATTGAATAGGCCAAAACCCACACACGAATATTTGTCTGCTTTTCTACTAATATTAAAAGGGTAATTTAAACATTGCAGGTGTCCACATGTTCATGCATGAACACAAGCACATTTGGAACAGCATGTGCAAGCTGAGCACCAGGTGGGGACCAAAGGTGAATGAACAGCCCTAAAAAGGGCATGAGACCCCTCCACCAGAAGCACTGTCCCTCCCTGAACATCCCATTCTCTCCCTCCCTCCCTCCCTCCCCAACATTTTATTGGGGTGAAATTTATTTATTTATTTATTTATTTATTTATTTATTTATTTATTTATTTAATTAATTAATTATATTTCTATACCGCCCTTCTCCTGCGGGACTCAGGGCGGTGTACAGCCAGAATAAAACATAGCATATAAAATTTAAAAACATTTTAAAAAACAATTAAATAATTTTGGCCTGAATTTAAAACAACCCAATTAAAACCGAATTTGATTAAAAAACTGAGAGGATGGGATCAAGCCAGCCCAGCTAGATGGAACAAGTGTGTCTTCAGGGCCCGACTAAAAGTCCGGAGGTCTGATATCGTGCGTATCTCAGGGGGCAGGTCATTCCAGAGGGCAGGTGCTGCCACAGAGAAGGCTCTCCCCATGGGGGTCGCCAGCCGGCACTGCCTGGCCGACGGCAGCCTGAGGAGGCCCTCTCTGTGCGAGTGAACCAGTCGGTGGGAGGCTATTGGTGGCAGAAGGCGGTCTCGCAAATACCCCGGCCCTAAGCCATGGAGCGCTTTAAAGGTGGTCACCAACACCTTGAAGCGCACCCGGAAGACCACAGGAAGCAGTGCAGCTCGCGCAGGAGAGGTGTTATATGTGAGCACCCCGTCGCTCCCATAATCCCCCGCGCGGCCTCATTCTGGACCAACTGCAGCCTCCAGGTGCACCCCAAGGGGAGCCCCATGTAGAGAGCATTGCAGTAGTCCAGGCGGGAAGTGACGAGTGCTTTGGTGACCGTGCGTAGGGAGTCCCAATCCAGAAAGGGACGCAACTGGCGTATCGGGCAAACCTGATAAAAAGCCCCCCTGGCCACGGCCGTCATATGCTCTTCTAAAGACAGCCGTGCGTCCAGGAGGACACCTAAGTTGCGAGCCCTCTCTGTGGGGGCCAGTGATTCGCCCCCAATAGCCAGCGATGGCACCAGCTGGCTATATCGGGACGCCGGAAGCCACAGCCACTCGGTCTTGGAAGGGTTGAGTCGGAGCCTTTTTCTCCCCATCCAGGCCCGCACAGCCTCCAGGCACTGGGACATCACTTCAAGGGCATCGTTGGGGTGGCCCGAGGTGGAGATGTACAGCTGGGTGTCGCCAGCGTACTGATGGAACTCCACCCCAAAGTCACGGATGATCTCGCCCAGCGGCTTTACATAAATGTTGAACAGAAGGGGTGAGAGGACCGACCCTTGTGGCACACCACAAACAAGGCACCTCGGGGTCGACCGCTGCCCCCCTGTCAACACGGATTGCGACCGGTCAGAGAGGTAGTAGGAGAACCACTGCAGAACGGTGCCCCCCACCCCCAGCCCCTTCAACCAGTGCAACATGATACCATGGTCAATGGTATCAAAAGCCGCTGAGAGATCTAACAGGACCAGGATAGAGGAACAACCTCTATCCCGAGCCCTCCAGAGATCATCCACCAACGTGACCAATGCCGTTTCCGTGCTGTGCCCAGGCCAGAAACCGGACTGGAGCAGGTCTAGATAGACAGCTTCATCCAGGTATTGGGGAAGCTGCCGCGCCACCACACTCTCAACAACCTTCGCAACGAAGCGAAGGTTGGAGACTGGACGATAGTTAGCCAAAATAGCTGGATCCAGGGAGGGCTTCTTGAGGAGGGACCTCACTACCGCTTCTTTCAAAGTGGCCGGCAGGACCCCCTCACTCAGAGAAGCGTTAACAATCCCCTGGAGCCAGCCTCATGTAACCTCCTGGGAAGCCAGTACCAACCAGGAGGGGCATGGGTCCAATAAACATGTGGTTGCGTTCAGCCATCCCAGGATCCTGTCCATGTCCTCGGGAGCGACAGGATCAAACTCCTCCCAGATAACACTCTCAAGACCTGCCTCAGTCATCCCATCTGGACTTACCCAGTCAGAGGCCAGGCCTTCCCGAATCTGAGCGATCTTGTCATACAGATACTGCACAAAGTCCTCAGCTCAACCCTGCAAGGGATCATCCCGCGCTTCCAGATGGAGGAGGGAGCGGGTCACCCTAAACAGGGCGGCTGGGCGATTATCTGATGACGCGATAAGAGCGGCAAAATAGCTAGATTTCGCCGCTTTTATCGCCACTAGATAATATGAGACCTCACCAGTGTTCGGTCGGATTCGAAGCGGCTGGTCCTCCAACTACTCTCCAGGCATCTTTTACGGTGCTTCATCTCCCTCAGCTCCTCGGAGAACCAAGGAGCTAGGTGAGTTCGGTGCCGGGTCAGAGGCTGCAAAGGCACAATGCGGTCCAAAGCCCCGGTGGCCGCACTATCCCAGGCGGCCACCAGGTCTTCAGCCAAGTCATGAGCCAGAGTCTCAGGAAATGGCCCAAGCTCCATCTGGAACCTATCAGGATCCATCAGGCGCCTGGGGCGGAACCACCTGGTCAGTCCCGCCTCCCTGCAGCGAGGTGCAGTGGTTAAAAAGTCCAGTCGAAGGAGCGAGTGGTCAGATCATGACAAGGGTTCGATGACTATATCCCCTGTATCGAGGCCACTCGACCACTGACCAGAGACAAAAATCAAATCCAGAGTGTGTCCACCTATGTGAGTAAGGTCATGAATTAACTGAGTAAGGTCCATGGCCATCATGGAAGCCATGAACTCTTGAGCCACCTCAGACGTTCACCAATAGATGGCAGGTTGAAATCCCCCATGAGTAAAAGTCTGGGGGTACCAACCGCCACCTCAGTTATGACGTTGAGCAGCTTGGGCAGGGCCGTTGCCACGTGGCAGGGAGGCAGGTACGCGATCAACAAGCCCAACTGTACTCCATGGCCCCACTTCACAAAAAGGGCTATCTGTGGAACAGTGGTCTCCCTCGGTTCAAGACCTTCCTTTATAATAACCGCCATGCCCCCGCCCCTGCCCTGGGCTCTCGGCTGATGGAATGCATGGAAGCCTGATGGGCATATATCTACGAGGGGGACTCCCCCCTCCTGGCCCAACCAGGTCTCCGTAATACCTGCCAGGTCCGCTCCCCCCTCTTGAATAAGATCACAAATGAGGGTAAACATTATAAAATAGGTTTGAAAACTAAATATTTCTTAGTAAGTGAAAGGTCAGGATTAATACTGTGTTTCCCTGAAAATAAGACCCCGTTTTATTTTATTTATTTTTTTTGAAACCTGAAATAAGTGCTTGGCCTTATTGCCATGTGCTCAAAATCCTGATTGGGCTTATTATCAGGGGATGTCTTATTTTGGGGAAAACAGGGTAGTTACAATCTTATTTTATACGAGATTTGAACTGATTGCTGGACAAGTTTTTTAAATTGATTAAATTTAATTAAAATTAAAATATTAAATATCCTCAATAAATTGCTAGAGATGTGTTATATCCCTTCTTGCTTCAATTGCACTACTATCAGTGCCAAAGATGCCCACCATCAAGGAACTGAACGACTACAGACCAGTTGCTCTAACATCTGTAGTTATGAAAACCTTTGAAAGGCTAGTGCTGTCCCACTTGAAAATCATCACGGATCCGTTAGACCCCCTGCAATTTGCATACTGAGCAAATAGATCAACAGATGATGCTGTTAATATGACTCTGCACTACATCCTACAACATCTTGAATCTCCAAAGACCTATGCAAGGGTCCTCTTTGTAGACTTTAGTTCAGCATTCAACATCATTATTCCAAACATTCTTCTAACTAAGCTAAACCAGCTAGCGGTACCTGAACACACTTATAAATGGATCATAAGCTTCCTAACAGACAGGAAGCAGCAGGTGAAGCTAAGCAGAATCACATCACATACAGTACCTGCACAATTAGCACAGGGGCCCCACAAGGCTGTGTGCTCTCTCCACTTCTCTTCTCTCTATATACCAATGATTGCATCTCAAACGATCCATCTGTTAAAATACTGAAGTCTGCAGATGACACAACAGTGATCGGTCTCATTTGAGACAATGATGAATCTGCATACAGATCAGAGGTTGAACAATTAGCCTTGTGGTGCGACCAGAACAATCTGGAACTGAACACACTCAAAACTGTAGAAATGGTGGTGGACTTTAAGAGAAACCCTCCCATACTCCCACTGCTTACAATCCTAGACAACACAGTATCAACAATAGAGACCTTCAAATTTCTAGGTTCTATCATATCTCACGACCTAAAATGGACACCCAACATCAAAAATGTCATCAAAAAAGCACAACAAAGAATGTTCTTTCTGTGCTAACTCAGAAAGCTCAAACTGCCCAAAGAGCTGCTGATATAGTTCTATAGAGGAATTATGGAGTCTGTCATCTGCACCTTTATACTGTATCTGTCTGGTTTCGTTCTGCAACCCAACAAGACAGACACAGACTTCAGAGGATAATTAGAACCGCAGAAAAAATAATTACTACCAACCTGCCTTCCATTGAGGACCTGTATACTGCACAAGTCAAAAAGAGGGCTGTGAAAATATTTACAGACCCCTTGCATCCTGGACATAAACTGTTTCAACTCCTATCCTTAAAATGATGCTATAGAGCACTGCACACCAGAACAAATAGACGCAAGGACAGTTTTTTTCTGAACGCCATCACTCTGCTAAATAAATAATTCCCTCAACACTGTCAAACTAGTTACTAAGTCTGCATTACTATTAATCTTCTCATCATTCCTATCACCCATCTCCTTCCACTTATTACTGTATGACTGTAACCTTGTTGCTGGTATCCTTAAGATTTATATTGACTTTTCTCCTATGACTATCATTGTACCTTATGATTCTTAACGAATGTATCTTTTCTTTTATGTACAGCCTATACATATAACAACTTTCTATTCTTCTTTCCCATATGATATAATATATTCAGGAATAACATATACGTTTGGTTTTGGCTGCATATGCAAAAAGAAATGAAAAAGTATGCTCTATGTGCATATTTCTTTATGCCTTCTAGATTTATGCCTATAGAATCACTTGCCATCTTCTGTTAATAGAAGCTATGCATTATATAGTATGGTGTGTTTATGGCAGTACCTGACAGATCTTAATTCCATCAAGCAATTACTGAATGATTGCTGTCAGGCACAACTTCTCATCCTCCTCCTAATGATCTGCTTCATCAATCAAAGTAAAGCAAGCTGATTTCTCTCTATTGATCCAGGTGTACTTTGCATCCCACGCACACCTGATTCTGATAAATGGTCATGAAAAAATAATGTTTATACTGTAATTGCTGTCATTCTGGTTGCTGACAGCTGCATTGTCCTGTACTAAATATCTTACTAATTTTTTTCAAGCAACAAAAAATGAGTGCTTCTTCCATTATTAAATGGAGTTCAGTGTATATCCAGGTAACTTGTCCTTTTTGAGAGCCAAATGGTCTCAAAAAGAATACATGTTTGCTGAGCTAACTTTTGCTTTTGATCTGTTTGAGAAACTACTGATTTCTTTGCCAATGCACTTGAGAAGTCAAATGTGTTGGACCAACCCCTATAATGCCTAATCAGATAAAGTTCAACAGATTTCTCGGGAAACAAACAAGGAAAGCTTATATAAATCAATTATTTTATGTAAAGTGTTTTGGAAAATAAAGGAGCATCTTTTCCTTCTTCAACAACCTGCATTATAAAAATAAAGGAGAATTAGTGCAAAACCTATTTCATAGAAGTATTTGTAGATGTTATTTATATGAAATCTTATGCATTTACTTATGGAATTCTAAACAGTTCTTTGAAATAATCTGGATTGCAATCTTCATTGGAAAGTCCACAAAATTGTATGATGTCATCCTTCAAAAGTCTATTTAGTCTACAATAATCAACCAAATGATTTTGGGACAGTAATCTTTAAACTTCTCACCTTCCAAATACGTGGGCTAATTTCCAGAATTCTTGGCAATGGCTGTGCTATTTAGAGAAGGTGAAAAGTTGAAAATATTTTACAGAAAAAATTATGTGTTGGAGGCTTGGGTGCTATTTTTTTTAGTTATTTCCATTTTTTTGTAATTTTTTTACACCACTTGTGAATGGGAAAAATAATAAATAGTTTCATATGCGTAGCTGAGAGGTAACTTATATTGCACAGGTATATGTTGCCTTCAAGAAACATTTTTTTAAATTATTGCAGCAAATTGACAGTAAACTTAAAAATAATGTAATTCATATAAACTTTTAATGGAAAATGAATTTTAAAAAAGGTGCGTTGTGACTCTGACAAATGTAACACACCTAACAAGTTTATAAAATATAAGTTATAAAATATAACCTCATAACCTGGGAAAAACTGAATGACATCACAGCAACACCACTAAATTACAAGAAGGAAGACATAGAAAAACCTTTCTCATTCTTTGGGGGTATTGCAAATACTATATCCCTTCTCATTTGGATAAAGGAATAATGCACATGTACACATGTATATACTAAATTTGATTTGCATATGACATAATGTTGGCATTGAATTTCAATAAAATCACTTAACAATCACCTGTACAAAAGTTTGATATACTGATTAAGGCACCAGGCTAGAAACTAGGAGACTGAGTTCCATTCCCACCTTAGACCTAGAGCCTGCTGAATGATCTTTAGCCAGTCACTTTCTCTCAGCCCCAGGAAGGAAGCAATGGCAAACCACTTCTGAAAAACACTACCAAGAAAACTTCAGCACTTTATTCAGACAATCTCTGAGAATCAGATCCTATTGAACGAAAGAAAAAGAAATTAATTATTAATTTTGGTTCAAAATAACATTCCAATGCCTATTAGTGTCACCTGATTTTTTTTTAAAAAAACCCAATAAATGTATGAAAATGGCAATGGATCTGATTTATGTGTGATAGGGATAGCAGGGAGAGCAGAACCGATCAGTGTGATCAGCTGGGTAGTGCAGTGGGAATCCCGGGCCACCAGCTGGGCAGCAGGGAGAGTAGCACAAACAACACAAATTGCACTGGCTGTGCAATCACACTGATCAGTGCAATAGCGGAGAGAGAATTCTTAGCACTGATCACATGGTCGTACTTGTCAGGTGGTTACACCAATGGATGTGATCAGTTGGGCAGCGGAGGACGTCCCTGAGCTCCAACGGAGTGGCATTGGTGACCCAGAGCTCCCAACTGCTTCATGGCATCCCATAGAATCCTGATGGAAATTAGGGGGGAAGAGGTGGCCAGGGTAAAAGGGGATATCAAAAGAGAAGGAGACATTTGGCCAGGGGGAGAACAAAGAAGGGAGGAAGGGGAGATGGAGAGAGAGTGAGAGAGAGAAAAGAAGGGAGAGAAGCAGCGTGAGGAAGAGAGAGACAGGGAAAAGCAAACAGAGAAGGAGGAGATGGGGAAAAAGATGGGGAAAAACAAATGAAGGAAGAGGAGGTGAGTAGACAAGGGAGAGGGGGGTAAAAGTTTATCAGCTTACCTTGCACCATTCCGCAGCCTGTTCCATGCTTAGCAGGGCTGCATGGGAGGCAGTAAGGTCCAGACAGAGAGATTGGGGGGGGGGGGGGGAGAGAGAGCAGGTGTGAAGTCAATCCAAAGAGAGAGAAAGGGAGCAATACTGACCCAGAGAGAGGGAGAGAAGAAAGCTAACCCAGAGAGAGAGAGCAGTGTGTGAGAGAGAGCCAGCAACCCTAGGGGTCGACAGACATATTGGGAGGCTGCAGTGGAGAGCCAGTCCAGAGAGAGAATTACCAGAGGGGCATCAGATACACTAGGAGGATTGCGGAGGTGGACTGAGCCGAGGGAATAGAGGTGACTGGGTGAACGATAAGAACAAGAGATCCTGAAATGCTAGATCAGTGAATGTGAGTTGAAAGACCTCAAGTTATCTGGGAGAAAGGGACAGAGGGAGCTGGACTTTTGCAGTCCTTTCAGGGGTAGCGCTACATGTGCAACTCTATTTGAATTCCAATCCTGTCAGTATTCTCAAGTTTCCATATTTTGCATTAAATGGGTCCTTCACTGAAGGCAATACAAAATGTTCTATTGCTTTCCCAGGTGACCAATTCTAGATTACTTTTAGAGCACTATAAGAATGATTGAAAGAACACCAATCTAATTGTCCATTTCCCTTTCTGTACAAACTTCCTTCAAAAATCCAATACAGAATTTATTTTATTTAGAAAGCCAGGTTACAATGGTCATAAGAGCCTTCTTTAATCACAAAGGCCCCATTAGAAGGATTGGTATGAAACTATGCATATGATTTTGCTCTAAAAGAAAAAAAAAGTTTGCCCTTGTAAAGATCTTGTATTTATCCACTTCTTTTCCAGTCACAATTGTGTTAGCTCCTAACAGGACTTTCCTCTTTTCTTCCACTTAAACTTGATTTTCCCCTATTAGGTGAAGGATGCTCAGACAGCATCACATTAATTTCAGTGCACACTGAGCTTTATCTAATTCAACAAGCCAGCCTTTGTTAATTAGGCCTCCCAGGACGAGTGATAGTGAAGAAGGCCTCTAACTGTCACTGATCAATATTCCCAGCACAAGCAGTTTCAGCAGTCAATTACTTTTGTTTTAGAGAAGGAATAAAAAGATAGCCGTTCTCGTTAGCAATCACTTTTGCAGAATCATTATTCCTCCCCCTGAGTCCCCGGCTTTATCCCATCAAGTTCAGCTGGTTTCACACAAACAACATTGTCAGTATCTGCTGTAAATTTGTCACAAAGAAGCTGGCCACCGCCTAACAGAAGGCTATTCAGCAATACCTCCAACTTTCCAAAGTCTGGAGCATGATTGATGAGGGAGTCAGTGGTCTGACAAAGCTGCTAAGATTAGTTGTTTGATCCCAGAGACATGGGCTGTGTTTGATTAAGCCTCAACAGAATACATACACGGAAGCTAATTTAGTATAATACTGCCCTGTAATTCTTCAGAGGGCAACAGGAAGGTGAGGGAACAAGAAAAGTGGAATGCTGTTCTTTGCTGGATATTTAGTGATTCTGTATAAGAAGCGTGCAATCCAGCTAGGCCTTGGCCTGTTACTGCCACCACCATAGTAACTATGTTAACAAAGATTGTGCTAATTTCCCCAAGTTTTCATATTTGCAGGTTTTATTTGACCTTCTACACCTGCAAGCCAAACACCGCACACTAAATATAGTCCTACTGTGACATGCAGTAAACAACTTGAGCAACCTGTGACGCATAGTCTTCACGAAAATAAACTTTAAAGAGAGTGGGTTACTTTGTCAAAAAAAAAAAAAAAAAAAGCCAGATGCAAAAGACAAATGCAAATTATTCTGTCATTTCATTTTAATAAGAAAACTGTCCTATTTTCTCTCCTATTGATTCAGAGTGAAATTTCCAGGTTGAATTAAAAAATTTGGTTTGGCTGGTGTTATAATTAATGAGAATGTTTATAAAGCATCTCCCTTGCAGAGCATAATTCCCAATCAAGTGGAAGAAATTATAAATGGCTGGTGGGTAGATTCGATTCCAAGTTCTTCCTCAAAAATCCTGTTAATATGAATGGGTTTGCACAAGTGTAAACAAAGACAAGCTAGCTGTGCCATTTATTTCACAAGATTTTACATTGTATAACCATTATCCTAACTTTGTTCAGATCATGGGATAAAAAGCATACCCACAAAAGTGGTATAATCTGGAACAAAGGGGCCTGGTGGCTCACAATGCTAAAAGCATTGTGATTAACACCAGCTGTCTGCAATTACTGTAAGTTCGAATCTCACCAGGCTCAAGGTTGACTCAGCCTTCCATCCTTTCTAAGATAGGTAAAATGAGGACCCAGTTTGTGGGGGCAATAAGCTGATTTTGTATAAATATACAAAAGTATGAAGGCTGTTGCTTAACGCATTGTAAGCCGCCCTGAGTCTCTGGAGAAGGGCAGCATATAAATCATTTTTTTAAAAAAAAGAAATAAGCAAGGCCAAGAAAAAAACAAGCCAAAGAAATACATTTCATTTTAAGATAATTAGTATTAATGTAATTGAATGCAATAATGCTTATAGATGTTTTTGAATTGGCTATTCTCTTATAAATTAGTGGTATCTTCTGCAGAGGTTTCAGAAATGATATCAAGACTTTCAGCAGCCACATATAGCGAGGGCATCAGATTTTGTATCTCTTCTAGAAATTATCTATGTGTAGTAATGGATTGCAGATCGTTGTTTTTAACCACCGTGTGATCTGGGCTTCTGTTTTTGGAAGGGATTTATGGAGAACTAAGGAAGAGGATTTTTTAAATATATATATATATATGTATTATTTTTTTATATTGTATAGCTTATTGAATTTTAAATTATTTTAACATGTTATTGTGCATCTGTTTTCATTCTATCAATGAAACCACTGCATGAATACTGTTTGAAACACATCAACTGACAGAATTTGTGACCCTAAATAAGAGAGATATGGTAACAAATTTTTGAAGGTATTATCTATATAGATAGTGGATGAATCTTGAATAGAAGTAGACTGGCCAGAACTACAACTGAATGAAAGGTGCTCATTTTCTAACTTACTTATTACACTTTCTCCATCTGATATTTGCATTTTGGAACTGGGGGATTCTGGGAGTTGAAGTCCACCCATCTTCAAGCTTCCAAGGTTGAGAAACACTGGTCTAGATGATGACTATCCACCTAATAGCTCCATACTGAGGAGCAAAAGTAATGGAACCTTCTGGATCAGTGGTGGGATTCTGGGGGTTCTAGGGGGTTCGGCCAAACCCTTTGTTAAATTGCTGGCTCGCCCCACCCCTTGCCCCACCCCTCCGCACTACTATTTATTGCCAATAAATGGGGCGAGTGAGCCAGCAATTTAACAAACGGTTCGGTGTTTTTTTGTAATTTATTGGCCCCGCAGCACACCGAACCATTTGTTAAATTGCTGGCTCGCCCACCCCTCGCCCCGCCCCGCCTCCCACCCGCACGGCGCCAGCCTACCGTAGCCAGGAATAGGCAATTGTGGCTCTTTTACAACCTGTGGACTTCAACTTCCAGAATTCCTGAGACAGCTTGGCTGTCTCAGGAATTCTGGGAGTTGAAGGCCACAGGTTGTAAAAGAGCCACAATTGCCCATCTCTTCCCTAGCCTGAGTTCCACTGCCTGGGATCCACGTGGGCTGCCACGTGGTTCCCCATTGGCTCCGGACGCAAGAGAGCAGGATGGAGAAAGCAGCTTCCACGCCTTCACTCACCCTCACTCTCTGCTATGTTGGATCGCCAGCCGTTCGCTTACCCCGCCCACTCCCAATCTATTGCTGCCTCCGGAGTCCCAGCTGATGGCTAGAGGAAAAAAAACTGTTCAAATTCTTGCCGCGGGGCTTCAAAGGGCTGCCCTATAGCCAGAGGTGGGATTCTGCCGGTTCTAGGAGCCGAACCGTTTGTTAAATTGCTGGCTTGCCCCGCCCCTCCGCACCACTATTTATTGCCAATAAATAGTGGTGGGCGAGGGGCGGGCGAGCCAGCAATTTAACAAATGGTTCGGTGTTTTTTTGTAATTTTATTGGCCCGCGGAGCTTCAGCATAGGCTAATTAGCCCTTGCTTAGATTGGCTCCCGAGTCTCAGCTGATTTGTCTCAGCTGTTTTGCTCAGGGCTCTGCTGCTTGCTGGAGCAATTTTTTTTTCCCCTAGCTATCCTGAAAAACGAAACTGAAACTGCTTTGCTGTTGCTGCAACGTTGGATAATTAGGCAGGCAGATTTCTTTTCTTTTTCCTCACCAAAAAAGGTAGGTGCAAACAATGGGAAATTTAGGGAAAAAGAGGAGAGTTCAAGATTTTAAAACACAAAAGAAAAAAAGCTCTATTTAACTAGGGAATTGTAATAATTGAGATACTATTAATTGTATATTTCTGAAAGCAGAAATGGTGCAGATCGACTTCCGGGTTGGCTCCGCAGCGCCATTGACGGTCTTTTTAGACCGCCGCCCCTGTGATTCCGTTGAGCCGTTCTGACAGCGTTAATCAGCTGTCAAACGGCTTGAAAATCTCCCCTTCGGGAAAAGAAGGGGAGGAGAGCAGGTGGGTGAGGGTAGAGCTCCCCGAAAACCCCTGGATTAATTCCAGGGGTTAGGAGGGCGAGAACTCCCCGTTCAGCCCACTGAAGCTCCGGATCCGGGGGGACTCTGTTTTTTTTTTACAGAGCTAGGCGTTGCGTCCAATTTCTGCTGTCAAACCGAAGATTAAATGATTTCAAAAAAGCAGGCGGAACAGAAGCAGGAGGACAAGCTTTTTGCAAGTATAATACTTAACTCCGGGGATACAATGTTTCTAATTGGATTTTCTGAGCTGGAAGTTAAGATGGCGTTTCTTTGTTGCGATTTTAAAAGTGAAAGTTAGAAAGGAAAGTCTTTGCTAATAGACTCGTGCTCAGAGACTGGCTTTAAGTTGCTGGAATAGATTTTGAAGAGATTTTTGGGAAAAGATTATTTCGTTTGGTGATTTATAAAGAAATTGCTGAAAGTTGCTCAAAAGGATGGCTCTGACTTTATGATTTTATGGTTGTGGGAAGAAAGAAAATCTTTTTAAAATAAAATGGCTTCTAAGAAAGGAGATCTTGAAAGTGCTGGAAGCTATTTGGAGGTGTCAGAAACGAAACAGTTGTCTGATTTACAGAGTTATAAGGATTTCGATGCAGAATTTACAGAATTTATAAAAGAAGCCATGAATAATCATACTGCAGTTATAAGTAATCAAATAGCAATTCTTAAAGGGATAACAACAGAAATGACTGAGGAGACAAAAACAACTACGGAGCATGATGACAATTCAGGAGATATTCTGATTGCAGCAGAGAGGGTGGAAGAATCTTCTCAAGAATTTTCGAGCTTATTCTCTGCTCTTTTCGGAAAAATTGATAGAATCTTTCAAAATTATGACTTGGTTTGGAAAAAAGTAGTAAATGACCAGACTTTCGAAGTTTCAGAAGATGAAGGAGATTTGCCAGTGGCATTTATACATTTAATAGAAAAGAAACAACTGAACTTTTTTTCACAAACTCTTGACAAACTTTGGTTTTACAGACGAAGGAATGAACTGATTTATATAAGCATGAAGAGGCGATTTGGGGGCTCTAAATCAGAGGAAATTTTCTCAAAAAGGGGACAATCTTTGCAGTTACATCAACCTCAAATTAAAATGAAAAACCTCCTCAAAATAGAAGTAGGAGGGATGCAGAAAGACTGGAAAAAATATAAAAAGAAAGCAAGAATGGAAGATTGACCTTTTCTTTTGGCTTTGTAGTTGTTCTAATCATGGTTAAAAATGATTATGTTTTAGGTGTTATAACTACTGAGGGGGAAAAAGTATAAAGTTAAATATTGATTTTTAAATATGATGTATTAATGGTTGGTTAATCCTTTTTGGTTTTTTAGTTCATGTATTAATGGTTAATTATGTTGATGATTATCTTTCAAAATTTTAAGAGTTGGAGGGAGGAATAATGAAGGGGGGAAATTTAGAAACTTAAAAAATATAGAAATTTAATTAGTGAATATCTAAGGTTTATTTTTTGTTATGAGATTCCAAAATAAGAAAGCAAGAATGGAAGATTAACCTTTTCTTTTGGCTTTGCCGTTGTTCTACTCATGGTTAAAAATGATTATGTTTTAGGTGTTATAACTACTGAGGGGCAAAAAGTATAAAGTTAAATATTGATTTTTAAATATGATGCATTAATGGTTGATTAATCCTTTTTGGTTTTCTAGTTTATGTACTAATGGTTAATTATGTTGATGATTATCTTTAAAAATTTTAAAAGTTGGAGGGAGGAATAATGAAGGGGGAAATTTAGAAATTTAAAAAATGTAGAAATTTAATTAGTGAATATCTAAGGTTTATTTTTTGTTATGAGATTTCAAAATATTTGAACTTTGAGAAAAGTAGGAGGGGGAAAAATGTTTTTAGGTTTGAATGTTTAATATTTGTTAATGGTTTTAAAACTCTTAGAGTTACTGGATTACATGCTACTTTGAGTCTATAAAAAGGGAGGTTGATGAAATTGTAAAAGGGGAGTTAAGGGGTCTTGGGAGTTATTACATCTTGCAGTTAGCTAGTTTATTTTAGCGAATGTTTTGGTGAAATCTATGCCCTGTTTTTGTTCTGGGAAGTTGGGGGTGGGGGGTGGTGAGGAGGGGTTGAAGATTGAGTTTACCAAGGATTGAATTTTTTTTTGTTTTTCTTGATGATAGTTTGAATGATTGTTTATATTGTATACTTGTTTGATCAGAAAATAAAAACTTTTTATTTTTTTAAAAAAAGGTAGGTGCAAACAATGGGAAATTTAGGGAAAAAGAGGAGAGTTCAAGATTTTAAAACACAAAAGAAAAAAAGCTCTATTTAACTAGGGAATTGTAATAATTGAGATACTATTAACTGTATATTTCTGAAAGCAGAAATGGTTAAATTGTGGTTTGGAGGGATATATGGGGGAAATTATTTGGTTTATTATTATTGGTAAATATAATTAATTGATTTGTAAGAAATTGGATTGCATGGAAATAATCGGAATATTCATGTTCATATTGATTAATATACAAAAAAGGTAGTTATATAACTAATTGATTTATATTAAAATGTTGAATTTATATTAAACAACTAATATTACATAATTAACCAATGAGAGGATGGATATAAAAATAGATGACAATGGGAAGGGGTATAATATAGAATAGAAGGGAAAAACTGAATTTGATTAAGATTAGAGATGAGGATGAAGGTTAATATTGGTTTTTTACAAAAATAGATGAGGAATAAATATGGTAAAAAGGAAATATAGAAATTGTAAATTTAATTGAAATGACTAAACACTGTTTAAATTTGTGAACCGGCCAAATACTCTGTTCAAAGAAAATACATTGTATGTTTGTATGTGTGTTTCTAATTATTATTTATTCATATTTGTTCTCTTTTATTCTTTAAAGTTTAACAATTCATTCTTTATCTTAATATCTTTATATTTGTTGGGGTTGGCTTTCTTCCCTTTCATCTTGTTTACTGTACAGCAATCTTTCTCCTCAAAACTACCATCTCTCTCTTTTCTTTCCTTCTTACTTTCTCTTCCTCCCCCTCTTCTTCTCCGCCCTACTTCCTCTTCCTTTCTCCTTCTCCTCCTCTCTTCCTCCCTCTCTTACCCTCCCTCCTACTCTAATTTCCCTTCCCTTCCTTCATCCCTCTCTATTGCTGTATCCTTTTATGCATATGGACTACTCAGAGGGCTGAAAAAGTTATTTTTGACTGGTCCTCGCACTTTTGACAAGTCCTCGAACTTATGACTGTCCTCACATTTTACGTTTTTGCCCTATCTTGTCACCATGGTGAAGAGAAGCAGTTGTGAAATGAGTGACATGGTTGTTAAGAAAGCTGCACGGGCATAAATGTGAGGATGGCCATAAGTGTGAGGACCGGTCAAAGTTGCGAGGCCCAGTCAGAAATGACTTTTTTTCAGCCCTCTGAGTAGTCCCTATGCACATACCCACGCCCACCTGGTCACATGACCAGCTAGCCACGCCTACACAGTCATATGACCAGCTAGCCACACCCACCCAGTCACATGATTGCCAAGCCACACCCCCCAACTAAGCCACGCCCACAGAACCTGTTGTTAAAAAAATTGAATCCCACCACTGTTCTGGATCATAGATTATTGCCTGAGCCCTGAATAGTCAAGACAGTCAGAATATTATACTGAGCTGCCAAGATGGAAATAGAGAAACATATTCCTACAAGAATAGATGACTCAATAACAAGATGAAATATTTGATGTATCTTCTTTAGAAAAATGATTTACAACTGGTCCTTGCATTTAAACCATCACAGCATCTCTACATTCACATGATCAAAGTTTGGACACTTGGCAATTGGCATGTATTTTTCAAGATTGCACTATACCAGATTTATGGATTGCCATTTGTGATCTTCCCAGTTGTCTTTTGGCAACCAAAGTCAATGGGGGGATTTATGTATGTATGTATGTATGTATGTATGTATGTATTTCATGTATGGATGGTCACACACAATATTAAAACACTTCATTTTTACAGGTTGAAACAATTAAAAAAAATAGCAGTAAGAAAACCTAAGAGGAAAACAGAAATAACATTTCAGAGTTTAATGTCGAGTTTGGAGATCCAGTCAGTAGCTGTCGTTGTTACGCAGAGGAAATCCCTAACATATCATGGATACCTTCTGTTAGAGCATTCCCTCACTATATATTGGATAGTCTGTCGAGGGGCCCCGCAATCACATTGTGCTGAAGATGTCTTCCCCCATTTATACAAGGAGTTGGCACACACCCCATGGGGGAATGACGGTTATTCAATTTACTTAAAAACTGTGGTGATTCAAAACTATGACAAAATAGATCATAAAATTGGATGCAACTCACTTTAACAACTATTTTGCCTAACAACAGACATACTGATCTCAATTGTGGTCAAAAATCAAGGTTTACCTTTATGAAATATTAAAAAAAAAAAAAAAAAAACCAGGACTGTGATAGTTCTGCTTAACTTGATGCACTATAGGTTGATTACAATGGTATTTGTTGTCATTTCTTGGCCAACATTCTTTTCTTTAATTAATCAGCCTTAGGATCACAGGAGTCTTAGGAGTCTTAGACTGTTAAAGGCCTATAGCTCGGCAGTTTGAGACCTGAGTGCCACTAGCTACAGGGAACTCCCACAGTGGTGAAATCTAAAATTTGTTACTACTGATTCTGTGAGCGTGGCTTGGTGGGGGGGTAATGTGACTGGGTGGGCATGGGCAATTTTTTTTTTTTACTTTTAAAACCATTTTTTCTACAACTTTTTCAGTGAAGAGGTTGTAAAAAAATGCTTTCAAAAGGCTCTGACGATCCCAGCTGAGTTGCCTGATCGTCAGAGGGTTTTTAAAAAACCCTCTGCTGATCAGGTAACTCAGCTGGGATCGTCAGAGCTTGGATCGTCAGAGGTATTTAAAAGAAAAAAAAGCCTCTGATGATCGCGCGGCTCAGCTGGGCATGGGGGGGGGGGCAGGGATTTTTGCTACCGGTTCTCCAAACCACCTGGTCCATCGCTACCGGATTGGGCGATCCGGTCTGAACTGGGAGCATTTCACCCCTGCTGTCCCAGCTCCTACCAATCTAGCAGTTCAAAAGCATGTAAATGCAAGTAGATGAATAGATATCACACATAAGCATATGGGAAGATAACAGCATTCTGTGTTTTGCTGTATGCTCTGTGCTGCAGCAAGATGTCATGTTGATCACATAGTCACAGAAATGTGTCTGGACAATATTGGCTTAAGAAATGGAGGTGAGCATCGCCCTTAAAGTTAGTCACAGAGTTTTGCCTTAAAATCAACAACATTAGGGAGCAATATAGATTGGGCTGCTCTGTAAGCTTTTATCGGGCCAAGATTTAAAGAAACTTTAAAGAGAATTTTATCTAGTTTTAAATTGAAATTTTATGGTAGCAATGGATGCTTAAGTTAAATTTAAATTACCAAATGGTGCTGTTTTGTAGATGATATTGTATTTATAGTTCAACTATTATAAGAAAGCTATGGGTTTTTAAAAATAAGATGACTAAGAAATTGATTTAATAAAAATAATAATGATCTAAACACTATATGGCAGTTCCTATTAGTGAACGCAGGGGAAATGAGTTTTTGCTTACATTTGTAATGACCCATAAACCTGTTCCAAAAGCTAACTTCCTTCTTCCTGGGACTGGTTACTAAGACTGGACTGCAATAACCGACACTTTCTCATTCATCCAATCCTATACTAAATAAAGACTGACCTCTCTCTTGAAGCAGAGATCAGCAAGCAGAAATTCACGTGGATGATGAACTAGAAAGAAATGGCTACACTTGGCAAAATTGGGGGAAGCTGAAAGCAAGTAATGGATAAAGTGGAACAGAATTTATGGGGAAGGCTGGTGTGGAAGAAATGAGTAATGGTATTTGTGACACAAAGCCAAGACGATGCAAGGCCATGACCATGGTAAAAAGTGAATTGTTTTCTTCTGAATTAGTGCTGCATGTCATCAGCCTTTGTGTTTCCTTCCATTATTTCACTAACCAAATCAGTTTCTCTTCTCTAGAGAAGAGGAGCAGTTGCAAGCACATATTCTGCCTTCATTGTTTCTGCAAAGAAACTGCAGTCATATTATTGGTTGTAAACCCAACTGAAACCATTTGTCATCTGAGAAAAGAGATTGTCAGCTGGGAAATTGTTGTTAAAAATGAAAAGAACTGAATGTGTAGTACAATTTGCAGCAATGAACACAGCTTGCAGGAAGAGTGCATTGTTTCTATTGTTTCATTTTTGTGTTAGATTTGGCTCAGAGGTCATAGCTGATTCTCACCCCATCTGTTTCTGTTTACATGTGATTTAAACTGCTGTATCAAATTTGAGAACAAAAGCAATGCTAATCAGAAACATTTCTAATGAACTAACTTTAATCCAGTCTTTGCACTCTTTCCCTATCTACTCTTTTTTTCTCTTCCCATATATGGTGTCCAAAGTGCTATTACATTACTAACAGTATGAGACTATGTAGATAAGGGTAAAACAAAAGCAAGCCAGGTGATGCTCTTCCAATGCAGTTTAAGACTGCAACTCTCATAAGACATGACTTTCAAACATGCTAGTTTTTATGAAGGTTCCACAGAGGGGGTCTATCATGGGAGAGAAAAGGTTGAAATGGGGTAAATAAGTTGGCAAGAAAGAGTTGAAGTGAAATTGACAAAGTAGAAAGATGAACTGGAAAGGCAGAAGTATAGAAAGCAAAGATGGAATTATGTGAACTCAGGATGCTGAAGAGATGCAGGTTCCGGGAATATTCAAGATCACCAAAGATGACTTCTGGTGAAGATTCGTGAAAACTAAGAATCCCCTTTTTAATAGAATGGTGTCTACAGTGGAGATTGTAGCTGGATGAAAGAAAGCACAGTCTGTTTGCAGCAAGGAGCTGTGCACTCCGTACCAACACTCCTTGTGAATACATCCCAGGAACAGAAGTATTTTGCAATCAACTTCTGTTATAAAATAGTTTTTATTGAATATAAATATTAAAAAAGACATACGTAACATATACACAACAAACATTTATACAACATATACACAAAAAGAATATAATTTCTTCTTAAGCATTTTTTCAGAGTGACGTTCTACAATTCTACTTATAATATATTCCTTCACCTTTCTTTAATCTAATAATATTTTTATTAGATATATATGTATCAATCGGTAATATATCCCCTATATTTTTTGTATATTTCTAATTTTTAACCAATTATACCAATTATTCCATATTTTATAATAGTCTGATTCTTCTTTTTCTTGTAATTCTTTGGTTAACCTATCCATTTCAGCGCATTCTAAAATTTTCCCTATTACTTCTGTTTCACTTGGTATTTTTTCTTGCTTCCAATTTCTTGCGTAGGTTATTCTTGCAGCAGTTAATATGTGAATTGTAAGATATTTGATATCCTTAGGGTATGATTTGTTAAATATTCCTAATAGAAATGTTTCTGGTTCTTTTTCAATCTGTGTTTTTGTTATTTGTTCCAACCATTTTTTGATGTTAGACCAAAATTTCTTTGCTGCCGGGCACGTCCACCATAAATGATAAAAAGTCCCTTGTGCCTTTTTGCACTTCCAACAAATTGGGCTATTTTTAGGTTGTATTTTTGCCAATCTGGTTGGAGACATATGCCACCGATAGAACATTTTCAGTTGGTTTTCCTTGTACGCCGTTGCTTTCGTTAACTTTAGGTTTACCTGCCAGAACTTTTCCCATTTTTCCAAAGGTATTGTGTGTTTGATATTTTGAGCCCACTTGATCATCGTTTCTTTGACTGTCTCTTCTTCCAGTTTATAGCGTAGGAGAAATTTATAAATTCTACTAATTAATTTATTTTCTGAGTCTAATATAATTTTATCTATTTCTTGTTTTTGATTATAAATTTCATATGTTTTTATATGCTCTCTATATTTGGATTGTATTTGAGTGTAAGTCCACCAGTCTATTCCTCTGTGTAAGTCTGTCTCCAATTGTTGTTTTGTCTTTAGTTTGCCTTGATAGTCAATTATATCTTTATATCTAATTATTTTTGTCTTATCTGTTAGATTTGGGTGCCTAATTGATTCAGCCGGTGCTAACCAATTTGGTATCTTCATATAATGTTGTTTTTTAATTTTAAGCCAAATTTGTAATAGTGAGTTCCTTATTGTATGTGTTTTAAAATATGAATGTGATTTGTATTTCTCATCCCACATAAAGGAGTGCCAGCCAGTTTGAAGTTCGTGTCCCTCAATTGTTAAAGTTCTAGAGTCCTTTAATTCTATCCAGTCTTTAACCCACGATAGTACTGCTGCTTGGTAGTATATCTCCCAGTCAGGGAGTGCAGTTCCTCCTCTATCTTTTGTATCCTGAAGCAGTTTAAATTTTATTCGTGGCCTTTTCCCTTGCCAGATAAATTTAGATGTTATTTTGTTCAGCTTTTCAAAAAACGGTTTATCTAATTTAATTGGGGTGACCTGAAACAAATATAAAAATTTAGGTAATATAATCATTTTGATGGCCGAAATTCTTCCTAGGAATGAAATATGTAAGTTTTCCCATTTTTCTAAGTCTTTCTTTGTTTGTTCTAGTAATTTATCATAATTGTTTTCTTTAATTGCTGATGTTCTTGTAGATAAGCAAATTCCTAGATATTTTATTTTTTTTGTTGTTTGAATTTGTATATTATCTATCAAATCTTTTGTTTGGATTTCCGTAAGATTTTTAACAATTAGCTTCGATTTACTTTTATTAATTTTTAGTCCAGCCACTTCTCCAAATTCTTCTATTTTTTGGAACAAATTAGGTATAGATTCCATAGGATTTTCTATTAAAAACGCTAAGTCATCAGCAAAGGCTTGAACTTTGTATTCTTCTCTATTAATCCTTAACCCTTGAATTCCTTGGTCTTCTCTAATTTTTTTCAACAGGATTTCCAATGATAGAATATATAGTAAGGGGGAAAGTGGACAGCCTTGTCTGACTCCTTTTGTTATATTAAATTTGTCTATTATGTCATCATTCATAATTATCCTTGCTGATTGCTTGGTATAGATTTCTGCTATAATTTTCCCAAATTTTTCCCCAATTTGCATATTTTGTAGTTGTTCAATCATAAATTTCCAATTTTGGTTATCGAAGGCCTTTTGGGCGTCAAGAAAAACCAACACTGCCTGCTTCTCCGGGTGTGATTCATAGTATTCTAAAGCATTAAGTATTATTCTCATGTTGTTCTTTATTTGGCGTCCCGGCAGAAATCCATTTTGGTCTGGGTGTATATATGTATTTAATACTAATTTAATCCTTTCTGCCAAGATTGCTGCAAATATTTTGTAATCGGCATTCAATAATGAAATAGGTCTATAGTTTTGTATTAACTGGAGATCTGTGTCTTCTTTTGGAATGATTGTTATTATGGCTTCTGTCCATGAATTTGGTATTTTGGCTTTCTCCATAGCTTCATTATATAGTCGCAGCATATTCTCTCCCAATGCTTCTTGCATTGTTTTATATATTTCTACCGGTAGCCCGTCGGGACCCGGTGTTTTATTGTTTTTTTGCTTTTTCAGTACTTTATCTAGTTCTAATTTGGTTATTGGCCTATTGAGAGTAATTCTTTGTTCTTCTGTGATTTTGGGCATTCCTGATTCCCCTATGTACTGTTTTATTTTATCTTCCTCTATTTTCCCCTGATTATATAGATTAGCATAAAATTTCTTAATAATATCTTTTTTGGCCTCTTTACTATGTTGAATTTCTCCTTTATCATCTTTCAATTGGTATATCATTCTTTTTTCCTGTTCTTTTTTCAGTTTATAGGCTAGCCATCTGCCCGTTTTATTTGCGTGCTCGAAATAGTTTTGTTTCGCCATTTTTATTTTTTGGGCTAATTCTACTTGGTTTATCAAATTCAATTTATGCTTAATCATTTCCCATTCTTCTCTTATTGTTTTGTTCTGGGGCTTTTCCTGGAGTTTTTGTTCTATTTGTTTTAGGTCTTTCTCTAATTTATCTAATTGTTTTTTCTTCTCTTTATTCTTTCTCCTCGTATATGCTATTACTAGGCCTCTTATATATGCTTTTAAAGTATCCCATGTGTTTTGTAAAGAGGTTTCCTCTATTTTATTTATCTGAAAGAATATTTTTACTTCCTTTTCTAACATCAAATTAAATTCTTTTTCTTTACATAATCTTTGGTTCATTGTCCATCTCTTACGTCTTCTTTCCCCTTTCCAGTTTATGAATAATGGATTGTGGTCTGCCCATTGGTTTGTGCCTATCTCAATTTTTTCTACTTCTATTTTGATACTTGGGGTCATCCATGCCATGTCCAGTCTTGACCAGGAATTATGCGGATGGGAGTAAAAGGTGTATTGGGCCTCTTCTTCATGTGTTTCCCTCCATACGTCTGCCAAGTTTAGTTCTTCAGCCATGGTAAAGAATTCTTTTGGAAGTATTTCTTTTTTCTTTTGTTTTTTTTTCTCAGTTTTATAGTCTTTCTTTGCATTTACTATTGCATTATAATCCCCTATTACACAAATATCATCATATTCTAATTCTGCTAGTTTTTTATGTAGGTCTTTAAAAAAAACCTGTAGTTTTTGGTTAGGTGCATAAATCCCTACAATTAACATTTTCCTCTTTCCTATTTCTAATTCAACCATCACCACTCTACCTTGCTCATCGGTATAGACTAGTTTAGATTGTATTTTTTCTTTTACGTAAATCACTACTCCTTTTTTCTTTTTTTGGGGCCAGAGATAAATATAATTTTCCTAATTTGGGGTTTTCTAGGATTTTTTGATAATCTTTTTGAATGTGTACTTCTTGCAGACATATCACATCTGCTTCTAATTTTCGTAATTTTGTGAAAATTTGATTCCTTTTCTTTGGGGCATTTAAGCCATTAATGTTTACCGAAAAGAGTTTGATCTGTTCGTCCATTGCCTATTGTATCTGTTTTTTTGTGTTTCTTGTTTCCATCCGTTCCCTAGGTTTTGCTCCTTCTCTCTGTTCTCTCTCTTTTTCTTGCCTCTGTCTTATTTCTTTTTCTTCATTTGTTTCTATTGGTTCTTCTTCTTGACTTTTACTATCTGTTTCCTCCTTGCTTTCCTGTTCTACTTCTAGTCTAAGATGTGTGTTATGAAATTCTCTTGCCTTTTCTAGAGTGTCTATTTTATATTTTTTGTCTTCCCATGTAATTAAGATCCCCTCTATTGGCAGCCATCTATACATTATCTTGTATTTGATCAATAGTTGTGTTAAAAACTGATATTGTTGTCGTAGATTTCTTACCCTTCGGGGTATCTGTTTTAAAATTATAATTTCTTTTCCATTATAGATCACCGTTTCTTCTCTAGATTTCCTATAGGCTTCATCTCGGATTGATTTTTTTAAAAATTTAACATGGACTTCTCTCGCCAATCTGTGTCTTCTTATATAATTTGTTTGTACACGATAAGTTTCTTCCAGTTGTCCTTTTATTTCTTCTGGCTCTTTTTGTATCATTCCTGCAATAATCTCCACCATCTTTCCTTCTAAATCCTCATTTTTTTCCTCTGGAACATTTTGAAAACGCAAGAAGTATGAGGCCTTTTCCATTTCGAGCATGGCCAAGGAATCTGACATTTCTTTGTTTAGTTGTAGGGTTTTTTGTTCCATTGCTTCTACTTTTAATTCCACGTGATCTATTTTTGTTTCCGTTTTCCTAATTCTCTGTTCATTTTCTGCTATAGAATTTTGAATGCCCCCAATTTTATCCTTCATGGTCTTAATATCTTCCTTAACTTCTCCTAATTCATTTCTGATCTCTGCATGGAACGTTCTCATTTCTTCCTGATTTTCAGCTATTTTTTCTTGTGTTTGAAGCAGTGTTTCCTGGATCTTTTGAAACATATCTTGTATTACATTAGGTGCCATTTCCAGTTTTTCTTTTTCTTTCCCCATCATGCTATCTATTGTTTTTTGTTGTGAGGGGGAAGGAGTCATTACTAACGTACTCGTTGTAGGTTTTTTCCCTGTCTTTGTTATGGTGGATGTTGTAGACATTTTTAATATTCGTGTAAAGCTTTCCAACCTTAACATCAATTATTAAGTTATTCCTTAATATCTCTTTTCCCCTCCAAATACTACTTATACACCACACAACTTATATATAGTTATATTATATTATATTGCCAGTTATCCCAATTGAGCAATTAATTCTTATTCCCAGTATAAATCTATTTACTTATCAATCAAGATTTTAATTTGATTTTCTTAATTTTCTAATTAGCAATCTTTTCAATTACCCCCTTTTTCAATCAGTCTATCTCAGAGAAACAGTCAATTCATCTGTTATTTTGTATAAAAATCAGTCTTTCACTTTAACAATAATTCCTTGTCTATCTACAATTTCACAATACAATTTATAGCTATAAAAATATTGTCAACTTATATATTTCTTTCAAATAATAAACTTATTAACTAATTAAACGGTTCAAAATTAATAATTCACTTAATTTTTATTTTCTTTAGTCCTTATTGTCTTCTTGTTTTACCTCTCTCAGGCTGTTCTTTCACAATCATAAAAAACGCAATCTGTGTCGTCTCAGTCTTTTTTTTTTTTTAATTTCTTCTCCCAATAATCGGATCTCTGCATTCAATTTTCAAATCTTTTTTTTTAACTTGAGTTCTTATTATCCAAAGTTATTTGTAAATCCAGAGTTCGAAATCCAGACAGGTCTTCTGTATCCGTGAAATTCACCACTTAGTCCAGTATTTCAGTCTCTGCACTCGGTTTCCGATGTTTGGGGTTTGAATCAGTTATAATTCCCAAGATCAAACGGCTTGTCTCTATATCCACAAAGTCCACAGGCTGCTCCCTTTGATCAACTGTAAAAGTCCGCAGTCAGGCCGCTTCAAGCGCTATTTCTCCTTTTCTTATATTTGCTTAGTCATTCTATGGGTTTCTCTTTTCCGCGCTGTAGTTATTCCCCCTTTTTTCCTTCTCCTCTTGTATCGCCGCTGTTATAACTCACTTGTCTTCCTCTGATTGGATCGCGCGTCCCATTTGCCGTCTCTGTTGTAGGTGATCTATCTGACAGTCACTCAGATTTGCTTCCACTTTTTGCTTCGTTCTAGGTGGGCGCCATCACTCCTGTCTGCCGATAAGGCCGACTTTTTCTCCACCAATTTAAGAGATTG
This sequence comes from Pituophis catenifer annectens, assembly GCF_029215685.1. Classification (NCBI taxonomy): domain Eukaryota; kingdom Metazoa; phylum Chordata; class Lepidosauria; order Squamata; family Colubridae; genus Pituophis; species Pituophis catenifer. The sequence continues at coordinate 43,794,251 of NW_027256884.1, forward strand.
ATCGCTCGACCTCCCTGATGACAGCGCAACACCAGGGGGCTTCGCGAATTCCTCTTTCGTTTCCCGATCCCTCCAAGTTCAGGAATGCCCCTAAAGAGCACTTAATGAGGAAATTTGGGTTTCAGAGACGGAGCCTCCGTTTCCTCACCCGATCGTGATGATGTCACCGCCGGAAGCTCTGCAATCAACTTCTGAATTGAGCAGCTGGGAGCCAGGGTTCCATCTTAACTCACAACTGTAATTGTGAGCTTTGTTTTTATGAACAAAAAGCTTGGCTAAATTTCAACTCTTAATCACCTTTGGAATTTGTTTTTTCTGTTTCTGAAATATTAAACAAATTTTGGAATGACAAGTTTTTATTGCATTCACTGAGTGAGTTTCCTTCTCCATTGCAAAAGAAGTTTAACACACGAGTTTAAGGATTTAGAAAAAAGTTGGTGGTTGGTTTTGTGTGTGTGTGTGGTGGTGGTGGTGATAATAATGATATAATTACCCATTTTCTTTTCATTCAGTGTTCAAGGTTTCTGTCATAAAATGTATCGTGCAGTGCCTTTGGACAACACCAAATTGTGGAGCAATTGCTCCACAAATATATGCATACGTTCTACAATATCACCTCTACTAAAATGCCTTTTTCCTATTTTTAACAGCTAAGAAATGAAATTCCAGAAAAAAAATCTAAGTAATCATGAGCATTCCTGAAAAAAATTCAGTGCTTCTGTAATCTATGACTAACTTTGACATTTTCTTTTCTTTAAACAGTGGATTGTAATGACAATTTAGCTATAAAAAGATGTAAAGAATGATTTTTCATAAGTATCAGATTAGGAATAAAGAAGCTAACACATCAATTGCCTAGTAGTACAAATAAACAAGCAAAATAAAGACCACAAATTTCTTGCAAATAAAGAGACAGTGTGCATTATTTTGCAATCCTAAACAGACTGCTAAGAACTGAAAATCCATCTACAGTGCAACTTCAAAAGATATTTCTTCTCAAACCTTTTAAGGATTATGTTATGGCTCACAGGCTTGTTTTATACTAATGCCTCAGATAGGTATGACTATTGGCATGGCCATTTCAGGAACCAGACAACAATATATGTAAGAGTGAGGCTATATGAATGTGAGGAATAAATAAAATATAAATCAGAGTTTGCCATGAATTATAAAAGCATCAATAAAATCAATCATGTTCTGCTTTATGGAATTGATTATTCCTCCTCTCTCTTATTAGGTGCCATGAATATTTGGCATTTTTAAAAAAAATGCCCTGATTAACTAGTAATGTATCCTACTCAAAAAAAAAAAAAAAAAACTTTTTGCAGAATTCAACCTACTTCTTTTTTTCATGCTTGCAACTGAACATGAAGTGCTGATGCTTTTAGGACCATAAATGTAAGCAATGGCAAGATAGTGGAAAGACTCAAAATACAGAACTTATAATTAGACAGTATGAGAAAAAAATAGTCTTCAGTCCTCAAACATTTTCTGGCATGTTAAATTAAAAAATAAAAAATATTTCTAGGTTATCATATGAGCACTAGAAAAATATCTGCTTCTAGTTAAATTGCTGTTATTGTATTGCATTGCATTGCATTCATTTACATTATATCACCATCCAACTCACTGTAGAAACTCTCGGTAGCTAATTATTTTTAAAAAACATAATAAATAATAACATAAAGAGTAAATAACAACTAAGATTTTTTTTTAAAAAAAATCCAATCTACCACAAATTAAACAGACTGACTATTGCTAAAAATTAATTAAAGAACAAATTAAACAGACTATTGCTATAACCTCCATCTCTGGGAACATCCTTAGAAAGTTTCTTTGATTTTGGAATTTGGAAAATTGTTTCAATGACTACAAAAGAAGAGCAATGGCTTATATTATGTAACAGAAACAAATAATCTATCAAAATTGAGACCAAATGGAAAATGGGAGATATTTCTGAGTTGATCCCATGCCTGCTTTAGGTCACTTTGAGTCTGTTCTGCTTCTGAAGTTAAAGTTTAGAGGGGCGTCCATCCAAGTAACAATACAGAATCACCAATCAAGTGATCTAAGGTTCAGAGGAAAGTTCAGAGGAACTTTTTAAATGTAATGTTAACTATGCATCATATCAAGAGGAGCTGCTTACATCTATGGGCATGCAGCTATGCAAAATTTACTTGAAAAAGAACACAAAAATGTTGGACACTGGAGCTTCTCTCTTCTTTCTCTGTTACCTTTTTACAAACATTAGCAATTTTATCCCATAGCAACATGAATGTGTGACTGTATATGTCAACTTTTGCAACCACAATGTTGTGATCAAAACACCACTCCTCTTCTGCATATGTCAATATTAAATCCTAAAAGAATACCTCCTTCTTGAAAATTGTAACATATGCACACTTGCATAGCATGCAGTGAGCCCAAACTAACACTGCAGAAGTGAAACTTTTAAAAGAGGCTTAGCCATTCTATGTTATGTGTAACAAGAGGAAACCTATGGCAAAAAACTTCAATGTGGCAAACCTATCATATATAGTTCACTCCTTAATTTGTAGGATATTTTTTAGATTTTATTTGTTTTACTTAAGATTCTTTATCTTTCGGTTCAGAATAAATTTGGTTATTTGAGTTTGGTAAGGATGACTCCTGTGAGAAATGTCTTTAAAGTCTTATATATCTGCACCTTAAAAATAAATGAAAGCATTGTTTTGAAACTGGCAAGCATAAGCACACTTTTATTCTGTATTTCATGAAAAGAGCCTAACGTTTTCCATACTTTTGCAGCAAGTGAGAAAAACAGATGTTATTGGTTGGTTTAAGGAATCCTCTCAATAAGCTTAGGCTATTTTTAACATAGAGACATCTTTTTTTTCCAGGCTCCTAGAGAGCCCTCAAACAGATTGTTGTCCTTTAATACACTGCAGAGATGCTTTATTTGGCCTTGCACTTCTGTTAGATTGAGATAATTTCTCCCAGTTTTAGATGTATGTAGCCTTAAAAAAATTAACTCCTGCTTTTCATCCATACCAATGTCTGGTTTTCAAATTGGGCAAATAGCAACACAACACAAAGAGAGCAAACATTCTGATGTATATTTCCAAGAAGCTAACCCACTTTTCTGCTTTTTTGTATCATAATGTTACCCATCTGAACATAATTAAATCTATTATGGACTGTAATAAATGTTAGTAGATTATTATTATTATTATACACACACATATAGATAGGTTTCTTCTATTTTCCATCCATACAGACAAACACAGAGAGAACCAAATATATCTAGATATGGGTAGTATTTCTGACCTTGAATTTGTTTGTGTTGATTACAGAAACATATCTATTTTTTGAAAAAGTCACAATGACCACAACAAGGATGCTGTAGCTAGAGATGAATTCTTGCTTTTTCCTACACTCAGCATGCCTCAAAGCAATTTGACATCAATAATAGTATTTTAAAAATTGCTGTATCTTACCATAAGATGAAAAGAAAGCAATAAACATGTTAAAATTACTTTGAAGATAGAATGGATGCTAAATAAAAATAAATCCAAGTAAACCCTTAAAGGCTCAATTGAAATGTGTTGAAAATACAGACATTTCCTCATATTTTGCCAGAAAGTGACTCATATCACAAGCAAACTTAAAATGAGAATGAAAAATGAATTCTGTTGTAAACATTTGTAGTTATTTTTTACTTTCAGACTATAAAAAAATTGGAAACTTCATATTTTCTGCACTATTAAGTTTGTGAAAATCCTGAAAAGTGTTAAAGGAAAATCGGTGCATAACTTACCAACATTTATCAATATTTTGAGAATTGGTGCAGTATAGAGGTTAAGGTATTGGACTAGGAAGAGACAGACCCAAACTCTAGTCCTTTTTTAGGCATGGAAACCTCCACCTGGATTATTTTGGGCAACACAATATTTCAGCCCCAGACTGGAAAGTCAGAAATATCTATCAACCTGTACTGGCCAAGTTTGATATATTATGAATTGAGATGATGATGATAACGATAATCTCCCAGTGAACCACTACCTTGATGTGATTGTGGGGCTTAAGTGCTTTGAGGAAGATGAGAGCCATGCCAGAGGTTCAACCATACCGGACAGGTCTCATCTGAGGAGTCAGACAAAGAGTGTCTCTCCCATTAAAAATATGGTGAGATCCAGGCTTGATGTTGGAGTTCCTGGATATCTGGTGAAAAATGGGCTATAGGACTCGGGACTGTTGGCTGAGCAACAAGAGCCAGCAGCTGCAGAACTATTGGAAGAAAATGTGTTTACCTGTCATAAATATACAGTGATTGAATAAAAAGAAATAATGATTTGTTATTACACATCAAGTCCAACAAGAAGAGGATATTTGAAATGAATGCACCAGTTCTGGAAAGAACATCCAAAATCAGAACTAACAGAACAGAGGTTAGCAGATCCATATCAATTTATAATACAAAATAAAGTATTCGCAGAAGCAGAATTGCAAGAACTGCAAAGGTTCACCCAGGGCACAGAAATAAAAGACTTGCCACAAGTAACTCAGAATGTAGAGGCAAACCAGACTAATTGGGACTGCACAAGACCAAGCCTTAAGGATATACAAAGCCAGAATTGAGAAGACAGGAACAGACAGTAAGTGCCACCTATGCAAAGAAGCTGAAGAAACAGTGGACCACTAGGTAAGCTGCTAATATAAGATCACACAGATTGACTACAAGCAGCAGCATGACAAAGTAGCAACAATGGTGCATTGGAAGATCTGCAAGAAATATCATTTGCCTGTAAGCAAGAACTGGTGGGACCATAAAATAGAGAAAGTAATAGAAAATGAAGAAGTTGAATTGTGTTGGGACTTTAGAATTCGAACAGACAGGCACTTGCCATATAATACCCCAGACTTAACAATTATCAAAAAGGAAGACAAAAAAGTCTGGATAGTGGACATGGCAGTGCCTGGAAACAACAGAATAGAAGAGAAAGAACCGAAGAAGATAATAAAATACAAATACCTACAAATAGAAATGGAATGACTGTGGCAAAAGCAAGCAAGGGTAGTACCAATAGTAATACGCGTCTTGGGTTCAATCCCAAAACAACTGGAGCAGTACTTGAATACCACTGGCATTTACAAATTCGCCATCAGTCAATTGCAAAAGGCAGCTTTACTGGGGACAGCTTCCATCCTGCAACAAAATCTGTATCACCATCAAAAATCTGAGATCTGTCTATCTCAGGTCCTTGGTAAGGACTTGAAATGTACACAAAAATGCCAAATCCAGTCTGAACATCTGGCTGACTGTGCTATGAAGAATAAGAATAATACTTGGTTGATACCTAGATGCTGACAGCAACCTGTATCAATCATCAGCACCAGTCGATGATATTTGTGATACATTTTTAAATGTTCAGTTGACTGAGTTTCATGTTTAATGAATAAAAGAGAAGATGATGATGACGATGAAGATGAAGATGATATGATGATGATGATAACAATTATTAATTATTAAGTGGATGGAAAACCAAAGCTCTGCATGGACAGCACTTGAAAAACATTAAAGGAAAATGTGATAAGAACTTGACATGGGCATGGCTTAAGAGACGAACCATCAAGAAAGAAACGGAAGGTTTAATACTCGCTGCTCAAGAACAAGCACTACAAACTAATGCCATGAAAGTGACACTGGCAATCCAAACTGCCGACTTTGCAATGACAAAGTTGAAACTGTTTCACACTTAATATGTGAGTGCAGCAAAATCGTGCAAACTGATTACAAAACTAGACATGATCTATTTGCTAACTTAGTCCACTGGTCATTATGTAAAAAATATGATATACCTGTATCTGAAAAGTCATGGGAGCACAAAGTGGAAAAAGTTATCGAAAATGAGACAGTGAAGATCTTGTGGGACTTTCGAATACAGACGGACTGTCATTTGGAACATAACATGCCAGATATCATGGTTGTCGAGGACTGAAGCGTACAGTTTATTGATATCGCTGTACCAGGAGAGGCCAGAGTTGAAGAAAAAGAACTGGAAAAAATCACGAAATATCGTGACCTGACCATCGAAACTACACGGCTATGGATGAAACATGTAATAGTGATACCCATTGTCATCAGGGCACTTGGTACCATGTCCAAGAATTTTACAAAACGCATCAAGAAATTGCAGCTCCCTGCAATAACACCAGTAGAACTGCAAAAAATTGTGCTATTCAGAACATCATATATTTTAAGAAGATACTTGGCTGATACCTAGGATGCTGGCAGTAACCTGTATCAACCATCAGGACCAGTCAATCATATATGTAACACATTTTTAAATGTTCAGTTGACTGAGTTTCATGTTTAATGAATAAAAGAAATAATAATACCCTTAAAGAGTTTTATCTTGTTGTGGTGGTGTGTGCTCTGTTGAAGAGCCAAACTAAACTTGCTCCAAATCCATTTAACTATGGTGAAAACATGTCAAATAAATTATATGCTGGATTGAGTATCGCCTGGATAGCAATAGCATTTAGACTTATATACCGCTTCACAGTGCTTTACAGCCCTCTCTAAGTGGTTTACAGAGTCAGCATATTGTTCCCAACAATTTGGATCCTCATTTTACCCACTTCGGAAGGATGGAAGCCTGAGTCAGCCTTGAGCCTGGTGAGATTTGAACTGTCAAATTGCAGGCAGCCGGCAGTCAGCAGAAGTAGCTTGCAGTATTACACTCTAACCACTGCGCCACTGCAGCTCAACAAGACTTGGGTTGAATAGTATGGCTCCTGGGTGTTCAGCGAAAAATATGTCTCAAGGCTCAGCTCTCTCTGCTAGGCAACCAGGGAATGGAGTTGACAAGTGACTGGAAGAGGAACAAAAAAAGCAAAAAAATATGGCAAAGAGAGAATTATGGAAGATTATTATTGATCTGAGCCAACAAAACAGGTATTTTAAAACTGCATGTTCAAGATTTGGGAAGGAAAATCACCTGGATATGAACTCAATGAATTATGGACCAGAGTCATGTTATTTTGGAGCACAAGCTCTTCACATATAGAATTACAAGAGTTTGGAAGCAGACTGTCAACTCTCGAAATGACTCTAGCTGGAAAACATGGAAATAATTTGATTGCCAATTTGATTTGAATCAAGTTAGTAAGAAAAGATTGACTAAATTATTGAACAATGTGAATGGAGTTGCCCAGACTATTCCAATAGAAACAGTAACTCAAACAAGCCAGCTAATGTATGCAGCAGCTTATGTTACTACTGAAGAATTAGGCTTGAAAATTGGACAGAATAAAGCAATTAAGAAGGGAAAACCAAAGTGGAAAATCCCAGATGGAGTTAAAAATTAAAAGAATTCATTTGGATTTAAGTAATTTGAAGAATTATTTGAGGCAAGTAATTGAGGCAAGGAAACCTGAAGAATTAAAAAAATCAGAATTAGCCTGGCAACAAGTTATGACTGGAAAACAAGGAAATTGCAGTTGTGGTTGAACAGAGTTGTAGCTATTGCAGAGAAAATAAAGCAATATGATAACTGAATAATGCAGTTTCAGCAAAATTCATAATTTTGAGCAAACCAGCATCATTTCTATAAGACCCTTGAAAGTGGACATGGTGCTACCACAAGTGAAAAACCTAACAAAGAAAACACCCTGAAATTTTGGATGAACTTGTGAGAAAGCAACAAGAAGCACAATGAGAATGCAAAATGGACCAAGCAGGTTGAAAACTTTGTAAAAGTGATTAGAATGTTCACATAACAAAAGAAATGGTGCAAAAGCAAGCAAAGACGGTCAAGAACTGGAGTGCCTTGGTTTAAATGAGCTGCATAGATTCTGGTTGAAATCACTAACCCATTTATATGCAAGATTAGCAATCCACATAAATCAGGTTCTGAAAACACCAGAAAGTGAAAAATGGCTGACAAGTGGAAGAACCTTTTTGATTCAGAAGGATGCAGAAAAGGGAAATAAACCTGAAAATCATTTGCCCAATCAAAACAATATACAAATTACTTACAGGTATTATTGCAAACCAAATGTATGTATATCTAGAAAACAAGGATTTGCTACCTGTAGAACAGAAAGAGTGTTGTAAAAATTCAAGAGGAACCAAGGATCAACTGATGATTGATAAACTGATTTTGAAGAATTCAAAGCAAATACAAATAAATTTGTTCTTGGCCTGGATTGATTATAAGAGAGCATTTGATTCTGTTCACACAGCTGAACTGAGAAATGCTTAGACATTTTTGGAATTAGCAACAACATCCAGAAATTCCTGAAGACTTCCATAAAGCTATGCCAAACTAAGTTGATGGCTTGTGGAGAAGAACTTGATGAAGTTGAAATTAAATAAGAAAACGTACTAGGCAGTGGTGGGATTCAAATAATTTAACAACTGATTTATTATTTATTTTATTTATTAGATTTATATACCGCCCTACACCCGAAGGACTCAGGGCGGTGAACAGCCAAAAAATAAAACACATAGATTACAAAATTTAAAAGATAGTATAAAACCACATTAAATAATTTGGCCTGGGACAAATTAAAAACACCCCCAATAGTTAAGACAAATTTAAAATTTACAATTTAAAAAGGGAAAGTTTGGCCAGGCCAGCCTGTTGAAATAGAAAGGTCTTGAGGGTGTGGCGGAAGGTGTGTAGATCCAGGATCCTCCGTATCTCTGGGGGGAGCTCATTTCAGATAGCAGGTGCCCCCACAGAGAAGGCTCTCCCCCTGGGGGCCGCCAGTCAACACTGTTTGGCCGACAGCATCCTGAGGAGCCCCTCTCTATGAGAACGTACTGGCCGGTGAGAGGCTACTGGTGGCAGCAGGTGGTCCCGTAAGTATCCAGGTCCTAAGCCATGGAGCGCTCTAAAGGTGGTAACCAAAACCTTGAAGCGCACCCGGAAGACCACCAGGAGCCAGTGCAGCTTGCGCAGGAGAGGTGTTACATGGGAACGCCACGTCGCTCCCATAACCACCCACACGGCCGCACTCTGCACCAGTTGGAGTCTCCGGATCCTCCTCAAGGGGAGCCCCATGTAGAGAGCATTACAGTAGTCCAGGCGGGAAGTGACGAGGGCATGAGTGACCATGTGTAAGGAGTCCCGATCTAGAAAGGGATGCAACTGGCAGATCAGGTGAACCTGATAAAAAGTCAAATGCTCTTCTAAAGGCAGCCGTGAATCCAGGAGGACACCCAAGTTGCCAACCCTCTCCATGGGGGCCAACGACTTGCCCCCAATAGTCAGTGATGGCACCAACTGACTATATCGGGACGCCAGAAACCACAGCCACTCGGTCTTAGATAGGTTGAGCCTGAGTCTGTTTCTTCCCATCCAGATCCGCACGGCCTCCAGGCACCGGGACATCACTTCAAGGGCATCATTGGGATGGTCCGGGGTGGAGATGTACAGCTGAGGGTCATCAGCGAACTGATGGTACTTCACCCCAAAACCACAGATGATCTCACCCAGGGGCTTCACATAAATGTTGAACAGAAGGGGCAAGAGGACCGACCCCTGTGGCACCCCACATATAAGGCGCCTAGGGGTCGACCTCTTCCCCCCTGCCAACACAGACTGAGACCGGTTGGAGAGAAAGGAGGAGAACCACTGCAACACAGTGCCCCCCACCCCCAACTCTTCCAACCGGTGCAGCATGATACCATGGTCGATAGTATCAAAAGCCGCTGAGAGGTCTAACAGGACCAGGACAGAGGAGCAACCCCTGGCCCAAGCCCTCCAGAGATCATCAACTAATGCGACCAATGCCGTTTCCATGCTGTACCCAGGCCTGAAACCCAACTGGAACGGATCCAGATAAAGCGTTTCATCCAGGTGCTGGGGAAGCTGTCGCGCGACCACACTCTCAACAACCTTTGCCACAAAGCGAAGATTGGAGACCGGACGATAGTTAGCTAACACGGCCGGGTCCAGGGAAGGCTTCTTGAGAAGATGCCTCACCACTGCCTCTTTCAAGGCGGCGGGAAAGTCACCCTCACTCAACGAAGCATTTATAATCCCCTGGAGCCAGCCTCGTGTCACCTCCCGAGAAGCCAGCACCAACCAGGAGGGGCACAGGTCCAACAAACATGTGGCCGCATTCAGTCTACCCAGAATCCTGTCCACGTCATCGCGAGTCACAGGGTCAAACTCTTCCCAGATAACATTCTCAAGACCTGCCTCCACCATCCTGTTCTGTCCCTGTCCCCCCACCCCACCCCACCCCACAGACAGCCTGGAGTTAATAAGCCACACGACAAAGTCTTTGAAGATAAAGCTGGCAGCAACCCAATGGCTAGCTGACAATTCAGACTTTACTCACATAAAACAAAGATTAGACTGCAAGCATTCCGATAAAGCAGGCAAAGTTTCAGCAATACAAGGATTAGTCCAAATGCAGTCCGACAAGGCAGGCAGAAGTCCAGTAACGCAGAGATCATGGATTATTTCTAGTTTTTGCTCGTCACAAACTGAACCGGCCACCACACCCACATTTATACCCTGTGGGGTGTGGTCCAGTAACTCAGCTAATCTCTGGCACACCTTCCCCTCTGCTGCACACGCTTCTCCCTGCGCCGCTGTCAAGGATCCAGCCAGCACTTATCTCCTTTGTCGCTGTCCACCTGTGGCTGCGGGGACATGCTTGGCTCTGGGCCTATCTCTTGGCCTTCGGTGTCCTCTGGAGGCATTGCCAGAGAGGAAGGTCCTGGAGAGGGAGGCCTTGCCAACTCCTCTCCCTCACTCTCCGAGTCTGCATCTGTCGATAGCCCAGGCTCAGGCAACGGAGCCACAACACATCCCCCTGAATCTACCCAGTCAGAGTCCAAGTCTTCCCGAATCTGAGTGATTTTGTCATACAGATACTTTACAAAATCCTCAGCTCTATCCTCCAAGGTTCTCTGCCCTAATGATTTCTTCCAACAACCAGTTCACCAAACTGCTCAGAAAGTTAACAATTGGTTCTCCCGAAGTGGTGCAAACTGGCTGAATCCCGCCCCTGGTCCTAGGTGACTCATTGTCACCTCTGTTATTTGTCCTTTTGATAGTGCCACTAACAAGTATTTTGAACAAAACAAACTGTGGCTATGAATTAGCTAAAAGGTTGAAAATTTCCCATTTGCTCTACATCAGGGTTGTCAAACTCGCGTCATCACAGTGGCATCACGTAACATTTTGGGACTTTTTTCCCCTTCGCTAAACCAGGTGTGGGTGTGCCTAGTATGTGATTCATCTGGCTCACAGGCCATGAGTTTTACAGCCCTGATCTACATGGATGATTTAAAACTGTTTGGAAAAACAAAAGTTGAATTGAGCTCACTGCTGAAAACCACTGTGGAGTTTAGCAGAGACATTGAAATGCAATTTGGCATTGACAAATGTGCAACAATTGCTGTTAAGGCAGGAAAAATGGTTGATGGATTCGAACTTGATTATGAAGACTTGATATAAGCAGTAACACCAGAAGAAGGGTATAAGTACTTAGGAGTTTTGGAAGCCTCTGACCTGTTGCATAACCAAATCAAGGAAACTACTTCAACAAAATACATAAAGCAAGTCCAGAAAATCTTAAGATCAAAACTAACTGCAGGAAATATCATAAAGGTAATTAATACCTGGGCAGTTCCTGTAATATGATAGTCAGCTGGAATAATTGATTGGACTCATCTAGAACTTGATAACTTGGATTGAAAGACAAGAAAACTAATGACAATGTATCATGGTCTGCACCCAAAAAATGGTATTGATTGCCTAGATCTCAGGGTGGCAGTGATCTCTTTCAGGTGAAACAAACTGTGGAAAAGGAAAAACACAGCTTAAATGACTACATAAAAAAGCAAAAGAGCCTTTGCAGAAGGACATGAACAAGGAAGCCTCTTGAAAAACAACAAGATTTAAGAACACAATATCAAAAGGAAACAGTTGAGCATCAAATTTTTAACTGGAAAAAAAAGCCTATGCACAATCAGTATTTGAAGGACATCGAAGGAAAGCTACATACAAAGCTAACATGGAGCTGGTTGAGATTAGGAGTGCTGAGAAAAGAAACTGAAGGCTTTATTTTGGTTGCCCAAGAATAAGCCTCGCAGACCAATTCCATGAAAGCAAAAATTCAACACATCAGTAACAACAGCAAATGTCATTTATATAACAAGAAAGATGGATCACCTTATCAGTGACTGCAGCAAAATCTCACAAACTGATTATCTACAAGGTCATGATCAAGTTGCTAAAATCATACTTTGGAAGCTTTGTCAGAAGTTTGGGTTCGACTGCAGAAAATGTTATTGGGAATACCAAATTGACAAAATTCTTGAAAATGAACAGCTCAAGATCTTATAGAACATTTGAATCCAACCAGACAGACATCTGGCTGGCAACATTCCTGACATCACTATTGTGGAAAAGAAAAAAGTCTGATTCATTGATATTACAATACCAAGTGATACACGAATTTAAGAAAAACAGCTAGAAAAAATAATGAAATACCTCAATCTGAAAATTGAAGTTGAGTGATTGTGGGCGAAGAAATTAATGGTTGTACCAATAGTAATAGGAGCTCTTGGAGTAATATCCAAAGTGTTGCCTAGAAACATGGAAATGTTGAACTAATCAGACCTGAATGTTCTGATTTTGCAAAAAAAACCCACCTTACTCAGAACAGCCTATATTCTCAGATGTTACCTTAACAGCTCTTTGGTTAGGACTTGAACTGTTAAGTTTTTACCAGTCTGAGACTGTGAATCGAATTGAAGATTAAATAACAACAACAAACAGCAATAAAAACAACAATAAAAACAACAATAGAATAAATATCCCAAATCCAGTCTAAACATCTGACAAACTGCAATAAATCATAATAATAAACCAGTGAGGCACAACCTGATTTGGTTTTTTGGTTTGTGTGATCTGAAGAATATGACAGTTATGCCAAATTTTCAAACATACTGAACAGATCTCACCAGAAGAGCCAGACGAAGAATATTTCTCCCATTAACAATATGGTGAGACATAATTTATAGAAACCCATACCAGATTGATCAGCATCTGGTTAACAAGGAGCATGCTAGGTGTTGGAATTCCTGGACATAAAATGACAAATGGGCTAGAGAACTCAGAGGATTTAGGGCAAATAACCAGGGCCATAAGCTGCAGGAGTACTGGAAGAAAATTGTCACTTCAATTTTGCTCGCTAAAAAGTGTGACTGTCATATATGTGGTTTGGGCCAAAATGAAATTAGGGCCATGTTTCTTTTAAATGCTTACATTTTTTTCTGTAAAATAAATAAATAAGTCCTGAAAGTATGTTTACAAAGAGCTATTTTGTCTGCTATCACTTTCTTTTCAAAAATGTTATCATTTTCTGAATGTATCAGAGGACTGGGGGGAAATTGGAAAGGTTAGTCACTGGCTATATAACATTGTTAGGAAAGCAAACAACTGCTATAAGAGAACACTTATCTCACAGTGCCTTGCTCTCTTGGGAGGAGAGGTTCAGTGGAGAGATTATCAGGTACTCTGAAAAATTTATATTTTAATCATAAATCTTTCTGGCACTCTAGTTGTTTTGTGCATTCTATATCCAATGGAAGCAAGAACATTGAATGTGTTTTTCACTGGGACATGAACAAAACGAAACCCATTTGTATTAACAGTACAGTTTTAAAATGAAAGTTATTTTTAACACAAAAGGTACAAAATCTAAAATAATTTCAAAATGACAATTTTGTGGTTCAGCTTTATGAAAGTGAATCTCTTTTTTCTAAGTAGAACTTTGGGGGACAGAGCTGTACAAAACTATTAAGAGGTGGTCATGTCAAAGATGGTCCATGTGAAGTACATCTCAGACACATCAACAACAGCCAAACCTCCTACAACTGACCCCCTCCCATTGGGTTCACAACCCCTAGTGATCACAGAAAAGGAAGTCCAAGACTATTTCACAGACAAAAGCCAGGAAAAGCTCCAGGCCCAGACAAGATAACTCCTTCTTGCTTAAAACTCTGTGCTGACCAATTGGACCCCATCTTCACCCGTATCTTCAATAAATCGCTAAAGATGTGCTATGTTCCTTCTTGCTTCAAATGCTCTACTATCATCCCAGTGCCAAAGAAGCCCACCATCAAGGAACTGATGCATGCATTTAGAATATATACCAGATATGCAACAAAGAATAAATTACCAAGAGAAGTACATGTAAGATTTATGAAGAGGGCAATAAAAACAGAGATACTACAAGCAGCTAGGACTTCAACATTGAAGCACAAAGATAAAGAACTTGTCGTTTTGCGACAAATACCTAGAAGGGTTAGAGAATTGAGGAGAAAATATCAATTTCTAACTAAATTCTTAATATTCAAAGGAGTGGATTTTAGATGGCTGATACCTGAAGGGATTATGGTGACATGGCAAGAACAAAGATACAGACTCGACTAGATTGAGAAAGCGAAGGATTTTACCAACAATTCTGTGAACCATTGGATGGAGATTTAGGATTAGCAAATGCTGCAAAAAAGAAAGATGAAGACAAAGACAAGGAGGAGAAAAGCAAAGAGGAAAGGGCCCTCAGAGAAGATGCAAGAGCTAAAGAGAGACCAGGGCGATGAAATTAAAAACTAGTAACAAGTAAATATGGAGGAGGAGACAAAAGCAATATCTCTAAACGTAAATGGACTGAATGCAGCAATAAAAAGAAATAGAATATTGACTAAATTAAATAGTTTGAAAATGGATATTATATGTTTACAGGAAGTGCATATTAGAAAACAGCATTTAAAATTATTACAATGCCCAAAGTTAGGAGTATTATTTACATCATTGATACAACAAAGCAAAAGAGGAGTGGTATTGTATGTTAAAGAAAGATTAGAACCCAAACAAATTTTTGTAGATGAGGAAGGCAAATTCTTGATGGTTGAAATTAAAATAAATTCCAAACAAATACTTCTAATAGCATTATATGCACCAAATGAAAAACAGGAAGAATTTTATCGGAGGCTACACAGAAAAATTGTAGAACTGGTCTATGAAAATCTATGTATAATGGGTGACTTTAGTGCTGTAGCAGATACAGTTTTAGACTACAAAATAAACCAATAAAAAATCTAGGAAAACACTGCCAAAGGCCTTCTTTAAAATGACAGAAGAACTAAATCTTCTAGATATTTGGAGACAGAAACACCTGAATGAAAGTCAATATACTTTTTATTCAAAGAGACATTTATCGTGGTCAAGGATAGATATGATATGGATGTCAACTGGCCTTACACAAGTGGTGCAAGAAGTAAATATTGGTTCAAATATATGGGCAGACCACAGCCCAATAACTATAGCATGGAAAGAGTAAAGGAAAAAGATAAGATGGACTCTGAATGCAACAATATTAAACGAAAAAGAATTTCAGAAACTTGTAGAAAAGGAATTGGAAGTTTTCTTTAAAATAAATAAAAAGGAAGATACATCACTTCAGAATGTTTGGGACACAATGAAGGCATATATTAGAGGCCTGGCAATAACATACTTGGGGGAAAAAGAATAAAAAGAAACAACAGAAACAAATAAGATTGGAAGAAGAATATAAAGTCTGGAAAAAGAATGATGGAACTAACAGAAGCCATAAAAAGGCAAAAAAGTGGAAAAGCACCAGGACCAGATGGTTTACCAGCTGAATTATATAAAACACTACAAGAAACGATTAGTAATGTAATGCTGGACCTATTTAATGAGCTATTATTGGAGGCTAAGATGCTAGACTCATGGAAAGAGGCATATGTGACACTTATACCAAAAGAAGATACAGATCTACAATTGATTAAAAACTATAGACCGATTTCACTATTAAATGTAGATTACTAAATTTTTGCCTCAATAATGGCAAATAGATTGAAGAAACCATTAAATGAATATATCCATACTGATCAAAATGACTTCTTGCCAAAAGACAAATTAAAGATAATATAAGGATGATTTTGAATACTTTAGAATACTATGAGGCTCATCCAGAAAAACAAATGGTGTTGATGTTCTTAGATGCACAGAAAGTTTTTGATAATGTGAACTGGCAGTTTATGATGACGCAATTACAGAAAATAGACTTTGGGGAGAGATTAATAAATACCATAAAAGCAATCTACGATAGACAATTTGCTAAGATAATGATGAATGGAGAAATGACAGAAAAAATTAATATAATGAAAGGGACTAGACAAGGGTGTCCATTATCACCACTGTTGTTTATTTTGACTCTAGAAGTCCTAAACAGAAACATTAGATGAAATGAAGAGATAAAAGGGATGAAAATTAAAAAAGAGGAGTACAAACTACAGGTGTTTGCAGATGATTTAGTATTTACTATAGAGGAACCACAAACAACAGGCCCCAAACTATTGGAACAGATAAGAAGATATGGAAAAGTCTCTGGTGTCAACTTGCAAAGCTTTCAAGTTGCCATGAGCAGGAGGGAGGGAGAACTGATAGAGCTGATTGATTTCCCTAATTGAAGTGCATTCCATACATTCTTTCTGACCGCAATCAGAAGGAGGTGTTGGATTTCACAGCCAGCCAAAGTGGTTAATTGGAGAATGTGATTTATGACATGGCCAGAGAGGAGGGGAGAGACAGGGCCATAGGGGAACGTAAATCTAGGTGGGATTAGTTCTAACTGCATCCGAATATTGCCGAAATGGTGCTCCTAATAAATGACTGTATTTCTTTTGAAGTTCGGCTCATGGCTCATGAATTAATTAGGGCATCTTTCGGAAACTTCACATCTGGTCTGAAAATAAATAAAGACAAAATAAAAATCTTGGTAAAAAATACAACAGAAAAACAAAATAGAGAGATAAAAGAAAAGTTAGATATACAAGTTGTGAAGAAAGTTAAATATCTGGGGGTACATTTAACTTCAAGATGTGCAACAATAAAGGAAGAAAACTATTATAAACTAAGACAACAAATTGAAAAAGATTTGGAAAAATGGAAAGGTCTCCAACTATCACTTATGGGACTGATTGCATTGATAAAGATGAATATATTACCAAGATTGTTGTTTCTATTTCAGATGGTGCCATTAAAAATTGAAAAGACATATTTTCATTATCTGAATAAGATAATGAGGAAATTTATATGGCAAGGGAAAAAAGCAAGTATAAGTTTGAAATTATTACAAGATACGAGGTTGCGAGGAGGATTTGGTTTACCAAATTGGGAATATATTATCAAGCAGCAACACTGACTTGGTTAAAAGAATGGATTGAACAAGAAATATAAGGTTGTTAACATTGGAAGGGCACGACCTGCATTTGGGTTGGCATGCCTTTTTGTGGTATGGTATAAGATACATACATATTTTCATAGACATTATATAAGAAATACATTGCTACTGGTTTGGAAAAGGTTAGAGATAAATACTATGTGAAAATACCAATATGGTTATCAACAATGGAAGGTTTAATACACCCAAATGTTTTTAATTTTGGAAATATTGTTAGATACAAGGACTTGTTAACAGATAAGGGGGGAATTAAAAGAGAAACGAGAACTGGAAGAACAGGGGATTAAGATAGATTGGTATATGTATATGCAGATAAGGATAAGATATGAAAAAGATGCTAAGTTACATGGTATTTATATTGAAAAGACTGAGTTAGATAGGATACTCACAGGGATGGAAGAAAATGTATTTTTTTTAATAATGTTTTGTTATATATTGAATTGGAGGAGGAACAGGTGAAAGAAACAATGATAGTTTGGGGAAGAAATTTTGGACATTCAATTGATCTTGAAAAATGGCAACAACTATAGGAAAGGAATTATAAATTAACGATGTCCACTGCATATAAGGAAAACCAATACAAAATGTTTTATAGATGGCATATGCCACTGGAGAAGTTAGCAAAAATGTTCAAAGATAAATCAGCAAAATGTTGGAAATGTCACCAACTACCAGGATCTTATTATCATATGTGGCAGACATGCCCTGAAGCAAAAAAATATTGGAATGAAATTAAAATCTGGCTGGAAGAAATGATACAAATACGTTTTGAATTCAAAGCAGAGTTGTTTATATTGGGTATCCTACCTGACAAAATTAAAAAAAAGAAATATTTATTTGATTATACATGTAATAACAGTTTCAAGAATTGTCTATGCTCAAAATTGGAAATTAAAGAAAATACCTTCGGAAGATGAAGTAATAAGAAAGATCTTAGATTGCGCTGAAATGAATTGATTAACTTTATTGATTAAAAATAGGGAAGAATCAGAATACTTTAAAATATGGAATTATTTTTATTCTTGGTTGCAAAAGAGATATAAATGATTAATTTTATAAATATGTATAAAAAAACCTAATAGTAAGAATATGATTATAGTAATGAATTTGTACAGTGGTTTTGAAGATGACTAAGACAGAAGAAACTGTTGGAACAAGAAGAATAAAATAAACTGAAGAATTCAACACCGAGATGTCACAGGGGAGGGCTGATTGATGTTTTAAATGTTTGTTTGTTTTTTAAAAAATAATAAAAAACTTTATTAAGAAAAAGAAACTGAACGACTACAGACCAGTTGTTCAAACATCTGTAGTTATGAAAACCTTTGAAAGCCTAGTGTTGTCTCACTTAAAAACCATCACAGATCCGCTGTTAGACCCCTCTGCAATTTGCATACCGAGCAAATAGATCAACAGATGATGCTGTTAATATGGCTCTGCATTACATCCTACAACATCTTGAATCTCCAAAAACTTAAGCAAGGGTCCTCTTTGTAGGCTTTAGTTCAGCATTCAATACCACCATTCCAGACATTCTTCTAACTAAGCTAAATGAGTTACAGGTACCCGAACACACTGATAAATGGATCATAAGCTTCCTAACAGACAGAAAGCAGCAGGTGAAGCTAAGCAGAATCAAATCAGATACGATTTGCACAGGGGGCCCACAAGGCTGTTTGCTCTCTCCATTTCTCTTCTCTCTATACACCAATGACTGCATCTCAAACGATCCATCTGTTAAAACTACTGAAGTTCGCAGATAACACAACAGTGATCGGTCTCATTCGAGACAATGATGAATCCGCATACAGATGGGCGGTTGAACAACTAGCTTCGTGGTGCGACCAGAACAATCTGGAACTGAACACACTGTAAACCATAGAAATGGTGGTGGATTTTACGAGAAATCCTCCCATACTACCACCGCTTACAATACTAGACAACACAGTATCAACAGTAGAGACCTCCAAATATCTAGGTTCTACCATAGCTCACGACCTAAAATGGACATCTAACATCAAAAATGTCATCAAAAAAGCACAACAAAGAATGTTCTTTCTGCGCCAACTCAGAAAGCTCAAACTGCCCAAAGAGCTGCTGATACAGTTCTACAGAGGAATTATTGAGTCTGTCATCTGCACCACTATAACTATCTGGTTTGGTTCTGCAACCCAACAAGACAGACACAGACTTCAGAGGATAATTAGAACTACAGAAAAAACAATTACTTCCAACCTGCCTTCCATTGAGGACCTGTCTAGTGCACGAGTCAAAAAGAGGGCTGTGAAAATATTTACAGACCCCTCACATCCTGGACATAAACTGTTTCAACTCCTACCCTCAAAATGACACTATAGAGCACTGCACACCAGAACAACTAGACACAAGAACAGTTTTTTCCTGAACGCCATCACTCTGCTAAACAAATAATTTTCTCAACACTGTCAAACTAGTTACTAAGACTGTATTGCTATTCATCTTCTCATCATTCCTATCACTTATCTCCTCCCACTTATGACTGTATGACTGTAACCTTGTTGCTGGTATTCTTAAGATTTATATTGACTGTTTCCTAATATGATTTGATTGCTTATTTGTTCCCTATGACTATCGTAAGTATTGTACCTTATGATTCTTGATGAATGTATCTTTTCTTTTACATACACTGAGAGCGTTTGCACCAAGACAAATTCCTTGTGTGTCCAATCACACTTGGCCAATAAAGAATTCTATTCTATTCTATTCTATTCTATTCTATTCTATTCTATTCTATTCTATTCTATTCTATTCTATTCTATTTATTTGGATTTGGGAGCCACATGACTGTTTTATAACTCCTTGTAATAAAGCACAGCAAAACTGCCCATTGCTTTGATGACCTCATTTGGAACTTCCAGAATTTGAAAGGTACTTCTAGTATACTATGCAGTGAATTAACAGTGAAGCATTGAAAATGCAGGAGGAGTCTCCCAAACAAGGTCATTAGGAGCCAAGTTCTGTCACCTTTACTTCAAGAAGTTGTGGCAAGAAATATTTCATGAGAGCCAATTGTGGCCATTCTGCATAATACTATTGGAGCATAGCATGAATGTTGCAACCAATGTTTCTCAATCTTGATAACTATAAGATGTGTGGTCTTCAACTCCCAGAATTCCCCAGCCAGCTTGGGTTGAGATAGACACCGGTTGAGAAGTGCTGGTCTAAACCAAAACTGCATATTAATTTATGATCAAAAACTGCCATTTATAATGGGAGGGATCAAGATAAAAATAAAACTGAATTTGTAACATTAAATTGACATCCTTACACTCTTTTTTGTTTCTTTTTATTAAATTTAAGAGAAAGGGAGTTGAGATATTGTAAACATATTTTTAGAAATACAATTTACTGCAGCATTTGGTGAGACACCCAAGAGTTAAGTTTAGGCTAGAAGAGGTTCCACTATCAAATCCTTAGATTTAGGGAAAATTTAATGAACTCATATTTAGGAGGATCAGGTGAAACAGCAGGTTTTGCAAAGTCTTGTAGTTTGGCTACAGGACAGCCAACTAAAAATGTTACTCTGAGGATCAAGGAATTATTGATTGGCACAAGTGCAGCTGTATTGCCATAAAGAAATATGAAAGCTTATTCGGGACTCTTTCAATTCCCATAAGACATCTCTGTATCTACAGTAGAACAGAAATGAGCCAATCATCCCTCATTTCTAATTTTGTTTTAAAAATTCATCACGTTGCTTCTTTTTATCCTCTAGTGAGGGATGATTGCATTTCAAGCAGGATTCAGTTGTTCTGCTGATAAACAGAATGTTTTTTTCTCTTCCTTGATGATTTAATATGTTTACAATATCTTGACTCCCTTTCTCTTAAATTGAAAATATACAATTAAAAACACTGTCAGCCATCTGGTGGGAGTCACAGCAAGTATGAAGTCAGTTATAAAAAGGAAAAAATGGGGGAGGGAAAATATTTATGATACAGAATATTTCCAAGCATTTTGATTGAAAGAGAAAACATCTATTTTTTGTTCAAATTTAGAGGCATGTTTTAAAAGTATACCTCATTATAATTATAATTATATAAATAATGAACATTAGATATAAGGCATACAGTATTTTAATCAAGTCCCAGAACAATTGATGGAAGATACATTGTTGCAATTGTTAAATGTAGCTTCTTCTTCGATACAGAGCAAATTAACCCAGTAGATTCTTGAAGTGGATCTGACTGTAGAAACTTATGAATCATTATGCATTTTCCTGATGTTCAAGGTAAAGCTAAGGGTAAAGGTAAAGATATGCCAAATATTCCTTTCTCATCTATTCACTGAATAATAAATCATGTATTTCAACTTGAAAACTTTGATTTCAGAAATAGCATGGTGGATTATTTTAAGTCAATTTCAATATCATGTTAATATTTTACTTGTAAGTATATGCTTATCATAATCTAATGACTACTCTTTTTAGAAAATATACCATATTTCTGATTTAGTGCATAACTCTGGACAGGGCCTCCCAGAAGGTAACAAAAAAAACTCGGTCATGGAGACGATGTGTAGCATCTCTGACAATACTGCAAACCCTGAGCAAGTAGCGCTTATATGCCATATCCTGAACATGAATATCCAATAAACTCTTCTGCTATCCTCACCACTCTCTGCACAGCCTTGCTAATAAAAAAAAACAATGCTTCCTTTTTTATTTGTTTTTATTATTATTATTATTATTATTAGTTTATTAGTTTTAAAAGTAAAACAATGGACATTGCTCAACGTCTCCGGTTTCTAACATTTATGTCAAAATCAAGTTAATAAGTAATCTGTTCTTTGCTCTATATACAAATTTACATATCTCCTACTTCATTATATATCTATACTTGATAGTATAGTACAGTATTTTACTTCTTAACCAACTATGCATGTATTTAATAAACCAATATTACATTCACAAGTTCAATATACATTGATATTTTAATAAACATTGATACATACATTTCCAGACATTTGCTATTCTTTGCTTTTGGCATTTTTCCTCTTATCTAACCAATTATAAAATTTATTCCAGACTTCATAGTATTTTGATTCACTTTTGTCTTTGAGTTCTAAGGTGAGTCTTTCCATCTTTGCACAGCTGTAAATTTTGTGTATTACTTCTTCTTCTGACGGTATTTCTTTACACTTCCATTTTTGAGCAAAATGTTTCCAAACTGTTATGTCCTTATAAGGACATCCGCCGGGGGATTGGTTGATTCCACTGGCGGGAGTTTAAAATAGCTGTCATTGGCCGGCTGGCTTGCCAGAGCCGCATAAAAGGAGGCTCTGCAGCACAGCCGGCAGTTCTTATTCTACCTAATAAAGTACTGAACGGACTGAAGCTGAGTCGCATCTCTTTTCCCTGCGCCAATCTAACACTGGCGACGAAGGACGAGCAAAGAACCAACAGCAGATCAGCAGGCACGATCGCCACCTCCATCCAGAAAGAGCTGAATCACTAAGCGGAATCCCCAGAGCTGAATCACTGAACCATGGCCGGACCACAGATCTCGCTGGCTCCATTCGATCTGAACCAGGAGAAATGGAAGTCATTCATGGTCCGATTCAGACAATTCCTGGTGGGCAGCGGATTCACTGATCTGGACGACAACAGGAAGAGAGCCCTCTTCCTAGCTCACTGTGGCTCCGGGGTCCTGGAAATGGCCATGGACCTCGTGGCACCAAGGGACATCGAGCTGATGCCATGGTCCGAGCTTCAAGAAGTCCTCCAAGAGCACTACGCCCCAGCAAGCACCCCGTTAGCCAACAATTCAATTTCCACCAGAGGAACCAGCACGACGGGGAATCGTTCAAGGATTTTGTTTCGGTGGTCCGCAAAATTGCGGCCAGCTGCAGCCAGAATCATCTTCGGAATGAGGGACAGCACTGTACAAATGAAACTCCTCAGCCAAAAGAAAGTGGCCCTTAAAGACGTGATCGAGGAAGCGACGGTCGCCGAATCATCCGACAGAGCAGCAGCCACGATGAGGAGGTCCAAGGGGATCCACAAGATCCACAGTGATCCCCAACAATCTTCAGATGAGACCACCACTGGGTTTGAATCTGAACTCGAAATGGCCGTCCATAAGGTCATAAGACCCCAACGGCGGGAAAAACCTCAAGATGGTGGCCGAGAGGAACGCTGTGCCAGCTGCAGCAGGGACCATCCACGCACCAGATGTCACTGGTGGGATGCAACATGCAGACGCTGCAGGAGAAAGGGCCACATCGCGGAGGCATACAGAGCGGCTGAACCAAGTTTAGAGGCTCCCAGATCAACGGACCGTGAATACCAGAGATCATCCAAACGGTCCCAATACCCCAGGTGAGACGGAGAAAGCCATGCAAAAAGCAGAGTGATCCACCAGACCATGATAGCACACGCCACTGCCAAGAGATTCAACAAATTCCACGTGACCGTCCACGTGGAAGGGGCACCATGCCCCATGGAGATCGATTCAGGATCGCCATATTCGATCATGGACTGGGGAAAGTTGAAGAAACTCAAGCCGCAACTCTCCAAAAGACACTTCAAGCCGCTGCAAGCAAAACTGGTGGATTTTGGGGGGCATTCCATCGGAATCTTGGGGAGGACCAAGATTAAAGTGCAATTCAAAGACTTTGCAGGGGACCTACCCATCGCTGTTGTGAAGGAGACCCGACCGACCCTATTAGGATTGGAGTGGTTCAGGCCACTAGGGCTCACCATTGGCGGCATCAACCAAATCCAGCAAGATTCACTCGACCGGCTCCTAGAGGACTTCAGGGACGTTTTCGACAAGAGCCTAGATAAATTCCTGGGGAAACCCATCACTTTCAATTTAGACCCCACAATTGCACCTATTCGGCTTAAGCCCTGCAGAGTTCCATTCGCCCTCTGGCCTAAAGTTGATGCCCAGCTGGACAAATTAATCGCCCAGGGCATTCTGGAACCGATTGATCATGCAGCATGGGAGACCCCCATTGTGACCCCCATGAAGCATGATGGATCTGTGCACATCTGTGCCGACTATAAGTGCACCATTAACAGGGCACTTCAGCAGAGCGCATATCCCGTGCCAGTGGTGCAACATCTGCTGCATTCACTTGGCAGCAGGATCATATTCACAAAACTGGACCTGGCCCAGGCTTACCAGAAACTGCCAGTAGATGAAAAGACTGCGGAGGCACAAACCATTGTCACACATAGGGGCACATTTAAATGCAACCGCCTCCAATTTGGAGTCAGCGCTGCCCCAGGGATTTTCCAATCAATGATGGAAGGCATTCCAGGGGTGGTGCCATACTTCAACAACGTCTTGATCTCTGGAGACTTAGAAACCCAACTAATGGAATGGCTCAGGCGTGTGCTGCAGCGGTTCCAGGCGAAGGGTGAGAAGGGACAGGTGCATTATCAGAGTCCAGGACGTCAAGTTCCTGGGCTACCTAATTGATAGCAAAGGCATCCACCCCACCAAAAGCAAGGTAAAAGCAATCCATGAAGCTCCAGACCCCAAAACAAAAACAGAGCTTTAGGCTTTCTTGGGACTACTGAATTTTTACAGTGTCTTTTTAAAACAGACACCATTAAAACACCATTGCTGAGCCACTCTATCGACTCTTAGGGAAGGCGGTCCCTTGGAAGTGGGGTGAAGATGAAGAGGCAGTCTTCCAAAAAATCAAAAGACGCCTATCATCAGACAGCGTCCTCATGCAGTATCATGAGTCACTCCCCTTGTCCTTGACTTGCGACACCTCACCGTACGGAGTGGGAGCTGTCCTCAGCCATCACCTGCCCAATGGCTCTGAAGCCCCATTGCTTTCTTCTCAAAGACCATGTCCTCAGCAGAGCAGAACTATAGCCAGCTGGACAAAAAAGCTCTAGCCATCGTAGCTGGCATTAAGAGGTTCCACGAATACCTCTATGGAAGGACTTTTACAATTATCACTGACCACAAGCCATTGCTGGGGCTACTGGCAGGGGACAAGCAAACGCCCACCTACATGTCGCCCAGGATGACACGCTGAGCCATCTTCCTTTCTGGATATTGCTACAAACTGATTCACAGACCCGGAAAGAACATTTGCAACACCAATGCCCTCAGCAGATGCCCCATTCCCAGAACCAGTGGTAGACCCAGCACCCACCCTCGAGCTGTACCACATTGACGAGGACCAGCTGTGCCCCGTATCATCAACAACAGTGGCCAATCACACCCAGAGGGACAAAACAAGCAAGTCCTCTCCTGGACCCTAAGGGGCTGGCCTACTGGGAGAATGGGTGAAGAGTTCACCCCATTCGTGCGAAGGCAACAGGAACTCTCCGTCATGAAAAGCTGCCTTCTCTGGGGTGACAGGGTGGTGATTCCTCACACCCTACAGAAAAAGTCCTTGGAGACCTTGCACAGTGGTCACCTGGGCATCGTCAGGATGAAGGCTCTGGCACGGAGCTATGTCTGGTGGCCAACGCTGGACAGAGACATCGAGGCTTGGATCGCCAGATGTGACCCGTGCCAAGCGACAAGACCAGCACCACCACAAGCCCAGCTGACGGAGTGGGAACCACCCAGCAGCCCATGGTCGAGGATCTATATCGATTTCGCGGGCCCAGTGGATGGAAAGTTCCTCCTCATCGTGGTGGACGCATTCTCGAAGTGGCTGGAGGTGATAGCAATGCCCACCACCATGACAGAAGTCACCATCAAGGCATTCCACCGGCTGTTTGCCACACACAGCCTGCCGGACGTCCTGGTGTCGGACAACGGCCTGCAACTAACATCCAGAACGATGGAAGCATTCCTGGTGGAACAAGGCATCAGGCACACTCTCATCGCTCCGTACAGACTGGCGGGAAACAGACAAGCAGAAAAAATGGTGAAGCTCACCAAAGATACCTTGACTAAGATGGGAACGGGGGCTGGCAGGAAAAGATCGACAAGTTCCTGTTTGCCCAACACATCACCCCACACTCGACCACAAGAAAAAGCCCAGCAGAACTTCTGATGGGGAGAAGGCTGCGATCTCTGCTAGATTGGCTCCACCCGCAATACAACCCGAAAGACAAGCCGAACAACCCACAGCCACTGTAGAGCTTCGCAAGCGGAGACCCGGTTTTTGCTTTAAACTTCCAAGCACCGCCGAAGTGGGTCAAAGGCCAAATCGGAAGAGTGACTGGTCCGAGGTCGTACGAGGTGGAGCTGGATGATGGGCAGACCTGCAGGCGGCACATCGACCAACTCCGGAAAAGGTGGAGGGAAGTCGCGGAAAACCACCCCAAGGGGGTAGGCCTGCAACACCCCGATGAGGTAGGCCTACCACACCCTGACGAGGTAGACCTACAACACCCCGATAAGGTAGGCCTGCAGCACCCTGATGAGGTAGGCCTGCAATACCCCGATGAGGTAGGCCTGCAACACCCCGGCGAGGTAGGCTGGCACCACCTGGGCTCAGCGGGCCAACTCCACCGCAGCGCAGCAGGCGAGGTAGACCGGTGACCACCCAGCACAACAGGCCATCACCCTGCCAACAATGACGACCAGCAATTCCACAACGAAAGAGACTGCCACCACAACCAAGTACACCGGCGACAACCAGACACGGGTAGCCAACACCAACCCGGCGAGATAGGCATCCACCACCCCGGTGCGGGGGACTCACACCACACCAACGACAGGGCTCAACATCGCCCCTGTCCGGGAGACCAACACCAACCCTGCGGGGGAGGCCTACTCAATCCCGACAAGGTAGGCCAGCATCACCCCTGCGGGGCCGACTGGCAACATCACCAACGTCAAGCAGGAACACTTCTGTGGGGAGGCCCCGCCACATCAACTGTGGGATACCCAGAACGGCAGGCGAAGAAAGGGAAAAAGAACCGAGGATCCTACCGGGATTCAGCTATCCAGTCCGAGCACAGAGCAAATGCCAGGAACCGAGCGCCCGGCATTTCGGCTGGGAAGAGGGAGCTCACCATCTGCAGGATGGCTTGTCGACGCCAGCCGGAGGCACTAGGCAAGGCCCCGCACACTCAACGGCCGAGTTCCGGAACGTACCATCACAGAGACGGGAGAGAACAGGAGCCCAACCCGTCCGGAGCAGCGTCAAGGTAGGACCATTAATCGTCCCGCCTACCTGCACAACTATGTGACCTACGTGGGTCATGGATTGACGGACTGAGAACTAAGAGGGGAGGGGTGTTATGTCCTTATAAGGACATCCACCGGGGGATTGGTTGATTCCATCGGCGGGAGTTTTAAATAGCTGTCATTGGCCGGCTGGCTTGCCGGAGCCGCATAAAAGGTGGCTCTGCAGCACAGCCGGCAGTTCTTATTCTACCTAATAAAATACTGAACGGACTGAAGCTGAGTCGTGTCTCTTTTCCCTGCGCTGATCTAACACAAACCACACAGTAACACAATATGACAGGATGCTTTCAATTATCCCTCTATTGAAAATGGTAATGACAGGGGAAGGAAAATATGCTCTTCTCATGCCATACAGAAAATGCAGGTGCTGCTGTGCCCACCTCATCAGTGTCTCACTGCTGCATGACCAAGCTAACCTGCTCATCAGCTGCACATCTAGAAACTTGATACTACTAACCACCTCCACATTTGAATCAATAGTATAGCTGTATGGCTGTACCATATGACATACATTAATAATATGTGAACATAACACCTTTTCATATGTGTCCAAACTATAATGGAAATGGTTTTCTGACTTCATGCATTTTCTAGTGTTATTTAATCATAACATAGTACATTCCAGTGGTGGGTTGCTACCGGTTTGCCCCAGATCAGGTGAACTGGAAATGGCAGTGGCAGGATGCTCTGCCCACCCTCCTGGATGCTTGCGAGCGCATGAGCGAACCGGTAGCAAACTAAATTAAAACCCACTACTAGTACATTCAAGTAAAAAGTTTATTGGAATGACATTGTCTCTCTGTGATCCTAAATGGATAGGCCATTTTGTTGGCCAATTTGGCTTGTAGATCCTTGCATGAAGTCCCACTCACTCTTCTGACAGAGCCAGATATCCAGATCTAAATATAATAAATTAATGAAACCACAATGTAATGATATGTGAGAACAATCTCTTGGTGCTTGCTTTTGTTGGTTCATTATGGATTTAGTTATTTAAATGTAAAAGAAGATTCTAACCAAGAAGAAGCAAGGCTATTAATTATCATAAAATGCCCTCCGAGCTACTTCAGGATTTGTGAGAGGAGAGGAGATTGTGAGAGGAGATCACTGTAACCTTTGTAATAATTTGTTTCCAAATTTGATCCAAAGCTAACAATGTTCAGTACTCTCAACTTCTTGCTTAAAATAGGAAAAGATTGCATATTTTAATCTAAAGACTCTATTATACTTTTATACACTCTAGTATAAAAGTGAAAGTTAGCTATTGGAAAGCTACTGTGAGAAATTTGGGGTTTGTTTTTAAAAATTAAATAACTGTGTTAAGTGAAAAATGCCCAGACTTTTATGCAATAGTAGTTGTTATTTGTGGTTTGTCACCAAAATTTGTAGCATAAACCTAGGGAACATTGCAGAATACTAAAAAAAAGTGATGAGATATCAGCAGCCCATCATCTATAGAGCCATGGTGGCGCAGTGGTTAGAGTGCAGTACTGCAGGCTACTTCTGCTGATCACTGGTTGCCAGCAGTTTGGCAAATCGAATTTCACCAGGCTCAAGGTTGACTCAGCTTTCCATCCTTCCGAGGGGGGTAAAATGAGGACCCAGATTGTTGGAGGCAATATGCTGACTCTGTAAACCACTTAGAGAGGGCTGTAAAGCACTGTGAAGCGGGATATAAGTCTAAGTGCTATTGCTATAAATTGTCTATTTTGTAACTGATAAATAATTTTGAATTGATAATTCATATTGAAATTACCAACCACGTTTCAAAATAAAGAGGTAAAGGGAATATGTTTAGGCTATAAGTCAATTCACAAAGTAAGCCAACTTGGCTACATTTTAAAGCCTCTGATGCTCAGGAGTCATATTTTACCAAAATGACAATCTTTTATATAATTAGATTGTTTGTTTCCCATTGCTGCATTTTGCAATGTACTTATAAGTATTAGTCACCAGCCTTCATTCAGGGACATCTTTTTATAGATCATTTCCTTTGTCTCTATGTTTTTTTTTCCTTCTATTTTTTCATAGATAGCTTTTGAAATGCTACATAATGCAATCATCAAGAAAAAGGGTTCTTTTTCTCGTATCCATCATGTTTGCCTTTCCTGGTGAGAAAGAAACTTCTCTTAAAAGGGAAGAACACATTTTAAAAGGAAGGTATACAAAGAGGAGGAAAAATATTCAGAATATGTTCTGCTGCAGAGTATGCATCTCAGCTGAGAAATTATTGTTTCAAAATATTGATCACAGATTTGCCACTTAAGAAAATAATACAGATAAGCACATTTAAGTCTCACTGGTTTAATTTTCATGTATGCATATATGAATCTATGTGTATAATTATCTACATTTGTATATCATTTATATCTTGGATTAACTTAACTAATTTAAGTTTTTTTACTTTTAAAGTGCTGAACTTAAATTAGGGCTAAAATACCTTAAAAACTGCCACTTTTCCAATAAGTTGTCCAAATGCTGAGGTCTTATTCTGCTTTCTGTTTCTGTTTTCTTTTCTGCCTATTTACAATTCTCTGGGAACATCCTTTATGGATGTATATTTATGGAATTGATGAATACAAAGGACCTTTACACTACAAGTATGAACAGTTTTGTAGGCCCGTTGGACATTTCACAATGAAAAATTAGTGCACATGTGTACATCCATCTGTACTCAGTCCATGAATGCATTAATTCAAACATTATCATCCACGATGAACAGTAATGCCACTGGTTAAGCACATAGCAAGGTAGTACCATTGCTTTTACTGAGTCTCTGGAGAGTGCTAGGAGCAGAAGTTGTAAATATATAAATGCATCACACACACACAAACACACACACATACACACAGTATATAGCTTTAATAAATATTGACCTTGAAAGATTTTCCTTTGCTGGCACTGTAAAGTATTTTCCAGCTCATGGACATGCCTACATCAAATCTGGAGAACGTGATCAGAAAATATTCTACAAAACACATATAATGCCAAATATGATTCGCTTGCATGCTTTGTATGCAGTGGTGGGATTCTGCTGGTTCTAGGCGGTTTGGCCGAACCATTTGTTAAATTGCTGGTTCGCCCCGCCCCTTGCCAATAAATAGTGGGGGCAGGGCGGGGCGAGGGGCGGGCGAGCCAGTAATTTAACAAAAGGTTCGGTGTTTTTTTGCAATTTATTGGCCTCGCAGCACAATTTAACCGTTTGTTAAATTGCTGGCTCGCCCGCCCCTCGCCCTGCCCCGCCTCCCACCTGCGCGGCTTCAGCCTACCCTAGCCCAGGGCTGGGCAATTGTGGCTCTTTTACAACCTGTGGACTTTAACTTCCGCCTCGCCCATTCTGGGAAATTGTGGAGAATTCTGGGAGTTGAAGTCCAGAAGTCTTAAAGCTGCCAAGCTGGGAGACATCTGCTGTTACACTGTAGAATCCTTTCAAGCATGAAGATGGCCAAGTATTCTCCTTGAGAGACAACAGTTGAACATCAGGAGGGCTAATAGAGGCAGGGCTACATTTGGAAATTTTTGCATTTTTGCAGGTGGTGCAATACGATCTGGTCTCTGCAATGGAGAGCAAAATCCATCTTCTTCTCTCTGCTGTAAGTGCGGTATCAGGATTCCACCTTGGTATATTTGCAGCACAAGGCAGCCCTCATCTCCTGCTGCTTGGGACTCAGAGCGGTAAACAGCGTCTGGTTTGGGGAGCAACCGGATTTTGCTCTCCATTGGTCTCTCAGCCCCCTGCAAGCTCTCGTCTCTCGAGGTGGCTCCCTGAAGTGGTGCAGGAAACTGGTTGGGCTTCTTGAGAAATGAGAGCTTGCAGTGGGCCGAGAGAGTAATGGAGAGCAAAATCCAGCTGCTCCCCGAACCAGACGCTGTTTACCGCTCCGAGTCTGCAGGAAACGAGGGCTGCCTTGCGCCGCAAATATACCAAGGTGGAATCCTGATGCTGCACTTACAGCGGAGAGAAGAAGCCGGATTTTGCTCTCCATTGCAGACACCAGATTGGCCCCCTGCAAGAGAATGAGAGAGAGAAAGTGGGGGAGAGTGGGGGAGAGAGAGAGAAAGAGAAAGAGGGGGGAGAGAGAAAGGGGGAGAAAGAGTGGGGGAGAGAGAGAAGGGGGAGAGAAAGAGAGAATGAGAGAGGGGGGAGAGAGAGAGAAAGAGGGGGGGAGTTCCTGAAGGACCCTATCCCGTCACTGGGAGTCCAGGTGCTTCAGCAAGCGGCGCGCTGGATTCGTATTAGTGGTCCGTGAAATTTAAAATTATGAACTTGGTGGTCCCTGAGGTCCATAAGTTTGGGGACCCCTGCTCTGGGGGATTTAAGTAGCTTAACTGTGCTTGCTTGCCAATACCAGAATTACAGAGTTGGAAGGGACCTTTGGAGGTCTTCTAGTCCAGAGATCTCCAACCTTGGCAACTTTCTCTGCCTGGGCCTGATGCTTCCTGAGAGGCAGGGGGTCTCTCTGAATGGGACTCCTTCCCCAAAAGGCTGGCCCCAAAGCCCTAGCTCAGAGGTCTTCAAACTTGGCAGCTTTAAGACTTGTGGACTTCAATTCCCAGAATTCTCTAGCCAACATAGCTGGCTGGGAAATTCTGGGAGTTGAAGTCTGCCAGGCTTAAAGTTGCCAAGGTTGGAGATCACTGGACTAGAAGATAAATGATGGCATAAATGATGACCGGTCAAAAGTGTGAGGATCAGTCAGAAATGACTTTTTTCAGCCCTCTGAGTAGTCCCTATGCACATAGGCACGCCCACCCAGTCACATGATCAGCTAGCCACACCCATCCAGTTACATGACCACCAAGCCACACCCCCAACTAAGCCACGCCCACAGAACCGGTTGTTAAAAAATTGAATCCCACCACTGTTTGTATGCCTTGCATACTTTGAATCTTTCTATGTATATATATTTTAAAATATTTTTCCATATACTGTTCTCACCAGTTTTCAAAGAAAAAGCTTTTCCTTTGTTAAGTC